>NC_090268.1:404220911-404860411 GCF_040414725.1 Anabrus simplex
AAAATAATAATGTTATTGTTTTTTACATCCCACTAACCACTTTTTATGGTTTCATGCCATTTTGTCCTGCATGAGTTCTTTTACATGCCCTTAAATATATCGACACAATGCTGACATATTTGAGCATCTTCAAATACCACCGGACTGAGCCAGAATCGAACCTGCCAAGCTGGGGTCAGAAGGCCAGCGTCTCAACCTTCTGAGCCACTCAGCCTGGCTCTTCAAGAAAACAAAGATAACAGCTGTACTAAAAACATCCAACGACCTGATAAAAGTGGAAAGTTACTTGCCTATAGCACTCCTCAGTGTTATAATGAAGCTCCTGGAAAGAATGACACCTAACATAATCTCTGCAACAATCGCCCAGCATATTCCAATCAAGCAAGCTGGATTTTGACCTGGACAAGGATGTGATGAACAGGTTTCAACATTAGTTACCAATAATGAAAATGTCTTCGAGAACAAAATGGTAAACACTGGTGTTTTCTTAGATCTAAATGCTGCACATGACACTGTGTGGCAAAATAAACTCTTTCTCAAATTGATCAGCATCATCCCTTGCCTGAAACTTGCCAAATCATTCAGTATGCTGAGTAACAGGCACTTCCAGATTTTTTTCAGAAGACTTCAAAAGTAAACTACATAAGATAAATGGTGGACTCCCACAGGGCTCTGTATTGGTCCCCATTACTATTCAATCTGTATACCTATATGACCTCCCAGTAACCAAATCCAGGAAATACATCTACGCAGGTGACATCACACCGGTTACCCAACACCATGCCTTTGATGAATCTGAGATGATGCTCCCGTCAGTCTTAAGGTTCTAGACAATAACTTCCATCAGAGCAACATCCAACCAAACCCTCCGAAAACTGTCCACTTAGGCAAGAGAAGTGCTGGATACAAACCAACCATACCATTTGCTTTCCATCACACCGACACAGATAGGTCTCATGGCAACAATGGGATAGGAAAGGGCTAGGAGTGGGAAGGAAGCGACTATAACCTTCATTAATTAACGTACAGCTGAAGCATTTGCCAGTGTGAAAATGGGAAACAATGGAAAACCATCTTCAGGGCTGCTGAAAGTAGGGTTCCAACCCACTATCTCCCGAATGCAAGCTGATAGGTATGTGACCCAAACCATGCAGCCAATTGCTCGGTACAACATCCTTCAAAAGCAGGCAGGGACCTCTTAGGATACTAACCCAAGTCCTGAGATACAATGCCCTTGCGCTTTCTTATTTTGCTGATGCTCAACCTAGCTTAACAGTGCTCACACTGGACTAATAGACACCCAGAACAACCAAGCAATGTGTATCATTACAGGGAGCACCCGACGAACGAACACTCTCTGGCTTTTCACCCTAAGTCACATACCACCTTCATCCCTAAGATCACAGTCATTGCTTAACTTATTGAAGAAAACAGAAAACAGTCCTCACCTCCCTATCCATTCTGACAAAGCAGCTTCTCCAGCTATATGACTGAAATCCAGACACACTTCTTGGCGTACTGCAATTAATCTACAGGACAGCTCTTTCGATGTATCAGATGCCTGGAAAGAAGAAGGGCAACAGCAATCCACGTTACTCCATCATTACATCATTAAGTATCCCTGCAAGCATCCAGATGAAAGACTTCACCACAACATGATTGCAGGGAAGAGGAACAGACAATCAACCATACTGCATTCGAGTGTCTTTTACATGGTTATAGAGAATGATTTACACTGTGTCTCAAGCGAAGCTCTTTTCTGGCTCTCCAACAGTGATATTGAGCTTTAGTTATGAACTTGAGATGGTTGTTATATATACCGTATTCAAAATATGAAAAATAAATAAATAAATTTACTGAAAGATATAGTATGTCTGGTCACGGTACATCCTGCTACAGAAAAGAGTAGACTGTACAGCCAGCAACTCAACGCCAAATGTCGGACATCGGTAACTAACTCAACTTCTTAATGGGGGCCAACGGCTTGGGAGCCTCAGGATCTCGTGGACTGAACACCGAACCAACACCACCTTGCTGAATGAACTTGGCAGCACAAAAACAAGACTCCTAAAGCGGATAAGCTAGGTATACCTCAGATACTTCACGTCCTGTCAAGGGCAAAGGAATAAGGAGGAGAATAGTATGGCAGGGAGGGATTTGAGTGGAAATGTAGGAAGCAATTTGGCCTATGCTGACGACTTGGTTTTAACAGCAGACTGTGCTGAAAGCCAGCAATCAAATATCTTGGAGCTTGAAAAGCAGTGCAGTGAGTATGTTATGAAAATTTCCAAGACTAAAAAGATTTCAGTAGGGAAGAAACCTAAGAGCACTGAATATCAGGTAGGAAATACAAACCTGGAACAGGTGGATAATTCAAGTACTTAGGATGTGTATTCTCCCAAGATGGTACTAAATGAAACTAAATCAAGATGAGGCAAAGCTAATGCCGTGAGCTTGTGGTTGCAATCAATGGTATTTTGTAAGAAAGAAGTCAGCTCCCAGATGAAAATATCCTTATACTGGTCTGTTTTCAAACCAACTTTGGGATACTAGCTATCCATATTACCAATATTTTTAATAACATGACATTTATAATTAATTCTATTCACTTTTTTTCGGACCGGTCACCGTCCATGCTTCTCCTTAAATACAATGCCATAGTCCACACCAATACCTTCAGAAACATTTTCTAATACCGTATGTACATTATATTTGAGGTGAGCAAATTTCTTCCCCTTTGGGTGGGGGCGGTAGTAGAATAACACCCACGGTATCCCCTGCCTGTCGAGTGTTATAAAGAGGATGGTTGTCTAGTTGCAATTCTTCTTAAAACAATAATCAACACCACCACTGAGCAATTTTTTTAAGAATGTATGGACTAGTTCACATTTTATGTTCTTCCTACTTCTGTTAACTGACAATTCTTTCAAATAAATAGCAACATACTGGGTTTGATCGCCACTGAAGTATATCAGTCATGTAACGGCAGATTTACAGACATATAAAAGACAAAATTTTCAGCACCCTGGCATCCCCAGAAACTATAAAAGAAGTTAACAAAACATAAAAAAATGATATTACCAGCATCACCTGACTTTATTCAATTGCATTTTTAATTCATTTTTTCATATTAGATTTCATCTTGTGCACCATACCTGTGTCCACATAATTCAGCAAATTTCTCCCCATTGAGAATGAATGTAAGGTTATCTGATTCCAGTCACAAAATACTTTGTTAATTAAGGTCAACTTAAAGTATTTTGTAACTGATAACTGTCTTCCCCCCTGTGGGTTGGGGGTGGTAGAATAACAGCCACGGTATCCCCTGCCTGTCGTAAGAGGCGACTAAAAGGGGCCTCCGGGGCTCTGAACTTTGGAGCGTGGGTTGGCGACCATGGGGCCCTCAGCCGAGTCCTGGCATTGCTTCCACTTGTGCCAGGCTCCTCACTTTAATCTATCCTGTCCGACCTCCCTTGGTCAACTCTTGTTCTTTTCAGACCCCGACGGTATTACGTATGGAGGCCTAGGGAGTCTTTCATTTTCATGCCCTTCATGGCCCTCATCATCCTTTGGCCGATATCTTCATTTTTCGAAGTGTCAGACCCCTTCCATTTTTTCCCTCTGATTAGTGTTATATAGAGGATGGTTGCCTAGTTGTACTTCCTCTTAAAACAACAATCACCACCATCACCACTGATAACTGCCAATACAGATCACAATGAAATTTGTAACTATCTGATTCCTGTGTAAGTTTTAACAAAGCTTGAGTAAATATTTATAGACACAAGGACATGTTACACCGTACCGTCATTAATTTACCTACTACATGCATACAAAATTCAAATCGATGTAACAAAACTCCTCCACATTCTTACTGTTCAGTAATATACTAAGTATTGTAAACCATCAGTACTGATACTGTATTCCATTAAAATGAATACAAACAAAACCATGGCACACACCTCCATTAATGCCCTTAGCCTGTCAAGAAGGCAAACTGCCCAGTAAGATGGCCTGCATATATTGGAGAACATGTAGTCAATGTGACAACATCCTAAGCCATATTACTTTGTTTTCACGTGGGGTCAACTGACTCCCTTATCAGATAGCTTGTCAGTAAAATAATTCCAATTCAGCACTTATTCCAGAATTAAAATCCTTGGATGAGCCAGGAATTAAACCCAAGGCGTCTGGGAAAGAGGCAGACATACTGCTATACTACAAGGTGGCTGCATTATAAGAAATTGCACACGGAAATGCAAACACATCATGATGATACCCTTACGATGAAACATCATCTCCTACTAAATCAATATTCAAGGGAAAATTTAACACAAGGAAACCTTGGTTATAACTGAATAACGCTCTTAACATACTGTCTCATTTCTACATTATATTTCCCTAAATAACAAAAATTTCTTAATAAAATCAGTAGTTGTAGTTCAGTTTTACAAGAAAGTGGCTACCAACTTTCCATCAATCTTTCATTCTATTCAAGTTCTATACAATGTCAGGAAGCTTTACACTTCCTTTTCCAACACACAAACTACAGTATTACACACTTCCAAATAGGAATGTTCACTTCACTTGCTTTCTAACGAAAGAGATTTACCTTTATCTTCATTCTACTGATTATCACAGAATTCAGAGTTGTAGAGTATCTTTCATGTGCAACCGAAGATAAATGTAGATGGAATAAGCAAAGTTCTTCATGATAAAAATTTGAAAGTGAAAGAAAGAGAATTATATTTCAACACATGAATTTAACAGAGGTATTTAATCAATTATTAGTCATGATTACTAAGCTTAAACATTTTATCTACTATTCAACTCTGGTCTCTGCACTTAAATCAGCGTTAGCCTATTCAAACTAAAGTAAATAACAGCGATTACGTGCAAGTTCTACGTTGTGAAAACTCAATAATTTGAACATCGTTTGAACATCTTATTTAACTTATCGCAAATGTAATTAGCGAACAGGGCTAATGACCTCAATGTTAAACCCTTTCAAACAACAAGCAAGCATTATCAATTAGCAAACTAATTAAACTGATATATCATGAATGAATTCTCAAATTCAAGTATCTATTATGACAAGAATCTTACCTTTTATTTCTGTAGGCATTTCATATCATGTGCTTCACTTCTTTGGCCAATATTCCTTTATTTTGACGCCACCTGCGTAACGCAAATCCTTCGTCAGAATTCAGTGTGTAATAAGTCCATATATTTTACACCACCACATTAAAATGATAATATCTTTCTCATAAAAAGTAGAAAGGTCATCATTTTCAAGTTCTTATACTCATTGCTCTGCCAGCACCCAAATTTGTTGGCAATACCAAGTATGGAATTTGTAGGCCAAAATTCAGTATTAGTACATGTGACATTTTCAAGATTATCAAATCATCTTTCTCAAACGGTGTCAAATTTAAAATGTGAAACATCTAGATTGTCAGGTAAAATTCCTAGATATTCTGTTGGGTTAAATCTTATGCAACATGCTGGTGCATTGTCCCTTCTATTCATAAAGCTGCTAGATGTTATCTTAAAACTTCATAAACTCAGTCCAGTTGTTTACAACAGAACATGGCATCAACTGCAATTTAGGACCAAATCAATGCGACACCACCTTCAAAATTCAACCAAATGCACCCCTGTCCACAAAAACAGGAACAACCTTAATAAGCTACTGACAGATTCTTTCCCATAAGGTACCCATTATATTCTCTTTTCAGGATTATACAAAATACTCATTTTGATCATGTCACAATAAATTTTCCTGAACCGATCATATACAGGATTTTTGAGAAGCTGTTTTCGGATATCAACTTGCTGTTAGGTCCAAACAGTTTATATGGATCTAATCAACTTTTATATTTTGTGTAAAGTTGGAGGAGATGCATAGCAACAGCATTTTCAAAACAACTGTGCCGACAACTTCCAAGAAGAAGCAAACAACCTTATTTTCTATGACTGAAGGTCATCTTGAAAGGGATTTGTCCTCATGGTTAGTATATCATGACCGAACTCCTTAAATCAATTTAATGCAGTTCTACCTAACATATTTCTTTTATCTGCTAATTTTGAACTCAAACGTTTTTCACAAAATAACTCCTTTTCTTCTTGTCTACCGTTATTGAACTCTGTTTTACCAAGTCATCCACATCAGAAGGCCATAAATTCACCACTTTCATACAATGATGAAAATGTCCATTCACTGCTGCTAAGGTCTCTTTAAGGTTCTATTTCTTCTTCCCCTTTACTTCCAAACTGAAGGTAACAGCTGGCATGTTGGTCACCTATCTTCTTCTTTGTTCTGCGTGGTGGCAGGGTCTGCAGTGTGGACTAGTGCTTCCATTTAGTTCGGTCTCAAGCCATGTCTGGATGGGGATTTAGAGCCTTTAGGTCGTTGTGCACTGTATCGGCCTGACGCTCACTTGGGCCTCTTTCCAACGTATACGCTAACTTTGCCAATATATTGTCCTTTGCATACAACACGTGCCCAAACCAGCATAGATGGCTTTCCCACATTTTCTTCTGGATCAGTGAAATGCCAAAATGTTTCCAAATGCATAACATCATTTGAAATGTGATCCAGACTAGTGTTGCCAGCTCTCCACACCTAAGCATCTTTGTCTCCATGATTATTAGTCAGGGTTCTATCTCCTTTGTAATGGGCCAACACTAGGTGCTGTAGAGAGCGACAAAACAGATGTCAATAGAGTAAAATAATATATTATTATTGGTCCACCTTTTCAATACAAAATGAAAATTACATAGGGACTAGTTTCGACCTAGTAATAGGTCATCATCAGCCTGAAGTAAGTCAAAGATCGAAGAAAACATAAACAATGTAAACACAAGTACAGTCTCTTTAAAGGTACATACCAAGTGGGAAGTTGAGTAGAGATATATTAAAAATAATAACTCATCCAAATTGACAAAGCACTGAGCGGAATTTATGTAAAGTTCGGTGCGCCGTATATTATAAAAGACCACTGTGCACTAAATGATGCAATAAAGAAGAATAGTAGGTTGAATGCTGGCTTCTTCTTAGCTGTTGTATAATCGAAGAAGATTACGTCGTGTTTTATAAGGTATTGATAGACGTCAAAATACATGGATGTTGGAAGGCTCTTCAGTTTTTTTGAACATGGCAATAGTTGCGTGTGGAGGCTTAGGAAACCAGAGAAGCGTTATATTATGTTAAAAAATAGAGATCCTTAAAAAAGTCCCGTGCGTTGTATAAATTGTGGAAATGGAAATCGAAAAAACTTGGTTCTTAAGCGATAATGTTGTTCATTCAGAGATCGATTGAAAATAAAGAATCGTAACATAGTCTTCTCAAGATGTTCATAAACCAGAATTAATAGACGATGCGAAGTATGATGCTAGGAGAAAGCTCTTCTGCTTCTGGAATCTTGAAGGACGATGGATGTTTCACGAGGTGGAGCAACATATATGGAGTTAAATAAAGGTGGAAATAAATTCGCAGTTCAATGCGGACCATAAATTTGATTCTGAATAAAAGACAGTAAGATTTATTTTTTTTTTTTTTTATGTCAAAAGGAAAACTCAAGCGTGATGTGATGAGCTGAAGAGAGAAACGGAAGTAGGAAAGGATCAAAGGAAATTTTGAGGAGGTGAGGGAAGAAAAATGAAGGCAGGAGAAGAATATATAATTTTTTTTTTTTTTTTTTTTTGAGGAGGTGAAGGAAGGAAAATAAAGGTCTGAGTATTTTTTTTTTTTTTTTTTAGCTGAAGCGTGAAACGGAGGTAGGTAAGGATCAACGGAATTTTTTTTATTTATATCTGAAGAGAGAAACGAAGGTAGGTAAGGATCAAAGGATTTTTTTTTTTTTTTGAGGTGAAGGAAGGAAAATAAAGGTCGGATTTTTTTTTTTTTTTTTTTTTTGAGGTGAAGGAAGGAAAATAAAGGTCTGAGATTTAACTCCATATATGTTGCTCCACCTCGTGAAACATCCATCGTCCTTCAAGATTCCAGAAGCAGAAGAGCTTTCTCCTAGCATCATACTTCGCATCGTCTATTAATTCTGGTTTATGAACATCTTGAGAAGACTATGTTACGATTCTTTATTTTCAATCGATCTCTGAATGAACAACATTATCGCTTAAGAACCAAGTTTTTTCGATTTCCATTTCCACAATTTATACAACGCACGGGACTTTTTTAAGGATCTCTATTTTTTAACATAATATAACGCTTCTCTGGTTTCCTAAGCCTCCACACGCAACTATTGCCATGTTCAAAAAAACTGAAGAGCCTTCCAACATCCATGTATTTTGACGTCTATCAATACCTTATAAAACACGACGTAATCTTCTTCGATTATACAACAGCTAAGAAGAAGCCAGCATTCAACCTACTATTCTTCTTTATTGCATCATTTAGTGCACAGTGGTCTTTTATAATATACGGCGCACCGAACTTTACATAAATTCCGCTCAGTGCTTTGTCAATTTGGATGAGTTATTATTTTTAATATATCTCTACTCAACTTCCCACTTGGTATGTACCTTTAAAGAGACTGTACTTGTGTTTACATTGTTTATGTTTTCTTCGATCTTTGACTTACTTCAGGCTGATGATGACCTATTACTAGGTCGAAACTAGTCCCTATGTAATTTTCATTTTGTATTGAAAAGGTGGACCAATAATAATATATTATTTTACTCTATTGTAATCACAGTTCAATACGGATCTATCATTATGAAACATATTTCTTTTAAAAACAGATGTCAGTCCGGCACATCTTAGATTTCAGATGGTCCTTCATCCAACGGTCACAGGTGATGCCTGCCGTCATTCGCCACTTTAGCCAGGCTGCGTGTACCCTTATGTTCACTTCATCAGCAAGTCGACCATCATCAGAGACTGTAGAGCCAAGATACTCAAATTTGGCTACTTGTGGTAGATCTTCATCACCAATGTTTATGGTTCAACTTTTCTGAGGAACTAAGTCATGTATTCTGCATTATTCTTGTTGACGCACAGGCCATATTGCACTAGTTGGTTGTTCCACTCTTTTGCTTGGCACTGGAAGATCAAGCTTAGTCCCTGCAGCCAACATAACATCAGTATAGAAAAGTATCCATGATACTGGCTTGTGCAGGTCTGATGTAACTGATCACAAGAATTACAGCCTTGGTGGACTCCAACAATCATGCGGAAGTCACTGGACGCTCCTCAGGAAGCTTGAACATAACTCCCTGGTTGCAAGTACAACAGATATACCCACTTAGCAAGGTCAATCAATCAATCAATCAATCAATCAATCAATCAATCAATCAATCAATCAATCAATCAATCAATCAATCAATCACCACTGTCCTGCATTTAAGGCCAGGTGGCAGATTCCCTACCTGTTTTTTACCTAGTCTTTTCTTAAACAATTGCAAAGAATTTGAAAATTTATTGAACACCTCCCATGGTAAAATATTCCAATCACTAACTCATCTTCCTATAAAACATTTTCCCCAATTTGTCCTCCTGAATTCAATTTATCTTCATATTGTGATCTTTCCTACTCTTAGAAACACCACTCAAACTTATTCACCCTCTAATATCTTTACACACTATCTCTCCACTGACAAATCGGAACATACCACTTAAAATTCTCATTTTGGTCCGTACTGAAATGTACATTAAGACAAAGAATGTTACAAGTGTTTATTAATTTCCACCTACTCAATACATCATTTTCTAAAGATTAAGCTTGTCCTGCTCTAATAAACATTTTACGCCCTCAACCAGTATGGGGCACCTTTAACCAGCTTCCATTTAACGCATCAAAAAAGTGTTTATATAGAGCTTATAACATGCAACTTGATATCACTTTTTTTAGCCATGGACATTCTTAAAGGTTATAAATAAGGACTGATTGTAAAGTTTAAAAAGATTTTATTATAAGAGTGTTTTAACAACAGTCATCCTACTCTTTCATCCTTTAGACATATTTTAGTATGTAAATGTTTAACAAGTATCCTCAACATGATATGTACTTTCCTCTTCAAAACTTTCATTAAGAACAATTGGGATCCTGATTTTTATCCTATAGGTATGAGATTAAGGCTGATGATGCCCATATAATGGGCGAAACATGTCCCTGTAATTAATATGACAAAATATAATTCTTAACCCAATTGCATCATTTGACGACCCTAGCTCGTCATAGTTATTCATGGCATATGAATCAAATGACGAGCTCTGCTCATGGCGATGCACAGCTGTACATCAATCCATGTAGTTCAGTCACTAACCCACAGACACCACTTGTATGCATTCTGAGCTGAAGTTTACACATTTGGCTTCGGTTTTTTCCCTTTCACCGGGTTCTCTCACACTATATACAATAATAAAGTTTGCTCCCTTACAGAGCATCATCAGCCAAATCTGAATCTCAAATAATTGTTATTTACGTAAATAAAGACTTAAGAACTATTAGAACATTTTTGACAAACTTAAAACTTATTCTATTAGAAAAATCATAAAATATAAAATCTTTGTATACAAGGCTTAATTACATGTGCTTAATAGGAAGATACATTAAAATTATGGAAGAGAGAGTACTAAAATATAAAATAAATAATATATATATTATGTCCAAAATCCTAGAAAGACGTGAAAATCAATCTTAGGAGCTAAATTTGAGGATTTTCTTGGCAATGAGATCTGGTAAAAAAGTTATTTATCCCTTGTGGATAAGAGTCTATAAAGATTCAAATTTATCGTCAATTTGATGATTGAACTTATAACAGGATAAATGTTGGTCTTCAAGAAATTTAAATGCTTGTTGTCATGTGACCTCGGCGAATGCTGTTGAAAAGATATGTTCTTATAGATGTCGAGGACCGTTCGTTGAACTAATGGATTTGATAAGGATGATTGAAAGGGACGTAAATCAACGTTTGTATTGAAAGCTGCTGCTTGGTTTATCTTGTTGAATGTCTGTAACAAGAAAAGGAATCTTGTAAGTAATCGGAATTTGTGTTGCTAGTTAAGAGTGTGCTTCTAGAAACTTCACTTACCCCTCCAATTGCTGTTTGTCGGTTTGGTGTTGTCCGAGGTTATGTGGTGACTGTCAGTTCTGTGTCTACTACTTGTGTTATAAGAGTGAGGTGGTGGGGGTTGAGGGGAGGGAGTAGGGGTAGGAGGAGAAATGTTTGTGGGTGTGGTTTTGGAAGGGGAATGTCTAGTAGGAGCGCAGGGAGGGGTTGGGTTCTTTAATGTTGGATGATTATTAGTTGTTTTGGGAATGAAAACTTTGGCAAAATTACTTTTTTCTAGATTAAGCGTCTTTAAGAGTTTCGGTAATTGTTCATATGTTGTCCAAACTGGCCGTAACTTTCTCACAAGAGACTTAGAACACGTTAATGCTACAAAGCACAACAAACATTCTGCGATGAGTGCTCACATGAGAGTCAGGCCACCAATTTACAACCATAGAGAAAGACCTAAAAATTATAAAGAAGATAGAAAAAGGTAAACTAATGACAGAATTAGAAAATATTTATATCCACTTAGACCAGTATTTCAATAAGGAAAAAAAATTTAAATGACGAAATTGAAATAAGAAATCCGTTACACGAACAATTACCGAAACTCTTAAAGACGCTTAATCTAGAAAAAAGTAATTTTGCCAAAGTTTTCATTCCCAACACAACTAATAATCATCCAACATCAAAGAACCCAACCCCTCCCTGCGCTCCTACTAGACATTCCCCTTCCAAAACCACACCCACAAACATTTCTCCTCCTACCCCTACTCCCTCCCCTCAACCCCCACCACCTCACTCTTACAACACAAGGAGTAGACACAGAACTGACAGTCACCACATAACCTCGGACAACACCAAACCAACAAACAGCAATTGGAGGGGTAAGTGAAGTTTCTAGAAGCACACTCTTAACTAGCAACACAAATTCCGATTACTTACAAGATTCCTTTTCTTGTTACAGACATTCAACAAGATAAACCAAGCAGCAGCTTTCAATACAAACGTTGATTTACGTCCCTTTCAATCATCCTTATCAAATCCATTAGTTCAACGAACGGTCCTCGACATCTATAAGAACATATCTTTTCAACAGCATTCGCCGAGGTCACATGACAACAAGCATTTAAATTTCTTGAAGACCAACATTTATCCTGTTATAAGTTCAATCATCAAATTGACGATAAATTTGAATCTTTATAGACTCTTATCCACAAGGGATAAATAACTTTTTTACCAGATCTCATTGCCAAGAAAATCCTCAAATTTAGCTCCTAAGATTGATTTTCACGTCTTTCTAGGATTTTGGACATAATATATATATTATTTATTTTATATTTTAGTACTCTCTCTTCCATAATTTTAATGTATCTTCCTATTAAGCACATGTAATTAAGCCTTGTATACAAAGATTTTATATTTTATGATTTTTCTAATAGAATAAGTTTTAAGTTTGTCAAAAATGTTCTAATAGTTCTTAAGTCTTTATTTACGTAAATAACAATTATTTGAGATTCAGATTTGGCTGATGATGCTCTGTAAGGGAGCGAAAACATGTCCCATATATAACTTTTTAACTTAATAAAGTTATTTTAAATATAACAACATTATAATGTATTGAACAGGTGGATTCATAATAAAACTTTATTATTGTATATCAACAGATTTCAATACGGATTAAAACATGACATTATTCTCTCACACTTCCGGAACATGAGATAAGAGAATCTTTTTCCATATAAATTCGCTCTTGTCAGTTGCCATCATGGCGTCAAGCAGATGTGCTGGTGTTGAAGAAGAAGGAATACGGAAGCTAACAGATAGTGTTTTAGAGAGTGATATTGAAGACAGTGATGTTTGTGACGACGAAATAGACCCTGAAGTCCTTAGTTTGAGTACTAGCGATGCATATAATAGTTCTGATGACACAGAAAGTGATGCAAATAACGACGGTGTGCCGAGTCTTTCGAAATGAGCTCGTACCTCGGCACAGACTAACTTGACTGACTGGAACTGGACAAAAAGTGACAATAAACCTATTGTACATAAGTTTAGTGAATACAGTGGGGTTAGTGAAAACTTATTGAAAAAGTCTGATACGCAGCCACTATCTGAACTCAGTTTTTTGTGAATACAAGGACCCTTTGTTTGACAAAATATCTGTCGAGACAAATTCATATGCAGCAAATCAGTTGAGCAATCCTGCCAGAAAAAAGTTGTAAGACGATGACAAATGGTTTGAGACTACACCCGACGAAATTAGGGCATATTTTGCGTTAGTTATACTAATGTCACAAGTGCGAAAGTCAAGAATACAGTTATACTGGAGTAAGAACAGGTGTATAAACACTCCTATTTTTCGTGAAACCATGAGCAGGGGAAGATTTATTATAATTTCACGATTTTTACATTTTGTTGACGAACAAGTCGATAGTAGTAACAAATTAAGAATGATTAGGCCTATAATACAACATTTCTGCTCCAAATTTTCAGAATTATATTTACCTTCACAAGACATTGCTCTAGATGAAAGTCTAACGAAATTCAGACGCCGCCTTTCATATGTCCAATGTAATAGGTCTAAACGTTCTAGGATTGGAATAAAAATTTACAAAGTTTGTGAATCAAGTTCTGGCTACTGTCTGTCTTTCAAAATTTATGTAGGTGATGATGTAACGGAGTGTGGCGTAGCTCTTCACTTAGAAGAATGTTTTACCACACCCAGCAGACGTACTAAAATAGCGGCATTGGTAAGTTTATTACTCCGTTATCATGCATGCAAATTTTCAGAAAGGAATATTTACTGGTTGGTTTTGTATGATTTTCTAAATAATAGTGTGATGACGACGGCTGTAGAGCGGTATTTAAATGTGATTTCTTAGTGAACTCCTATGGTATTTAAATGTGAGGTGAATGGGTTAATCGCAAGAACTCACTTGGTATTCAATAGGTGGAAATTAATAAACACTTGTAACATTCTTTGTCTTAACATACCACTTAGTCGAGCAGCTCGTCTTCTTCCTCCCAAATCTTCCCAGCCCAAACTTTGCAACATTTTCATAATGTTACTCTTTTCTCGGAAATTGCCCAGAACAAATCAAGCTGATTTTCTTTAGACTTTTTTCAGTTCTCGAATCAAATAATCCTGGTGGGGGTCCCATATACTGGAACCATACCCTATTCGGGGTCTTAAGAGAGACTTATATGCCCTCTCCTTTATATCCTTACCACAACCCCTAAATACCCTCATAACCATGCGCAGAGATCTGTACCCTGTATATACAATCCCATTTATGTGATTAAGTTTACCCCAATGAAGATCTTTCCTTATATTAACACCTAGTTACTCACAATGATCCTCATACGGAACTTGCACCCCATCAACATAGTAATTAAACCTGAGAGGACTTTTCCTATTTGTGAAACTCACAACCTGACTTTTAACCCCCTTTATCATCATATCATTGCCTGCTGTCCATTTCACAACACAGTTGAGGTCATTTTGCAGTTGCTCACAATCTTGTAACTTATTTATTACTCTATACAGAATAACATCATCCGCAAAAAGCCTTATTTCTGATTCCACTTCTTTACTGATATCATTGATATATATAAGAAAACATAAAGATCCAATAATACTGCCTTGAGAAATTTTCCTCTTAGGCCTGTATTCACCAACGTCTTGCAGTTATCTTAGATTTCCAGAACTCGGATAATGTAATTATCTCTGATAACGCTCACTTCGGTATTCACCACAGAATGTATTATCTTGGTTTACCAAAACTAAGTTTTCGTTTCAATCTGAATTTGAACCTTAAATTTTTCATACTAACACACGGAAAACAAATGACTGCGTGGTGCCGCCACTATCGAAATGTAGACAAGTTTTTGATTCCATTTGGGATTTGCAAATAATTTGCATAAATTATGTCCACTATTGAGCAGAAACGAAGAAAGAAGCCTAGTACGACTTTCCAAGAGAGTGAATTGTTATTGAATTTGGAGGCAGAAAGAATTAACAACATAAGAGAATAAGAAAACAAATTACAGCCTATATATTGTATATTTCACTCAAGAAATAAGGCAATATTCCTCAGTTCTTCATTAAAGAATCACCCAGTTGTGTACTGTTCAGGATATAAGCTACAATCGAGAATTCATATTAGGCCTACCTATGTGTTGGGAATTCCATGTTATGTTCGATCACGCGCTGACAGTAAATTCCATTGTGGAGATTTATCTCCCATATGCAGTTATCAGACTGTGCCTCATATATAGGCTTCTGATAAGCTCACCTGTATACACCCAGTGTCAGTGGGTAGGGTCTGACACATCCCACTTTGACGAGTCTAGTGTCAGACCTAAGACAAGACGCTGGTTAATAGAGCAAACGCCTGAAAAGCTTTACATCTGATGTTTTTTGACATGCTCTATTGGTGAAAAAAAATATCTAATTCCCTCCATGGGAATTTAGAATTTTCCATAACACTGACAGTGTCGAAGCTTTAGATAACCTAAAATGTGTTACAAAATCAGTGTCATTGTAGTACTCAAAGTACGCAACACGTTCTTTTTATTGTGTAATCTTGGTCATATAACTTGTGATTTTCTCTTTCAGTTAAATATTCCAGCCGTCTACGAGCTGCCATCTTGAAAGGCTATCATCTTAGATTTCTTGTTTTACCGGCCAACCATTCTCCAGTAAAATTTTAAACAGAGATAATACCTGTTATCCAAGATAATGTTGTTGGTGAATGCGGGTCTTAAAAGTTACAGGATCAGATAGTGCTTCACCTACTCTAATTCTCTGAGTTAGCAGTACTATAATCAGAAATAATGCTTTCCTAAAGCTTACATGTAATACATGTCAAACTGACTAGCCTGTAATTTTCAGCTTTAAGTTTATCACCCTTTACTTCGTACATAGGAGCTACTATAGCAGCTATCCATTCATTTGGTATAGTTCCTTCATGCAAACAGTAATAACATAAGTACTTCAGATATGGTACTATATCCCAATCCACTGTCTTTAGTATATCCCCAGAAATGTTATCAATTCCAGCTGCTTTTCTAGTTTTCAACTTTTGTATCTTATTGTAAAAGTCCTTGTTATCGTAGGTAAATTTCAATACTGCATTAGTATTAGTCACCTCTATCGTCTCAATATGCAATTTTCTTTACGAAAGAAAAATATCACACGAGAACATGTTTACTTCTTTGTGAAACAACTTTATTGTCACTACGATATAGTGTTCTCTTCAATCGTTCTACATGCATTATCTTTTTAATTCCCTAAAAAACAATTGCTCTTTTTTTAAAACAATCTACAAAAAATATATACATGCTTCATACCAATGACCTATTGGTGATGTTTCTTGGTGCCATATGGGAAGTCTTTGTGTGTTAATACCTCCATTGCTAGGTCACAAGTCTTTAAGTATATGGACGTTATATGTTCAGGGACACAGAACATTAATATATTACACAATTTATAGTTCATCGTAACGCCTATTATTTTATCTATTACATTAAATATGACTACTGAAGGTTTTACCACAATTAGGAATCCGGACCTACGACAATTATCCCCCCTAAAACCTTCAGTACCTATTCTGGACCTTCCTTTCTCTAGGCCTTAAAATATATTTAGGTGTCCTGATATCTATGTCTTCATCTCTCTTATCCTCCAAGGTAGGTATCAGTGTGTGTTGATCCTTCCTGGAGTCCGCATTCTTCTGGGGCCCCTTAGAGAGTGTCCACTGTCTGGTCTCTCAGCCTTCTTGTAGGAGTCGAGGTAACGCCTTCAATTCTGACGTATGCACCTTCCTTTAAAAGTAATAAAACTCATTGTAGACCATATTGGACATCCCGTGGTGTAGTCTTCAGGAGATACACACCATTTCCCAACTTTTTATCCACCTCGAAAGGTCTGAGCCACTTTGGAGCCATCCCAGTGTGGAACTGAAGCTTGTTGCTGAGGGGATGGTTTCAACGATGAACTAATGTTCCAGGTATGAACTCCCTTTCCTCTGGTGCATTGTTGTTCTCGGCTTCTCTCATTGAACGCTCTTCAGCTTGGCGGTGCGCCTGTTGAATCTGCCACTGGTTCTGCACAGGTCATGTATCAGGATCCTCCGGTTCCTCTCCTTGTCCATGGATGAAGTTCCAGTCGCCAGTTCTCTTGATTGGACATCCAAGGAAAAGTTCTGCAGGTGAGAAACCTGTGACATGATTAACCCGCTGTCTGTTGGCCAGAAGGGACTCACGTAGGTGTTGGTCCCACTTGGTATGTTCTCTCTCGACCAAGTGAATCTGAAACATTAGCTCCTGGTTTCTCCATTCGGTGGGATTTACCTGTGGATGGTAGATCGGTGTTGTCCAGTGTTCAATTTCCAACTCCGACAAAGTTTGCAACCACTGTCACAAAGTGGACTGACTGCCATTGTCCGTGAGTAGAAACGGAGGATACCCATACTGACTGAAGACTTCCATCCTTAAGAGTTGAACAATACGTCCCGATGTAGCTTCAGGAATGGCGAATGCTTCCACCCAACTGGTGAATAGATCAGTCACCACAGGGATCCCTGTTTTTCCCCAAGATGTCCTAGGGTAGGGTCCCACAAGGTCAAGGGCAAGGACCACCCAAGGTTGAAGTGGTCAGCATCCTCTCATGCTGGTACTCTCCTTCTGGTTGTTCGCCTTAGTGCGAACACAGATTGCACAGGCTTGAACATAGTCCTTGATTTCCTGATGCATGTGTACCCAGAAGAAACGTCGCCGAATCGAAGAATAGCTTTCCTCTTGAACAGGATGACCAGCTTCTGGATTATCATGGTATTTGTTCAAAATCCTCGTGATTTGCGACTTCCGAATGACGATGACCAGAGAAGATCCAGGCCTACTTAAGTATGCCATCTTCGAGTTGGAAGTTCTTGTAGCACATCTTAAACTGAACTGGGACAGATCAATAATTAGTGCTGCGTTTGCTGATCCAGGATGACATTATGTTACAGGGCATGTCCTCATTCTGCCACTTCCTTATTAAATCTAAATCGATCTCATAATTTCCTCGCCGGATAGCAAGGAGTGAAGGGTCGGTCTGAGACCTCTTAGTTGGCTCAGGTACCTCTCTCTAATAAATTCGTGGCTGATTTCTGTCTGCGTTCAGTATTTCTTGATAGACTGTCCACAGCTTGAATGGCTACGCCAAGAACATGACAAATTTCGAAGCAAAATCGGCAATGATCAAGGCCCATCGCATCAGTTTGGACTTAGTTCCAGAAACTTGGTTCAACCACTGAAGTGAAGAGTTGTCTGTAAAGAGTCTGAACTTCCTTCCTTCTAGACAACCTTTGAACTTCCCGACAACCCATACAACAGCTAATGCCTCCTTCTCGGCTGTACAATAGTTTCTCTTGGGAGCAGAAAGTTTCCTACTGGCATACTCAATTATCTCCTTGCCTCCTCCTCCTCTCTCGTGGAACAGTACAGTCCCAAGACCGATGTCACTCAAATCCGTCTGCAAGCAGACCTCCCGACTTGTGTCCAGATAAGCTAGACTTGAAGCGTCACAAATAGATCTTTTCATCTATTGGAAGGCTGTTTCTTGGGTCCATTTAAATGGTATGTTTTTATTGAGGAGATCGGTTAGCAGAGCAGATTTTGTTCCAAAGTGTGGTACAAAGCTACTGTACCATCCACAGAGGCCTAAAAATTGACATACTTGGCATTTCGTATGAGGCCTTTCCTGTTCCTGAATGGCCCTATTCTTCTCAGTTTGTCTCCCCCAAGCCCTTGCCCGTCAATACATGACCTAGGTACTCAACTGAGTTTGATGCGAACTGGCACTTTCTTGATTTGGTATATATGACTTCAGTAGAGCACTTTGCTTGGATAAAGGTACAACCCTCAATCTGGTAATGCTTGTGATGAGTTGCCCCCCCCCCCGATTGTAGACACCCAAGCAGGACAAACAGGTTTTAATAATTTTGCCACATTCATGCTCACAAACGAGTGTGAATCTTGAGTGTCAAGGATAGCAATTGAAGGCTTATCATCAATCGTCAAGTTAATAGCCGGGTGGGGTGGATTAGGTTCATCATCACTACAGATTTGATCAATATGTTTACCTTCTAGCCAGGCGCCATGTATCTGGGGCTTCTTCATTCTTCCGGAACCCTCCTTACCCCAACTTGAAAGTTCCGGAGTAGTTTTTCCAGGCATTGGCCTTTAAAATGTTTATTAATCAATCAATACTGATCTGCATTTAGGGCAGTCGCCCAGGTGGCAGATTCCCTATCTGTTGCTTTCCTAGCCTTTTCCGAAATGATTTCAAAGAAATTGGAAATTTATTGAACATCCCCCTTGGTAAGTTATTCCAATCCCTAACTCCCCTTCCTATAAATGAATATTTGCCCCAGTTTGTCCTCTTGAATTCCAACTTTATCTTCATACTGTGATCTTTCCTACTTTTATAAACGCCATTCAAACTTATTCGTCTACTAATGTCATTCCACGCCTTCTCTCCGCCGACAGCTCGGAACATACCACTTAGTCAAGCAGCTCTTCTTCTTTCTCTCAATTCTTCCCAACCCAAACATTGCAACATTTTTGTAACGCTACTCTTTTGTCGGAAATCACCCAGAACAAATCGAGCCGCTTTTCTTTGGATTTTTTCCAGTTCTTGAATCAGGTAATCCTGGTGAGGGTCCCATACACTGGAACAATACTCTAGTTGGGGTCTTACCAGAGACTTATATGCACTCTCCTTTACATCCTTACTACAACCTCTAAACACCCTCATAACCATGTGCAGAGATCTGTACCCTTTATTTACAATTCCATTTATGTGATTACCCCAATGAAGATCTTTCCTTATATTAACACCTAGATACTTACAATGATCCCCAAAAGGAACTTTCACCCCATCAACGCAGTAATTAAAACTGAGAGGACTTTTCCTATTTGCGAAACTCACAACCTGACTTAACCCCGTTTATCAACATACCATTGCCTGGTCTGCCCGCATCTGTAGCATTTCAGGGGTTCCTCCGCTGTTGAGGTTTTCGTTTTTGAGGTACGGTAACTTTTTTCGTCTAATTTTGCTACAATGTGATGGAGCTCTTCAAAGGTTTCTGGTCGTGCCACCTTAACAAGCGGTCGAACCTTATCATGTAGCAGTTCAGTTATATAAGGAACGTTCGTATCAATATTTTCCCTTTTGTGGACTTGCTTAAAGAGCTGGAATTTTTTAATTACAAAAGCTCCTGCTCTCATTCCACTGGGTTGCGCTCCAGTTAGGAACTTTTTTGTAATACCAACATAAATGGTCCCTTATTGGACATAACAAATTTTCCAGCTAACTCATTCCTGGTTGCCAGCATTTCGCCCCAGTGTGCTAAGTTGGGCTCATCAGTTGGTAAATAGCACACCCACCAAGTCGCATGGCTAGTGCCACCGAGTAGGCTACTTGGAGCCACCGGCAGTGCCAATTTCTGTTTCAACACGATACTGCCCCAGTACATAAAGCTGGATTGGCCTGCCCAAAGACCCAATATTAACCTCAATAGACACTCCTGGGATGTGTTGGAACCCTGTCTGTGAGAATGGAAGTCAATTCCTGTGGGAACATACCAAAACCTGTTGGACAGCCTTCCCAGAAGAACTGCATCTGTGATAGCAGCAAAAGGCAGACGTACGTCATAATAGGAACTTTGTTATCAGAAGTAATTTGCGAATGGATATCTGTCTGGAAATTTTTGGCAATACATCGTATTTGATCGTGTACCATGCGCCCCCGTCTAAGACAGGCACTCAAGTTTTATAAGGCAATCAGGGAAAAGTTTACGACAACGAAATGTTCTCAAAACATATGTATTTATTAAACAATACTTAATCTTAAAACTTTATAGGCCTGCTTAAGAAATACAGTACAAGGATACAGTGCCCACAAATGCAGTCACCATAGTACTGGTATATGAGAAGTCCATCAGAATTTGATCTAAAATAAAAGAAAAGCAGAATATTAGATGTTGGTAAAAGTGAAGAAATGAAGAATTATCATGTAATGAGTATCATAAGAAACATTTAAAAGCATTTTACTCACTGTTTAAAGACAGGCCTGTGGTAATCTTCATCAGCACTGCTGTATCACCTGCCTTATTGACGTTACTCCAAACTGCATCATCTTCCACCCCACCCATTGCATTTGAAAAGATGCATTCCTTAAAGTATTTCATAAGAGCTTCAGGAATGCGATCATTAATTTTTAATCCATTCACATACGAGTGCTTATTTCGGTCTCTTTGTGTTGCCTGCAAGCATCACGTCCGTGTACAGGTTTCTCAAATGGCTTAGCCAAGCACACATCAAGGGGTTGAAGCACTGAACCCGGTATGGTAACTACTGTCAGATTCAAAAGTTCAGATGAATTTAAACTATAAAATATGAATGGGTGCAATGATCTCAAATATCATCATTTCCCCTTTTCCAGACGACACCAGGTGGGGGCAAATATGGTGGTTCTCCAGTTTGTCCTGTCTCTCCACCATTCCTCATCCAACACTGTGTTCCAGTCCAGGTCCCATTGTCCTGTCATGTTCTTCACAGAGTCCATCCATCATAATCTTGATCTCCCTCATCCTGTCTTCCCCGTCATCTGTCTTTCCAGGGCTTGTCTTGACAGCCTTTTTTCTGTCATGTACTTAACATGTCCAAACCACCTCAATCTGTTATGTTCCAGTTTGTCATTTAGTTTTACCAGAGTTAGCTCTTTTTGTATGCCTATTTCTCACTCTATCCTTCCCTGTCTTCTGTATCATATTCCTCAGTAATTTCATTTCAGTTACCTATACTCTACTTTCACTTCTCCAAGTCAATGTTCAGGTTTCTGCTGCATAGGTTAAGTAAAATCCCTTGTACATTACTTCTTTAGCCTTTATTGGTACATCTATATTCCATATTACAGTAAAACTTCTTTTATACATTTCACACTTTTATGTTTTCTACACTTACACGTCAATTCAGCGGTCCCAACAAAATCCTACATGTATTACGACGAGTTATTTCATTTATATGTCGTTCACTTATATGATTTTTATGTTTATACGCTTATATCTTACCGAGTCCTTGATGGCAAAATGCATTGTTTATACATTTACAATGGTTTCTACTTTCAAAATTACAAGAAAATTTCTAAACACAAACTTACGACTCGCACCGTACTTTTCTTGGAAGTCATACCTTGACACGCACGATTGGTAGCGTGAGCGACCTTTTCCAGCATACTCTTCGGTGTCCTGTGCTTCAGTTAAGACTTTCAGTTGTGATTAGCATTGTGAGATTCGTGAGTAGAGAACGAACATTACAAGTGCTGAAAAATTACGTATTTTGAGTGTAGTGAAGGAAAGTGGCAACATGAAACGAGTTAAGTTGCTAAGAAATTGGGGATTGTTCCATCTACCTTAAATACAATTGTAGCTAAGGCAAAAGAAATTGAAGAAAGCGCATGTTACAACAAATAAGTGAACCGTATTCAGGGCAGAAAATACAAACAGCTGAAAGATTGTTTATTACAGTGGTTCAGGCAACGTAGGGCAGAAGGCGTTCCAATCAGCAGACCAATGCTTTGCAAAAAGGCAAGTGAACTAGCGATCAGACTTGGTGTAGAAGATTTTAGTGCTCCGTCGGTTAGACATGGTATCGGCAGTCATAACGAGAGTGAGGGAAAAACAGAACTGTCTATGCTGAAACTGTGCAAGATTGGAAAGAAAACCGTTTGAAAGAACGGACATCTTGATTCCCTCCTAAGGATATTTTCAAAGCGGACAAGACAGGTCTAATTTTTAATTTAATGCCTGGACATACAATGGCATTCAAAGGGGAAACTGTCATAGTGGGAAACAAAGCAAACACAGTTCTGTTGTGTGCCAATAGTGACGGAAGTGAAAAGCTGCCACCACTGACAATCCGTGTTGTTTTAAAAACAATGCTCCACTCCCCACAAAATACACCAACAAACAGAAATCCTGGGACACTATGAAAATTTTGAAGACTGGCTTTGAAGCGTGGACGCCAAAATGGGAGCGAAAGGTCGTAAGATCTTTGTTCGTGGACCTATACACAGCACATCTTCCTAATACTTATCTGACGAATGTGACTGTGGAATTTTTCCCCTGTGAAACGCACAAGCAAGCTGCAGCTACTCGATCTTGGAGTGATATGCAACTTCTAGTTGCATTATCATAAGATGCTGGAGCAGCACGCAATCAGATATGTAAACGAGGAAAGAAGCATGAAATGAAAATCAACATATTACAGGTAAGATTTCTCTTATTTATTAACTCTTCATGCAGTACCATGAATTAAAAGACACAATTGACTGAGTTGTTACAGTAATCTTGTATCTTCAAAGAAATTAAAAACAATAAATTAATATATATTATTTTCTTTTCTTCTGGTAGGTAATGAATGCATTACATCACAGCATCACGGCACCGTGTTTCAGAACTTACAGTTCTTAATTGTTTCCTAAAAGCTGGATTTGGAGGTACTTGTGACGATGGTAATATCAGTGATAATGGCGATGCTCCTAATGACGGCAAATGGAGGAAATTGGAAGAGAAGGCATCACTCGAGGATTACATAAATGTTGACTCTAAACTCGTCACTGCAGAAGCCATGACCATCTCTTGAGATAGCTGACAAAGGGGTCCAAGTGAGAACTGTAATAACGATGACAGTGACGTAAATACCAAAGAGCCGCAACACACGTCAGTGGACTTTAATGGTGCTACCAATGCTCTACAGACTATCAAACATTTTGTGAGTTTATCTTGATAAGCTTCTGGTATTCAATGAATTTGACCAAATTGGTCCGATATGGTCCATTTTGACTATGACACAATTATATAACACAAAAGGCTCTTAGTGATCTGCCATGTCAATACTTTATTACATGCATAAAAACAATACTAATTTACATCAATCATACATGTTTCAAGAAACTGACCCATTCTCTTCATCAGCGATCATAATATTAAAACATCATTACAAAGACCCTAAACAAGTTCCTAAGGATCAACAATTGATATTATTCATATAAAAGTCATCACCATCATCATTATCATCCTCTGCAAACCATGTGACCTTGCCACGGTGGGAAGGCTTGCGTGCCCCAATGAAGCAGATAGCCGAGCCGCAGGTGCAACCATATCGGATGGGTTTCTGTTGAGAAACCAAACTAAGGAAGGGTTCATAAAAAGGGGGGTAGCAGCCTTTCAGAAGTTGCAAGGGCAGCAGTCTGGATGATTGACTGATATGGCCTTGAAATACTCAACATGGCTTAGCTGTGTTGATACTGCTACACGGCTAAAAGCAACGGGAAACTACAGCCGTAACTAGCTCCCAACGACTGCAGCTCTCTCTGTACGAATGATGTACTGGTGATGGCTTCCTCCCGGGTAAAATATCCCGGAAGTAAACTAGTCCCCCATTCGGATCTCTGGGTGGGGACTACACGAGAGGGGGTGATCATCAGGAAGATGGATTCTGCAAGTCGGAGCGTTGAATGTTAGAAGTTTGAATCATTGTGATAGATTAAAGAATATGAAAAGGGAGATGGATAGACTAAAGTTAGATGTAGTTGGTATAAGTGAAGTACGTTGGCAAGAGGAACAGGACTTTTGGTCAGGCGAATACAGAACTATCAACACAAAATCAAACAGGGGAAATGCAGGAATTGGTTTAATAATGAATACAAAAATAGGGCAGCGGGTAAGCTACTATGACCAGCATAGTGAAAGAATTATTGTCGTCAAGATAGACACCAAACCAATGCCCACCACAATAGTGCAGGGCTATATGCCTACTAGCTCAGCGGATGATGAGGAAATCGAAAAACTTATGAAGAGATTGAAGATTGAATACAATATGTAAAAGGTGACGAGAATCTAATTGTGATGGGAGACTAGAATGCAGTGGTAGGCCAAGAAAGAGAAGGTAATACAGTAGGAGAATTCGGATTGGGACAAAGGAACGAAAGAGGAAGTTGGCTGGTTGAATTCTACATTGATCATAATTTAGTCCTTGCCAATACTTGGTTCAACCACCACAAACGACGGCTTTATATGTGGACGAGACCTGGAGACACAGGAAGGTATCAAATAGACTTCATTATGATTAGGCAGAGATTCAGAAACCAGGTGTTGGATTGCAAAACTTTCCCAGGAGCAGATGTGGACTCTGACAACAACTTGTTGGTCATGAAATGCCATCTGAAGTTGAAGAAATTGAAGAAAGGAAAGAATGCAAAAAGATGGGATCTAGACAAGTTGAAAGAAGAGAGTGTGAGAGATTGTTTCAAGGAACATGTTGAACAAGGACTAAATGAAAAGGCTGAAGGAAACACTATACAGGAATAGTGGAGAGTCATGAAAAATGAAAGTAGGGCTGCTGAAGAAATGTTAGGAAGGAAGAAAAGATCAACTAAGAATCAGTGGATAACTCAGAAGATACTAGACCTGATTGATGAACGACGAAAATACAAGAATGCTAGAGATGAAGAGGGCAGAAAAGAACACAGGAGATTAAAGAATGAAGCGGATACAAAGTGCAAGGTAGCTAAGGAAGACTGGCTGAAGGAGAAGTGCAAGGATGTCTATGGTTGTATGGTCCTAGGAAAGGTAGATGCTGCATACAGGAAAATCAAGGAAACCTTTGGAGAAATGAAATTTAGGTGTATGAATATTAAGAGCTCAGATGGAAAGCCACTTCTAAGGAAAGAAGACAAAGCAGAAAGATGGCAGGAACATATCCAACAGTTGTATCAAGGTGAAGATGTAGATAATTTGGTTCTGGAACAAGAAGAGGCTGTTGATGCTGATGAAATGGGAGACCCAATTTTGAGGTCAGAGTTTGACAGACTAGACTAGATCTCTGGCTTGAAGCTTTTACAACCTTAGGTCTCAAAATCAGCAAAACTAAGACAGTTGGCTTGGTGATGAGTAGAAACTTTCCAACCATTCATCTAAGAATTGGAGATGAGGAGATGGATATTGTAGACAACTTCAAGTATTTAGGTAGTGTTCTGTCATCAGACAATACCATACATCAAGAGATTAGTAACAGAATACAGAAAGCTTCCAAATTCTATCACGCTGTACGTCAAATACTTTGGGATGAAACATTTCCGTCAGTTTCCCAGATCAGCTTGTACAAAATATATCTAGTCCCTATACTGACGTTTGGCCTGGAAGCAGCAACACTTATTGGACCAACAAAAAGTCGTCTTCAGGCAACAGAAATTAAGTTTCTCCGTTCTTGTCTACAAAAAACAAAAATGGATAAAATAAGGAATGTAGATATCCAACAACAGCTTGTATTGGAAAGAAGCTTGCTGGAGACTCTAGAAGTGAAGAGATTGCAATGGTATGGTCACATGAAAAGAATGAACCCTCACAGGACTCCTCAAACATACTTTGACCACAATGTTCCTGGGAAGAGACCAAGAGGAAGACCTCGTGATGTTTGGGAAAAACAGATAATGAAGGACCTTGAAATTAGAGATGTGAACTGGTGTCGCATATATGGGCAGCATCTGTGGATGGACAGAACAAACTGGAGGAGGCTCGTACACAACCGCACCCGGCTTGCTGGAGCGAAGAAATGATGATGATGATGATGAGTTTGACAGAGCTGTGAGTGACCTAAATAGGAACAAGGTACCTGGAATTGATGACATTCCCTCTGAATTACTGACTGCCTTAAGAGAAACCAGCATGGCAAGGTTATTCCATTTAGTGTGTAAGATGTATGAGACAGGAGAACTGTCATCCACTTTTTGGCAGAATGTTGTTACGCCTACTTCCAAGAAAGCCTGTGCTGACAAGTGTGAAAACTACCACACCATTAGTTTAGTATCTCATGCCTGCAAAATTTTAACACTTATTATTTACAGAAGAATGGAAAAACAAGTTGAAGCTGAGTTGGAAGAAATTCAATTTGGCTTCAGAAGAAATGTAGGAACACGTGAAGCTATCCTGACTTTACGTCTGATCTTAGAGGATCGAATCAAGAAGGACAAGCCCACGTACATGGCATCCGCAGATCTAGAAAAGGCATTCGATAATGTTGATTGGACCAAGCTATTTAAGATTTTGAAGGTGATTGGGATCAGATACCGAGAACGGAGAATTATCTACAATCTGTATAAAAATCAGTCTGCAGCGATAAGAATCGAGGGTTTTGAAAAAGAAGCAGCAGTCCAGAAAGGAGTAAGGTAAGGCTGCAGTTTGTCCCCCTCCTTTTCAATCTTTACATAGAACAGGCAGTAAAGGATATCAAAGAGGAATTTGGAAAGGGAATCACAATCCAAGGAGAGGAAATCAAAACCTTGAGATTTGCCGGTGACTTTCGTGTGGAGCGTGGCATTGTATGGAAGTGAAACATGGACAATAACTAGCTCAGAAAGAAAGAGAATAGAAGCTTTTGAAATGTGGTGTGCTAGGTACCAACTGATGAGCCCACCCTAGCACACGAGGGCGAAACGCTGGCAACCAAGAATGAGTTAGCTGGAAAATTTATAATGTCCAATAACGGACCATTTATATTGGTATTATAAATTTACTCATTCAGGACAAATATTTCAGATTCCCTGTGGGAATCAACATCTATGTCATCTGATGGCCAGCAGGCATCAATTTTTTATAATGAGACAAAGTCTCTTAGTGCATTGGCACTGCCGGTGGCTCCAGTCAGCCTACGCAGTGGCCTCCACCGTATGCACTAGCCAGCGTATTGGTAGGTGTGCTAGGTACCAAATGATGAGCCCACCCTAGCACACGAGGGCGAAACGCTGGCAACCAAGAATAAGTTAGCTGGAAAATTTATAATGTCCAACAACGGACCATTTATATTGGTATTATGCTCTAATACCGTCGGAGTCGGAAAAGAACAAGTGTTGACCAAGGGAGGTCGGACAGGATAGACGAAAGTGAGGAGCCTGGCACAAATAAGTGGAAGCAATGTCAAGACTCAGCTAAGGGCCCCGTGGTTGCCATTCCACACTCCCCAAGTTGAGAGCCCCGTGGGCCCCTGTTAGTCACCTCTTACGACAGGCAGGGGATACCGCGGGTGTATTCTACATGTGCGTCCCCCACCCGCAGGGGGTTCAGTTGGTTTTTGAAGGAAGTGTAGGTGGTAAGAACAGTAGGGGTAGACCAAGGTATGAATATGACAAGCAGATTAGAGCAGATATAAGATGCAGTAGTTACGTAGAAATGAAAGGTTAGCACGGGATAGGGTGGCATGGAGAGCTGCATCAAACCAGACTAAGGACTGATGACTCAAAACATTATTATTATTATTATTATTATTATTATTATTATTATTATTATTATTATTATTATTATCTGGGTATTATTGTCCCAAGTTGCTATAATGTCCTCCTTGAAGTCCTCATGTCTTCATGTCATGTCCTCAAACCCGTAGAGATAAGAGTATCGTATTATACTATGCAATACTGTCAGATGAGCAGTAGGTCTACCACACAAGTAAACCTGATCACTGTTTTCATTTTAATTGTCTTGCGCCGCTAACTTCCCTGCTACCGGCGTGTCGTCATTCCAAGTGACGTCATCTTCACTGCCATCTCGTCAGCTATGCACTGATGCACTGCAATCGAGACCGAGAGCACTCGAGGTCCTGTCTTTTTGAACCTTTTAAAAATAGTTTTGTTCCCGACTAGAGTGTCCAAACTGTTTGAAGCTATTCCCAAATGATTTCTGGAGATGGTCTCTGGTATTTCCAGCTGGTGGATGTGTAGCAGAAGCCACTCCTTCTGAAAAAAGCAGTGTTGTTGAAAGCATGCCAAACCACCAGCTGATAACTAGTGTATGTTAGGAGTTGTATTTCTGAATGTAATACATAGTAATTGGAAGCATTCTTTTGATAACTGTGGCTGTTGAAAGCCAGACCCTTATTTTTAAGTATATTTCATACTTGTTCTCTACATTTACCACATCAGGATTTACCTAAACAGCTGTAAATGAGATAAGAGAGGCAGCATTGTTTAGGTTAGGTATGGTATTGCCCAGACAGTGCCAAACTTTCCACAACGGAAAGAATAAAAATAAATAACAGGAAAGTTTGCTGCATTTATCAATATCTACAGGTGTGGCGGTAATGCGTTTTATTATCATAATGTTTAATTTTGTACATTCGTTGTCTCCCATTTTTTATTAATGAATACCCTAGTATGTTTTCTTTGGTGTCTCTGAAAATTGTTGAAAGTAAGTGGGGACATAAATAAAAATCAATATTATTATTATTTGTTGGGTACGTTGGCGAGTAAAACAATTGGGATCGGATTGTTTTTGTCACGTTTTAAACCTACTTCTCTCCCCCAAAAACCTATATAAGCCCGAGTTACGAGATATCAAACGATCACTTTCTTAATGATCTTGCCTGCCTATATTAATAGGCCTAGCAACAACCGTGAATATTTCTGAACTAAAGTAAACTCGTTTCCTCATCCCAAGGTGTTCAGCTCTTTTCTTAGACATGACCCCAGAGGAAGGGAGTTGCATTTATCATTTTTACCGCAAATCAACCTTCCTGCCATTTGTAAATCTCTGTCAATATGGTACCGAGAATCAAACTCAGGCTCCTGAGAATGGCAGCTAATTGTGCTGACCATTACGCTGGTTGACATTCTTAACTACAAAACACAGAGATATATACATGACTGACGTGTGCTTGCAATATGCAGGTCAAACATGAAACTATTCACCTATTTGTGCGATGTCATCAGAGCTGCAGTAGGCCTATGCTAAGGAGGTGGACATTTCTTAATTACGAAACACAAATGTACAGCATGACATCGAAGCGTGTTTTCATTGCGCGAGTCATACGGACGAAACAATTGACAAATTTGTGTGATATCATGAGAACTGCATAAGGCTTGTAGCCGCTTCAAAGCGGAATAGTTGTTCTCTGACAAATTACATTGGGGGTCTTGTAAGCAATTTACTTTTTTTCATTTTCTTTGTCTCGAAAAGCCAAGGGGGTCTAATAGGCTGCATGAGTAAGTACGGTAAATTAAAATTCTATAGAGGAAAAACAGTTATTCAAATTGGTAGGTCAGTGTGTAAATAAAAGAAAAAGAAAGATCAAATAACATCGAACCTGATGCCACATTCCCCGAGCTGACAAATTTTCTTCCTCCATTTTGCACACCATGCCACCCCTCCCCTGCTGGTTGCTCTCAGCTTGCTTATACTCTGAAAGTGCCTTCAGTGCCTTTGTACTCGGTTTTAATTTCAAGCCTCTGTCATTCACGAACTTTCCTCTTCACATTTTGGCACACTTCGAAACCACTGTCATCCCAGGAGATTAATGGATCCACACTGGACAATTTTGCTACCGATATTATGATATATCTAAGAATTGTCAAATGGTCATGCTAAATGATGTTAGACAGCCAAACATATGCACTAAATATTGTGAAAGTGTTTTCTTAAATTTCATAGCAGGCTAACAAGACTTTAATTCATTTTAAGAAAGTAAGCATTTGAGACAATCTTATTCTAATATATGTATACCGACATCTCAACACCCATAAGACATTCACTGGTGTTTCTATTACACATCAAAACTTCTTTGGTGTTTGTTTCTCATATCATAACTTCAATAAAGATGTTACACCAACTTGGGACAATAATATCAAATGATAATAAAAAATTTGTTTTACAAATTGCTTTACGTCTCACCGACACAGGTAGATCTTATGGCGATGATGGGATATGAAAGGTCTAGGAAGCGGCCATGGCCTTAATTAAGGTACAGCCCCAGCATTTGCTTGGTATGAAAATGGGAAACAACAGAAAACCACATTCAGGGCTGCCGACAATGGGATTCAAACCTACCATCTCCCGAATGCAAGCTCACAGCTGAGAGCCCCTAGCCGCATGGCCAACTCACACGGTAATAATGATGATAATAATAATAACACAGTAAAATACCAGTATAACAAAATTCTGGGGAGCTCAGAATTTAATTTGTTATAGTGAAATTTTGTTATACTGAAATAAATCAATTCTTAAGAACTCAGCCCTTGCTAAACCTGTTGAAGAATATACATTATTTGAACATGAATCTACACATAAAATACCTTAATACTGTACTTATTAAATGAGAGGAAAATTAGGATACATATATATATACATGAAGAACTGATATAAAGTACAAGTACTTGCAAGAAGTTTTCAGCGTCTCAAATTTTACCCTGTACCGGCACATTATGTCCTCGACTCTATATTTTCAAAAGTCTGTGATTTTCTTCTTAATACTCCCAGACACAAACGAATATTCAAGGCAGTCAGCACCAGTGCACTTGAATTTAATACAGATTCTGGCACATCACTTTGTGACAGAAGAAAATCCTGAAGACTAAGTGCCATATTTGTTGCCTGCACAAGAATCAAGTCAAATTCTGTTGGAACACTTTGAGGTAAATCTTCCTCTTCCTCCTCATCATCACACGGATTCCTATCACTTATAATATCTATTGTTTTAGAAATCGGTATGTTGGAATATGGGTCTTTTAAGTTACTCTGTGTTACTTTCCTCTAATTCAAAATCCTTTGTTCTGTTGCAAAATTCAATAATGTTGTTGAGTACTGCTGTCGAAGTAAACTTAAAATGTTTCCTTTAAAAAAAAAATCTGTATAACCTCTATCATCATAAAGGTTGGACTATTTCTAAACTTACCGGGCGAGTTGGCCGTGCGCGTAGAGGCGCGCGGCTGTGAGCTTGCATCCGGGAGATAGTAGGTTCGAATCCCACTATCGGCAGCCCTGAAGATGGTTTTCCGTGGTTTCCCATTTTCACACCAGGCAAATGCTGGGGCTGTACCTTAATTAAGGCCACGGCCGCTTCCTTCCCACTCCTAGCCCTTTCCTGTCCCATCGTCGCCATAAGACCTATCTGTGTCGGTGCGACGTAAAGCCCCTAGCAAAAAAAAAATTTCTAAACTTACGGATGTGTTTATTTTATGAATATTGTAGTTTAGTTTTTATGACAGTAAAACCTTGTTAAGATGTTTCTACAGGGGACAACAAAAAAGAACGTGTTAAGCAAGAAAACATACTACTGAATATACAAATAAAAACTATTCAACAGGGATATAGAAACCCTAAAAACAACCTTTTCCGATATGAAGGCATTTTACGTCGTGTGTCAAAGACCAAATATGAAAATATGTGCAAGGGGGCCAATAAAAATATCAAAGTATTATTGCAGATAACACTCTTACTAAAACAAATGTTTGTAGAAGCCTTTTTTTTTTTCGGAGCAGGGGGTTATTAACCATTATTCTCTGGTCACACTCTTTGACAATGAATTGGAGGTTACACTCGACCATGTGTGACTGGCAGAAATGACTTTCGCCACCATTTTGAAGCTAACAAAACTTCAACCAACTTAAGTGATCGAGTCGAAATTCGGTAGTGCAAGTTCAACATTTGCGACCTCTGCATGCTTCAAGATGCGGACGCGCAGTCCACTTTCTGTCTTCATTAGTAAGGAATTTCATGACTTTGAAGGGCTGATGTCATACTTCTTCGCTATTTCTCCTTTCTTTCCTCCTTTTTCCACTTCCTGAAGTATTTTACATTTTTCTTTTAAAGAAAACTGCTTTCGCTTCTTTAGATCCACATAGGCGAAAGAGTTAACTGGCACACTAATACACGCTGCTTCATGAACGAAAGATAAACAATGAACGCGTCGTTGTGGCGTTCCTACCCAGCCAATAGCGTTACTTCTTAAAAATTGGTTACTTTGAAATACCGTATTTCACAGCATAATCGTCGCCACCGCGTAATCGTCGCATCCTTTATTTTCAATACAAAAATCGGACTTTAAACCTTTAATTACATAATCGTCGCACGTCCAAATTTTGTTCACTAATCTGGTTAAAAGGTAAATGGAACTGCAACGTAAGTTGCACGTGAATGCGCAATTTAAATACGTGTATGGTTTATGGGCAATTTGGCAACACAGTCACGTTTGCGACATGTTGCACAACGTATAAATAAATAATACCGGTATATGTACGACGCATGGCTTACCGGTAGACTATCGGCAGTTTGACAACGTGGTCGCGAGACAGTGTACTATTTATTCACCACCTACATATTATGAGTTCCCATTTGAAATACGTAAGGCTGTAAGTTATCGCTTATCGGCAACGTCGCCAGGAAATACCGGCTAGGTAGGTTGAATGGACCTCGAACCAGCCCTCAGATACAGGTAAAATTCCCTGACCCGGCCGTGAATTGAACCCGAGGCCTCCGTGTAAGAGGCAAGCACGCTACCCCTACACCATGGGGCCGGCTCCTGTGTTATTGCGCACGAAGTGAAATCAAAGACGATAACGCAGATTTCCACGGAATTATTCAGCCGAATTATTTACGATGTCTCAGTTGTCATTGCTAGACTCTTATCTTACTACTACGTCATAAGTGTCCGGGCATGGGATGAAAACTTTTATCCAAGCAGTCAAGATAATTATTATCCAATGCTATTAAAGTTTTATTTTATAAAGTCGTCAGTAATGTCATGTAAAATCATCAATTACTGGGAAGAAATATTAACCTAATTACCGTATGTTTAAAAGAAATTGAAAAAAATGAATGTTTGTTACTGACGTCTCGGAATACAGTCAACTATACAGTAGATCTACACCGCGCTGGCTAGAGCTCCGGTTTGCGAGCTTTGCACAAGCGCAGTAGTGTGTCGCAACCAACGAGCTAAACTGATAAATTGTTGCATGCTTCCTTGCTGCCTAACAGTATTGGCTGCTCTGGAATGGACAGATCACAGATGCATTTATTTGTTTCAGATTTACGTGATTACTGTAGACGTGTGCGTGAGAATTTAAGTTTTTAATTTGTGTTTTGGGTGTTTGCAGAAATAATTTGTTTTAATAGTGAACAATTACGGAAAGTCATTTATATCGCAAAACATTAACGTGTGAAGCATTTATAAGCGATTATGGGTAAATATAGAAACTATTCTGCGGGCTTCAAGCTAAGCGTAATTGCCTTCGCTGAACAGCACGGGAACAGAGCTGCAGAAAGAAAATTTTATGTGAGTGAAAAGTTGGTGCATGACTGGCGGAAAGTAAAAAACAAGCTAAAAAGCACAAACCCTTCTAGACGCGCGTTTAGAGGTCCTAAAACAGGGAAGTTTCCTATAATTGACGAAGTGTTTAGGTACGTCAGTGAAATACGTAACAATGGCTGCAGTGTATCATATGAAATGTTACAAATTAAGGGACAGGAGGTAGCGCGCAAACACAACATACCGGTAACTCAGTTTACGGCGACTCGTGGGTGGATTAAGGGGTTAATGCGACGACACAATCTGTCAGTGCGAAGGAGAACAACACTAAGCCAAAAGTTGCCAGCTGATTACACGGACAAGATTGTAAATTTTCACCGATTTGTCATACGTTTGCGCAAGGAAACTTCGTACTTGCTTTCTCAAATCGGTAATGCCGATCAGACTCCAATCTTTTTTGATATGCCTCGCAACAGCACTATTGCGCTAAAAGGATCACGGAGTGTATTAATGAAAACCAGCGGTAGTGAGAAGTTGCAATGCACGGCAATGCTAGCCATTACAGCTGACGGGAGAAAGTTGCCGCCTTACATCATTTTCAAGAGGAAAACGATGCCTAAGAATATACAGTTTCCCCGTGGAATTCATGTACGAGTGCAACCAAAGGGTTGGATGGACGTAGAACTCCTGCTGGACTGGGTTAAAACTGTGTGGAATAGAAGACCTGGTGCACTACTAAAACAACCAGCTCTGCTTGTTTTAGATAGTTTCCGAGGTCACCTCGTGAACGAAGTGAAGCAAATTCTCACTACAAATAAGACACGACAGATACGGTAGTCATTCCTGGTGGCCTAACATCTGCTTTGCAGCCACTAGACGTATGTGTTAACAAACCCTTTAAAGACCACTTACGTCGATTTTACAACGAGTGGATGATGAGCGGCGATCAGCAATTGACGCCCGCCGGAAATATCAGGCGTCCACCCTTGGACTTGTTATGCTCGTGGGTGAAGAAGTGTTGGGATCTGATACCACCTGAACTAGTCTCCAAGAGCTTCAAAAGGACTGGGATTTCGAATGCACTAGACGGTTCCGAAGATGACGCAGTGTGGCAGGGAGACGAAGAATCTGATACTGGTATTAACAGAGGCGAGGACGGCGCATCAGATAGCGAAACCTGCGATAGCGACACCGAAGATTTGGAATAAATTGCGTACTGGTAAGTCCGCATTTCACAACAAAGCAATAATTTTTTGCAAGTGTAATATTTTAACTTTAATACTCAAATTAATGACAAATTAACTTAATACGTTCATTTTTACTTTCAGGTTGGAAAAACGTTCGCCGAATTGTTGCGAAAAATTATGAATTTTGTTTTAGACTATTTTAATTATTTTGATGTATAAACGCGAGTATTACGTGCATCTTAAATTTGTATCAAATACAATTTAGTTATAAATACATTTTTTGAGTAATACAAATACTGGTATTAAATATTCATCGTATAATGGTCGCACCCTACAATTTTTTTCGAAAATTTTGGTATAAAAAGTGCGACGATTATGCCGTGAAACACGGTAGATATCCAGCTCAACCAATCACGTACAAGTATGGAAAAACGCTACCTGAACCGTATCCTGTAAAAGCGAATACTGTAATCCAATCTGTGCACCCCAATATTTGAAGATATTTTTATTAACAGAAAATTGGCTTTAATCAGCATTTAATGTATAAGAAATTAATCCTACTTAATGACGTTCAGTACTGGTACGCCAAAAATGAATAAGATAATCTTCATGTGCTGTTGGGTAGGCAATCCATTCGTCAGAATTGTAATGTTCTTGCTTACCTTCCCCTCATTTGTAATCAGTTAGTTTCGCCTGTGTGCTGTATAGTGTGCCGCTGTATACAGACATTTTGTGCAAAATACGCGGCGATTAAAACAGGATGAATTTCAATTATATTTTGAAGGAAAAGAATGTTAAATATAAGCAAAAAGGCTACACTTTAATTTGTTATAATGAAAGATCAAAATTCGTTACAACGAAATATTTTAACACACATTAAATAATTGAAAGGGAAGGGCCCTAAAAATAATTTCATTCTTCTGAACATTTCGTTAAACTGGCGTTCATTAAAACGGCATTTTACTGTAATAATAATAATAATAATAATAATAATAATAATAATAATAATAGAACTATAATTAACTATAATGCTAATATTAGATGTATAATAACAAGTTGTTTCAGGTTTTTGTTTGTAAGGATGTTTCAATATTTGGATCAATGGTGAAGAAATGGATCAATTTCTCAAAAAATGTTTAAATGATGTAAAGTACCATTGTTTTTATGTATGTAATAAAGTACTGACAGGGCGAACCACTAAGAGCATTTTGAGTTATATAGTTCAGCTTCTGGTATACGTTGCAAAACTATGGTTCAGCTACGAAGCGGAAGGTTATTTCTCACAAAGAATCTATGTATCCAGCTCTTGCTCACTTTAAAATCACGTGCCACACCAATGACTTGTGCTCTGTCCATAGCTTGCAGTTGACACATCTCCGTACTCACAGTATATCGAAAGTGAAGTTTTTCCTCTACTTGAGGAAGCTTAGTCGACAATCAAAGAATAGCATGCCTATTGCTGTTACTTGAAAGTAATTTGTCCTCCTTTCTCCAGTCTCTAATGCACGATTCTGGAATGTCCTATTTTCTCCCCGCTGCATAAATCGCTAACTCTTCAGCCTCTTCAATAACTCCTAATTTTTCTGAGACACAGCAGGAACACAATCTTTTACCACATATTTGCACATATTTTTCGAACTGTACGTTACCACTGTTATAAACTCAATACATGTGTCCTGGCGCAGCATGTACACACGGAATCAAGAGCAGAAGTTTGCAGGATATACTACGCCATCAAACATTGTAATGTCAGTCGGAACATGACTCAAATTAGTCTCGAGATCAGAAGTTTGCCAGAAGTACTACACCAGTCAAATAACAGCAGTTAGAACATGACCCAAATTAAAGTCTTTATGTATGATATGCACCCCATTTTATTTTTTATTTTTTTATTTTTTTTAAAGGTATAAATGGTACGCGAGCAAATATGGTAGTGTATCTTCAGCTTGCATCATTCCAATCTCAAATATCAATACTCTATTACGCATTAGTGTTTCATTTCATTAACATTCCCCTTCCAATCTAAAATCTATATGGAGTTTTACCAAATAAATCACTCTAAAAAGTAAGGAATAACAGTACAGAGCAACAAAAAGCTCACCTCATTGGATTGGTAGTTGGATTGTAGAATATCAAGTCAAACATAGTGAGCCGGCTCTTTTCTGGTGTACGATTACCAAACTTGGCTTGAAATTGTTGTTTAGCTTCTAACAGTCGTTGGGTGATCTCCAATCTTCGTCTTTGGCGTTTCTCGTAGATCTTTGGAATAGGTCCAACAGTTGTTTGGGAAAACACGGAAGAAGTGTCGCTGAAAAAAACAAAACAGAGGATTCACTATATTACTCTTCAATTTGAATATAATATTACAGGCTGTAACTACTTATTACTACCACTGTTATCACTTGAAACAAATATGCTGAAGAATTTATATTAACAATAAAATGCTCCACATTGTAGTTAACATTTGTATTAATAAAGGAGGAAATTGTCCTTAATTTTTCAAATACCATAAGGAATGTCTCCGTATAGGAGAACAGGAACATCAGAGCTGCAAGAGAAAAGGGGTTAATCTGGAGAGATCAAGAAGAAAGATAGGAGCCTTGGCACAATATCAATATCCACTTCTCCATGGGCCATCCTGGCCTGTGTAGAGATGGTTTTGGTCTTTTGTCACTAGTCTCCCAATTAACATATAACTAGTCCCACTTTCATCAAAGCATAGGTGTCAAATATACAATCCGCAATTTCATTCCAATGGTCAGTGGTAATAAATAAAGTTTCTGTTAAGTCTGGCCCTAATCCATTCAGTTCTTGCTCAATCAATCATAGAAAATAAATATAAATAAATCACACAGTACAATACTTTTCTTTTCACAAGTTCCAGTAATTACTTAGTGCAATACAGGACAACTCTCAGTTCCAACTGCTGATGGACGTGGTGGTGATTTTTGTCTTAAGAGGAAGTAGAACTAGGTAACCATCCTCTCCGAAAAATTAAAATAAAATAAAAAGAACTACTGTATTTATTCAATGGATAATTTGAAAATTATTTTTTTAACAAAACAAACAATATTTTATAAAGCCGACAAGGACACACGCACACACACACACACACACACACACACACACACACACACCAAAAAAGAGCGCAAGTTCCCCGAGTAACAGAACTAAAAAAATGTATATTCTCTTCATTGATTCACTCTCACACATAAAGCGAATGACAAGATCAGCAGCATTCTAATCATTGGCTATAGCTCATTCCATGTTAAGAAACCAGTATTGCTCTTATGACAACAGGGTTGCCATATCAAACAGCTCTGCTCAGCACCATCACGGGAAAATGGCGGCACATAAATTTGTAAAATTCAGTACTTAAGTTCGAGACAAAAAGCGGAAGAAACTAAGCTAAAAATAATTTTGATGAACTAAAGGGGGCGGGGGATTTACAGGGGCTATTTTTGGTTTGTACAGAATCAGAAGTAAACTATGGCATATGAAACACCTCAGCATTGAAGTGTAAGGCAAATTGGGTTAGAAAATAGACAAATAATAAATTTTATGGGCTCGAGGGTTAAGGGTTGCATTTAATTGCATTTAATAAACTTCTCCAGGCAATAAAGGCTAGAAAACCATCACAATGAATAATTACTGTAGATAACTCCACAGTATTAATGCTAAAGAAAAAAACCACACACGTAGCCTTATCGCATAACTCTCACTCAACACAAGACGAGTACACACTGATTTAAAACATAAAAACAAATACTGTAGATGACTTCACTACAGAAGTTGGCTGCCGACGGTTCACAGAGTAAGGGACTAAACGAGGCTTGTACCAGAGCAGCATAGAAGGAAAATGAAAGAAGGCAATGGCTCTTCCCACCATTACGTTTCCTCCCTACAAATGTATTTATGGAAAAGGAAATGTTATGTAGTTATTTTAATAACTCACGGGCATAAATGCCTCATCCTTTTTATCTATCTTTCATAATAGATTACAAAGTACAGTACAATATCCCTTAATCACGAGAAATTATGAGTGTGACAGAGGGGGTGTGTCCACTCCTTGTAGGTCCATAAGAGCAATACAGTTTCCTTAACGTGGAATGAGCTATAGTATGAGTTTGAGTGTCTCCTACAGGCCGAGGTTCCATCTTAGGTCAGAGAGATCAGCACAATCTGTGAGGATATGGACCATGGAGAATTTTGCACCATAAGAACACGCCAAGGGGGAGGGGGGAGGAGGTCCTCCCTGTTTAGGTGGTTAAGAGTGCATAGATCTTCCGTGACGCATCCTCAGACTACACAAAACTTAAGCCTCTCTCCGTGAAGGCTGAAAATAGGACCACCACATGGCGGATATTTTATTAATTGCTTGTTAGGAACTGGGATAGCTAGCCACTCTGATTCCCAGGACACCAAGATGGTTTGACTTAGCTGAGAAGAAATATCTCTAGCAGGTTCTTTCATAGGTCTAGGAGGTAAAAATACCACTTCTTTCGCAGCCTAATCCATAACTTTGCTTCCCGCAATCCCAACACGTCTTGGAAGCCACACAAAGGTGATTCCGATGCCAGCATCGCATAACCTGATTAGGTCATGAATCTGCTGCACCAGTGGGTGTTGCGGGGAAACAGAGACTGCAGATAATGTAATGCGTAGATACACACAAGAAAGTGACCTCTTTCCTTGCTCAGCGCTAACTGCAAAGCTTCTAAGATAGCGAAAAGCTCTGCAGTATACATGCTACAGACACAAGGGAGCAAGATCTTGGTGCTAAACATTATCAGAGGTGAAAGAACAAACATTTTCTCCTAACTTAGATCCATGATACTGAATTCATAATCCAGGATACTGGTGACTGAAGTCCTGGAAATATCTCCAAGGAACAGAATCATTCATATTATCATTTAGACTTTCACGGCCCGTGTAACTATTCATGAGTTCTATTTTTGGGCTTATGCCGTGTAAATAATTATAAAACACACTCAACGTTTCAAAAGGAACCTTGCCTTTCTTCATCAGGAGACCAAAGAGAAGAGAAACGACGTATTGATGGTTGCTAGGAGAAAGCAACAAGGAAGCTACAAATGGTGCCCAAAGATGTAAAGGGGACGCCATTTTAGCCCAATGCTAGAGACAATGAATAGTGGCAGCAGAGCATTACTCTCTAATGGTTCTGATTATAGGTAGCCATGATTCACTGAGGTTGTAACCTGTATCGCGGTTGAAATTATCTGGATGTTTACGTATTTCAACCGCCTCCCTGATAATTCTTGGGCGATATTGCTTTATACGGGCAAGAACATCCACTTCTTGGAACAAGACATCATGACCAGGTGTTAGGGCATGGTCAGCAACAGCTGATTTATCAGGTTGGTTGAGTCTGATACATCTAGTATGTTCTTTGATGCGAGTACACACCGTTCTCGAAGGTTTATATTGGGCAGACTTCGAGAACGGTGTGTACTCGCATCAAAGAACATACTAGATGTATCAGACTCAACCAACCTGATAAATCAGCTGTTGCTGACCATGCCCTAACACCTGGTCATGATGTCTTGTTCCAAGAAGTGGATGTTCTTGCCCGTATAAAGCAATATCGCCCAAGAATTATCAGGGAGGCGGTTGAAATACGTAAACATCCAGATAATTTCAACCGCGATACAGGTTACAACCTCAGTGAATCATGGCTACCTATAATCAGAACCATTAGAGAGTAATGCTCTGCTGCCACTATTCATTGTCTCTAGCATTGGGCTAAAATGGCGTCCCCTTTACATCTTTGGGCACCATTTGTAGCTTCCTTGTTGCTTTCTCCTAGCAACCATCAATACGTCGTTTCTCTTCTCTTTGGTCTCCTGATGAAGAAAGGCAAGGTTCCTTTTGAAACGTTGAGTGTGTTTTATAATTATTTACACGGCATAAGCCCAAAAATAGAACTCATGAATAGAATCATTCATGTTCACCATAGGTCCACAGAGAACATCTGGAAATATATCTACTTGCGGAACTAGCAAGGGAGGCGCTCAGGACAACTACCAATAGCCACATTCAGCTTGCAACACACGCTATCAACACGAATCCCAACCATGTGCCATTCAGCTAGTTGTCATACCTCTGGTGGTATTGGGTATTAAAGAGGCACCAATAGCTTGGATGTTACGGCATTTCACGAATTATCTGCTGTCATCTTAGTCGTAATGTTGGAACTCCCGATTCAGTAAGCAGGCTGGAAACTGGGCTAGTACGGAAAGCTCCGGTTACCTGTCTAACTGAAATATGGTGTATACTATGCTTGTGCTGAATGTTTTAAGGGGCCTAACATCGAAGGCCATCGGCCAAACGTTTCAATGCAGATCCTGATGCTGAATCACAACCCGCACTACCATAGTCTACTGTATATCAGAGAGAACTGTAACCAGGTAAAAACACAGCAGCACCGCATGGTCAGCCCTCCCCTAAGTGCCGCAGAGAAACTTAAGCATGCTAAATCTCTTCATGCAGGCAATCTACAACTGATGGATGTAAGGCTGCCAAATAAGCTTCTTATGAAAACAGAGTCTCAAAAACCTGCAGGTATCTGCCACTGGTAGGACAGGAGCTCTGGTTCAGGACACAGAAGCCAACTGTGGTCTTCACCACTGAAACTCAAAAACCATGTTGTCAGGCCCATCTAATGCCTTGGTTAATAGCTTGCTGTAGCTGTCTCCCAGCACCCACCATCCTTCCGGAGCCGAAATGTAGAACTAAATCATCTACATACAGCGATGGAATGACTGCAGGCCCAGTAGCACCAACTATGCCGTTGATGGATGATTGCAAAGAGAAAGAAGACTGCATATCTGTATATCTACATATTTCAAAAATTCATACAGGCCTACTGTAAATGAACAAGCTTGTAATTTTACATGATTACTGATATAACCATAGTCACAAAAACTCCAGTTTTACAAATAATTCAAATCACAGGAAGTAAATTTCAGTTTTAAAAGATCTAACATGCACTGATGGGATTCAAACAAAAGTGATCAGCAAGCAACAATGTCACTCCAGCTTAACATCAAGTGTAAATGAACAGACTGTAACTATTTCAGGTTAGAGAATGCAACAAGTATGTGGGAACATACATGAAAATAATTCTGGTAATAGGTTCAATAAGGGTTTCTGCTTTGCTATGTAAGTGTGAAAAGTGTATGTCCAGCACACACAGGTTGAAACAATTGTAAGAGGAATCTACAATTAAAAAGTGAGTGATGAAACCTGAAGCAAGAAACTTAAGCCTGTTAAGTATCTTCATGCAGGCAATCTTCAACTGATGGATGTAAGGCTGCCAAATAAGCCTCTTATGAAAGTAGAGTCCCAGAAACCTGTAGGTGTCTGCCACTGGTAGGACACTAACTACAATGAATTTTAACAAAGAAGAGATAAAGACAAAGTTTGGTGTGATAGCTCAGAATGCTGCTGTGGATTACACATCGGCTAAAATAGTGAGAACATGCAACGTGAATGAAGCAAGGTGCGCTATCATGCGGACTAATGTACTCAGCCACTTAGAAAAGCAGAGGAAAATGGCTAATTTGACATTTAATTAGAGGTGGTGTACTCCTAGTTGACAGACTAGTTTAGTAATTACCAGAAAGCAACTGAAAAAATAAAAATCACAGACAAACTTGAAGACTTAGTACACAACCTTAAACAAATTGCAATTAAACCACGTAAAAAACACCAATGGTGGAACAGTGAATGTGATGAAACAGTGGAGAAAAGACATCAGGCATGGCTATTACATCAGTCCCAAAAGACAGAAATATCCTATCAAAAGCTAGTAAAACAGAGAAAAGAAACTACCCAAGTCTTAAGAAGAATAAAAAGACAACATCATAAGGACACCCTGCAGTTAATTGAAGAACAGTTCAGTAAAACTAAATCAAGGGACTACTACAAAACCTTCAGAAAGCAGCTCCAAAAATATGAACCCCCGACCCTACTGATGAAGGATGAAGATGGTAAGCTGGCCCATAACAATAAAGACAATGCAGAAATTCTGGCTAAACATTTCAACAAGCTTTTAAATTGTGAGGAACCTACAGAACTCCTTCATTTGGACACCAACACCCCGATAAAAACATCACCAGAAAACATAAATCCCCCCACAATAAAGGAAGTCTACCAGGCTCTGAATAAATTAAAAAACTACAAAGCGCCAGGAGAAGATCAGACCTTTGCGGAAATCTGGAAATATGCAGGAAACTCAGCAAAAGTTGCCCTCCATCAACAACTTGTCTCTATCTGGATTAAAGAAGAACTACCAGAACACTGGACAACAGCCCTCATTCATCCTCTGCACAAAAAAGGGGACAAAACCGACCCTAATAACTACAGGGGAATCTCTCTCCTAGATATAACATACAAAATATTTTCAATAATTATCCTTAATAGGATAAGTTTACAACTTGAGAAAGAACTAGGAGAATATCAAGGAGGTTTCAGACCCTGGAGGAGCTGTCCTGATCAGATCATGAGTCTTAAGTTGATAATGGACTATAACAGGAGAAGAAACAGAGATATGGTGATAACATTTGTAGATTTCAAGAAAGCTTATGATTGCATCCATAGAGAATCTCTGTTTAAAATTTTAAGACAATTTGGACTACACCCCAAATTAATAAACATGATAAAATTGACTCTCACCAATACCAAGTCAAAAGTGAAGTTTAGGGGTGAAACATCAGAGACATTTGAAATTAAAACTGGACTACGGCAGGGAGATGGGCTCTCACCACTATTATTTAACTGTACTCTAGAAATGGTAATGAGGGAATGGTTTAGAAAATGTCCCCCCAAAATAAAGATTGGCCGAAAAATCAAAACAAATTGCCTGGGTTTTGCTGACGATTTAGCATTACTAGCAGTGGACATAAAAGAAGCAAAAACCCAGATATCAGAACTTCAAAACATTGCAAATAAAATTGGCCTCAAAATATCATTTGAAAAAACAGAAATTATGCCCCAAAAAGCAACACAGCTAAAAGAAGTCACCATAAATGGTAATAAAATCAAAATAGTAACTCAGTTTAAATATCTTGGAGAAGTAATAACACATAACTTAAATGAAAAAATCTCAATCCAAGTAAGAACAAATAGATTAGCTAAAGCACAAAAATTAACATGGGATATCTACAAAAAGAAATGTCTATCAATAAATACAAAAATAAAACACTACAACACAGTTATAAAACCGGAAGCTACATATGCAGCAGAAACTCTCTTTTACCTGAATAAACAATCAAAGACTGACAGACTTCAGAAAATTGAAAGGAGGATTGGAAGAACCTGTATCAACAAAAAATATCAGAAAGATGGACAGTGGCGGTTAATACCTAACATATTCGCGTACAAAGAGCTAGAACCCATTACAGATACTATGCGTAAGAGGAGACTGGGATTCTTTGGACATATCATGAGGATGCAGGACTCGAGACTTCTGAAACAACTAGTACAACACAATCTCGTCTCAAAAAATACCACAACAGGATGTAAATGGATCAGAGAAGTAAGAGAGGATCTGAAGGAAATAGGCCTTACAACAGAAGACACCAAAAATAAGATAAAATTGAATACAAACCTCCGCTTTACCCTTACACAAAACAAACCAACAACACGCACATTTTCAACTGAGGAAAGGGCACGAAGATCGGAGCGTCTGAAGAAGTACTGGGAGGACTGCAAAGCCCGAACAATCCCTTCAAAGAGACCTGAACGACGGACTGACTAAAGTGATCCTATGTGGTCATAAAAGAAGAAGAAGAAGAAGAATTGCAGCAGTAATGCCATCTGGTGAAGAGTACCAGGAGAGAGAGAGAGAGAGAGAGAGCGTACACCTCAACTAACAATAGTCGGAGCAATGTTATTGTTGGTAAGTTTTATGGGCTTAGGACATTGTAGAATGTTTCACATCACATTCTGTTATCTTTCGGCCAGGCAATATTAGAGCATTCAAAGCCTAGGCTTTCAATCACACCCCCTAATGTTAATCATCAAGCACATTTTGCAGCTAATAAAAACAATCAATCACCACCATTGCCAGGAAGTTTATTACTATGACAAATAAATAATACCTCCACGTCAATGATGCTCTCCGTTGATGGGCTTGCTTCATAATAAAAATCTAAATTCATGAATATCTCCATTCTTACAGTTAGTACAGTAAATATGTATCAGCTATAAAATATTAGAAATTGGATTGTCTATATGTTTGGTTATGTACACTTGTTGTATTTAACTAGTATTTTTGAAGATGCTTGGAAACTTGAGAAACTGTGATAATCACAAATATATCTGTTATTATCCCTTTATCACTTAAAAATGCACACAACATAAAAGACTGGTATTACATTTTGCACAACATTTATTATTTACAGTTCCCCAATACATCTAATATTAATGGAGAAATTTAACATTTCCTGCTCCCCTTAGTAAACTGCTGCATCACTGTATACCAAACAAATAATATATAGCCTTGTGCACAATCCAGCAATCCCTGAATTTAAATCAAATTTTGCTAAATTCTGTTCAATTATTTTCCTGTGACGTCATATAAGACAGACTGAGAGATAATGAACAAACTATTTTTGTCTTTTAATTACCTAATCCAGGATAAAAATAAAGTACCATATTCACTCAAATAATCTCTGCATGTGTTTTCTAAAAAGATCACAAAAAATCAGGATGCACAAATTATTCGGAACAAGGCTGGTATAACTTATTGGCCGGCAACAACAGAATCTTCTGTTCGTGTTCCCAGGCACAAAGACTCTCACGTCATCATCGTACACTAAAGGCTAAGCCTTGTCGCTGCAACCATTCCCCTCTCAATCCTGCTGTTCTATTCACTTTCTTGTACTCTTTATATCCCATCAAGTTTCTCACATCCTCAATGTATGTCTTCCTTGGTCTTCCTCTTCCTTTCTTTCTTAGCATTTTTCCTTCAAAGATGTTTACTAGGAAGTCATTATGTCTCAGGATATGACCTACAAGTTTTAACTTCCTTCTTTCCATATCGCCGAGCAGTTAGGAGCGCGCAGCTGTGTGCTCGCATCCGGGAGATAATGGGATCGAATCCCACTGCCTGCAGCCCTGAAGAGAGTTTTCCGTGGTTTCCCATTTTCACACCAGGCAAACGCTGGGGCTGTACCTTAATTAAGGCCATGGCCGCTTTCTTCCTATTCCTAGGCCTTTCCTATCCCATCGTCACCAAAAGACCTATCTGTGTCGATGCGACGTAAAGCAAATAGCAGAAAAAACTTTCCATATCCTTTATTAGTCTTCGTTGCTCACTGACTTCCTCTAGAACATCTTGATTCATCCTTTTTTGAGTCCAGGATGTCCTAGTCATTTTCCGCCAAATCCACATTTCAGTTGCTTCCAATGAATCTCTCTTTTTTTTCAATAGTCCAGTCCTCGCAATATAAAAGAGTACACCCCAGACAGCGTATTTTACAAAAGCCTTGTTTCTAAACTTAAATGGGTATTTGTTAAAAGACTATACAAGAGCCTATACAGGAGAAGAAGCATGGGGAGATATCCGTGAGAGGCTTCGGTTGGAAAATAATTATATTGGTAGAACTGACCACAAGTACAAAATTAGAAGGAATTTTAGCAGAAGCGATTGGGGTAAATTTTCTTTCATTGGGAAGGGCGTGAAGGAGTGGAACAGTTTACCAGGGGTAGTGTTTGATCCTTTTCCAAAATCTGTACAGATATTCAAGAAGAGAATAAACAACAACAGAGATAATAAATTAAATGTTAGAGGGCATTCGACCAGTGCAGGATATTGTAAATAATAAGTGTGTGTGATTAAATTAATTCCATCCCCTGGTCTTAGGAGTTTGGACAGCCCAAGTAGGGGACTGCCTGTAGGGGTGAAGTACAGTGGGGACTTCGAGGGCCCTGGGACTGCTACGGTAGCTGTGAAGGCCCTTCAGGAACTCTGAAAAGTGGTGGCAAAAGGGACTCTGGTTAAGACGCAGCAGGTCGTTATGCTACTTAGGTTCCAAAATGGGTAAAATATAAATATGTAAATAAATTCAGTGTTAATTTTAATCTTATGCCAGTTGTATAGTATTATTAGAAGTAATTTCACATACCGTACTGTATATGAGTTGACTATGTTTGTAAGATATTATAAGTAGAATTTTGTAAACAATATAAATTTATTAAGAATGATGTGTGTGTTTAATAGAAAAAATTATTAGCGTAAATTGTATAATATTGTATTCTAGGAAAATTTTCTTCGTCTCCTGTTAATTTAAAATTTAGTGCTTGACAATAATGTATTTTAGTGTACCATTTGCCACAGAGGTAGACACCTCATTTGCAAATAAAGAGATTTTGATTTGATTTCTTTAATTATGAAAGGCCCGTTTAGCAAGAGCTATTCTTCTTTTAATTTCCTTGGTTTTATTCTTGTTTGGACAATCACAGAAGCTGTCTTTATTGGTTTTTGGAGTTTGCAGTTTACAAGTGAATATTTGTGTGACAAAACAAACGTAACTATGGGTTATTGCTCATAACCAACAAGTGTAAAATTGGAAATAATTGAAAATAACTGAAAGGTAAAAGAGCTGCAGGAAGGAAATACAATGTTAGTGAAAGCTGCATTCACGACTGGCAAAGTAAGAAAACTCAAACTGGAAAACAGTGCTAGATGTAGAACATTTCGCAGCCAAGCAGCAAAGAATCTGAAAGTGGAAGACAAATTGTGAGAGTACATCAAATGCAATTTGGTTATGCAAATTCTACAGAAATGTGGAAGTTAAAAGTATTAGCCATAACAAAGGAAATGAAGAATAAGGACTTCAAAATTATTGGCTGACTAGATACTTTGAAAGGAATTCTCTTTCAGTAAGAAGAAGAATATCTGTCAATGGTGGAAATGTTTGAACTAGTCTCAATAATGTGATTTTGCTGCCACATTCATTAAAGTTATAAACGGAATTTTAATATGAATGTTTTCACACTTTTCATTTTGAAAGAAGCTGATGATGACCTTTCAAGAATAAAACTAGATATTCTATTTTTAGTTAAATACCTTTTTTCACCTAATAAGTTAAATGTTGTCTGCCTCTGTGGTGTAGTGGTTAGCGTAATTAGCTGCCACCCCCGGAGGTTCGGGTTCGATTCCCGGCTCTGCCACGAAATATGAAAAGTGGTACGAGGGCTGGAATCGGGTCCACTCAGCCTCGGGAGGTCAACTAAGTAGAGGTGGGTTCAATTCCCACCTCAGCCATCCTCGAAGTGGTTTTCCATGGTTTCCCACTTCTTCTCCAAGCGAATGCCGGGATGGTACCTAACTTAAGGCCATGGCCGCTTCCTTCCCTCTTCCTTGTCCATCCCTTCCAATCTTCCCATCCCCCCCACAAGGTCCCTGTTCAGCATAGCAGGTGAGGCCGCCTGGGTGCGGTACTGGTACTCCTCCCCAGTTTTATTCCCTGACCCAAAGTCTCATGCTCCAGGACACTGTCCTTGAGGCGGTAGAGGTGGGATACTTCGCCGAGTCCGAGGGAAAAACCAACCCTGGAGGGTAAACAGATTAAGAAAGAAATAAGTATGTTATTTTTTAAATTTTTTTTCGGGTATCTTCTTACAGTCTACACTAAAACAAAATGGCACTGCAATCACAGCGATTCTGCTTTCCCGTGATGTTGCCATCAGCGCTCTTGACTGTTACGTTACCTTGTCACTTAGATCTAGGTTTTATAGTTTCTGAGACATAAGTGTTGATCATACTGTATTGACAGACTGAAAAACTTTGAAGTTATTAAGAAAGTCAAAACTAAAAATAAAATGGTTTCCACTATAACAAACAATATCCATATACCGATATTCGACAACGTCCATCTGGCTGTCGTCTCTACGAAGTCTCCGAAATTCCATGTTAGCACTGATCGTTATCATCGATAACCATCAGTGCCGTAGATGTAGAAGTGCCCTCGTTGACTCAAAGCACAATATCGCGCTCACTCAGACACTTTGTTTTTAAACACATGGCTTGTACTTTCTACAACATTATGCATTACTTTTAGGCACGTGAATCTTACTGCCAGTTTGTTAAGAGGGAAGCCATACTTTTCAGTGACAACTTAGTTAATGTAACTAAAGCTTTTCAGTCTGTCAAAATACTATTATAACACAGGTAACACTATAACATTCCTGTAAAAATATATATATATATATATATATATATATATATACACATTAAACAAAGAATGACATGTTTTGTTCTACAAGAACATTCTCAGATTCTATCAAATTGCCTTAAATCGTGTGTAGGCCCTATATATGTGCAATATTACATAAACTTGTCAATGATTGCAAATTTGTGATGTTATGAACAAGTAAGAGCAAATAATGATTGTAGTAATCCGCTACTGTCCAGATCTTGTTACAGTCTACACTAAAACAAAACGGCACTGCGATCATAGCCATTTTGCTCTCCCATGATGATGCCATCAGCACACGATTGTTATGTTATCTCATGCATAATTATGCCCTCTAAACGATGCTTATGTCACTTAGGTCTAGGTTGTACAGTTTCTAAGATATAGGCATTGATCATGGTGTATCAAAAAGTGTAGCTGCCTCTGTGGATCAGTGGTAGATTGTCGGTCTCCAGATCCCACGATAACGGATTCAAACCCGGCAGAGGTAGTCGGATTTTTGAAGGGCAGAAAAAAGTCCATTCGACACTCCATGTCGTTCGACGTCAGCATGTGTGAAATATCTCTGGTGACACATTTGGTGTTTACCCAACAAAATTCATTAAATCTCAGCCACAGACGCCCACGAGAGTTTTGGTTTACTCGGTCTGCCATCTAGTGGGCCTAGAGTAAAACGGAACATCGAAATTGACGAGCAGTCAGCCAGATGGCATCAAATTGAAATGTCTGCAGACGGTAGCTGAGGCCATACGATTATTATTATTATTATTATTATTATTATTGTTGTACCGGGCGGTACACCACCACGCCGCTAATTTAAAATGTCGCCAATTGAAACTCCTCTGCTGGAGGAAGTCTGAACTTTATCTACGGTATTAATGTTCTACTTTCTCAGAAGATGTCACAACCTGGAAATTTTGGAGTTTTTGAACTGTGTCATTTTCGACGTATTTTGTTTTGCTTGGAGTAAGAAGTGTGAACTTTCTCTTCTAGAGGACACTACTGAAGATCAGCAATAGGGCACCCTAGTGCGGAGTGAAAGAACTGTTTTTTTTGGAGAAATTTTGAATTCATAAGTTTGTTCTTTGTTAAATTTCTTTCAGTCATTGTTTAAGTTGGCTGTATACCCCTCTCTTTCCCCTTGTTTTGTATTTAGCCAATCCCGAATTTCTTTTATTAATTTCTGACCAATCTGATGTATCTTCCCCCAACTTGAATATGTTGCTGTATCCTACCCAATAAAGTGATTGTGGGCGGGTGTTTTCTTCCCTAAAACGCCTCGAACTTTCCGCGAGAGTATATAAACTGCTGATTTTTGGGTCTCTGCGCCACTTCTGTTCCATCTTTCAGTGTGTAAAGTACATAGCAGGGGGCGGGAAGCGCCTCTTTCGTCGGCAGCGGTCAACAACAAGGTAATGGCCGATTAATAACTTCTTTCTTTGCTAGCTCAGCAGTTTAACTCTCGGGGCGGGTCCGAAGTTTTTCCATTATGTAACCTTCCTTAAAATGTAAAGAAACTTGTATCTATTCTATCTTTTAAACTACATATTGGGATAGAGAGTGCTTAACCCTCTCGAGCTCCCACTCATATTGTTTTGAGGTGAACTTATTTTTTTCTCTACCTATTCTTCTTCAACGTAATGTAAATTGTTTCCTTCTTAAGTCACCTCTGTAGCCCTTGTATTAGTGGCCTAGAGCCAAATTAGGTTTTGAAACAAATACATTAGGAGTGCAGATCGCCTCCTCTCAAATTGTTATTTTAGAGGTCATGTAATTACCCTTTTTCATTTAATAGACCTCAGTAGGTTGGGTATGTTACCCCTGTGTCTATGTCCTAAGAGGACAACTTGAAGGTGGAGTTTGGTGTGGCCTTTGAGAGGCTTAAAGTTTGAGAGCGTGTGGCTCTTTCTTGAAAATTAAGTGTTGTATGCCTCGAGGAGGCTTTTCTGTGTAATTTGGAGCAAGTGCTCTTGAACATGAATGGGGTTTTCTGCCCCTCTGGTAAAACTTATTTTGGAGTAAAGTTGGGCTAATTGCCCTAGAAGTGTGAATTCGGGGCTCGAAGCCCAAATACTGTAAATACTGTAATTGCACCTTTTGTTGCCTTGCTACTCTGTACCTGCTGTACTTGTTATTTCTTAATTTTGAAAAGAAAATATAACCTTGTTAAATTTTAAATTAATTTTACTTTCGTAGCTTGAGACCTGTTCACCACCCCGCACCTTCTTTCACGCATAACTACCGCAAAAACACGGTAACAATTATTATTATCATCATCGAAATGTGTAGGCCCTATGTCATTTATACTGCCACCTAAATCTTAAGACCGAAAGAACAGATGTATTCACGTCAATAACACACAATACATGCAATATACAGTCACACAGGGCACACCGAGATTAAAGATGACGCACTACTGAGAGTAAAGAACAACTATCACACAACTGCTACTTCGACTTAACAGCAATTGGAGGTAAGAAACAAGAATGTTTATTCAATATACTGAAACATTTCTCCCTCTGCAATACGATCAGCATTTATCAAGCACCTATGTAAGTAGGTTTTGGCAAGATTCAAAATGCAAATTTTGACTGAAATTCATAAAATATTATGGTTCAAGCATAAAATAATAAAATACAATGCTTTCTATAAATTTGATGGACAAATCGTAAAAGTTGACAGGCATGCAGACCCTCCAAATCTGTCTCAAGTTTCTGGCAGAGAAAGAAATCAAACCTAACTACTGTAGACAGGAAATCACTATGATAATCCTTAGCATATGGGACTGGTAATACGTATGCACAAATGTACAGAGATAAAATAGCATTTGATTTGCTTACCTCTCTACATCCTTTGCAGATTCTACGTCCAAATGAACTGTAGTTACATCCGAGTCTGGAGTCTTTGCATTGTTTTGAGATCGTTCCTCATTCAGAGCTTCAGGTTTCAACGGTAGATTTGGTAGTCGGAGATTTGATTTTTCTCTATTCAATTTCTTTATAAAAGGAGGAGTAATGGTCCTTGAAGATACGAAGCTTCTTCTAGAATCTTCTTCCAAATCACTAGCACTGCACTGTGATCGCGCATCAGCAGGAGTCTGAGGAGTCCGAGCCTGAGGGGTAACAGGCTGAATACTAGCATCTTCTACTGGAACATCTGCCTCTTGAGCTTGAGGGCCAGCCTCTTGCTCAACGTGCACAGCTGTTCCAGTCGGAATCAATCCAGTTACTGTAGGCAAACCTAATTTCGGCACTCTCTCATCACTCTGATCAACTGGAATGTCAGTAATATTCCTACCAACAGAACTATCAACCTTGCTCTTTCCAGAGTTAGTCTTTCCTAAACTCTCACTCTCATTCTTGCCAGATGAAGATTCTTTACTATTCAAACTGTCTAATTCATTCTTAGTGGTGAGAGATGACTTTTCAACAGAACTTTCACTGACTGGAACATCAGTCACAGGTTTGTTTGACTCTACATCTCTGGACCGTCTTCCAGCAGCACTCAGACTGACAGCAGGTTTGAAGCGCTTCCTACCCAGTCTAGCAACACTTGAACTTGTAACACTGACATTACCTTGATCCAATACTGCCTTAATGTCAGTAACATCTGAAGATCCCCCACCAAGTAAACCAGCTTCGACAGATTTATCTCCTGGCTTGAGTTGACCGACTTGTATTCTAGGCTTACCTGTGTCATTAGACGTACTCAAAGTCTCAGCTATTTTAGCAGTGTGTAAGGAATTATCATAAGATGTATCTGCTGCCTTCGGATCACCACTGATTTCAATGTTTCTGCCTTCATCAGAAATATCTGCCGCCCTTGATACACTGTCACTTGTTACAACAATCTCTCTATATGTACTTAAGGTTTCAGTTGTCCTGATATTGTGTGATGAGTCTCCATAAGACACATCTGACACCTTCGGTACATTGACACTAGTTACAACATATTCTTTAGATTTACTCAAGGTTTTGACTGTCCTAGTACCTTGCAATGTGTCTTCATAACACACATCTGCCAACCTGGATGTACTGTCACTTGTTTCCGCATTCTCACAAGAAGTACTAGAGTTTCCAACTGTATTCCGTAAAGAGTCCTCACAAAATGCACCAGGCACCTTGGAGGCACTGTCAGTAACTACAACATTTTCACTAGATGTACTTAGCAGACTCTGGGTATTTCCAACACTTATTGAGCTATCCTCTTGATTCAGAATGGAGTAAGAGCCCAATGCACCACTGCCACTACTAATACTACTGCTACTACTACAGACAGCAGCATCATCCTTATCACCACTCTGCTTTAAATTCACAGTCTTCTCTTGTGTGTCATGAACATTTTGGTTCTGCTTCTCCGATTCAGTCTCGCTTCTCTCAGAAGAAAGAATATTCTCCTTTTCCCCCTGTGATGCTGATAATGTAACATCCTTCTCCACCAATTGCGAACTATCAGATGGAGCTGGTCCTCTTGGGCGACGCATGGGGAGGTTCGCTACGGCTTTAATCCGTTGCCTTCGAGATGCCATTATGGGTCCATTCTACTAAAAAGAAAAACCAATTAATGTTATAAAAAAACAAATTAAAACATACAAATCATCATAAAATATTTTAAAATACCACAAAAATTAATTTTAATACACATGGCATGAATTTAAATGAAAATATCTTAGTTGTTGGATAACATTTTTTGCAATATCTGAACCCATCTCTTTCCAGTTTCTGTTAATTTGTAACTGTTAGGTTCTTCAGTCTACCAAAACTAATTTTCAGTAATACATGTATAAACTACCTGAAAAAGAAAACACATGGTAACAGTATTATACTTGAAAAAGAAATAACTTAATCAAATAGAACGACATGTTTCATTCTTGAAAGAACATCAGATTCTATCAAATCATATTCAAATATTTATTGAAAAAAAAAACGCGCACATGCCGTGCAGAATACCATTACATTACACACACATTACTTTTCTTTGCTATAAGCTACGATGGATTTCTGTCTATTCCTGCATTTTACAATATGGTATCTATCACAGAATTCCAAGCACAACTCACACACACATTCATCATTTGGTTCGTGAAATAATTTGTTACAGCACACCTTGTGGTGGAAACCATGGATCGCCAATCTCGTCACGTGTCGCATATCATGATTAGCTTCCATCCAGGTCCTGTCTTGCATAGCAGATGTTGCATAGAAGTCCTCTGGTATATTGTTTTTCTTCTCATGCAGATCTTGTATAAGCTGTCTGAAGCTGGTACTAGCTTGAAGTATGAGCTCGCATCTCAGATCCTTTATTAAGAAGGTCTCCCTGGTAAGCTCATACACTAGCCTCGATCTTGCATTCTGCGGGACTCCTAAAATTCTCTTCAGGTATCTAGCCTTTACTAGCTCCAATTCTTCCAGCTGTTTGTACGTGAGGTATTCTCCCACTAATTCTAGGCCATACGTCAGAACAGGTAGTATCTTTAACCTAAACAAGTCCATAGCTGTGCTGATCGATAGTTGTGTGATGTTTCTGATTTCACTCATAGCCCTAGTGGCCGCCACTGCTCTAGATCTTATACGTACACTGAAACTCTTTCCCGTTGTTTGAATTGTGATACCTAGATATTTAAAATTGTTAGCCCTCTTAAGTAGTTTGCCATTGCATTTGATGTTCTCTGCTTCAGTGAGTCTTCCTCCTTTCCTAAATACTACTTGGGAAGTGCACAGAAAGAAATTGTTGCCTTCAGGATCGGGAGAACATCGTAGAAGAAAGAATAATACGAGACAGTCCGGCAAGTACCGAAATTCATAGCAGCCAACTATTATAACCATACAGCAAATCGTTTTAAAATCTTTGGGAATTCAGAAGAAGATTTTTCAGCTGATTATGTGGGAGGGAGCCCTAATGAACAGAGATTTTGTTTCTCACAAGATGGGGGACGAAGCTGAACAATGGTTTAAAAGTGCTCTGAAAAGCGTTGAAGACATAGCGGACGCAGGCGGATATATGAAAAAGGAAACGAAGGAACAGCTGCAGGAAGCGGTGAAGATCATTCGTGAGTACTTTCAAACAACTAAACATGCCTCTGAAGATAAGAATAATGTTCAAGAAATAAATGTCAAAGAGGTTATGAATGTAACAACGCAGGTCAGGAGACAAATGATAGTTTCGTAGCGCGACAACTAGCGACATCTCCCGGCCTCACCTATGAACCTCCAAGTAGCAAGCTGGCAATGGAATGGTCTCCGCCAACTGGCAGCAATAGTTTCACAGCAAAACAACTAGCGCCATCTCTCGGCTACAGCAACGACGACATCTCCAAGATACAAAGAGATCAGCAGGCAACTATTAGTGATGAACAAAGACTGACTAAGGGAAATGATGACGAATTGGTGACAATGGTCAGTCACCTGACCTGGCTAGAGATACACAACACCAAACACGAACGGAAGAAGATATAGAAGGAATAATAATAGAAAAGATGAACCAACAGATAAAATACATGGTTGAAAATCTGACATATAATATAAAGATGATGATAAAAGAGGAAATGAAAATAATGGTGACACAAAGACAGGAACCAGCTCAAACACATTGCGTAACAGAGACAAAGGTAACAAGACAAGAGCGCAGGGGCCAGCAAGAACGACCCAACGACGCTGAAATAAATATAATAGAAGAGGAAGAGTGGAAGCGAGCAACAAGACAACCTAGAACACCAGTAAATGAAAAAGTAAACTAGAGAACCAGGATAGGGAGTGGACAACAGCGGTGAGAGGCGGAAACAGACAACGGGAAAACGAGACAGGAAAAGAAGTGAACGGAAGAAAAATGGGAATGAGACAAGGGGAAAGTAAAATAAAGGCAGCAGAACGATATGCCTGGTTATAAGTGGGAAAACTGGACAAAGATACGACGGAGGAAGCTATCATAGAATACTTGAAGGAAAACGGAGTAAAAGGGAAAATATACTGCAACCTGGTGAATGACAAAATAGGAAGCAGAGCCTTCAAAATAGGCATTCCAATGCAAGACCTAGAAACAGTCTACGATGGAAACTTCTGACCAGAAGATGTAATATGTCGGCCCTTTCGGCAACCCTGGAAGTTCAGAGGCCCGGCAACCAGGGACTAATATAATAACATTGAACATAGAAGGCCTGAGAGGAGTCTTGAGCCTGCTTCCGAGAAATATCATGGCTGATTATGACATTGGAGTACTCACAGAGACAATGGTAAAAGAGGACACAGAACTGAACATCCCAGAATTCTACAATTTTCATGCCTATGCAATACAGTGTGTGAGAAGAGGAAGACCAGTGGGCGGTGTGCTATATTCAAATATTTAGAAAAGTATAAACATAAATACCAGTACTTGAGTGTTATTTGATGGAATCTGATGATGTTCTGTCTAGAATGAAACATGCTGTTCTATTTATAAGGTTTTTTTTTTTTTAATTATAATACTATTACAATACTCGCACTCATGATACTCGTTTATGACAGGTGTGCCCAGACAGTTAGTATGGGACACATTAAGGAAAAAAACAAGTTAATAGAGCAGAAGTGCAAATGATAAAAGCTATATACAAAAATTGTGTCAGTAGTGTGAAGACTAGTATACGAAAAATAAAATGGTTTAAAGTTGAAACTGGTCTCCGACAGGGAAGTGTACTATCCCCAATACTATTCATCACAGACATGGATGAAATTCATAAGAACATTAAACAGAGATTGGGAAGACAGGCAACAAAAGCCATGCTGTTTGCATATGATATAGTGCTACGGGGTTAGGGTGAAACGGAAGTGCAAAAACACATAAATGTATGGAATCAAAAGATAGAAAAATTTGGGATGAAAGTGAGCACAGAGAAAAGTAAAACAATAGTGATGACAAGGGGAAGGAAGGAAGGAAGGAAGGAAGGAAGGAAGGAAGGAAGGAAGGAAGGAAGGAAGGAAGGAAGAGGAAAGATAAAACTGAATGGTAAAATTCTGGAAGTGGTTAAAAGTTTCAAGTACTTGGGAAGTGTGATCACAGAAGATGGAAAGATAATCGAGGAAATTGGGAAAAGAATACAACAAGCAAACAGCTTCTACCAGAGTGTAAGGGGTATGTTGTGGAACCAAGATGTCCCAAAGTAATGTAAGAAAGTATTATATTCAACCTATTATGAACCCATACTGACTTATACAGCTGGATCGTGGACTACAACAAAATAAGAGGAGAGTAGAATACAGGCAGTGGAGATGAAATTCCTAAGAAGTATTAAGGGTAAGACCAGAAAGGATAGATTTAGAAATTAAGAGATAAGGAAAAGGACAGGAATCTTGAAACAAGACAGGATAGAAACAACAAAGCTAAAGTGGTATGGGCATATGATGAGAATGGGAGAAGAGATTGTGCCAAAAAAGTTTTTTCAGAGAAGTTAACAGGAAAGAGACCACGAGGAAGATCCCGAAAGAGATGAACAGATTCAGTGTGGGAGTGCATACAGAAGAGGGGAGGAAAACCAAAAGATGTACTTAAAAAAGGAGAAGAGTGGTGAAGAGATGAAGGTCCTTGATTCACAACCCGACCCGGGAAGCTGGAAATGAGGATGATGATGAATGATGGCTGTTACAATACATTTTCTTTTTCAGGTAGATTATAATGTATTACTCAAAATTAGTTTTTATTACAAGATATTAGAATCATTCCATATTGACGGTTCTCACTTTACAAAGGTGAAAAAATTGAGTGTATCATCCTAATTCAATACATCATATATTCCATCATTAGTCAGAGTAATCAAATTCAAACATGTTTCGGCTCGTTTGAGCCATCTTCAGTGAAAAGGAGGGGGGGGGGGGAATAATTTAGGGTCAGTAAGGGTAAATATGAGACATTTTTTACAACTTTGTTCATAAATTACAAACTACAACAGTGACAAATATGCAAATAATCATAATAAGTTGTGACTGGTGTTACAAAACACAATGGAAACTACAGATTTCTATACATTCATTAACTTTTGAAAAATAAATATAAATGTGCATCTCATTTTTAACCCACAAAAGGGGGAATTCTGAGACAACCCAGGGAAAAAATTGAGACAGTATTGTAGCAGACTGTAAAATCATGTTGGAGAGTTAATACGGTACGGTAATTGTGAGACAGTTTAGGGTCAAAGGAAGACAGAAAATAATCTGGGTGTAATAGTTTACAACACTTTCCTCAGTTTTATTATAGGAACAAAATGGCCATGTTTTGATAACACAAAATTTAGGCTTGAGATACATCTTTATACATTTTCCTGACAAAAATTATGTAGTGTAGATTGTTGACATTATACCATCAAATTAAATGGTACCTGAGCTTTATGCCTGAATTTATGTTACATTTTAACGATACTAAATAAATATATAATACCCATTGTAATCAGAATGGTGAAAAAATGAGACATTTCACTTGGCTAAAAGTGGGTTAACAGAAACTGTAGTTCAACTGTTCCTGGGAATGCAAATGTAATGCCTCTATCTTTCTCTGTTATTATTGGAACAGGCAATTTCGCCAGTAATTTTGACTTTTCCACAACGGATATGTAATTTTTGTTAAGCCTAAAGCAGTTTTGTTATTGTCCACTCAATTGAGACACATAATTTGCATGTCTCTACCTTCCAGAACTTTATGAACAGTGGCATCATGTTTATATTGAAAAGAATGCCGCTTTCCACAACTTTCAATTTTCAAAAAGTACAAGTACAAAGTCACCCAGATTTACTTCATCTGCCATGGTCATTTCCTCAGCATGTGTGTCAAGTAGACGAACTTCATCAAGACTGCCACCGCTACCTTGCTAATCTTCACCTTTGCTTGAAGCTGAGTCAGACGAATCAACTTCTGCTCTTGTCTTAGATGGAGGTGTTACTGCTGGAACTGTTGCCTTTTGAATACCAGTACCCTTTCTATCCTTCTTATGAACTGGTTTCTGCTTTTCCCTCATAAGCTGAGAATACTCTTCAGATGATATCACCTTTGCTGTTGGGTCCACTCTCTTTCGCTTGATTATGGTTTTGTCAGTGCGTTTAATTTTTGAAAGTAGGATAAGTATTTAGGTACAGAAACAAGTGTACCAAGTGTCTCATTTTTCCCCTAGAAGTGTCTCACTTTTACCGTCATGATGTCTCATATTTACCCCCGTTTTTTTAAAATGAATTGTCTTCTCAAATTGAAAACTTAAAATTGTGTTTACAAGCTGAAAAGGAAGGTTCTCCCTTATACTATGAAATAAAACCACAAACACTTCCCTGGATTTTTGGATTGAGTCAGAGTAACAAAATACAAAGTGCAACACATGAAATTTTTTTTGTTAGAAAAAACACCACTCAGGAAAACCTTGTCTACTGGTAGATATATAGTTCGTAGACTTTTCAATTATTTTATCGTAATGGATACAAGACTAATATATAACATCATTCATGCAAAGTGTTGAGATCATTAATCAGAGCAGAAAAATTTGACTGTCTCATTTTCCCCTTTTTTTTTTTTTTGTCTGTCTCATAATTACCCTGACTGACCCTACATAATACAAGCTAAAAAATGCCAAAAAACATAATGAAGGAACAAATTAAAAAACAAAAGAGAGCCTAGACAGAAACAAAATTAGCACAATATACAATATTTACATCATCGTGTGGAGCAAAAAACAACTCAATGCAAAAAAATTCTGTAAAACAGGGGTTAATACAAAACATAACTAAAAACTGTGTTAACCTAAGAAGTGAAAACAAGTTATACAGATGGAAATGCACATAGTGAGATTGCGGACCTCTTAGTTTACAAAATATTGGTTTTGTAACAATACAAAAGAGGTCCGCAACCTCACTCTGTGCACTTATTGTTCATTTCCATCTGTATCACTTGTTTTCACTTCTTACGTTAACACAGTTTTTAGTTTCAATTGTGTTTTGTATTAACCCCTGTTTCACTGAATTTTATCAGTGAGTTATTTGCTCCACATGATAATGTAAATATTGTATATTGTGCTAATTTTGTTTCCGTCTAGGCTCTCTCTTGTTTTTTCGTTTGTTCCTTCGTTATGTTTTTTGCATTTTTTAGCCTGTATTATGTAGCCTACATTATTTCAAACCCAGCCCTTTTCACTGAAGACTGCTCAAACGAGCCGAAACATGTTTGAATTTGATTACTCCGTCTAATGATGGAATATATGATGTATTGAATTAGGATGCACTCAATTTTTTCACCTTTGTAAAGCAAAATTAGTTTTGTCAGTCTGAAGAACTGAACAGTTATAAAGGTTCGATAACAGACAATTTGAACCCAAACCTGGAAATTGTGAGCCAAGTAAATTGCAAGATGAAACTTTACATTTAAACCTTCAGCAATGTATAAATAAATGTCACGTTTAGTCTACTCTGTTCTATGGGGTTGAAGCTTGGACACTGGAACAGACTACCAGCAAAGGAGTGGAAGTTCTCGAACTATGGCTTCATAGAAGAATGCTCAGTCTCTCGTGTGTGTTGTACATGCAACATAATGAACAGGTATTATAGACAGCAAATTGCACTAGAGAACTGCTGTCCACCATCCAAAATAGAAAAATTTCACATCTAGGGCATGTGTTACGTGGCAAGAAATATGCTTTTACAATTAATTCTGAAAGGCAAAATGAAAGGCGCAAAGGATCCGAGAGGAGACAAACATCATACCTTAAGAATGCATAAAAAGCATGGAAGAACTACACCGTGCTGCTGAAGATAGAAGAGCAATCTCCATATTGATCGCCAACATCTGAGACACTGAGTAGGGCAAGTAAAAGAAGATATGTAATGGTTAACTGATTAACATAGATACCATACTCATAATCTTGCCCAGACGATGACAAAGACAAACTACTAAGCAGTTTCCAATTCCTTTAAGCTTTTGGTGCAGTAAGAGCAATAAATACAATCAGTTTAAAATTCTTAGTAGGCCTACTGGAATAAAAACAGGAGGGCATCATTATTAATGGGACCACAATAAATAATCTGCAATATGCAGGTGATACTGTTCTGCTTGCAACAAGTGCTGAAGATGTACAAACATTACTAAACTGCGTGGCCAAACAAAATGTTGCAGCAGTTCCACATTCAAACATGAAAATGACCAAAGTAATGGTCATAAACAAATATGTCATTCAACCTGTTAACTGGACAGTAGCTGGCACATCACTGGAGCAAGTCCAATGCTTTAGGTACCTCAGCTACGTAGGCCTACTTGATCACAGCTGAAATAACATTTGCATTCAAGAGAATGAGTTAAATCCTCTGTAATAAAGATTTTAATATTAATTTCCAGCTCCATTTACTTCAGTGTTATGTATTCTCTGTCTGTAACGTTATAGTGCTGAGGCCTGGACTCTAAAAGTGAACACCAGCAAAAATCTCTGATATTTCAAGATGTGGTGCTGAGACTACAAAATTAAATGCTTTTGATAATGAGGAAACAAATGCTGCAGGATTAGCCTATATTAAAAAGCAGATCTATCGAATGGTCAATGTTGGAGTGTCTGAAATTCACATCTGATGATTATGCAGCTTGTTCTCAACTCTCTTCAAGTTTTACACCATTCAAACACATGGTTTCTCAAGAGATGCTTCTCCAAACTGTGTGTACGTCTCTGGAAATATTCTTCGATTAGAAATTTACTGATAATGGATTGCTGGTTCACTTATCTCTTTTATACTTCTTGGACTAGAATGAACTTGTCCCGACTAGCCGACTTGTGGGTTGAAAACAGAAATATCTGACATTAATTTGTATGAAAATACTGTACTGAACAATAACATTTAGCCTAGTTTACTTTACTTTGGGAACCTGAATAAACCAGCACATATCTCCCACTAGCACACAAGTTATTCACTGCGATGCCATTAGTTGTATTCCCAATCACCTCGATTATCACAGAACATAATTTGTTAGGCTAATTAGTATCAAGCACATGATATCAATTCTCACATAAGAAAATTTGTGAATCCAATATCTGATCACTTAGTACAGTAGCATCTCAACTTGCACTCAAAGATGTTAATTCCGGTCACCAGTACAATCTATTGTTAAGAAAAGAGTACACAATGAGATTAGATGACATCTCACATGGTAATTTCTAAAACAATTAGGCCTACATTTCACAGCTGACAAAATGAATGTAAAGGGAATAAAAATGATTGGGATAAGTTTTCCCACTTCCATTCTCATTATCATGCAGAAGTTCAAGCATGTATCGTCAATCTCAAGTTCATGTCACATAAAAACAAGTAGCATAAAGCAATAAGCTGACTCTACTTTAACTTAGTATTCTTGCTTTTGAAAGAACTGAACATGCATTAATGCAATGTCTTGTAGTTCCCTTTGAACTTCCAATCATAGAAAATAAGCATCTAATTGTCTAGCCCTATTGAACACATCATCACAACCTCCTTCATGAGAGCACATATTTGATTTAGGAAGCCATTAAAAGTAGGCAAAATTACAGAATTAATTATCATAACATTCTGAAAAAAGACAGCTGAGTTATTAAAGAAATGTTATCTCACACACTAAATTTGTATATTTAGGCTATTTATCCAAGAATCATAAATGGTACCTTGATACCAATGATGTTTGATTTCCAAATACAGGATATTGCAAATATGTGTAATTTGCCTACAGATCCTATTTACATATCTCAGCTACCTACAGGCATTCATCCAATTATATAGTTAACACTGTACAAATAAACTTACTTTTACACACAAGATATTTTGCACACTTACTTTTAAATAGTGTTGAAACAGTGTTCCAACAGATACTTCACAGCAGTCTTATAATGAGCATATCTTTGAAGCTGTTTTATGTCATAAGGAAATTTTTTGAATAGTTTAATACAAGAGATGAGGGGTCCTTGTCTGTACATGTCAGTGTTATGAGAGGCTCCCTCCAATACCTAAATTTATCCATATCGGTATAACAGAAAATAAAATGTTAAAAACCCAAATGAAGAGCAAAATACAAACTGAACCTGACATAGGTTTTTGCTTTACTACCTATCCATGGTCACTTTTCGTCGATCGAACCATAACCTTCAATTACATTTCGTACAGACTTCAACTCATCTCGCTATCACTGACAAGAAACATCAAAACAGGACGAAATTTCTAAATTACTGGCAGTATGAATGTGCAGATAAATCAATAGTGACTGTCCTCAAACTACTAGTCGACACTCCTAAAATAACATTAAAATTTAATCACTCGCCGGTATGATATATTTTGAGTAACAGTGTATTTCACAAAGCTAGAGACAAATTATAATCGTAATTAAAAGGCAATGTCCATATAGGTACTTTTATCGTTCATACTATTTTGGACGAATTATAACAGAACAATGATTTTTATAAGATATACGTACCAATAATACCCTAAAACGGTGAGGATGGTAAAGGTAATAATCGAGAAGAATATCGGAATTCGGTGGCTCTTAAATGGGTGGCAAGTTCAGATGTGCCTTCGTGCATTTTTGACAGCACGAGCACCACATTTTCCAATTTAAAGGTCGTGCAAGTGCAACACATGGCTTTTCCTACGCAATGCAAAGAATTCATACCAATGCAATGATCTATTCTATCCTCTTTGCCAACGATCACAAACAGCGTTTTGAGTTATTCTTAGATGTTAGAAAGAAATGTCACTCTACAACTATCACGGGAAAGCGCCTTGCGTACTTCCGACTGTCGAAGTAGCACAGTTTTGCCATCTGTGCTAGGGATGGGCCACTCAATCGCCTGCTCGAGCAAGCTCAAGTGTTGACGTCACGAACTGGTGTGTCGAGCGTGGTCGAGCAAGATCGAGCACCACAGAATTCCCTCGTGACGTAGGCTTGTATGCGCTCTAAGCAGGACGTGTGTGTTGTGACTCGAGCCACATTTCCGTCTTCATTCATTCTCTTTGGCCTTCACATTCCGGCACTACATTGTAGCAGAATAATTAATAATAATGTTATTTGTTTTACGTCCCACTAACTACTCTTTTAAGGTTTTCGGAGATGCCGAGGTGCCGGAATTTTGTCCATCAGGAGTTCTTTTACGTGCCAGTAAATCTACCTACACGAGGCTGACGTATTTGAGCACCTTCAAATACCACCGGACTGAGCCAGGATCGAACCTGCCAAGTTGGGGTCAGAAGGCCAGCGACTCAACCGTCTGAGCCACTCAGCCCGGCAGCAGAATAATTAGCGATCATTCTACAAAAGTACAGATGTACCACAAGTCGTAGTGGACGCATCAATTTATTAAACCCATATATGCCCAGAATAAATTTCTGTTATCAATTTTTTTCTATTTGTTTTACGTCGCACCGGCACAGATAGGTCTTATGGCGACGATGGGACAGGAAAGGCCTAGGAATCGGAAGGAAGCGGCCGTGGCCTTAATTAAGGTACAGCTCCAGCATTTTCCTGGTGTGAAAACGGGAAACCACGGAAAACCATCTTCTGGGCTGCCAACAGTGGGGTTCGAACCCACTATCTCCCGGATGCGAACTCACAGCTGCACGCTCCTAACCGCACGGCCAACTCGACCGCTATTTTCAAATTTAACTGACTGCTCGACATGAAGATGAGCTCTGCATAGTGATAATATTTATGTGATTTTCCCGTCGTTACTTCCATTTCTGGTTCTTCTGATCATTGGATATATCATTTGAATAACATATTTTTCAGTTTTATTCTTATTATAGTGCTGAAATGAAATGTCGTACGGCTTTTAGTGCCGGGATATCCCAGGATGGGTTCGGCTCGCCAGGTGCAGGTCTTTCTATTTGACTCCCGTAGGCGACCTGCGCGTCGTGATGAGGATGAAATGATGATGAAGAACACACATACACCCAGCCCCCGTGCCATTGGAATTAACCAATTAAGATTAAAATCCCCGACCCGGCCGGGAATCAAACCCGGGACCCTCTGAACCGAAGGCCAGTACGCTGACCGTTCAGCCAACGAGTCGGACATTATAGTGCTATGATACCGGTACTATTTCCAATGGACGAAGACGTGTTTATATACAATACACCATTGGTATGACGGGACCTTCGATATTTAATTTCTATCCATTCAATTAATTATTTTGCTGCCGTATATGCTAATTAGGAATAGGGTAAGGAGGGAGAATAGTAATAATAACAAGAAAATTTGAACATAACACAATATGGTATTTCTCGCAGCACTTTCCACAGAGCGAACATATGCAATTCCCGTTTGGTAGGTGGAATTTCTTATTGCTACATAACTTGTGGTGATAGCCATGAATGGCTAGTCTTGCGATTGTGTGTCTTTGTTCTTCGTTAGCGTTTGTCCATGATCTGTCTTGCAAAGCATCGGTACTGTAAAATTCCAAGTCGATGTCCATTCGTTTCCTTTGTCTAGCAGCTAGAAGTGCCTGGTAAGCGTCAGTAGATGGCAGGTTGAGCTTATACCTGATATCCTCTATGAAGAAGGTCTCTCTTGCTAATTCATAGGCAAGTCTCGATGGTGCATACTTCCCTATTCGCAGGCAATGCTTTATGAATCTTGCTTTCACCTTTTCAATTCTCTCGAGGTTCTTGTACGTTAGATTTTCCCATATTAGTTCTATGCCATATGTTATTATTGGTGTTATTGTGGCGTCGAAAAGAGTCATAGCTGTATTCAGCGATAAGCGATGAAGGTTTTTGAGTTCACATATGTATTTAATAGCCGTTGTTGTCCTTTCTTCCACATGGTAGCTGAATGATCGACCCGTTGTCTGCAGGGTGATGCCTAGGTATTTACATTTATTAACCACTTCCATCTCTTCGTTGTTCAATAACAGCGTGTCCTTTGGTGATGCTGTTCCCCCTTTCCTGAATGTCATCTGCGCTGATTTCTTCATGTTTATCTCGAAACCATTCTCCAGTGCCCATTTTTCCAGGGCTTTTAATGTTGTCTGCAATTCCTCTTTGTTGGGGCCCGCTATGACCATATCGTCGGCGTACATCAGGAGGATCGTCTCCATTGTATTTCGAAGGATATTGGTGATGTTCGCAGTGGTATGTTAAACAGTGTTGTAGGGTTTGTAGGATTTTAAAAAATAGAGCACGACTAAGTAGTATTGTAGTGTAGTCGTATATTAATTACCTTATTGTTGTGTACTATCCCAGACAATATATCCCTCCGTTCATTTATTTATTTATTTATTTTTTTTTTTGCAAATAAGTTACTAAATTTTTTAAATTATAATTTTCCCCCCGTAAAGAATGGCTAAGGAGCGCGAGTGTACTTATTGTGGGTGTGGTGAGGCATTGAGGGGTAAGGGGAAGGAGTTGGAAAGTTTGAGGGAGATAATTAGGATTCTCACAGAAGACAGGAAGGAAGATAGGACTCCCTCAAACAATGTACAGGTTACAGTAGGTGTACAAGAGGGAAGGGAAGAAAAGGGAGGAGTTGTAGAAGACAGGTGGTCTAATGTTCTGAGGGGAAGGAGATTGCAGGCCAAGGGCTCTATTCAGGATCCGAATTCAGGACAGGTGTCTGTGCGAAATCGGTACGAGTCACTCCAGGTGGAACAACAGAGGGAAGATGAGGGACAGGGAACTGTTGCTGAGATGCATGGAAGTAGGAGGAAGGGAAAAGGTAGGAAAGGGAAATGTAGAGTAGAGGATAGGAAAAGACAGGTGGAACAGGGTCATGGGAAGGAGAAAAGGGAGGAGGAAGTAGCTTCTGCAGCTATCAGGAAAGATAGGGCTGACCAGGAGGGGAGGGGATCAAATGAGGTGGGGAGGGTTGAGGCTCTGGTCATGGGGGATTCCATCGTTAGACACGTGGGGAAAGTGTGTGGAGGAAAGGGAACCAGGGTAGAATGTTATCCAGGAATTAGGTTGAGGCAGATGTTGAGGAAAGTAGAAGAGAGGGAGGAGGGGAAGGAGAAGGTGGTAGTGTTTCACGTTGGTACCAACAACGTAAGGCAAGCTGATATAAGTACCAACATAGTTGGAGATGTGTGGGATCTGGTAAATGCAGCACGGGTGAAGTTTAAGAAAGCGGAGATTGTTATTAGTGGAATACTGTGTAGGAGGGATACTGACTGGAGGGTGATTGGGGATTTAAATGAGACAATGGAGTGGGTATGTGGGAAACTGGGAGTGAAATTTCTAGATCCTAATGGGTGGGTAGGAGATAGGGATCTGCGCTCGGATGGCCTTCATTTAAACCGCAGTGGTACATATAAGTTAGGAAATTTGTTTGGAAGGGTAATAGGGAGGTACATTCAGGGAAACGGGATGGCCTAGGGAGCGGTGATAAGGGAACAGGGAACTGGAAATCAAGTAGGGATGACATAAAATTGTTAGTGCTGAACTGTAGAAGTATTGTAAAGAAAGGAATAGAATTAAGTAATTTAATAGATATATATTTACCAGATATTGTAATAGGAGTTGAATCATGGCTGAGAAATGATATAATGGATGCAGAAATGTTCTCACGGCAATGGAGTGTGTATCGTAGAGATAGGATAGGAAAGGTGGGAGGGGGAGTTTTCATTCTGGTGAAAGAAGAATTTGTAAGCTACGAAAAAGTTCAAGATGAGACACATGAAATTCTAGGTGTCAGGCTCATTTCTAAAGATAATAGGCAACTCGATATATTTGGAGTGCACAGATCGGGAAAGGGTAGCACTGATGCGGATTCGGAATTATTTGATAGGATAGTCAGCTATGTGGGAAACGACATGGAAAGAAATGTGATTGTAGCGGGAGATCTGAATTTGCCAGATGTAAATTGGGAAGGAAATGAGAACGACAGGAAGCATCACCAACAAATGGCAAATAAGTTAATATGGGAAGGACAGCTGATTCAGAAAGTGATGGAACCAACCAGAGGGAAAAATATCCTGGATGTGGTGCTGATAAAACCAGATGAGCTCTATAGGGAAACTGAAGTAATAGATGGTATTAGTGAACATGAAGCTGTTTTTGTGGTAGTTAAAAATAAATGCGATAGAAAGGAAGGTCTTACAAGTAGGACTGTTAGGCAGTACCATATGGCTGATAATGCAGGTATGAGGCAGTTTCTAAAAAGTAACTATGATCGGTGGAAAACGGTAAATAAAAATGTAAACAGACTCTGGGATGGGTTTAAAGAAATTGTTGAGGAATGCGAAAACAGGTTTGTACCTTTAAGGGTGGTAAGGAATGGTAAAGACCCACCTTATTATAATAGAGAAATAAAGAGACTAGGAAGGAGGTGCAGACTGGAAAGAAATAGAGTTAGAAATGGCTGTGGAAGTAAGGAGAAATTGAAGGAACTTACCAGAAAATTGAATCTAGCAAAGAAGGCAGCTAAGGATAACATGATGGCAAGCATAATTGGCAGTCATACAAATTTTAGTGCAAAATGGAAGGGTATGTATAGGTATTTTAAGGCAGAAACAGGTTCCAAGAAGGACATTCCAGGAATAATTAATGAACAAGGGGAGTGTGTATGTGAGGATCTTCAAAAGGCAGAAGTATTCAGTCAGCAGTATGTAAAGATTGTTGGTTACAAGGATAATGTCGAGATAGAGAAAGAGACTAAGGCCAAAGAAGTAATAAAATTTACATATGATAACAATGACATTTACAATAAGATACAAAAGTTGAAAACTAGAAAAGCGGCTGGAATTGATCAGATTTATGGGGATATACTAAAGACAATGGGTTGGAATGTAGTACCATATCTGAAGTAATTATTTGATTATAGTTTGGTCGAAGGAGCTATACCAGATGAATGGAGAGTTGCTATAGTAGCCCCTGTGTATAAAGGAAAGGGTGATAGACATAAAGCTGAAAATTACAGGCCAGTAAGTTTGACATGCATTGTATGTAAGCTTTGGGAAGGCATTCTTTCTTATTATATTAGACATGTTTGTGAAATTAATAACTGGTTCGATAGAAGGCAATTCGGTTTTAGGAAAGGTTATTCCACTGAAGCTCAACTTGTAGGATTCCAGCAAGATATAGCAGATATCTTGGATTCTGGAGGTCAAATGGACTGTATCGCGATTGACATGTCTAAAGCATTTGATAGGGTGGATCATGGGAGACTACTGGCAAAAATGAGTGCAATTGGACTAGACAAAAGAGTGACTGAATGGGTTGCTATATTTCTAGAAAATAGATCTCAGAGAGTTAGAGTAGGTGAAGCTTTGTCTTACCCTGTAATAGTTGAGAGGGGAGTTCCTCAGGGCAGTGTTATCGGACCTTTATGTTTTCTTATATATATATAAATGATATGAGTAAAGGAGTGGAATCGGAGGTAAGGCTTTTTGCGGATGATGTTATTCTCTATAGAGTGATAAATAAGTTACAAGATTGTGAGCAACTGCAACGTGACCTCGAAAATGTTGTGAGATGGACAGCAGGCAATGGTATGTTGATAAACGGGGCTAAAAGTCAGGTTGTGAGTTTCACAAATAGCAAAAGTCCTCTCAGTTTTAATTACTGCGTTGATGGGGTGAAAGTTCCTTTTGGGTGTCATTGTGTAAGTATCTAGGTGTTAATATAAGGAAAGATCTTCACTGGGGTAATCACATAAATGGGATTGTAAATAAAGGGTACCGATCTCTACACATGGTTATGAGGGTGTTTAGGGGTTGTAGTAAGGATGTAAAGGAGAGTGCATATAAGTCTCTGGTAAGACCCCAACTAGAGTATGGTTCCAGTGTATGGGACCCTCACCAGGATTACCTGATTCAACAACTGGAAAAAATCCAAAGAAAAGCAGCTCGATTTGTTCTGGGTGATTTCCGACAAAAGAGTAGCGTTACAAAAATGTTGCAATGTTTGGGTTGGGAAGAATTGAGAGAAAGAAGGAGAGCTGCTCGACTAAGTGGTATGTTCCGAGCTGTCAGCGGAGAGATGGCGTGGAATGACATTAGTAGACGAATAGGTTTGAATGGCGTTTATAAAAGTAGGAAAGATCACAGTATGAAGATAAAGTTGGTATTCAAGAGGACAAACTGGGGCAAATATTCATTTATAGGAAGGGGAGTTAGGTATTGGAATAAGTTACCAAGGGAGATGTTCAATAAATTTCAAATTTCTTTGAAATCATTTCGGAAAAGGCTAGGAAAGCAACAGATAGGGAATCTGCCACCTGGGCGACTGCCCTAAATGCAGATCAGTATTGATTGATTGATTTTGATTGTTGGGCTAATGGGGTCCCCTTGTAGTACACCATTTGTCTGCCTGATTTTGTTAGATGTTGTTATTCCATCATCTACTACAATGTCGTTGTAGGCCTATGTCAAGATGTCTTCTATTATTTTACTAATGTAGTGTGTCTTTCCAATCATGTCTTCGGTGTTTTGTAGTAGTTCTTTTCTGTCTATAAGAGCAAAAGCTTTTTTGTAATCAATGAAGACTGCGTAGTATTTTCCCTTGGGCATTCTTAGTGCTGATTCTATCTCACCCAGAAGAAATTTTACAGCTTGTGTTGTGTTTCTACCCTTCCTGAACCCGAATTGGCATTCTGGTATTTTTGGGTCTACTTCCTGTTCAAGTCTCCTCGTTAGTATTTTAGTATAGATTTTGAAGATGTTATTCTCCAGTGCTATTCCTCTGTATGAATTTGTGTCATTGTTTTCCCTTTACCTTTGTACAGCATTTTAATCTTCGCACTTCTCCAGCTTTCCGGTATTGTCCCTGATTGCAGACATTTGTTGAAGAGATTGGTCCATAAAGGAAGTAATGTTTCCAATGAGTCTTTTAAGATTTCCATGCAAATATTATCTGGCCCAGGGGTTTTCCTACTTTTCGCTTTAGTGATGACGTCTGTGATCCCTTCTGGTGTTATCGGTGGTGGATTTTGAGTCCGTTCCTCAGTTATGCTTCTGCACACAGCTACATTAATATTCTGTTGATTTAGTATTTTCTTGAAGTGTTCTTCCCATTCTTTCATCGGTATAACTGTGGCTTGTGTTACATTTCGTTTCCTCAGGGCAATGAATGGGTCTTTCTTTGCTGCTTCTGCGATTCTATTCGCTTCTTCTTCCATGAATGCAGTTTTCGTTTCCTTCAAAATTTGCTTGTAATTTCTCCTCTTAGTTGGATAGGTTTTAAGATCTTCATATCTTTCTGTGATTTTGGCTACGTATAACGCTTCTAGTGTTTCTGTACGCATTTTGTAACATTTTTCATTAAACCAGGGCTGAGCTCTACGTTGTCTTGGTGAAATAAGGGCTTGTTGAAGTATGTTATTGATTAGTTCTAATGCTCCAGTTGTGTTGCCCTCATCTATGAGCTGCACTGAAGTTCCTATTTGCGTCTCGTTTTGTTTGAGGATATTTATATCAATCTTTCTTGATGGTCTGTCGTTGGTGGTCTTAGTAATGTATTTTGTCTGCATATTTTCTATTTAACTCTCGAACCGGTAGCTGACGATAGATCGGCAGGTGTGCGCCTATCTCAACCGCCGCTGACGATAGATCGTCAGGTCCACTTTACCAGTAAATACAGCTAGAAGAAGTTGTGAATATTTCTGTTAGATGGCAGCATTCAAGAGGCATGTTTTCTCCGTGGAATGTGGAATGTTTCGTTGTAAAATACATCCATTTATGTGTGATATCTTTGAAACAATTGAAGGTCGCAATTCGCACAGCTGTGAAACACGTGTTGATTTTGTCGTGACTTGCTTTCATTGTTTACTGTGTGTTATGCATACACGACGGCTACATTTTCGGATTTAAATGATGAAGATATTGTAATAGAATTAAATTCATCTGTAAATTCAAGGCCTACTCCAGCAGAATGGATGTGTTGTGCCAACTGATTTAGGTTATGTACGCCCACCGGTTAGAATTCTATCAAATACCGTACTTTTTATTGAATAATTCCTGAAGTATTAACACTATTCACTTAAAATTTGCATACCTATAATAGGAATTAATTTCTCTACAAAATATATATTTTAGAAATTTTATGAAAAAAATATTCGTCATTTATATTTGATGTGTAAGTAAAAAAAAATTCCTGATTCTTTTGAGGGGGCATTTAACGGGGCGGAAAATAAAATAATATTACATTAAGTGTAAATGCAAAACACTTTTCAAATAGTCCAGTTCCTGCTGAATGTTTTGGTATATTATATGTGCATATTCTGTGAATAATACATTTGTCAAAGTGACATACACCAGGTACTGCAAATTTGTGGTGCACACCCACCGGTTAGAGCTATTTCAACTACCGGTTCGAGGGTTAAAATGTAGTTTCAATGGGAATATGTTTTCTGATTGGTGCTGCAGAAGACGAACATAAACCTTCTTGGGCCAGATTTCGCACATATTTTCCTCTATAAAATACTAAATCAATTGAACTGGTGCCGTTGTGTGCGAAGTGTGTTTTGAGTTCTGGGTCATTTACAAGTTTGAAACCTTCCTCGCTGAGTGTTTCCAGAATCAGTTCAGTCTTGTTACTGATTTCATCTATTCTTCAGTTAAGATCTCCTGCTAAAAGGACTGACTCATCATGTTTCACCTCCGTCAATGCTTTCATTAGATGTTCGATTGCATCTTCCGTTGTCCAGTGTGGAGGCATGTATAGGCCTACTGTTGTGAGAAGTGTTGTTCTTGTAATTAGCAAATTGTCTTCTTTCGTGGCGCTGGTTATCTTTCCAATAGTCGGTTTGAAGAAACATGAAACACCTCCCTCCAGCCTACCGTCGGTGGACTTTGCGAATGAATGTGTACTGTAAAATCCTTGGATGTGTACTGGTTCTAAGAGGAAAGTCTTTGTTGCAATTATAATCAGTGGCGGTTCGTGCATGAAGGGCTTTTGGGCGCCGCCCCACCGCCTTTACTAAAACACGTAACATAATTTCACTCCGTAGCTGATTATATAACGAGATGGACAATGTAGCAAAGTCTAACTTATGGTAGTGTGTTATTCAGTTATACAATGTTATCTTTATTGTTTTGGCTGTAAACGTTTCGCTTTTTAATTTTCAAAGACATGGCATCCGTTCAGCAAGCACGATGTTTTCTCTTTAGTCCAGCACAATGTTTTCTCTTTAGACATTAGGCGGTCGGGTGCTGGCAGGAGAGCCCTCAGTAAGCTCCCAGAGTTTGACAAGGGTGAGGGGTGCGGGAGGAGCCTTGAAATACGATATGGGCTTGTCAGGGGAAGGAAGAGTGCAGGCGGGATGTATGCTTAGAGCATTTAATACTTGGTCTGTCCGGCAGAGCCCGTAGCAACGTCGCCAACCACTTTAAAATGTACCTAGGCCTTTTCTCACACGTCTTACGTTAACTGTTGTTAGAGGTTAATTCTAAAACTGTTTACTAAACAATGGATTCCATTAGACTGGCTATTTAAACAATTCAGTTCTAAAATTAAGCTAAAATAAAGATTTAAAATCTAATCATAAGGTGACGGCACTATTTGTACGTTGGTCACATTGCTTTGAGATTTGAGGAAGCCGAAAGGAATTCTGGCGTGCATTGTTTATTTGTTCTCGTGAATGTCATTGTCGTTTGTGATCAGTGAAACAGGAGTAGCCGTGATTGCAGTAGCTGTTAGCCGGCTAATGTGTGTGTGTTTAAATGCCATTGTAGTGTAGTGTTGCTGTGCAAGTGTTCAGTAGATAAAACTACGGTACCATAATAGTTTAAATAACATTGTAAATTCTACCTTCAGTTTTAAGTGTCGTTTTAATATCTTCATTCGTGTGTTTAGTACTTACCTGCCCATTTGAAAACTAAATGTTACAGTCTTAATTTAGGAAGACAAGGAAGATGAATTCTGTAAATAGTATTTTAAGTAGTGACGGAAATTTAAGTTTTGAACATAGGATAGAATTAAAGAAATTAGGGCCTCCTCGACCGAATTTAATATTGCACAAGAACAGAAGGGTTACAAGAACAAAAATGCATATACTAGGAAATTCAGTCCGTCACTTTATAAGAAGGCTGATTGGCTGTGCGGATGTGAGATAAGGAATGCGTTCTTCTGTTACTCTTGTTTAGCCATGAATGTCGTTGACGCTCCATGGACATCAGTCGGGGTATCAGACATAAAACACCTAGGTGAAAAAGTGAAAAAGCATAAAATGAGCGAGAAACATATAAACGCTGGTATTGAATTTGCTATGCTTGGTAGAGTAGATATTCGATGCCAATTCGACAATGCATACAGACTTAAAATTAAACAATCAAATGAACAGGTTTCAAAGAATCGATACATTCTTAGTAAATTAATTGATGCTATTAAGTTCTGTGGAAAGTTTGAACTAGCGCTCAGGGGCCACGATGAGACATACACGTCTGATAACCGAGGCATTTTTCGAGGTTTAGTCAATTTAATGTCAGAGCTAGACAGCACACTGAAAGAACATATGGAAAGAGCAAATAACAGAGTATTTGTTGGGTTATCTAATACCATACAGAACGAGCTTCTGAATTCAATCTATGCCGTGTGTCATCAAATGTTTTCGGAAGAAATCTCTCAAACAAATTTTGTGGCAATTCAAGTTGATGAAACCACCGATTGTTCCACCTTATCTCAACTCGTTTTTGTTGTACGGTACGAGCTGGGTAGCAAAATAAATGAAAGATTCATTAGTTTTGTGTCGCCTGATAATCACTCAGCAGAAGGCATTACCTCTGCAGTATTCCAGGAGTTGGAAAAACTTAAGCTGGACCAAACTCCGGACAAAGTCATTGCGCAGACGTACGACGGCCATTCAGTAATGAGTGGAAGGCAGACTGGTGTTCAAGCAAGGGTCAAGGTCGTTTACAAAAACGCTCATTTTGTGCACTGCTACGCGCATCAATTAAATTTAATTGTTGAGCGACGTGCTACTCAGAATAAGCAGGTCAGGATCTTTTTTAGTAATTTAGAAGGGTTTTCATCATTTTTTTCAAAATCTGCGAAACGAACTGCTGTTTTGGACGAAGTGGTAAAAAGGCGCATCCCAAAAAATGCCACTTCAAGGCACGATGTGTAAATACGGTTTTTATGTACAGAAATGAAATATCAGAGTGTCTCGAGAAGATCGCCGATGACAATAATGACTATTCGACAGTGAGAAAAGCTGTAGGCCTAAGGAATCTACTGAAGGATCCCGATTTTCTATTCTGGCTTGAGCTATTCTCTAAAGTTATGCCTCACTGTGACTTTCTATTCAACGAGCTTCAGCACCGCGAAATTGATAGTATAAAAGCTCAAAAAAGTATATCTGATTTCAAGTCATCGGTGCAACGAGTCAGAAACTCTCTCGATTACGACCATCACTGGCTTAATGGCACAGACACCACCGATGGAAATCCAGCAGGCTCAAGTCAGAAACGCGCACGGTTTGAAGATAATAGAAAGATTGCAGCGAGAGAGGTGTGCGATGTTATTTTATCCGGGATAGAGGACCGTTTTTTGTTCAGTGACCATCTGTCTGTTGCCAAACTTTTCCAGCCTAGTTTATTTCCGAGGTATAGGATACTGTTCCCGCAAACTGAATTTGAAATTGCTGCTAGATTATTTCCTATTAACCAAATTGAACTAAGGCATGAACTCTCAGTTTTATACGGCAGAATTGATTTTGCTAACGCTGCAGGTGCCCTAACTCTTCTGACATGCATTTGTGATAACAACCTGGAAGTACTTCTTCCCGAGTCAATTAAGTTGTTACGAATTATTTGTACAATTCCCATGACAACGTCAGAAAATGAAAGGTGCTTCTCTACGCTGAAAAGGATTAAGTCGTTCACTAGGAATACCATGGAGGAAGACCGACTTAACGCGCTTGCTATGTGCTCCATCGAGAAACAGCTGTTGGCAGTTCCTAACTTCAACGAACGTGTCATCAACCACTTCGCAGAGCAGAAGGAGAGGAGAATGGATTTTGTATACAAGCAAGTCAGCTAAGGTATCGTTACCTTCTTTCTTGTATTATTTCATGTGTATCTTCATCCCGTTATTATCATCATCATCAAAGTACGAACTGTATACTTATAATAACAATTGACTGACATTTCGTAATCTACTAGAACTGTTTTTCGGATACAGTTGTTGAGTTTTCTTGTTAGTGGTGTTCGCTTAGATGTCTTCACACTTCACTTCACTTCACTTCACTTCACTTCACTTCACTTCACTTCACTTCACTTCACTTCACTTCCCTACATGTGTCGTAATATATTAGCCTATGTTTTTTTTAACCTCAACCTGAAAAGTATATCGAGTCATGAATTTAGTGGTTTTGTGAACATAAGTATATGTTTATTGTCGATGTTTTAAGGATATGTAGATTGTAATGCTTCCGGATTTGCGATGCTTTATGTTTCTACTTTTTTCCGCTTCGCGATATTATCTGATTTTCGCTACGTGATCGTTCTGCCTCGGAAGAAGATACATACAGTATTTAGCCAGTGTCATCGGATTATTATTATTATTATTATTATTATTATTATTATTATTATTATTATTATTATTATTATAATTCATCTACAATTATCGTGGTGCTGGACAGTGAAAACTGGGCAGTTGGAGGGGGGGGGGAGGAGATGACGGCACAGCCCTGCCAGAGTAAAATGTCACGAACCTCCACTGATTATAATATCTATGTTTACAAGTGTTTCGTGGGGAATATGTATCCAGGCATTTCTCGCACCTTCTGTGTTCCTTAGCAGTAGTTTTAGCTGTGTAGTTTTATTAGTGTTGGGGCGGAAATTCCCATTCATTTCTTCCTTGGCTTCGCATGAAGCGAAATCTTTGGCCAGAAGTCTGCACTATATGCAAGATCCATATATTTGTATGGTATCCCTACCTTGAAGGATTTCCTGTTGCCAACCGTTCTGAGTTCTTCAATTCTGTCTCCCCTTCTATTTTGTTTTTCTCTAGATATTTCTTTATTGATTCTGTTGAAGTTCCCTTGCTTGCTCTACCAATAAATAGCCAGACTTTACGTTCCGCAGCCCTTAGCTCGTAGCTATCATCCGGTTTAGTTCCTGTGGATTCATCTGCTTTCCGTTTCTGCCTCCTTCTCATCTCGGCCCTTTCTTCTACAGTGTCCCGGTCATTCTTCCGTTGTGTAGAGATGTCCTGTATCAGTTCACTTTGATTCATATCATCTTCTTTGTCTTGATCATTGGGTAATTTAACGATGTCTCTTCTCTCTTTGTCTCTGCTTTCACCATTTTGATTTTCTACATTTGGACTATGTTCGGCGTTTCTAGTCGGTTCTTCATTCTCCACCCTGTTTGGTATGTTTGGTGATTTTCGTCTTGCAGTTACTCTTGGGAAGCATTGGTCAAATTCTGTCTTTATTGCTATTTGGATCCCTTCTCTCATTATTACTCCAATATTTGTGAACATGTTGTTCATTACGTCTTGAATTTTTTGCGTGAGTTTCGTCATTATTGATTGTTCTACATCTTTCCTTTTTATGGTGCGTGGTTTGCAATCCACACAAATCCATGTGAGCTTGCAATGCTCCCTCTGCATGATGTTGAATTCCCCTCTCGTTAGTCCACTACATTCAAGGTGTTGCCATCTATCGCATTCTTCGCAATCTATTGATTCTTCATTGGAGCGAACTTCCTTCGCACAGGTGGCGCAGTTTACCACTTTCTCCATGTCGACACTCTGGTCAGTTGCCTGGTCGCCTGGTATATCTTTGTATCTATGTACTCTGGGTCCCAAAATGGCGGATCTTTTCGTATGTTCGGTGAATGATTGTTTTAAGTCTTAAGATATTTCTACGTTGTATTCCTTACCACTTCAACTTTCTATTGACTCACTGCACTAAACTTTACAATCACTGTCACTTTATAATATTATCTCTACACTTGGTATATTGATTTGTCACTTTGGTGTTAGGGCACTTCGGTCGTCTTTCCTTCGATCTGGTAGGCCGTGATTTCAAATAGTAAACCGTCACTATCGATATACTTGTTCAAATCAACAATAGTTCATGCAGATTTTTAAATTGGTTTTCTGTGATGTAAGAATATTCGCACTAAGTCACACACACTTATTATCACGAATAAATAAAATAATGCCTTAAATTAATTTATCCCCGTATCTACAAAACTGAACACTTGAATAAGGAGTAACTCTCTTGTAGTTTCCAAATTATCACTTTATCAGATGAAAAACACAGTTAGATCGAGGGATAATCACAGATCACATTAAATTTTAGGACATTGAGTACGTCAGCATCACATGCACCAATCACAGATTTCACACTGCTCTTGCACATTTATATTTATATTCCCAGATTATAATTAACTTACTGTATACAACACTGAACACTATGATAACACGACATCATGTCTTAACTATAGACCTTTCATTCCTACTTTTTTGTGTGGTTCTGTATCCTCTTTGGTGTTCAATCTCACGTATCCTACACTGCTTATAATGGCAATAATATTGTTAAATTAATCAACGATGAATATAAACCGATCTTCATAAAACCTCGTTCTTGCAAGCGCTACAAAAACTACACACGTCTCAAATGCTACCACGGTCGATACGTACGCATTTTGGGCCTTATTTGGTGCATGTAGAATCCACGGCAAATAAAAATGTTGCCGGTCTACATTCCATGGCATTACGAAAACTCTTTTATGATACCGGTACTAAAATTCCAGGCATTAAAACGATTGTAAGAAAAGAACGAAATAGAGTCCAGATTGTCTTTAATCATGCTAATCAAGCCAGTGAGTTTCTAAATCACCCCATATTACGTGCCAATCATCTCAAAGCCTAAATTCCAACCCAGAATATATTGAGGGTAGGATTAGTTAGAGGAGTTGATAAATCCTTGACCATACAAGAAATCCACGAACACATTGAGTCGATTTTTTCAGTGAAAAGAGTGTAACGATTAAATCGCCGAGTTGTCACTGAAAATGGCATTGAATACTTGCCCACTGGTTCCGTAAAGGTGACCTTCCGAGCTCAAACATCACCTCATCAGATTACCCTTTTCTGTGTTGTCTTGGACGTGCAACCCTTCATTTTTAATCCCCTAATAATGTCAAAATTGCCAACGTTATGGGCATTTGGCTGTGCATTGTAGAGCAAAAACCCCTAGATGTGGACGATGTGCCGCTACACATCTAACTAAAGAGTGTCAACAAGACTTATTACACTGCCTACATTGTCAGGGTAACCATAAAGTAGGTTCTCTAGAATGTTACATCCATGAATATCAGGTCAGTGTAAAGAAACCCATGTGTACAGATAACGTTACTTCCAAAGAGGCTAATGAGAAATTACACCCTTCACCATATAACCCCCAACTCCACCCCCCAACACTTCATACCCCTTTCTGCACCGGACCTCCAGTCATCATTTGAAACACCTAGGAAAAGAAAATTTAATCGGTAATTGTTCGGGAACCACGGCCGATACCCATGCCAGGTTATGATAAAGAGGGATATCTAAACATCCTTCGCGATAATAAACAGCAGGCTTCCAATGGTAGTACCCTAGTGCCCTCTGCTAACAAAGTGAGTTCCACATCTCCTAGGGAGGCTTCGTCTTCCACTCAATCTGTTCCAACGCCTACCAGTGTGCCTTCACCCTCATTTCTGAAACAAAAGTCCCATCTTCAAAAGGAAATCACCAATACTGTATTACAACTAGTAAGTAAGTAAGAAAATCTTTATTTTTCTCCAAATCTTACAGTTACACAACCTAATCGATATTAACGGAGAAAAATAACAATTCTCAATTGAAAAAAAGAAAAAAAAACATGCAAAAACAAAGAACAAGGAAACCAGATGTCATAGACAATACATTATAAAAATATAATGATACCCCACACTGGTGAGCATAAAATAAAGAGAACAAGGGAAAGTCAGTCCACTGGCCTCCTGGCCAGCTCAATTAAAAGTAAAATCAAAAGGGCAAAGTACGGCAAATACGGCAACCCCAGGTTTAAACCACCTCACTTCCTGGATACGTGATGGCATGTGTCACCCGCCTGAACTAGCATCTATTACATATGCCAGTAAGTCTCTCTGTGGTGGCACACGCCAGCACCTCCCCTCACCCATTCACCGCTACTAGTCAGCAGCTAGGAAGGTCGACAACTCCACTGTGCTGATTCAGTACATTGCTTGTGTCATGACAAACCACTGCACTATCTTCCTTCTCTTGTCACAATTGAGACTTTGCCTTTAAGGCTACTGAACATCTGTTTCTGGTTTTTGTCAAAACATACATACATACATACATACATACATACATACATACATACATACATACATACATACATACATACATACATACATACATACATACATACATACATGCATACATACATACATACATACAAACATACATACATACATACATACGTACGTACGTACATACATACATGCATACATACATACATACATACATACATACATGCATACATACATACAACAAACATACATTATCATTATAATTATCATTATAGACTGCTATGCCTTTCAGCGTTCAGTCTGCAAGCCTCTGTGAATTAACTAAACGTCGCCACAATTCCTGATTTGCAACTAGAGTTGTGGCCTCATTTAGTTCTATGCCTCTTATCATTAAATCGTTAGAAACTGACTCTAACCATCGTCGTCTTGGTCTCCCTCTACTACTCTCACCCTCCATAACAGAGTCCATTATTCTCCTAGTTAACCTATCCTCCTCCATTCGCCTCGCATGACTCCACCACCGAAGCCGGTTTGCGCGTACAGCTTCATCCACCGAGTTCATCCCTAAATTAGCCTTTATCTCCTCAGTCCGAGTACCCTCCTGCCATTGTTCCCACATGTTTGTACCAGTAATCATTCTTGCTACTTTCATGTCTGTTACTTCTAACTTACGAATAAGATATCCTGAGTCCACCCACCTTTCGCACCCGTAAAGCAAAGTTGGTCTGAAAACAGACCGATGTAAAGATAGTTTCATCTGGGAGCTGACTTCCTTCTTACAGAATACTGTTGATCGCAACTGCGAGCTCACTGCATTAGCTTTACGACACCTTGATTCAATCTCACTTACTATATTACCATCCTGGGAGAACACACAACCTAAATACTTGAAATTATCGACCTGTTCTAGCTTTGTATCACCAATCTGACATTCAATTCTGTTGAATTTCTTACCTACTGACATCAATTTAGTCTTCGAGAGGCTAATTTTCATACCATACTCATTGCACCTATTTTCAAGTTCCAAGATATTAGACTGCAGGCTTTCCGCACAGTCTGCCATTAAGACCAAGTCGTCAGCATAGGCCAAACTGCTTACTACATTTCCACCTAACTGAATCCCTCCCTGCCATTTTATACCTTTCAGCAGATGATCCATGTAAACTACGAACAGCAAAGGTGAAAGATTACAGCCTTGTCTAACCCCTGTAAGTACCCTGAACCAAGAACTCATTCTAACATCAATTCTCACCGCAGCCCAATTGTCAACATAAATGCCTTTGATTGATTTTAATAATCTACCTTTAATTCCATAGTCCCCCAATATAGCGAACATCTCTTCCCTCGGTACCCTGTCATATGCTTTCTCTAGATCTACGAAACATAAACACAACTGCCTATTCCCCTCGTAGCATTTTTCAATTACCTGGCGCATACTGAAAATCTGATCCTGACAGCCTCTCTTTGGTCTGAAACCACACTGGTTTCCTCTCAACGACTGATCGCACCCTACCTTCCAAAATACCAGTGAATACTTTGATTGGTATACTAATCAATGAGATACCTCGATAGTTGTTGCAATCCTTCTTGTTCCCTTGCTTATAGATAGGTGCAATTACTGCTTTTGTCCAGTCTGAAGGTACCTTACCAACACTCCATGTTAATCTATGAAGCCTTCCCACTATACTTCACCATTTCAGGCCTAATTTCATCTATTCCTGCTGCTTTATTACAATGGAGTTTATTTACAATCCTTTCCACTTCCTCAAGCGTAATTTCACCAAGATCATTTTCCTCCTCCCCATGAGCTTCGCTATTCGCAACACCACCAGGATGATTTCCTTTTACATTGAGAAGATGTTCAAAATATTCCCTCCACCTCTCCAGTGATTCCCTGGGATCTATTATGTGTTCACGCGAATTACTCAAAACACTGTTCATTTCCTTTTTCCCTCCCTTCCTAAGATTCTTTATTACAGTCCAGAAAGGTTTCCCTGCAGCTTGACCTAGCCTTTCCAGGTTATTACCAAAATCTTCCCACGATTTATTTTTGGATTCAACAACTATTTGTTTCGCTCTGTTTCTTTCATCTACGTATAAATCCCTGTCTGCCTCGGCCCTATTTGGAGCCGATTCTGGTAAGCCTTCTCTTTACGTTTACAAGCTGCTCTCACTTCATCATTCCACCAAGATGTTCGCCTCTTCCCATCTTTACACACAGTTGTTCCTAGGCATTCCCTTGCTGTTTCTACTACAGCATCCCTGTATGCCACCCATTCACTTTCTATATCCTGAACCTGCTTACTGTCTACTGTTCGTTATTCTCACTAATCATATCCGTGTACTTCTGTCTAATTTCCTCGTCCTGGAGATTTTCTACCCTTATTCGCTTGCAGACAGATTTCACTTTCTCTACCCTAGGCCTACAGATACTTAGTTCACTACAGATCAGAGAGTGATCTGTATCATCGAAAAATCCCCGGAAAGCTCGTACATTCCTAACAGATTTCCTGAATTCAAAGTTGGTTAAGATATAGTCTATTATGGATCTGGTACCCCTAGCCTCCCATGTGTAGCGGTGAATAGCCTTATGCTTGAAGAATGTATTCGTAACTGCTAAACCCATACTAGCACAGAAGTCCAGCAAACACTTCCCATTTCTATTAAGTTCCATATCTTCCCCACATTTACCAATCACCCTTTCATATCCTTCAGTTCTATTCCCAACTCTCGCATTGAAATCGCCCATTAGCACTTTGCTATCCTTGCTGTTGACCCTGACCACGATGTCACTCAATGCTTCATAAAACTTGTCAACTTCATCCTCATCTGCACCCTCACATGGTGAATACACGGTGACAATTCTAGTCCTGATTCCTCCAACTGACAAATCGACCCACATCATTCGCTCATTTACTTGCCTAACAGAAACTATGCTGCGTGCAATGGTATTCCTGATAAAGAGCCCTACTCCAGACTCTGGCCTTCCCTTTCTAACACCCGTCAAGTACACTTTATAATCTCCTATCTTTCCTCGTTATCTCCCCTACCCGAATATCACTTACTCCTAGCACATCTAGATACATCCCCTTTTCTGACTCAGCCAGTTCTACTTTCTTTCTTCCATAAGCCCCGTTAATATTGATAGCTCCCATCGAATTCTATTTTGTTCGCCAAGTTGTTACCAAGGAGTCCCTCGCCTGTAAAATGGGAGTGGGACTCCGTTACTCCCATAGGTCCGAGGCTTGCTTAGAATGTTCTGTCAAATTTTTGTCAAAAACCTGCACAAATTCCCAGCACTTTTCCATTCCGCCACTAACCACCTCAAAAGCTTATCTTCATTGCACGGATGAGAAATCCACTCTAACTGTTATTTATTAAACATCCGTCTCTCTTCCAGCGTTCCTTTACACTCTATCAGCAAATGAAAGTCTTTCCTTTCCTCACCACATAACACAAACAACGTATTTACTTTTAACTTAGTCCAAACTTTATTAACATATACCCCTAACAACCACCACAATTAGCCCTCTTTTAACCCCCTATTTACATTTGCTACTCTCAGATTAGCATCTGATTAACTCTGAGAAACATTTTAGGGTAGCCTTCTCCCGGCATTCGGCCACCAATTCTTGTTCAGCAATATCTCTCGCCCTCTTAATCATGTGATTCCAATGCGTGCCCTTTCTCCCGCCCCATTTAACGTTATAAAACTCGCCCAACCCCAGTCTATCTAAGGTGTTCTTCACCTTGTCCACCCAATGGTCACCATAATTATCCTCTATTTGACTTTTGTAGGCCGACTGTAGGATCAGGCCCCCTACCCCTTCTCTTAATCTTCACCAGTAACCAAGCACTCTTTTTAAAATATTGATCTTAATATACTCTTTACACAACATCTTCACACCTGCACTCGCGTTGCACAAGGGTATGCCTGTAACAATCTTGCAGAACCTACTCTCTACCTGCTCTAATATCACATACTCTTTTTCTACGCCCCAGACCTCCGAAACATATAGCATTTTACCCTTCACAATCGTGTTAAATACCATACTTTGTATAGCATAGCTTGCTCCCCTAAATTTATTTTCCAATATCCTATTTACTGAGAGTGCAGCTTGGCCTTTCCATTTGACATGCCTAATCTGCTCCATCCAACCACCATTTCTACTCAGCATCACCCCCAGGTACTCCATCTTTTTCCACCACATCAATCTCTTCCCCGTTTAATGCCCACTTTACTCCCGGTTTCTTTTTATTCCCTTTCCTACATACCATCACCTTAGACTTCTTACTGTTGATTTTCAATGACCATTTCTCCGCAAAACTCCCTACTTTATTCAAACTTTTTTGCAAACCCCCAGCTGTCAACGACAGCAACAACACATCATCGGCAAAGATTAATCCTGGAATTTCTTGTTTGCCTAGAACCGGGTAAGCACATTTTATCTCTACATGGCCACCTAGTAGGTCGTATATAAACAATAGGAAAAGGATTGGCGACAATTTACATCCCTGTTTCAACCCAACTTTCGACTCAATCACTCCACTCACCACTCCTTCTTCCACCCTGATGCTACAATAGACTTTCTCGTATATACTTCTGATCGCTCTTCTCATCTCCTCTCCCACCCCAACCCTCCCCAATCTTTCAAACAGGGCCTCTCTGCTCACTGTATCGAACGCCTTCTGGAAGTCAATTGTGGCAATAAATACTTTGGCACCCGCTTTTCTCACATATTTATCAATTATGGTTCTCACGATCATTAAATTATCAGCCGTCATCCTCCCCTTCCTAAATCCATTTTGAAAGCGCGATATAATTGAGTAATCCTCGGCCCACTTCCTCAATCTATTTGCTAGAATACCCGTGTACACCTTGCTCAGGGAGTCCAGCAGGGTTATACCTCTATAATTAATGGGATTAGCCCTGTCCCCTTTATTTTTATAAATAGGACATATAATCCCCTTCCGCCATTCTTTAGGAAATTTCGCCCCTTCAAATATCTTGTTGAAGAATCAATCAACCAATACTGATCTGCATTTAGGGCAGTCGCCCAGGTGGCAGATTCCCTATCTGTTGCTTTCCAAGCCTTTTCCGAAATGATTTCAAAGAAATTGGAAATTTATTGAACATCTCCCTTGGTAACTTATTCCAATCCCTAACTCCCCTTCCTATAAATGAATATTTGCCCCAGTTTGTCCTCTTGAATTCCAACTTTATCTTCATATCGTGATCTTTCCTACTTTTATAAACGCCATTCAAACCTATTCGTCTACTAATGTCATTCCACGCCATCTCTCCGCTGACAGCTCGGAACATACCACTTAGTCGAGCAGCTCTTCTTCTTTCTCTCAATTCTTCCCAACCCAAACATTGCAACATTTTTGTAACGCTACTCTTTTGTCGGAAATCACCCAGAACAAATCGAGCTGCTTTTCTTTGGATTTTTTCCAGTTCTTGAATCAGGTAATCCTGGTGAGGGTCCAATACACTGGAACCATACTCTAGTTGGGGTCTTACCAGAGACTTATATGCACTCTCCTTTACATCCTTACTACAACCCCTAAACACCCTCATAACCATGTGCAGAGATCGGTACCCTTTATTTACAATGCCATTTATGTGATTACCCCAGTGAAGATCTTTCCTTATATTAACACCTAGATACTTACAATGATCCCCAAAAGGAACTTTCACCCCATCAACGCAGTAATTAAAACTCAGAGGACTTTTCCTACTTGTGAAACTCACAACCTGACTTTTAGCCCCGTTCATCAACATTCCATTGCCTGCTGTCCATCTCACAACATTTTCGAGGTCACGTTGCAGTTGCTCACAATCTTGTAACTTATTTATCACTCTATAGAGAATAACATCATCCGCAAAAAGCCTTACCTCCGATTCCACTCCTTTACTCATATCATTTATATATATAAGAAAACGTAAAGGTCCGATAACACTGCCCTGAGGAACTCCCCTCTCAACTATTACAGGGTCAGACAAAGCTTCACCTACTCTAACTCTCTGAGATCTATTTTCTAGAAATATAGCAACCCATTCAGTCACTCTTTTGTCTAGTCCAATTGCACTCATTTTTGCCAGTAGTCTCCCATGATCCACCCTATCAAATGCTTTAGACATGTCAATCGCGATACAGTCCATTTGACCTCCAGAATCCAAGATATCTGCTATATCTTGCTGGAATCCTACAAGTTGAGCTTCAGTGGAATAACCTTTCCTAAAACCGAATTGCCTTCTATCGAACCAGTTATTAATTTCACAAACATGTCTAATATAATCAGAAAGAATGCCTTCCCAAAGCTTACATATATGCATGTCAAACTTACTGGCCTGTAATTTTCAGCTTTATGTCTATCACCCTTTCCCTTATACACAGGGGCTACTATAGCAACTCTCCATTCATCTGGTATAGCTCCTTCGACTAAACAATAATCAAATATGTACTTCAGATATGGTACTACATTCCAACCCATTGTCTTTAGTATATCCCCAGAAATCTGATCAATTCCAGCCGCTTTTCTAGTTTTCAACTTTTGTATCTTATTGTAAATGTCATTGTTATCATATGTAAATTTTATTACTTCTTTGGCCTTAGTCTCTTCCTCTATCTCGATATTATCCTTGTAACCAACAATCTTTACATACTGCTGACTGAAAACTTCTGCCTTTTGAAGATCCTCACATACACACTCCCCTTGTTCATTAATTATTCCTGGAATGTCCTTCTTGGAACCTGTTTCTGCCTTAAAATACCTATACATACCCTTCCATTTTGCACTAAAATTTGTATGACTGCCAATTATGCTTGCCATCATGTTATCCTTAGCTGCCTTCTTTGCTAGATTCAATTTTCTAGTAAGTTCCTTCAATTTTTCCTTACTTCCACAGCCATTTCTAACTCTATTTCTTTCCAGTCTGCACCTTCTTCTTAGTCTCTTTATTTCTCTATTATAATAAGGTGGGTCTTTACCTTCCTTACCACCCTTAATGGTACAAACCTGTTTTCGCATTCCTCAACAATTTCTTTAAACCCATCCCAGAGTCTGTTTACATTTTTATTTACCGTTTTCCACCGATCATAGTTACTTTTTAGAAACTGCCTCATACCTGCTTTATCAGCCATATGGTACTGCCTAACAGTCCTACTTTTAAGACCTTCCTTTCTATCGCATTTATTTTTAACTACCACAAAAACAGCTTCATGATCACTAATACCATCTATTACTTCAGCTTCCCTATAGAGCTCATCTGGTTTTATCAGCACCACATCCAGGATATTTTTCCCTCAGGTTGGTTCCATCACTTTCTGAATCAGCTGTCCTTCCCATATTAACTTATTTGCCATTTGTTGGTGATGCTTCCTGTCGTTCTCATTTCCTTCCCAATTGACATCTGGCAAAGTCAGATCTCCCGCTACAATCACATTTCTTTCCATGTCGTTTCCCACATAGCTGACTATCCTATCAAATAATTCCGAATCCGCATCAGTGCTACCCTTTTCCGATCTGTACACTCCAAATATATCAAGTTGCCTATTATCTTTAGAAATGAGCCTTACACCTAGAATTTCATGTGTCTCATCTTTAACTTTTTCGTAGCTTACAAATTCTTCTTTCACCAGAATGAAAACTCCCCCTCCCACCTTTCCTATCCTATCTCTACGATACACACTCCAGTGCCGTGAGAACATTTCTGCATCCATTATATCATTTTTCAGCCATGATTCAACTCCTATTACAATATCTGGTAAATATATATCTATTAAATTACTTAATTCTATTCCTTTCTTTACAATACTTCTACAGTTCAGCACTAACAATTTTATGTCATCCCTACTTGATTTCCAGTTCCCTGTTCCCTTATCACCGCTCCCTAGGCCATCCCGTTTCCCTGAATGTACCTCCCTATTACCCTTCCAAACAAATTTCCTAACTTATACGTACCACTGCGGTTTAAATGAAGGCCATCCGAGCGCAGATCCCTATCTCCTACCCACCCATTAAGATCTAGAAATTTCACTCCCAGTTTCCCACATACCCACTCCATTGTCTCATTTAAATCCCCAATCACCCTCCAGTCAGTATCCCTCCTACACAGTATTCCACTAATAACAATCACCGCTTTCTTAAACTTCACCCGTGCTGCATTTACCAGATCCCACACATCTCCAACTATGTTGGTACTTATATCAGCTTGCCTTACGTTGTTGGTACCAACGTGAAACACTACCACCTTCTCCTTCCCCTCCTCCCTCTCTTCTACTTTCCTCAACATCTGCCTCAACCTAATTCCTGGATAACATTCTACCCTGGTTCCTTTTCCTCCACACACTTTCCCCACGTGTCTAACGATGGAATCCCCCATGACCAGAGCCTCAACCCTCCCCTCCTCATCTGATCCCCTCCCCTCCTAGTCAGCCCTATCTTTCCTGATAGCTGCAGAAGCTACTTCCTCCTCCCTCTTCTCCTTCCCATGACCCTGTTCCACTTGTCTTTTCCTATCCTCTACTCTACATTCCCCTTTCCTACCTTTTCCCTTCCTCCTACTTCCACGCATCTCAGCAACAGTTCCCTGTCCCTCATCTTCCCTCTGTTGTTCTACCTGGAGTGACTCGTACCGATTTCGCACAGACACCTGTCCTGAATTCGGATCCTGAATAGAGCCCTTAGCCTGCAATCTCCTTCCCCTTAGAACATTAGACCACCTGTCTTCTACAATTCCTCCCTTTCCTTCCCCTCCCTCTTGTACACCTACTGTAACCTGTACATTGTTTGAGGGAGTCGTATCTTCCTTCCTGTCTTCTGTGAGAACCCTAATTATCCCCCTCAAACTTTCCAACTCCTCCCTCATACCCCTCAATGCCTCATCACACCCACAATAAGTACACTCGCGCTCCTTAGCCATTCTTTACGGGGGGAAAATTATAAATTAAAAAAATAAAGTAACTTATTTGCAAAAAAAAATATAAATGAACGGAGGGATATATTGTCTGGGATAGTACACAACAATAAGGTAATTAATATACGACTACACTACAATACTACTTAGTCGTGCTCTATTTTTTATCCTACAACCCCTAACAGGATAAAAACTGCTGTTAATTACTGAATATCGAAAGGAATACACAAGAACTACACAATTCCAAACTGCAATTAAGCCTATCCTAATTTCAACAGTATTTTAGTAAGAGTTTCTACGGATACCTCTACTACACCAGTACTACACAAATATTTTACAATAATAAAATAAGCACACTAAATTCTAATAGGATATTACTCGTATACTACTGTACAGTACACTACAGTAATTTTTAAACTACTTTCAGACGTATCCTAATTACGATACCGGTACCGTACCGTATGTCACTACTAAGCACAACAGAAATGAAATTTGCAAGAACTACTGTACTCAAAGATTACTAACGAAGCTAAATGCTTAGACAAATTATTATTAGTATTAGGGTCTAATAGATACACACGAAAGATAACACACGAATATAGCAGGCAAGATACGGCACTATCTAAATGTACCGTACTGTATCTATACTACAATGTATCTACACTACACTATACTGCGTTTGGTTAAATGCTTAAGTATCAAAAGGATTGCCGTACACAGTCTATCGTAGAGACCGAGGAGATAAAAGGGAGGGGGGTGTTTATTCTGGTGAAGGAAACTTATTGTTCACATGAATGGTTTACCGATGAAAGGGATGAAATATTAGGGATAAAATTAGTTTGTCATAATATGAAGGAGGTGGGAATTATAGGAACATACATGCCTGGAAGAGAGGAAAGAGACATGGAAATATTTGAGAAAATAATAGATTATACTCATAAAAACAATAATAATGATATGGTAATAATTGGGGGAGATCTAAACTTGCCTGAATTTGAATGGAATGGAGCTGCAAGTGAAGCCCATGAACAGAAACTGGCAAATAAGTTAATTTGGGAGGGAGGATTTACACAAGTAGTACAAGAACCGACTCGTCTCAATAACTTACTAGATGTATTCTTGGTTAAACCATGGGAAATTGTTGATAAAACTGAGGTAATTGAAGGAATAGGTGACCATAAGGCTGTAATAATGGATGTAGGATTCGTACCAAAAATGCTTAATAAGAGGGTCACACAAGACAAGAAATTATACAGAAAAACTAAAGTTGATGAATTTGGGACTTACCTTAAATCACAATACAGTTGTTGGATAAGTGAAGGGAGTAATGTGGATACACTTTGGGCTAAATTTAAAGAAATCATTTGGGAAGGAGAGAAGAGATTTGTACCTGTTAAGAAGGGTAAAATGACCTCAGACCCTGTTTATTATACAAGGGAAATAAGAAAATTAAAAAGAAAATGTAGAATAGTAAACAGGAAAATCAAAGAGGGTAGGGAGAATAGAGAAACTAGAAAACAGCTAATGAGGGAACTGAATAGAGTGAAAAAGGAAGCAAAAGGGAATTATATGAATGGCATTCTTCAAGAGGGTAATGACCACAAAGGGAAATGGAAAAAGCTGTATTCATATATTAGGAATCAAAAAGGAAAGGGAATCCTACAATGGTGGGAGAAGGGGGTGAACACTATTTAACAGATACTGAGAAAGCAAACCTCTTCAGTAGGGAATTCAGAGATTCAGTAGAAGATTGTCAGGACTTGGAAACCATAACAGAAGATAGAGAGGGAGAGACACATAGGGAAACAAGAAGCTTCTCATTCACAAATGAATATATTTTCAGAGAAATCCAACTGCTTCAGCAAGGAAAAGCAGCAGGAAGTGATCAAATTACTGGGGAGGTATTAAAGACAATGGGCGGTATATAGTGCCTTATTTAAAATTTCTCTTTGACTATGTCATAAATAATAGTGTGATACCAAAGGAATGGAAGGAATCTATAATTATACCAATTTATAAAGGAAAGGGTGATAAAATGAAACCAGAGAACTACAGACCAATCAGCCTGACCAGTATAGTTTGTAAAATATAGCAAAGCACATCAGAGGGATATGTGATGATAAAAATTGGTTCATGAGGAGCCAGTATGGATTTAGAAAGAAATTTTCTTGCGAGGCACAACTGGTGGGATTTCAGCAGGACATATCAGATCAGTTAGATTCAGGAGGCCAATTAGATTGCATAGCCATAGATCTTTCCAAAGCCTTTGATAGAGTGGAACATGGAATATTATTAAAGAAATTGGAGGGAATAGGATTGGATGTAAGGGTTATACGTTGGATAAGAACATTTCTAAATTCAAGGGTTCAGAAAGTCAAGGTAGGAAATAATATATCACAGGAAGAGAAAGTAGTATAATCGGTCCGTTACTTTTCTTAATATACGCAAATGATTTAGGGAACAATATAACATCGAAAATAAGATTGTATGCAGATGACATAATTGTTTATAGGGAAATAAATAACATTGAGGATTGCTCAGAATTACAAAGGGACCTTGAGAGTATCCAAGAATGGGTTGAAGAAAATAATATGAAGATTAATGGAGACAAATCAACTGTTACAACATTTACAAACAGGAGCTTTAAAACGGAATTTGAATATACTTTGGATGAGGTAGTTATCCCTAAAGATGGCAAGTGCAAATACTTAGGTGTGAGATTTGAAAGTATTTTGCACTGGAAGGGTCATATTGATGACATTGTTGGGAAAGCATACAGATCGTTACATGTCATAATGAGGCTACTTAAAGGATGCAACAAAGAATTAAAAGAAAAAAGTTACTTAAGTATGGTTCGTCCATTATTGGAATATGCAAACAGTGTTTGAGATCCTCACCAAGAATACCTAATAAAAGAACTAGATGGTGTGCAGAGGAAAGCAGCAAGGTTTGTAACAGGGGATTTCAGGAGAAAGAGTAGTGTATCAGAAATGCTAAAGGAACTTGGTTGGGAACCTTTAAGTAAGAGAAGGGAGAAAACTAGACTTATAGGATTAGATAGAGCCTATACAGGAGAAGAAGCATGGAGAGATATCCGTGAGAGGCTTCAGTTGGAAAATAATTATATTGGTAGAAATGACCACAAGTACAAAATTAGAAGGAATTTTAGCAGAAGCGATTGGGGTAAGTTTTCATTCATTGGGAAGGGCGTGAAGGGGTGGAACAGTTTACCAGGGATAGTGTTTGATCCTTTTCCAAAATCTGTACAGATATTCAAGAAGAGAATAAACAACAACAGAGAAAATAAATGAAATGTTAGAGGGCATTCGACCAGTGCAGGATATTGTAAATAAAAAATGTGTGTGATTAAATTAATTCCATCCCCTGGTCTATGGAGTTTGGACAGCCCAAGTAGGGGACTGCCTGTAGGGGTGAAGTACAGTGGGGACTTCGAGGGCCCTGGGACCGCTACGGTAGCTGTGAAGGCCCTTCAGGAACTCTGTAAAGTGGTGGCAAAAGAGGCTCTGGTTAAGAAGCAGCAGGTCGTTATGCTACTTATGTTCCAAAATGGGTAAAATATAAATATGTAAATAAATTCAATGTTAATTTTAATCTTATACCAGTTGTATATTATTATCAGAAGTAATTTCACATACTGTATATGAGTTGACTATGTTTGTAAGATATTATAAGTGAATTTTGTAAACAATATAAATTTATTAAGGATGATGTGTGTGTTTAATGGAAAAAGTTATTAGCGTAAATTGTATAATATTGTATTCTAGGAAAATTTTCTTCGTCTCTTGTTAATTTAAAATTTAGTGCTTGACAATAATGTATTTTAATGTACCATTTGCCACCGAGGTAGACACCTCATTTGCAAATAAAGAGATTTTGATTTGATTTTGATTTTGAAGAAAAACACGAATATAACTGGCAAGATACTATCTAATATATTATACCTTACCTTCACTACAATTCTACTGAAATGTGGTTATGTGATTATTACAGCTGGTGGATTACTATTATTTTTCCTACTCCACGGGACGGAGAAAAAAGTGTCCTTAATTAGGCCTACTGAAAAATACGAGGTTGTCTACAATAATTTCTCAAACATTTCTATCAAAACTACTACTACTATTACTCCAGGCACTTGAACTGTAATTACTGGGATATGTGAACTTTATTATTATTAACTAACCGCTCATAAATACTGAAAGATCGAGGGAGCGAAATATAAATTACGGATACTAACTACCTACTCAGAAGTACAAATGAATGGAATACAAAGTCAGCTGATTTTTATTTATTTATTTACTTGACTACACTACACCCTTTGTTCACGACTGTAGCCAACAATGCAATATTTGAATATGAGGAGCGACAATAATCAATAACAATACGACTGTTAACTATTACCGTTTAATCTCTTTAACTTCTTTTTAAATGGAAGTTTACAGGCGTATCGTGTTTTTTAATGTAGTAAATTATTACCTTCGCGATAGTTTGAACGTATATCTACACGAAATACCGGAGAAGTTGCTGCAGAAGTTACGGTACTATTCCTTATGATAATCTGCCTTTGTAAGTACAACCAACGAACCTACAGATACCGGTATTTACAAATATTTTTAAAGTTAATATTGTTACCTAAAGTATTACCTAAACCTAAATTCGAAACAAGGTGCACCTAGCTAGCCTACTTAACCTAGAAAACGTAATTTACTGAAGACCAACTGAATTACTTGTTACAAAATTTAAATAATTGTTACTACTCCCAATTTCTCCAGACACTCTATCATCTGCTTATTTTCTGCTACTTCCTTGCAATACACATTAGTTATCCCACTTTCCCCACCCGCAGTCCTAGTCTTCAAATTCTTTATCACTCCCCTCACCTCCTCACCTGTTATTCTCTTTTCCAGCTCTTGGCAGCCCCTCTCTAGCCCCTATCTACTTTATCACCTCCGTCGACCCTTACCCACCCTTCCTGTTCTCCTAATAATTCCTGGAAAAACTCTACCAATGTTCCATGTCCGATTTTCTGTTTCGTCACTCTACTCGTCCCCTTATTAATTTTTTAACCCTCGCCCGCACCTTTTCTCCTTCCCTGTTCTCGCACTCCCTATTTAAAACTTCCGTTTGAGCCTCCTGCCAAACCATTTTCTTCTCTCCTATCATTTTCTTGAATTCCTTCCTCATCCTGCAATTTTTTCCCTTAACCCCCTCTCACCATGTTTCCTGAACTCAGCCAACGCTCTCAGCACTGCCTTCCTTGTTTCCTTACATTCCTTATCGAACCAACCCTCTCCCACCATTCTATTCTTATTCCTGTATGATTTCTCCTCCGCTATTTTCCTCCCCGGATACTCCAAAAGCTCCACAGCTCTGTCAGTATTATTACCTTTTACTGCTATCTCAGTCCCCACGCTGATGATCTGGAATTCTTCCTCCTCCAGGTATTTGCTTAACTTCGCTCTCCCCTCCTTTGATCAGAGGAAGTCTGCAACCTCTCACACTCCACTCTCTTCCTGAACCCTTCTCTTCTTCACCCCATCCCTATTTACGATTATATATACCGGGGAGTGGTGGGATTCCAGCCAATCAACCACTTCCACCATGTTAATTCTGTCCAACATATCATCCGAACTCATAATCAGATCAATAACACTACCTCCTTCGTATGCAATATAAGTCTTTTTCCTTCCCTATCGCCCTGCCACTACCCATTTAGAATATACAAGTCACACGCCCTACATACTTCTAACAACTTCTGACCGTAAATATTTCTCACTTTATCTTCACTTTTCCTATCTCCAATCTTTACTCTCCTTTCCTCTTTACCATACCCTGGAGAAGAGCTTCCTATTCTTGCATTTACGTCCCCTAACAAAATCAGTCCATCCTCTTCGTACTTTCCACTAATAATATTAAATTCCTCTATCAGGCCATCGAAGAAGTTATCATTCGCATATATTTTTTATTTTATTTATTTCAAAAGAGGCACCTGAGCCAAGGCTCATAATGGTGCAGTACAAATAATTACATTTGGCAACAAAGGTGAGATTTGAGAACATCAGCTTCTAGGACAAAAATATAATATACTGTACAATGAATAATTATAATATTAATTACATTTGGCAACAAAGATGAGATTTTAGAACATCAGCTTCTAGGACAAAAGTATAATATACTGTACAATGAAGAATAATAAAAATAATATTAAGGTATCCTAGTGATAGAAACCAAATATGAACAGCAGTGATATAGTATACTAAATCAGTACTCTATACGCTTGGCATTTTTACTTTTAGAAAATTAACAAGCTTGGTTTTAAAGATGGGTAAGTTAGCGGCTTCTCGAATATGCTCAGGAAGGCTATTGAAAAACTTTACAGAAAAATGCCATAAAAATTAGTGCATTACTTAGTAGACTTCGATGATTTACAGTGAATTTTAGTAGATCCTCTTGTACTGTATGAATGTATGTCAGAATTCAAGTTGCAAAGTGTGTTCGAATGAGTTTGTCCATTTTTCAATTTATACAACATAATAGCTGAAGCTTTTTTACGAAGACCATCTAGTGACAGCACATTACAATACTGGTAGACCTCTATGGTTGGTGTTAAGGTGGGTAAGTTGAAGAGTATTTTCAGTGCTCTTTTCTGTAAGATACTGATCTTTTCAAATTGTTCTTTACTGCAACATGCCCAGATATGAATCATATAATTCAGGTGGCTTTCAATTAGTGCATGATAAATACTCTTCAACAGTCCACGAGAAACTTTGTATTTTAATCGGCTGAGTACACCAATAGCAGGAGTTATTCTATCACACAGCATTGTGATGTGATTCTCCCAAGTTAGCGACTCATCTATGCTAAGTCCTAGAAATTTGGTTGATTAACACGAGGTACCACTTGGTCATAGAAATTCAAGTTGATGTCCAAAGGAAATGTACACATTGGTTTGTGAAATGTGATATAGTTAGTTTTATTATGATTAATTCTTAGTCGGTTGGTAGTAAGCCAGGTCTGAATTAAAGATATGTCATGTTGCATCTTTTCTTCAAGATTATATGTACAATTCCCTGTGTAGAAAATATTTGTGTCATCAGCAAATAATGACAACTTGCCGAACAGCGGCAAGTTACCAATATCATTGACAAATAAAAGAAATAATATTAGTGCTAGAACAGAACCTTGAGGCACACCAGTTGTTATAGTCTGTAACGTGCTTTCTGCTCCCATACAACTAACGAACTGTACCCTGTCTCTGAGATAATCTGTAAACCAGTTAAGTGCTAAACCTCTAACCCCTGCTGCTTCCAACTTCAGTAATAAAATGTTATGGTCAACTGTGTTAAATGCTTTCTGAAGATCTATAAAAAGGCCTGATGCTACCATACATGAGTCTAAGGACTCCTGTAACTTAATAATAATGTCTTCCACAGCATTGTAGGTACTAGAGTTAGGCAAAAATCCGTACTGGTATGGATAAAAATAGTCATTACATTGTAGGTATTTTAATAGCCTATCTTTGACCACTATCTCTAGGATTTTGACACAGTAGGAAGGACTGATATAGGTCTGTAGTTATTAAGATCGAATTTATCAGATCCTTTATACACAGGAATGACCTTGGCAAATTTTAACTCACATGGAACAATACCTTCACTTAACGATTTGTTGATTAACTTTGTAATGCATGGAATTAAATGCACAGCTAGACTCTTAAGTAGGTTATTACTAACACCGTACACATCACTACAGCTGCTATTTTTAACTTTTTTATTATTTCCGCAACTTCAAGGTCATTAGTAGGTTTCAAAAACAACGAATTACTTGGCCCATTTCCAATATTAGGTGATTTGTGGGTAGGAGTATTGGTAGCTAACTTTTTTCCTATATTAATAAAGTGGTCATTAAATAATTTTGATATTTCTACTGGACAAGTCACAATATTATCTCGAACTTTGAGTTGGAAATTCCTGTTTTTGTTAAAATTTGATGTTAAGATTTCATTGACAATTTTCCAAGGATTGTTTTTGGCATTACTTAATCTATTTATGAAATATGCATTTTCCAACTGTCTTTTAAGCTTTATTACCTGATTACATAATAGTTTATAGTCATTTATCAATTGCTGTGATGCATAATCACAGCCCATTTTTACTCTAAGTTGTTGTCTTTTTATTTTACCGTAAAGTTTATTCTTTTGATCAATGAGGCTGGAAAGTGTATCATTCATCCATGGGCAATATTGCCTACCTTTGAATGTCTTATTATTTGCTTTATAATTCTGATTTATAGGCCTACTGCTACTATTGGCTTCCTGCAGATAATTGTTAAGTTTATTTACTATCACATCACAACTATCACCTTCACTGATGATCAGAGGATTGGTAGACATATAAGCATTCATGTTCTTCACATTACATGTTTTTGGTTTCAAGTATGAAATTTCTGTTCTCACTTTCGATAACAAATTTATATCGCAGACTAATAAATTATGATCACTATAATCATTAATTATATTATACAGTTTGCACCTGTACAGCTTATTGACATAAACATGATCTAACAGACTAGCTGTACTGTTAGTAATCCTGGTGGGAAATCTGCTGTTACATGGATTTTGGTTATAGCATTCACATAACCTCTTAAGTTCAGACGCTAGTAGAATCGGCTGAAGTTTGTCAATATTGAAATCTCCTACAGTAAAACAATTTTTCTTTTTCTTTGTTTTATTCCTTATCACGAACCCCTTCCAGGTTAGATTTGTCCCTTCTTTTAACCATGTCTCTAGGAGGGCAACTATGTCAAAACTCTCCACCATCTTGCAAACCTCTTCATTCCCCAACTTACTTCCCACCCCTTCAATATTTATCACGCCTATCATCCACCCTAGCTACCTACTACCCTCCCCTACCCCTTCCTTATCACCCTTATTTTTATTTACCTCAGCAGCGTTATTTAAGTTACTTCTAGTTCTACGAAGTCCTTCTGTTTCCTCTCTGCTTTCTCCCTTCTTAACCGCCCTTACAGACTCTTTTCCCCCTCTCCTCCTGCCCTTTATTTCTCTTCCCCCATAGATCTTTCAGACTTATACTTCTAGTTCTGGTTATTACCTCTCTCCGGGTACTTGCCGCCTCTTCCACTCCAGCACTTTCCGGTGGTGCACGACTGTTTACGTCATGCTCCACTCCCCGATTGTCCTCTTCTTCTTCCCGGCCATTTTCACTCTTACCTCCTCTTCTTTCTTCACGTTGGTCCTCGCTCCCCCTCTCGCCAATCACCGTTTCTCCCTCATCGACCACCGAGCTCTCCTCTTCTCTTATCACGCCTCTTTCTCTCTCTTTTCTGTAATCGTCTGTAAATAATTTTGGTCCATACGTTGCAACCTTTCCGTTGACCATTCTCTTACCCAGTGGTCATCTCCCACCACCAACTTGTCTCTCCTAATTAACGCTCTCAATCCTTGTTTCCTCGCACGCCACGTGTGTTTTCTTAGCACGTTCAACTCTCTGCTCGCTTCACGACCTATGTCCTGTCTCAACCATACCTTCTCTTCCTTTAAATTCCCTGCGTTCTGTAGGATAATGTCCGCCATTAATGTAGACATCAGCGTGAGCTTAATTGGTCACCCACCTCCGCCTTTCACTCTTCCCTCTCTCTGTGCCTTATCAATATCTACTTCACTAAAATTTATCTTCATTCTGTCCCGTATCATGTTCACTATCTTATAAACTAAAGCCACCTTATCTTCTTTCGCTGTTTCTTCAACTCCGTATATAAAAATGTTTTTCCTCGTTCGTACCTGGATCCCATCAACCATTTCTTTCTTTAGTTTCGCCACCTCCCCCTTCCAGCACCTGGACTTTCAATCGCATTTTCTCCATCTCCGCCTCATTTCTCCCCACCTTCTCTTTCAGCTCGTTCACCTCACTTTTAACGCACTGTCGCAAGTTCTTTAGCTCCTTGGAATGGTCACGTATCATATCCTCAGTTGGTCTATATGACACGCCTCCTTCACCACTTCTTTTAGCGCTTCTATCTCTTCCCACCCTAGGGCACCAATTGGGCCTGGCCCTGGGTTTAACTCCACTCCACCTATTATGAGCAGCGCTGATAGCACCACCGCCACCAGCAGCCCTGCCAACACCCCTACTTCCTCATCCTTCATCCTCTTGCTTAAATCCGTTTTCTTCTTCCTCCTGCATTGCCAACTCCCAATCTTTACTCGATAGAGCTCTAGTGCTATCCCCATACTTCAGCACACACTCAGCACATCCGTCCTCACTGCTTACTCGATTGAGACTGGTATTACAACTATTACAACTTCTAGGGCATAACGATCAGTGGTCCCCTATGGTCTATAAGCTAAGGGATATTGTAACTAGTTTCCTCCAATTATATGATAAAAATCCTTCAGTGGAATAGTCGAAGTATCCTTCCCAAAAAACATGAATTACTCTTATTAATACCAGATTATTTACCTCATATCATTATCTTACAAGAAACATGGTTTCATCATACATTGAATTTTCATCTGCATGGCTATAATATTGAACGACTCGACGGCAATGTCTATGATGGTATAGCCACCTTGATAGCCTCTAATTGGTCATATAGACTCGTCTCGGTTCAACATTATATCCCCAACTTGTATGTACTAGCTGTCAATCTTTTAAATATGTTTGTAGTAAATATATACTGTCCACCTGACCTTTACCTCACCAAACTGCAGTGGAATACACTTCTTACTCAATGTGCAGATTATTCATCCTTAATCATTGCAGGAGATTTCAATACACACCATACTTACTGGGGTTGTGCCTTTGACTCTTCTATAATTTACTTAATGCAGCATATGGCCACCAATTATTAATATTGAATGATGGGTCACGCACAAGATTAACTGTTCCTGAGGCTCCTCCAAGTGAGGTCGATTTATCCTTGTGAGCTATTTCATTAGCTCATAAAATATCCTGGAACACCATCAAGGATACCCACCTGAGTGATCATTTCCCCATCCTACTCACAGTCGGAGTAAACCTAATCGTATTCATGCGTGTCAATCATATAAATCCTATCATAGACCACTCAAAAGTTTTAGTCCAGATACTTTTCATACTTATATTTTGTTCTGCATGCATCCTCGTGGAGATGCCCCTCTCACATATAATCAATTATTGGCCCTCATCAAACAATACTTAGATTTGTATCATCCTGTAGTGGTGACTACACAAAAATTTGTGAATACCGCAACAAAATTACATTGGTGGGACATGCAATGCCACCAATTACTTCAGACGAGAAAGCAGCTTTTTTCAAACTTATCGTCGTGACTTAACCCAGCAAAATTATTTCACTCTTAAGAAACATAATGCATCCATGCGACGAATTTTTAATAATAAACGGAGAGAGACTTGGAAATCCTTCATTTCCAACTTGACAGTGACTACAAATTACAAAGTAATATGGCAGGCCATCAGATCCTTATCTCGTGTTTATCATACCACTGGAGCAGCGATTCTGGATCAAGAAACCCTTCAGGAGTTCTATCACCAGTTAACGCCAGATACAGTTCTTCCTATATCCCCACTGATTCCTCAGCAGTTTGGTTCTCATTTTAGCACATTACTGCAACCCATTTCCTTACGGGAATTGGAATTTGGTATTGCTAAAAAAAAATCTACAGCCCCAGATCCCGATTATATCACTTACTTGATGATAAATGCCTTGCCTACACACGCTAAACAAATTATTGTTAACCATTTCAATCATATTCTGGTTACATCTCTGACACCACCTGAATGTAATGATTCCTTTTTACTTCCCATATAAAAAAACAAATATCCATCCCATTGAGACAATATTAAATAATGTGAGCCTCCCCCTTATAAACATTTTGAACTGGCCTGTGAGCCCTAGAATATCTGTGTCAATTGACTGCTCGACATACCGTTTTAAACTAATGTAGGCCGCGCGCAGTATCTCCTAGCTCTGTTTGGTTGCGCATGCGCTGGCCTACGACCAGGCAAACTTGCCCGCTCCTTGCTTGCCGACGCGAGAGGCAGTTAGCTTCAGTCAGCCATGTCGAACTGGTGTGGTTTTGTGTCCGGCGTCATGGAGTCGTGGAGTACCTGGAAACCTCCGTAATTTCGATGTTAACGGGGATTTTCCCCAGGTAATCTAATTGGAGACCTCCTGCCATTCCTTCTGATCATGTTGTTGGATTTATTTTTCGTCTGGATACTTCTCAACGAGGTCTGGATGCCGGTGGTGTGACTGTATTTCTTCGTCAACAATGTCAGGTTAAAATTCTTCACATTTCTTCATCACCAAAGGTATGTACCAGTGTTTGACACACTTTAAACGTCGTCCTGAAGAGGATTTTGATATTTTCGAAGATTTCCGGAAAAATAATAATAATAATAATAATAAATATTTGGACTTCGCCGTTAAATTAATTCCTATTTGCGTGTGTGGTATCGAAAATCTGAAAAACAGTTTCGGCAGCTAATCACAGTAATGTGGAAGGTTCACCATGAACTAAATTGGAATTATTAATGTAAAATTTAACTGATCTCCTTTTGGCACCTTATATTGTAACCTTTTGTAAACCAAGGTACAGTCTCCAAGGTACCGAGCTTTCCTTCTTCGGCTTTCTGTTTGCTTTCGTGTGTTTTGTTTTCTATTTCGTTTGGTATGTTTTCTTCTCCCCTCCCCCTTCTGGGCTTTTTGGGTGAATTAAATTATTTTCTCTTGCCTGGTTTCCTCCGTGTTTTAGGAGGCGTTGCTTTTGTTTAGTGGTTACCTTGGCAACGGTTCGTGTGTGTATTGTTGTCGGGTTAAGAGTTGTCTGGCGTGTTGAGCCGGTGTGGATCTTGAATTATATATTTCGGGGTTGAGTGTATCGTTTACTGTTTAAATTAATTAATTTATTTTATTTTCTCCTCCTTTTATGTTGTGTTACCATTTCCTTGCCCCGCGTGAGGAGGTATTTTAACGTAAAATTCTGTTTGTCTTGGAAACTGTCCTTGGTGAAAACTGAACGTTTTTAATTTTGGTAATTATGAGAAACGGCCGCGTTGAAGATCCATTTTATTGAATAATTGTTAACTTAGTTTTTTATTAAATAGCTATCCGTGATCGATCACATTTAATTTCAAGGTAACATTTATGTAAGAAAGTCTATTGGTTTTCCGTTGTTTTCTGATCACATTTTATTAGGTACGGAGGTCATCCTTTCTTTCTTGTTGTTTTCATAAAGTTCTCTATTTATTATCTGTTAAAGAGTATTTATTTTCCATTAATTGTTAATTAGTAACGAATTAATTATCTTTTAAACCCTACCTGGGCATATTCTAATTTATTTTACTTATTGTTGATTACCTTTTCCTTTTTTCAACCTTACGTTGATTTTATTTACATTTTGGCATAACGTTTTAAAATAAACTTAGGCTTTATCATCTTAATGACTTGGTTTGTTACCACCCTTTTGCCCTTCCATTAAATTTCTTCAACTTAATTGAAGTGTCGGTTTTCATTCGCCACGTTCGGTGGAGCACTGCCACCGTTTTTCTTGTGCATTTACTTCCACGGCCTTTTAGTCGTCTTCCTCCGCTGTTTCCGGTAAGTTTTTCTATGGTTCTTGTTTTTTTATATTGTGACTGTACTTGTTGTTGCTCTTCTTGTGCCCATCTTCTCCCTCGTGTTCGCTATACCTCCCATTTTGGGGCGGACACGCTAACAACCTTCTCGCCAGGGTCTCTATCTACCTCTCTCTCTCTCTTCCTCTCTCTCTCCGTCCTTTTTCGCTCTCTTCTTCTCTCACCCTGGTGGGTAAGGTTATTCACCTCATCATCCCTAGGTGGTACCGGGGTCCTAGAGGGTGGTGAGCGGTGAGAGTGGTATCAGAGCGGTGGTTGTTTGTTGTTCCACTGTTGTTGCTCTGCTGCCTAATCTCAGTTGTTCTGCCTTGTGCAGCCTAATTTTCCTCCCTTTCTATCCTTGCTTGGTGCAGTGCTGTAGTGAATGTTGGTGAATGAAAATCAATGACTTAAGAAACAAAAGGTGTTATTGTCAATAACTATTGTAAAAGGAAATGCAAGGATCTCGTGTAATTCCCTATGTTATTTGTTTCATGTACCTGTGTATTGGAGTTCCCTGTTGCTTTCAACTGTGTTTATGCTGAGCTGTATGGACTTACCTACTTGCTGATTATGATTTTGAAAACCTATGAGTACCTGTGCTGTGAATTCGGCTTCTGCCTTGCTGTTTTGAGGTGACCTGTAAATTTTTCCTTCCTTTTCCCGGCGGATTTGGTGAGTGACTGCATGTAATTAATTATTCTGGGTTGGTGGAAGTTGTAAAAATTGAACAACTTGTAATGGAGTATGACTTGGTTGACTCAGGGCTACTGGTGTACTACCGCTTAGTACATGTCCTGTAATATGTGTACTGGCTGTCAACCTTGTATCTTTGCTGCCTACCTGCATACTGTGGTTGCGATTTCGGTGGGAATTAATCTGGTTTAATCGTGGAGAGCTTTTCTGATCATTATGTTATGTGAAGCTGGCTCGGTTGCTTTTGGAGAGTGACATAGGGTGTCCTGGGATCATTCTATTGCGTTATCTGTTCTGGCCTTGCTTTGGGCTCCGAGACTTAGTGTTGTTGTTATTATCATTTCTAGCATATTTCCTGTATGGTACCTCGGTGGTGTACATGCTAACCGTTTATTTGTCTTCTAAATTTAATACCTTCTTACTGCGTTTACTCTGGTGTGTGATTCTGATTATAATTTGACCTGGCCACTAAGCATGTCCAAATATGCCTACTTATATGTGTTAACGGTTATGTGCTGAAGTGTACGGTGATGTGTTATGCCCTTTCATGGTTTTGAACTGTGACTTGGTGTTTTGGCGTTGATGGTCGTATGTGCTTTTCATTTAATTGTGTGTGGGTAAAGTTATTTGCCCCTACTAACTTATGACTAACCTCTGTTGTTTCCATGCCAGTAACCGTTCTTGGCTGTTAGTACCTGATAATCTAGTGGGCAACATCATGGTTTTTTGAAACTTATCAAGCCTGTAATGTTTCTGTGCTCTTTGGTTGGTTTTTAATTTGGAATTTGCTTAACCTTACTTGTCTTTTATTATTTCTTTAAATTTGGTTTAAGTTTCTGTTATCTGAAGTGTAGTTGGCTTTTAGTGTGCCGTTAAATATGCACCCTTGTGAGATCATGTCTGGTTTATTTGACCTGTCCTTAGAGACATGTTCCCATCCTTGTGTGGAATTTGGTATATTGGAATCTGCCTATATGATGTGCCTCAATCATTACCGAGCTTTGTGTGTTTGTGCCTTGGCTGAGTGCTGTGTGTTGTTGGCTTGAGTGTCTTTTCATTTCATCATCCCATCCGTGAATATGTATGTATGCCTGGTCTTGGTTTGTGATTGGAGTTATCCTTTCTGTCAACTGTTTTTGAGGCAGTTATCAGTTATGGTTGGGCCATGTTGGCCGGTATTAGGTTGGGATAACTGGATGACCTTGTGCCTGAGCTATTATAGTTTTAACTGTTTTTTTTTCCTTCCTGATTTTTGGTCGAGCGTGTTTCACTATTTCTGGTGTGTCGTGAACCATCTTCCTCGTGTAACCTATCAACTAGTTGAAGTACATTTGTCTGGTGTCATGGGCACTTCTAGTTTCCTACTCGTAACTTGTCTTGCTGTGTATTAATTAATCTGACTGACCTTTTCTGAACTACTGCTTTGGATTTCATCCTGTTGTAAGCATTATTTGGTAATTTGGTGTTTCTTATGCCTGATTATTCTCTCCATGTTGGTATCGTGCACTGCCATGGTAATTATAGGCCTAGAATATGTGTTGTCAAAATTTTGTTAACCTATTGGTATTTATCTAATTCCTTTGAGTTGTGGGTTCAAGTATTCCTTACCATATCTACTTGTCGGGTCTTGTGTTGTGTTGTTGATGATCCTCTGCCTGAGGGGTGGTATATGCCCTTTTGAACCTTCATTGGGATGGCTTTGGACATATGTAAGGTGGTTGTGTTGTGACGGTACCGTGGATTATTTTTGGGGATGTATTTTGGGGTGGCATGAGAACTTCACGACATGTTGTTGAGGATGTTTGTGTTCCTTTAATCCCTTTGTGGAGCTGACGCATGTCCGGTGTGGTTTGTCATGGTTGGGTTATTCTTTTGTGTTGTATTATTTGGTGATGTTGGCACCTTGGTATGGGCAGTGTTCGTGTCTGTCTTTGATTTACCTCCGTGTTCTGTGGATATGGCCATTTCTTCTACATGAATCTACTACTCTCAGAATTAGCTTGTTGGTTTTCAGTAATGTGTCTGTTTGGTATGCTCGGGTTTTACTTTCCCTGTCTCCATGCATTTCCTATTGATCTGACGTTGTCGTGTCTGTAATTTCTTCTACTGTAAAGCTCATTTTAATTTTACCTACCACTCTATGGTGTTTCATTTTTCTCAGTGGATCTCTTAGTGTCTGTTGACATTGGTGTTTGTCATCTTACCGTGCTCTGGGTTTGCTACTCTGGTATGGGACGGAGTAGTGCTCCCTTGGTCGGTACTGGAATCTTCCTGCGAGTAGATTATGGGGTCTTCTTGTAGAGTACTGCCTTCTTCATGCTACTGTGAGCATTTTCCATGGACTCGCCTCGTATTCCGCCACTTATGTCTTATTTGCTTGCTCTCCTGGTGGATAGGAGAAAGTACCTGTGGCCGTTTTGGGACAGTGTGATGGGAAAGTCACGTATTTGTAGACCGGGTAATGCCGAGACCCTATTGGGTATCCGGTGGTGTACGTTGTGTGCGTCATTGCTCGATATTTTCCATTTTGGTTTTCCGATCTGAGGTTTTACTTTGCCTTTTAATTTGATGGGCTGGCCATTGTGAAATTAATTGTATTTAAGGTTCTGTGTAGTAGGTTGGTTACTGATTCCAGATTGCGTTCCCTCCTGTGATTCTTCTATCCCTATTTCTGTTCCGTTAGTTCCAGGATGCTTATTTGTGACTAATGATGTGCGCGGTTGCTTGGTGTTGCTTGGCTGATTTGTTGTCGATGACAGACTATTCGCGAACCCTCCATCTGGATACCTTAAGAAGTCTCCAACAGGTCAAGTCAATCCTTCCCTTGCTCTAAACATGTTTACCCTTTTAAGCCTTGGATTTTCAAAATTTAATATCCTAACTCTGACTTCTCGAAGCTGGATTTATCTATTGGGTCTTGGTTGCTTGTCCTCACTCTTATTCAACTAGGTGGTGTATTTTGATGTGGGAAGTTGAACCTGTATTTGAAAATTTTTTTTCTTCTCCTAATGCTCTTGTCAGTGGATCTCGGAATCTGTTAGTGGTCGATTCTTCACTGTGTCGTAACCCTGTATCTACTAAATTCAAAATCTTGGACTTAACTTGCTTTCATTGGAGTATGCCTGTGTAATGACCTTCGTCTAGTGGAAAAATTTCTTGACCTGTGTCATATTTATTTATGTTTTGTTAGTGGTGGCAAGAAGTTGTACTGTTATGTTGGTACTTGTAAGCTAGGCGTTGTTTCTCTCTGTGCATCTAATTTGGATCCCTGTGCGAAATGGCTTTTTGGCACTGAGGTCATGGCACCTCATGTTGTGGTTGGTGCTCTTGATTATGGGTTGTTGTTTTGGGGTGATTTTAATTCTGGGTATTTGATTGTTAACCGAATCGTGTGTTGAAGGTTGAGGTCTTGTTTGGTTATGGTGATGGGTGTGGTTGCTCGTTCCATTCCGGTATTATGGATACTCCGTGTACTAACTGGTGCTTACCCTGTTGACTACTCTCTTCTGTGTTTGAGTGGTGTACTGTGGCCCTGACTCAATCAAGCGTATCAAACTGTATTGATCTAAAATTTGCGGTTCACTTATTTTGGAGATTACATTCACCAATTGCGCCCTCTTTGGGTCCTCCCCTGATCCCGTTGTGTGTTTCATTCCACTGTTGTCACCTTTTTGCAACTCGAGATCATGCATTCCCTTAATATCAAAGGAGACTTGTAAAGGTATTCATGCATTAAAAATTAATTTACCACCGTGCTTGAGAAAATAACCTGGATGCGTGGACTTATAATCATGTGGTTTTTGTTTAATTTTGGTCAGTATATCTGTGATTAGTGTGAGAGTTGCCAAACCTCAAGGTGAACTGCGTCATGTGTCATAACCTATATCATTGTGTGATGCATTGAAAACATGTGTGTTAGGTGAACCTGAAACTTTGGTGAACTCTGGTCATTGTGCTCTCTATTTGATGATAAACATTATTCTGGTGATTTACCGTGTGCTCGGTTAACGTTTCTGGACACTGATGTTGATCGCACCCCGCCTATTATTTCTAAAAACTATGTGATATGGAACTGTGTCTTGAACTATTGACCTGGTCATGTGAACTCCTAACTAAAATGAGTTAATCTTGGTGGTCGTTTTCTGTTGGACAACTCCGCCCAAATTTAGTGTATGTGTGACCACCTCATCATTGATGGCATGTGCATGAGATTTTGTCGTCGATTCGGGGCGGGAGGGCTGAGACAATATTAAATAATGTGAGCCTCCCCCTTATAAACATTTTGAACTGGCCTGTGAGCCCTAGAATATCTGTGTCAATTGACTGCTCGACATACCGTTTTAAACTAATGTAGGCCGCGCGCAGTATCTCCTAGCTCTGTTTGGTTGCGCATGCGCTGGCCTACGACCAGGCAAACTTGCCCGCTCCTTGCTTGCCGACGCGAGAGGCAGTTAGCTTCAGTCAGCCATGTCGAACTGGTGTGGTTTTGTGTCCGGCGTCATGGAGTCGTGGAGTACCTGGAAACCTCCGTAATTTCGATGTTAACGGGGATTTTCCCCAGGTAATCTAATTGGAGACCTCCTGCCATTCCTTCTGATCATGTTGTTGGATTTATTTTTCGTCTGGATACTTCTCAACGAGGTCTGGATGCCGGTGGTGTGACTGTATTTCTTCGTCAACAATGTCAGGTTAAAATTCTTCACATTTCTTCATCACCAAAGGTATGTACCAGTGTTTGACACACTTTAAACGTCGTCCTGAAGAGGATTTTGATATTTTCGAAGATTTCCGGAAAAATAATAATAATAAATATTTGGACTTCGCCGTTAAATTAATTCCTATTTGCGTGTGTGGTATCGAAAATCTGAAAAACAGTTTCGGCAGCTAATCACAGTAATGTGGAAGGTTCACCATGAACTAAATTGGAATTATTAATGTAAAATTTAACTGATCTCCTTTTGGCACCTTATATTGTAACCTTTTGTAAACCAAGGTACAGTCTCCAAGGTACCGAGCTTTCCTTCTTCGGCTTTCTGTTTGCTTTCGTGTGTTTTGTTTTCTATTTCGTTTGGTATGTTTTCTTCTCCCCTCCCCCTTCTGGGCTTTTTGGGTGAATTAAATTATTTTCTCTTGCCTGGTTTCCTCCGTGTTTTAGGAGGCGTTGCTTTTGTTTAGTGGTTACCTTGGCAACGGTTCGTGTGTGTATTGTTGTCGGGTTAAGAGTTGTCTGGCGTGTTGAGCCGGTGTGGATCTTGAATTATATATTTCGGGGTTGAGTGTATCGTTTACTGTTTAAATTAATTCATTTATTTTATTTTCTCCTCCTTTTATGTTGTGTTACCATTTCCTTGCCCCGCGTGAGGAGGTATTTTAACGTAAAATTCTGTTTGTCTTGGAAACTGTCCTTGGTGAAAACTGAACGTTTTTAATTTTGGTAATTATGAGAAACGGCCGCGTTGAAGATCCATTTTATTGAATAATTGTTAACTTAGTTTTTTTATTAAATAGCTATCCGTGATCGATCACATTTAATTTCAAGGTAACATTTATGTAAGAAAGTCTATTGGTTTTCCGTTGTTTTCTGATCACATTTTATTAGGTACGGAGGTCATCCTTTCTTTCTTGTTGTTTTCATAAAGTTCTCTATTTATTATCTGTTAAAGAGTATTTATTTTCCATTAATTGTTAATTAGTAACGAATTAATTATCTTTTAAACCCTACCTGGGCATATTCTAATTTATTTTACTTATTGTTGATTACCTTTTCCTTTTTTCAACCTTACGTTGATTTTATTTACATTTTGGCATAACGTTTTAAAATAAACTTAGGCTTTATCATCTTAATGACTTGGTTTGTTACCACCCTTTTGCCCTTCCATTAAATTTCTTCAACTTAATTGAAGTGTCGGTTTTCATTCGCCACGTTCGGTGGAGCACTGCCACCGTTTTTCTTGTGCATTTACTTCCACGGCCTTTTAGTCGTCTTCCTCCGCTGTTTCCGGTAAGTTTTTCTATGGTTCTTGTTTTTTTATATTGTGACTGTACTTGTTGTTGCTCTTCTTGTGCCCATCTTCTCCCTCGTGTTCGCTATACCTCCCATTTTGGGGCGGACACGCTAACAACCTTCTCGCCAGGGTCTCTATCTACCTCTCTCTCTCTCTTCCTCTCTCTCTCCGTCCTTTTTCGCTCTCTTCTTCTCTCACCCTGGTGGGTAAGGTTATTCACCTCATCATCCCTAGGTGGTACCGGGGTCCTAGAGGGTGGTGAGCGGTGAGACCATAACTCCAAGCAACTACAGGGGAATTATTTTGGGTTCTTGTCTTAGACAAGTGTTTTTTATTATCTTCCTAAATCGTCTGTTATGGTGCCTGGATTATTACAATTTGTTACCTAAATATCAATATGCATTCATACTTGGGCGCAGTACACAGGATGCCCATAATGTTTTTATTACGGACATTCTGCTGGCAAAGTTTTGAACATACCTTGATAGCATCTTTTCTAGATATACAAGGAGCATATGATAATGTTATGATTGACCTACTATTAAGAAAACTCCAGGCTCAACACCTACCCCATAACTTCCTCACTCTAGTGCGTAATTTATTGATGGATCGCCGATTAATTGTCAAAGCACCCAGCCACCCAATGCAAATTAGGTCTTCGTGTCAAGGTCTGCCTCAGGGAGATATACTGAGTGGTTTATTTTTTGCTTTATACTTGCAGGATCTGGAACGTTTGGTTATCAGATCAGCTAGAATCATCACCTATGCAGATGATATACTTATTTATGCCAGTCATGAAAACATAGACACATGTAGGAGTAATTGAACGGCCACCCTACGAGAGGTTAATGCCTGGATTTTAGATAATGGTTTTCAACTTTCTCCCACTAAATGTGCCGCACTGGTTTTTACACACCACAGACAGTATGATACCTCTCCTATCATGATGGATAACATAGAAATTCCTATTCACATCTTTCACCGCTATTTAGGCATAATTATTGATCATAAATTATCTTGGAAATATCACTTTCAGAAACTAAAACAACAAAAAATAATTATGTCAATATTCTGAAATGAGTTGTTAGACGACAATGGGGAGCAGACCCAGTGCTTGCTCTCTCCTTCTATAAATCTACAATCAGATTCCGATTGGAATATGCTGCTCATCTTTTTGACTCTGCTTCTGAGACCCAACTCCGAACCTTGGATCGCATCCTATGTAATGCTCTCCGCCTTTGCTTAGGAGCCTTAAAACCCACCCCTACTAATGCCTTACTTGTAGAAGCTGGAGAGCAACCATTGCATATAAGAAGATGATACCTAGCCAAAAAATTTCTCCTAAAGAAAATGTCCATGGCCCGCAATGTTATTCTTCCCAAAATCCAACTCTTATATGAACTACTACAACGCCATCCCCACCGAACAATGTCACAGCACGCCTTGATTATAGCATTTAGCCAAATTATGCCATATAAAAATTCAATTCTGCAGTGTTCATCCTTGCCCCATTTAGCTCTTCAACTTGATATCCTATATTACAATCCACAAATCATTCTTACCTCGTTAAATTCATCCCAGACTGGTTTCACTACGATTCAACCTGCCCTAGTACCTATTAAACGCCTTAGATCATCCAATGTGGATATAGGACTGGATATTTACACGGACGGATCTAAAAAACGGAAATAGGAGCTGCCATTTACATTCCCCAACTTGAAATCACTCAAAAAGTGCTCTTGCCATCGACACTATTTCCACAGCAGAATTTTTTCTATCAGGCAGGCTCTTTTATTTCTTAAGAATTCCCAACACAAAAAGAGTACCATTTTTACAGGCTCAATGAGCACCGCACAGTCGATAACCTCTTTCAAAACATCTCCCAATCGGTATGTTTACAACGTTAAAAAATTAATTTATAACATGGAAAAGGCTGGACATTTTATTACCCTGATTTGGATACCGGGACAAACAGGTATTATTGGTAATACTATCGTTGATCAGTTAGCAAAGGAAGCGGCTTACAATAAAGCTCCAATAAATGACATTGCCCAACCTTTCACTGATTTACTAACCTCAATTAAACATGATAGCAATAGGCAGTGGAATGAGTTTTGGAGAGATACCTCCAAATATAAAGGCTGATATTATTATGACCTTCAATCCTCTGTCGGCAAGCAACCTTGGTATTACACTGGACATTATTCCCGACGCCATATAACAAACATTATCCGTTTACGCTTTAGCCATGCACTTATACCACAATATAAACACAGATTCCAACTCCGAACATCCGCCACATGTTTATGTGGTGAGGTAGCGAGTGATCCCAATCATATCTTTTTTATTTGTAAATGTCTTGCTGCACCTCGGAATTTTTTTTTTTGCAAAAGTTACTACAATTACGCATACCGTTTCCAACGAGTATATAATGTTTGCTGCATAACCCTTCTACACCCATCGTTAATGTAATTAATAATTTTCTTGATCAAGCTCAGATTATCGTTTAGTTTGTACTACCAATATACCCCCAACAAATAGCTAAATATACAGAGTGCTTTTCGCCATGACGTTTTTTATAAAGATCCGTGGTAGGCAAGCTCTTCACCGTTTCGTTCTACATTTTAAGATTAGGTCCACGAACTTCTTTCACTGGTTTTAATAGACACCATTCATATATTGCTAGTTTGTTAAATCCTTCAACTTTGCTCCGCCAATCCGATTATGTTGGTAACCCGTTAACCCTCCTTCCTGTGTTGATATTTTTCTTCAGCATCTTCTATCATTCCTCTTTTTGTATTATCCTTTATATGCCGACTCGGTCCAGTTTGTTAAGTAGAAAAGTCGCCGAGAAGGGTTGCTCTGGCGTGAAGATTTGTACCCTATGTCCCTGTGTTTCATTGTGTTAACCCCTTTAGATTTAGTATGATTCTCATCCTTAATTGTCGCGATGACACCACAAGAATGGTCTACCATAGGTGTATATTGTTTGTAAATCGTCCGTGTATTATTTGAGTATTTATCCTTATAGGCTTGTCTAGCGCGCAGAGTAGTACGGTAGTTTACCCAGTCTAACATTCTTATAGGACAACTTTACGGGAAGGTTTTCTAATCTAAACTGTGTGAATGGTCTAGAGGAAAAAGAAGACGAAGAGGATGAGAAAGTGCAACCATTGCTAGTGATTTCATTGTGTGATACTACTACCCTCCTGAGCATCGGACTTACAGTTATTATAGAACATATCCCTCAGTTTATACATTTATCCAAGCTAACTTAATTGGCAAAATAAAATAAAGGCCAAACAACATCATCAAGAAAGTAGAAGAATGACGGCTATGAAAAGGCGGAGACACTTCTCTCCTTGGCGTTGACTTAGCTAAGCCTGGAGACAAACTTGATACTGTTATTTTGATATTTTATATGGTTTATATTTCATTTTCATTATTTCTGGATTATTTACGTGATTACTATTGGATATTGATTTCTATTGGATATTTTAAGAGTGTATGTTAATGATATCCGTTGCAGAGGACTGTAGAGTGATATTTTAAGTATTATTTACGTTTTTGGTATTTTGTTTACAGGCATGGCAACCATATGCTGCGTTACTACGTATGACCGTGTGCTAAAAGGTAATTTTATTTATATATAGTCAACGCTATTCTGTATTACGGATTCATTTGCACGGTTGGTTTCTGGTTTATATTTTTATGGTTCTTTCTGCTGCTTTACGACGTCTAAGACAATTAATCTAATTAACGCCTAAGAGAATACGTTGCTTTTAATCCACAACAACGGGGATTTAAATCTTCAGCCGGTACACATATCAATACTTCTACACTCGATTCGGTTTTAAATTCCGCGAAACTGAACAAAACTGATCTAACCGTGATTTTTCTAGACGTCAGAAAGGCGTTTGAAGGAACTAATATTTAATCTCCAGACAGAAAACACTACAAAAGTAGAAACTGTAACTGGAAAGACAGCTACCTTAATTCTCCATTGTTGGATGCGCTTGAGAACGATTGGCTATTTAGAGAGCTCTTTGTGTATTTGTGATTCATTTAGTGCTATTTATATAGTGGTGTTTAGGGCTTGTTGGTAGAAACTGGGAGTAGTGGTATTTATTTAAATTTTATAACAAGGATGGGCGACCTACGCGTCTAAGACGATGGGGCCGTACCTATGATAAATTCTGATGATAATGACGGCACGCACACACACACGCACACACACACACAGCCCCAGAGCCATTGGAATTAACCAATGACGGTTAAATTTCCTAACGCGGCTGGGAACTGAATCTGGAACCACTGTGACCAAAGGCCAGCACGCAAACCATTTAGCCATGGAGCTGGACAGTTATGCTGTAAGGATCAGGTACTATTGAGATCATCATCACCTACTAAGGGCAATGCCTTGTCTCCGTAGCCACATCTAACGATCTTCTGCTAGCCTCTTCATGTTGCTATATGAACCACATGCCAGTTTACCGACGGAGTTCTTGATGTATGACATTCTTGGTCGTCCCTTGGGTCTCTTTCCCTGTGCTTTACCTTCAATGATTGTATGGAGAAGAGAGGCATGTCTCAGTACGTGTCCACAGAACTATTGAGATGAGGCGTTGTAATTGTTTTAGCATTTTTATTAGCAAAAACAAGATGTAAACTTTGATTAAAAATTTTAAAAATATAGGCCTATACTAATGTACATATTTATAACTACTTTCGCACAGTAATATATATTAATAGTATTTATTTCAAGTTCACAATGCTTTACTTGCTTCGTAAAGCTGTTTACTCTTCACCCAGCTTCTTTCATCCAAAACTAAAACAAGAATATTAACTGTGTTGGACCGATATAGCATCAGTTACGGATGTTATACTAAAACATTTGCTTTATTACTACCGTACCAGATGCAATTCTGGCGTCATATAGGAAAGGTACCGAGCGAGTTGTCCGTGCAGTTAGGGTCGTGTAGCTGAGAGCTTGCATTCGAGAGATTCGGTTCGAATCCCACCGTCGGCAGACCTGAAGATGGTTTTCCGTGGTTTCCTATTTTCACACCAGGCAAATGTCGGGGATGTACCTTAATGAAGGCCACGGCCTCTACCTTCCTAATCCTAGCCTTTTTCCATCCTTCCGTCACCAAACCCTTCAACGTGTTAGTGCGAAGGAAAGCAAAAGATAGGGAATCTGCCACCTGGGCAACTGCCCTAAATACAGATCAGTATTGATTGATTGAACAAGTAGCAAACAAACAAAACAAAAAAGTCAGAACTGAACAATTATTTGAGATGGCACGCTGAGAATATACCGGATGCTTGAACTCATCCTGTAGATATTCCATTTATATTTTCCTTACCTTCTACTAATTGTAAGGATACCATGTACAAGGGGTGTACTTTTGTACGTGTTCTGAAATAGAGTGCAGCTAGGTGTGAATGCCTTACCGTAACATGGCATGCTCCTCCGTAGGGAGCAACACATGACACGTACTGTCACTTTAGGCTACGAGTACAATACGTAAAAGTACTAGCCTAATGCGTATCTTATATCGTGATTGTCCATGCATATGATTTTTTTTCTTTTTAGCTAAGCGTTCTCATACCAAAACGGATAGGATAGTGATCTTTCTCAGTGAGGATTCATGTTATAAAATCTTAATCTACAAAATTTTCTCTAGATTTCTGTATTGTGAATCCTAAAGGGTGCTTGTCCATATGAAAACATGAAGTACATAGGCCATTCTCAAAGCCTACAAGTATTATTAAACAGGTGGTCCATACCTGCTTTCTAATCATAGCCCAGTGATGTACTTCAGAAGGAGTTTACACAAGTGACAGAGGAGAAACCTCTGAACATAAATAAATTATTGGGATGACAGGCAAGATATAACCGACGGCAATTGAATCCTTTCATATTGCTAATCTCTACAAGATAGTTTCGTAATTTCCTGGAAACCTCAAATTAGCTGGTAAATAACTTAAATTAAATTTTCCAGGTAACCAAATATGAATCTGAAAATCTAAACTTTGACATTAGAAATAAATACTTTTGCAAGAATATAGACCTTTATACTCTCTTTACAATACGTTATATTTTCATTAAAATATTCAAAGAGAATAATACATCAGTTAATGTATATCTTAATCCCTGCAGTGCTTTATCCCCGATTAACTGGTCACTGAACAAATATAATCCTTGAAAAGTTGTGTAGATATTAAAATAATATTAGTGCTAGTATTTGAACACTGGATCGTATCTATCAAATGCTGATGTCTCAAATGTTACGCTACTAAAACATTTTGCTTGAGGAAAAAACATGACAGCCTCAGTTCCTGGAAGCGAGCTGGAAGCCAGCTGTCAATCACACCCTGCACCCTGCTGAGTTGCATATATATCATTCGCCCCCAGTGACAATCGCTCCCAGCTTAAAATGAGTGACAATCGCCCCCAGTCCATTAACTGTTTACAACCGAGCGTGACTCACTCACTGTCCGGCTCCCTCCCTGGAAATTCCATAGGACTATCCCTTTCGGTCTAAAAATCGCACTTGCCTGCTAGGCTTACTTCCTCTCATTTTCGCTCCGAGTGTCATAGGGTTCTGCTCATATTTATTTAGTGCATTCTAGTTGTGCTTGATATGGAAGTTTCAACGAACAGTCACGAGAAATCGTGCACCCACTACCAAGGTTACTCGTACGATGTTAAAATAACAAAAGAAGATGAAACTGTAATTTGGTTCTGTACAAAGAAGAGATCGGCACGCTGCCGAGGATCAATCAAGAGCCAACGTGGTGAAGTGCTGTGTTCAAGAGAGCATCAATGTGGAACTCTTGATGAAGCTCCCTTAGAAGAGTATTAAAAGCTCTCAATCAGGCAAAGAAGAGAGCACGCGAGGAGGGCACGCGAGTTTCTAAAATATACTGTGAACAAATGGGTAATCTCCACAACAAGGGCTATGATTTCGTAACCGAAATACCAGCACAGCAAGTTACAAAGAAGGCATTATATCGTCACAGAGCCAAATCGCAAGGTAATCAACGAGAACCGGAATCGTCTGAAGAAGTCGTCCTGGAAATGGAATTGCTTACCATGACACATGGGAGTAGTTTTCTTTTGAAAGACGACAACACTGGTGAGCGACTTATTATTTTTAGTGGAACTTTAGGAAAAGAAGCTTTGAGAAGTAAGAAAGATTTTTTTTTTAATTGTTGGAACTTTTAAGAGTTGCAGTAAACAATTTTCGCAAATTTATATAATTCATGTAGACATTGGAAGCTCAAAAAACGAAAAATATATATCCAGTTGTATTTGCTCTCTTGCCAAACAAAATAAAGAAACATATATTCGGCTTTTTCGCCTTCTTATTGAGGCCATACCAGAGTGGAATTCAGCGGGGGTTCCAGTTGATTTTGAATAGGTAGCAATTTCAACCACTAAAGTTGTATTTCCAGCAGTAGAGGTAAAAGGATGCTACTTCCACATGAAAAAGTGCATCGGGAGAAAAGTTCAAGATTTGGGACTTGCTTGTGAGTAGGCTATATGAAGAACGAAGAAGTGAGAATGATCATCCGGATGTGTGCTTCTTAAGCGTTTCTTCGACCTGAGGATGTTTCCGATGGCTGGTTGGAAATACATTCCAGAGTACCTGACAATGAAGAACTTCCTGCATTTTTGGACTATTTCGTAGAAAGGTGGCTGGAGAAAGAAGAACAGTCGAGATTCGGAGTTATTACGGCAGGCGTCATCGAACCAAGTGATTGATTGATTGATTGATTGATTGATTGATTGATTGATTGATTGATTGATTGATTGATTGATTGATTGATTGATTGATTGATTGATTGATTGATTGATTGATTGATTGATTGATTGATTGATTGATTGATTGATTGATTGAACCACCAACTCCGTCGAGGGATGGCACAACAAAATTAACGCCGAACTTGGAAGACCAAATCCTCGAATCAAAGACCTCGTAAAATATGTCAAGAAAGAAGCAGAGAGCTCTGCATGTGCGCTGATAAGGGACCAGCTCAATCTGGAAGGTAAACGAAGAAAGACCGCTTACATTGCTCTAGATGACAGACTGGAAAGAACAGTTAAAACATATGAAGAAAGTGGTGATATTGTCACTTGTTTGAAAACAACAAGAGTTGCTATGAAATCCAGAAGGTTCATCGTTGATTGGCGACAGTAAATGTGTAAATAGTGTAAATAGAATCAGGGAGAAATGTAAATACGGTAAATGTCCATGCTTAAAACTCACGGAGCTTAATTTTAGCACAAAGTAACTGACGAAGCCAATAGCTGATTGTAAACACCCGTATATATAAAAGATATTGTGTGTAGCCAGTCCAAAGCCTGGATAAAGTGGGAAGGGAGTCAGTTAGTCGTCCTAAACACAACTGATGGTCACGCACAGTCAGTGTAACACTTTGCCCGTACGTAGCTGACCTCTCTCTGTGGGTGGGGACGGTAGAATAACACCCACGTTATCCCCTGCCTGTCGTAAGAGGCGACTAAAGGGGGCCACAGGGTATGAACTTGGGAGCGTGGGATGGTGATCACGGGGCCCTTAACTGAGTCCTGGCAATGCTTCCATTTACTTGTGCCAGGCTCCTCACTTTCATCTATCGTATCCGACCTCCCTTGGTCAACTCTTGTTCTTTTCTGACCTGGAAGCTATTAGGTTGCGAGAGCTAGGGAGTCTTTCAATTTCAAGCCCTACGTGCCCCTTGCCTTTCTTTTTCTCTCTCTGATTAGTGCCTAGTTGTACTTCCTCTTAAAATAATAATCACCATCACCAGTACCACCACCGTAGCTGGCCTGCAGAACACTGCTGGATTAAATTAGTAAAGAGAGTTGGTGGGGAAAACCCTCAGGAATTACTCTTTAATGAGAACGGCCCCTTCTGGGGGCGATTTCCAAGGTGAACAGCTGGACCGGACTGGGAGCGATTGTCACACATTTTACGCTGGGAGCGATTGACGCTGTGGGCGATTGAGAGGGTACCGCTGAGTTAACTAGTTTTAAGCGATCCTTGTTTGGTGAGGACAGGTTGCCAAACCACTTTCTTCCACACTCTCTTCAGTCTTTACCCTTTCTTCACGTCAAGTGCAGTAGACGATTTGGCAACTCCGGCTACAGTAGTCGTAGCAAATCGTATAAGCCGATAATAGACACCGGGCTGCCGCTGGAGAGTACTGTTGTGATGTGAGGCGAGGTCGTCATATTGAACCCTTGAATTATGGGCTCAATATTTTGATCAGTCAAGCTAGTAGCTAAACAGCGGGCTACTGTTCACGTGATATATGGTACTCATAATGCAGTAGTACTTGAACAATATCTCCCCCGACAACGCTGCATATAATTTTACTGTAAGGTATTCTCACATGGCTGCACATCCACACTACATACCACATACACGGTAACATCAACTTCCACATTGTTTGAATGTGAGTCAGATTGTACGAGATTTAGATCAGCAGAAAGAGCTGAATCACCTGGTACACAGACAAAATTGTTGATGCACCGGTGTGTTGCATCAGAGTCTGTATTACACTCATGATGTTGATACAGTCGGATCTCGATATCTCGAACCTCCATTACTCGAATTTTCTGCATCTCGAAGTAACTAAAATTTGCTGGCCGTTTGTCCCATTCTTCACGTGTATTTATTTCTCTAATACTACTCGAAACTCGGTTACACGAATTTCTCGATTTCTCGAAGCAAACATTTCCTCCCTTCAAGCAAAAAATACTCTATATCTCGAATTTTGTGCAACAATAACTGTGAAATACGGCATTTGTGGTTTGTGAGGAACAGTGATGCTGCGAGCTAATATGACGGGAACCGAAAAACTAAAACTTCTAATGATCGGAAAATCGGCGAAGCCTCGCTGTTGCTAGGATGTGAGTTAATTAGCGGTCACATATGAAACCAACGCCATCCCCCCCCCCCCCCCCCCCGAAGTTGCGAATGACAAGTTCCATTTACGAATCTCGGCTACGTGGTATTGACGAGAAGTTGCAACATGAAGGGAGGTAAGGTTAACAGTAACAAACAGTAGAGACTAACGGATTGTTTCCACGGGTGTTAAGCGAGGTATGTTTCTTGTTTCACTACTGTATGTACTGTATCCTGTCTTCTTAAAAGGTTACTATAATGAGGGTTATAATTGAGGAGCATATTTCCAAAATGTCCTTTCTCCACATTTTGAGGAAATTGACTTATGGGTACATTGATAATGTCCATCTCTTTCTCCGCGGAATGGTGATGAATTTTTTGGGCAGAATGTCCTTTTTATAAGCACAAAACACGGTTAAATATGAGCTATGTTTCCAAAGAGTCTCTTCTCCACAGCAATATGGCTGACTGGAGTGCATCACAATTATGTTTACAAAATGTCTCTTCTCCTCTATACTGCATAATAAGGACTGCCATTATTGTTTCAAAGCTGTCTCTTATCCTCCAATACAACTAGATATAAAGGCAATGCAAAACGAGCATTCTATGCAATTTCATTGGAAATATGGTGATAATTGTGTAGTGGTAACATTGTTGCATGACTATTAGATTTAGGAAAACAATTGAACTACAGCTTATGGTGTAATAATACATTCACGTCCTTGTACTTCGTGTGCGTTTTTTGCCTAGTTATTGTGCTATTACCCATAATTTGTGGTATATTTAATAAGTTTGGACATACTTTTTGTCAGGTGGTTTACTGTTACATTCGTTTCCACGCAAAATAATGGCAGAAAAACAGTCAAATGAAGATAGTGTGAAAAGCAGTGTAGTAGTTCCTGCTCCCTTGAGAAAAGGGAGAAAACGTACTAGGAATGAGGAGGAGTGGAGGAAAAATATTAATAATAATTTTTAATAATGTTATTTGTTTTACGTCCCACTAACTACTTTTTAAGGTCTTCGGAGACGCCGAGGTGCCGGAATTTAGTCCCGCAGGAGTTCTTTTACGTGCCTGTAAATCTACCGACACGGGGCTGTCGTATTCGAGCACCTTCAAATACCACCGGACTGAGCCAGGATCGAACCTGCCAAGTTGGGGTTAGAAGGCCAGCGCCTTAACCGTCTGAGCCACTCAGCCCGGCGAAAAATATTAAGAAACGAAAACTCTATGCTCAGAAGAGACTACCACAGATGCCGAAGTGTACGCATGTCAGCAGTGTTTTGAAGTGTAAAGAGTTATCTATGCAGGATGTTCAAATGTATTTCCAAAACATCTCTTGTCCGTTTTATATTTCCAAAATGTCCCTTCTCCAACACATTTGTATTAATATCTAATTAACGGTATGGTATTAAATGCATTCTTTGATTGTGGAAAATTATGGAATGTATAACAATTAGCTAGAAGAATGTTTGAAAGAGTCAAACTCAAAATTACATTTTCTATTCGTTTTTTCTCCGTTCTGTAAACTAGAAGCTGCTGGAGAAAGGACATTTTGGAAATATGCTCCTCAATTAAAGTGACGCCGTAAAATAGAGTTTGTTTCTACATTTTTAAATACATATTATTCAATTATGTGCTATACATGCTCAAAAATGGTATTCTCTATATCTCGAAATTTCGATAAATCGAAATAAAATGTAGCTCCCGATGTGATTTGAGATATCGAGGTACCACTGTATTAGTCGGGTTTGAATCCCTCACAAAAAACTAAGTTTAAAAAGTTCCTACGGAGACACAGACGTATGATGTCAAGTGTGTGTGAGTGTGTATTCTGTAGCGTAAAACTTAAGGCTACCTGTTATTTACTTTTCTTGTTTTAGTTTTTCAAATAGTGAACATTTCTATGTGGAGAAAGTTGAATCTCTGCAGTAGCAGTCCTTTTTGCAAGGATATCACTGACAAGTGGCTTAACTTCTGGAGGCCGATAGAATCACAATTCAGCGTTATTCGGTTACACACGCCCGTTTTCACAGAATGAGATATCTATTTTCCTTCTTGTTCTTAACTCGTTCTTCAAGAAGCCTCCACAGAACACCAACACCTAAAACAGAACAACAGTTCACATTGTACTCACATTGTACCAAGCAGTAAACCACATTGGGTTGCACATTTGCAGGAAGTGGCGGCGATTGGAAATTAAAAGTGAGTGTGTATGTGGGGGGGGACACAAAAATTTATGAACAACAAAAAGATCCGGGTCCAAGGGACATAGCGGGAGGAGAGGGTGGTGTAGACATCAAAAATAAATAAAAAATTGCTGTAAAGTGGTTTTTGAATCTCGTTAGAGACGTAAAGGTTGACAGTCTACCAACTTAAGTGCGGTAATAATCGTAGTATACAATAAAACTTTCACCAAAGGAACAATAATTACACGTGTATTACAATTAAATAGAAGTAGGCTAATTATACAATTAAAAACTAATTTCGTATAGTTGACTGCACTGTTACAAATGTAACGAGGACAAAAAATAACAGGTTACCGAGTAACGACAACAGAATAACGTACTAGTGAAAGTAGTAATTGGGAAGTTGTAACTGTCACTAGTAGCAGCTTACAGACACAGAATGTGACCTTCCGAGTTCAGATAGTACGCATGTCTTCCAAGTGAGAGCGCTTTCGTAGGAGATTGCAAGTCAAGTACACTAGAGTGTATACTCTATAGTGTATTTGTTTAAGTTGTTGCTGTCGTCTGGTAACAGTTGACTCGAGACATCGTGCATTATAATATTATTATAAGTTTCACCTGCATAATTTTTCTTGTATCATAAGTAAATTTGTATGCTAACTTTCCATATTGATATTATAGATAACATATTATTGATAACTAGAACATGGATTTCCATGCACTATCAAATCTCAAATTATGCATGCATTCATGCACTATCATATAGCAAAACATGCACAATAAACTGGGAAAATATGTACTATCAAAATTCAGTCCCTTTTGGAGCATTGTACAACAACTAATTTCTCCAAATTGTCTTGATTTAAGTTCATTCGTTTTATCTGTCAGCACATTCTTAAGCACAAGAAGTGACAGGCGCGTACTTAAATGAAGACATTTCAGACAAAGTGAGGTCAAATTGTTCATCTTTTGGATTTTCGCCACGATACGAATTCTTGAACGGATCACTTTGTTCTACTTACATCTATCTACCGCAGCTATTTCTCCGTGCGATGATTGTAGACACATTTGAATGTCCTCAAATACTGGTAATGAAATTAAATGTCGTATGGCTTTAAGTGCCGGAATATCCCAGGTGCAGGTCTTTCTATTTGACGCCCATAGGGGGCCTGCGCGTCGTGATGAGAATTAAATAGTGATGAATACAACACATACACCCAGACCCCGTGCAGTAGGAATTAATTAAAATCCCCGACCCAGCCGGGAATCGAACCCAGGACCCTCTGAAGCGAAGTCCAGTACGCCGACCGTTCAGCCAACGAGTCGGACACTTGTAATGACTGTCCGCTACGATAACAAAGTGACGAGTGAGAGTTCGGGTAGGAAAATCCAATGTAACAACGGAAAAGGGTTCATTGCAAAAGCAAGGTTTGTAGCTGCTAGCTCAGTAACGCGGCGTCACAGAAGTGCATTACAAGTTTTGTTTTATTCATCTGACATAGACGGAAAAATGAGCCCTCAATGAGTAATACACAATTTACGGTGCGATTTATAACAATGTATAACTGGAACAGCTTATTCCTAAGAATTTCAGTGATCGACGTGGGGCCTTCGGGCTTACGTCAATGTTTGCTCAAGCAACAGATAAGAAAGTGTTTGGTTAATTGGATTATAGGACTTCTACCTTACGTACTAAATTTCATTGTCACATAGGAAGCCAGGAATACGTATTCTCCGTCTCTTATTTTTAGTAATAGACATACCGAGCTCGATAGCTTCAGTCGCTTAAGTGCGGCCAGTATCCAGTAATCGGGAGATAGTGGGTTCGAACCCCACTGTCGGCAGCCCTGAAAATGGTTTTCCGTGGTTTCCCATTTTCACACCAGGCTGTACCTTAATTAAGGCCACGGCCACTTCCTTCCCACTCCCAGCCCTTCCCTGTCCCATCGTCGCCATAAGACCTATCTGTGTCGGTGCGACGTAAAGCAACTAGCAAAATAATAATAATAATAATAATAATAATAATAATAATAATAATAATAATAATAATAATAATAGACATACTGTATAACGTGGAAAAAGGTCCCCAAGTTCTGCAAACCAACATTCATAAAAGGCACTATCGTGCAAGTTAACATTAAATATGCGCCAAAATCACAAGAAAAGTAATATTATGCAATATTAAACGTCTAGATATTCGCTATTAAATCCAAAATCTTCAAAATATGCATTATGCATGAATTTTCTCCTAAAAAGGCCGAAACATGCAAACATGCACGGAAAAAGAACGGTTATTTGGAATCGTTAAGCCATAAAACGAATATTTTCAAAGTTTGAGAATTGTAACCAGCTTATTAGAAACATGCATTTGCATGGATATCCGGGCTCTATTGACAACACTACTTCATTTTACTTCATCGATCCTCTTGTACCGGTTTTTGTCGAGGTTTAGCAGACAGATCATCATGTTTTCTTATCTTCTCTATCTAAAAGAACTCCTGCGGGACTAAATTCCGGCACCTCGGCGTCTCCGAAAACCGTAAAAGAGTAGTTAGTGGGACGTAAAACAAATAACATTATTATTATCTTCTCTATCCTTGATCCGAGCATTGTAAAACTCATTCCTCTAGATTTCAGAAAAGACACTATCTTGTCTTCTCATTTCATCCGTTGTCTGCCTCTCGGTAACAGGGTTTATACGATTTTAAAAATAATTCCCAGTTTCAGGCGGCTAAAATGGATTTAAAATGTAATTATTTCTCCACGAAGTGCCCCCTCCCCCTTCCCACCCCTAATCGCCGTTACTCTTTCCAGGGACGTAAAGTTAGGGCTTGCAGGGCCTGCAAGGCAGGCGGGCGCGCACCTTTTTCGGGGCCCCGCAGATTCCTTACAAATAATATATATCTAGCCTAATATCACTCTGCACGGAAATGGTCAGGGGTGTTTAGTAAAATCAGTCGAAATAATTCGTTTTTACAATTTGCACGTAGAGAAATTGCTATTTGCTTGCATCTAGCGGCAGTTATTATACAGGGTCTTTCACTCAAAGCAAATACAGCTCAAAGTGGTGCTGGATGGCCACCCACCCTATTCTTTTGTCGACGTAAGTCGCAAAGTCGCGAATAATGTGGCCTGTCAACCGATACCGGTTTTGAGAGCCCTATCTTAATGTGTGACTTCCCCTGCTTGCTTTAATTGTGTGCGGTAGTGATGGGTTAGCGACGGAATCGAGTAGAATCGAGTAATGTGCTCTTAGAATCGGTATTACCCGACTCCAGACTCGAGTCCAAGCATACTGGTGTCGCTATCTGTGGACATGCCTTAGAACTAAAATCTACTGTACTGGAGTGCACGGCATTCAGGGTCACCCACAGAATATTTTTGTGGTGTGGAGTGCAATATGTTTGCTACTGATGATTGATGTTGTTCAGTCATCGGTCGTCAATAATTCGATTGTTATGATTATTATCATCATCATCATCATAGGCACTAAAGGTTGTGACTTACTAACAAACTGTCAGCTGTTTAGCTAGAACAGAATGACGTTCTGTCCGCTGATTTGCTGCGTGAACGTACGTCACATTCTGGACGCCTCATCTTAATACCCGACATTATATCTGCCGAAAGTATGATGTACATATAAACTGCTGTAATTCACCTGTTCCCCCGGACGATTGTAGGCTTTGGCGCGGTTAGCAATAGGCTATGGTTACAAGAAATCTGTCATACTACCGATCATATTAGCACATCTACGCCCGTGTATATGCATAATGGCTACATGAGATATAATTTACCAGTAGCGAAGCAATACAATGTGTGCAGAAATATCGTCTATAGTCTACAAATAGCACATGCTTAAAATACACTGATTACAACATACATACCGTGACAGGGATTTGAAATAATAATAATAATAATAATAACAATAATAATAATAATAATAATAATAATAATAATAATAATAATAATGTTATAACTTTTACGTCCAAGTACGTACATTTGTATGGTTTTCGGGGATGCCGAGGTACCGCATTTAGTCCCCCGGGAGATTTTTTACGTCCCAATAATTCTACCGACACTAGGTTGACGTATTTGAGCACCTTCAAATACTACCGGAATAAACCAGTATCGAACCGGCCACGTTGGGCTATGAAGGCCAGATAAGCTATATTATCAATATTAGAATAGATGGCATATTCAGTGAAGTGTGTGCGAGACGCCGTAAACGGATATTTTCATATCTTATTATGCGTATTAAGTGGCATTATTATCGTTTTCAAGTAATTATCAAATTTAGGTTATTTCTTTTGCGCATTCATTCAGTTTTTTCATATCGTACCGCGCTGTCGCAATCCCATAAACCCTCAGCGACCGCTTGTACGCATGCTTCATCCATCTACGAGCCGGCGAGTGAGCGAACGTGTGACGTCATGCTATCATCGAGCCTTCGCAAGCGAAGCGAGTCCGAGCCTGGACTCGAAAGAATCGAGTACCGCGATTCCAGGCATCACTCGCGCACATGACTAGTGTGCGGGGTATGCTGGATGGCCGGCGCAGCGCAGCGAGTAAATGGGTGAGCTGAAGGTCAGACGAGCACATGGCAACTCGCTGAGCTTGGGGCCGGGAAAGCGCTTGTTTGGCTCACATGTAATTAACAAGCACACATAATAACGTATAATCAAAGTAAAATAATGTCTCAGCTTGTCACATAAGATGTTGAAACTGTCCCCCACCTGCATCTCCACATCCCTGGACCGAGCTCGATAGCTGCAGTCGCCTAAGTGCGGCCAGTATCCAGTAATCGCGAGATAGTAGGTTCGAATCCCACTGTCGGCACCACTGAAAATGGTTTTTAGTGGTTTCCCATGTTTACACCAGGAAAATGCTGGGGCTGTACCTTAATTAAAGCCACGGCCGCTTCCTTCCCACTCCTAGCCCTTTCCTGTCCCATCGTCGCCGTAAGACCTATCTGTGTCGGTGCGACGTAAAACAACTAGCAAAAAAAAAAAATAAAAAAAAATTACACATCCCTGGCTTCATCTAAGGAAATTTTCATTCATGCGCATTAGTTCATCTACCGAGATAGCCTCAATTTTTCTCGTGATATTTTGCTTTAGTTCATCTAGAGTGTGAGGGTTTGTTGCATAAACCTTATTTTTCAATTTTCCCCATACGTGAAAATCGCTAACCGTTAAGATCTGAGGATGTTGCGGGCCACAATGGTTTACTAATTACCCTGTTGTCATCTCAATTAAACTTAATGACTCGTTAGCCGTATGCGCGATTGCCGAGTCTTGCTGGAAATATCCCGATTGGCATTCATTGTCCGTCAATTGTTACAAAATGGTACGAGAATGTCATTCCTATATCTCTGCCCAGTGATTGTGGTTTCAAACACTGTAGACCATATTATCCTGTCTGCAGTTACTGCTGACAACACTCCCATTTTCACACTCTAGATGAACTCAAACAAAATATCACGAGAAAAATTGAGGCTAACTCGGTAGATGAACCAATGCGTATGAATGAACATTTCCTTAGATGAAGCCAGAAATGTGTAGATGCAGGTGGAGGATGTTTTGAACATCTCCTGTGACAAGGTGAGAAATTATTTTGATTACGCGATATTATGTGTGCTTGTTATTTACATGCGATTCATACGGGCGCTCTCCCGGCCCCAAGCTCAGCGAGTTGCCATGTGCTCGTCTGGTGTTCAGCTCGCCCATCTACCCGCTGCGTTGCGCCGGCAAGCTGGGCGGCCCGCAAACAGTAAATAGTAAATAGACTGGCAGCGCCCTATCTCGTAGCATTGGTGTAAAGGTAATCGCCCACTGCAGGGAACCGCGCCGCGCCGCGCGGAACAAGCTTGTGGAACATTCCACGGGCCATTTTCCGAGACTTCGCCCATACAGCACACCTCAACGCGCCGCCTCTCTCCAGTTGGGGAAGTGCAGCTCACACAGAAATATGAGTTCCAGTTCCGAGGAGGACTTATTATTTGCGGTTGCGATATTTGCAAATGAGGAAGAAGAAAAACGCGAAAGAAAAGTTTGGGTCCACAACATTTATGAGAAAAGGGAAACGTACGGAGAGTTTCACCATTTATTTCCTGATCTACTAAAGGACCGAAGTAAATTTTCCCACTGCTTTCGTATGTCCCAAGAAAAATTCTATGAACTATTGAACCTAGTTAAGCCGTGTGTACCGAGTTCGATAGCTGCAGTCGCTTAAGTGCGGCCAGTATCTAGTGTTCGGGAGATAGTAGGTTCGAACCCCACTGTCGGCAGCCCTAAAAATGGTTTTCCGTGGTTTCCCATTTTCACACCAGGCAAATGCTGGGGCTGTACCTTAATTAAGGCCACTTCCTTCCCACTCCTAGCCCTTTCCTGTTCCATCGTCGCCATAAGACCTATCTGTGTCGGTGCGACGTGAAGCAACTAGCAAATAAAAAAAGCCGTGTGTAGAGCAAGAATATATCACCTTTCGCCGAGAAAGGCGTACAGTGCACAATACCACTAACCGCGGGAAGGTACGAGCGTGCTGGCACTAGTCGAGGACTCACGAAGACTGCCGAAACGCCACGAAACCACATTCTTTCCGTTATTCCTTCCTTCTACCCTCGCCCATACAAGCGCGCCGAAAGGAAAAAGTTCCGTTCCAGAAACCTGGGGGCTTCTGGTGCGGAAATTCCACAAGCTTGTTCCGCGCGGCGCGGCGCGGCTCCCTGCAGTGGGCGTTAAGCCAATTCATTTCACAAGAAGCAGACCACGGAAATTTCTTCTCGGCTGCGCTGCGCGGCGCGGCGCGGTGTAGTGGGCGATTACCTTAAGAGGGATGTATCACGCAAAACTTGTCCGCTAGGCAGCATAATGGTAATACCCGGTATGCGCTTTACGCTGCTCGATTGTTTTACATGAGACTTATATCAAATACAGTAGAGACAAGACCAACTACAATTACATCAGACCCTAATGCAGAAAAAACATGGCGGACATCGGCGTGCGATATGAGAGGTTGAGGGAAAGGTTATGCATGTTTATTCCGAGTCGCCTAAAGAAAATATCACAAGTCGAACCTCATGAAATGCAACTCACTAACTCAAAATATGAATAATTAAACACCATAAGTAGCGTTATCGCGTATTGTAAGTCTAAATGAAATTTCAGAGGGGGAAAAAAATGAAGGGAGAATTATTGTATCAACGTCAGGTTGAAACACAGAGTATAAAAATATTTCACATATGGATCTCCGGTCAGCAAATACGATATATAGATGTCAACAAAGTACATTATTAACCTTACATGTAACACCACCATTAACCACAGCCCATTATGTAAAACACGCAAACAAATTTCCCCAACAAAATTTCAACCCTCCAAAATCCACCTGTATTGTTGAGTAGGTACAAGCGATATTTGCATGAGAAACTTGGCCGTCTAAAGCACTCGTCACCTTAAAACTCATCAGAATTGATGGCATAATTGTATTTTATATAAAAAAGAACATAATCCTCACGTTAACTCACGGGAAATGTGGTTAGGTTTAGTTTAGGCATGTTCATTGTAAAACGTTGAAAATTAATTAAGTTACATCATTCTTGCACCACCGTTTAAGATTAATTTAGTCTCTTTATCATAAATCTTGGTCATGATTTTCCGGATCTTTCTGGGACTGATTTAATTTTCTTTGTAGTAAGGTACGTTGGCTGATAGGGTAAATGCTAGGATAGGCAACATTAGTTTTAACTTCGGAAGTTTGCGCGGCACTGGAATTAGATCACCACCTTCTATAGGTATACGTCTTCCCTCAGAATACATTTGATTTCAAAAATGATAAAATCATTAATGCACACAACATTATTAGTCCTATGATTCGGTTCGAAGTTTTCCTTACGAATGCTCTTAACCCAATTTTGCCTTAATTCAGGTACTAGGTCTTTTGGAAACGGGAACACTGAGCTCTTACTTACATCAGGCACATAGTACATTGAACTATAAACATATTGCATAGGTAACTAAAAATAAAGAAAGTACTTTCGGAGAAGGACACGAGAATCAAAATTAACCTAATCACCACCGACATTATTGGAATAAATAAGCTCTTTGAGAACAAACAGCTTCTTACGGCACTGAAAGAGCATCTATAATCTTCTTAAGACCATAAATAAATATAATGTACGATTAATAATATTCAAATTTCCGTAAATATTTGGTAACAACACGGCTTACACAAATCAAAACAAACGCATGCTAGCACTCCAGCTGCCGCCATTATGGACAGTTTCGATAGGTCGGTTAAGGTCTGAGATATTGTAGTTGGTCTTGGTAGAGACAATACGCGACACTGAGCGAGATATCGAGGGACAGCTATTAGAACTTTCTCTAGCGGATTGACCTGAGAACTACTGATTCTGTCATAAGAGCACGTGTATTCGTGTGTGAAGTTTTTGGTGTTATTTATCCGTTTTCAGTGAGTTGACAACATTAAATAGTAGCGTGTGTCATTCCTTGATATCTCCTCTCAACATGAGGGGAAAGGTATGTGCTGTGTTTGACTGCAGTAACTATGAAGTAGAGAATAATGTGCCGTCTTTCTTCCGTTTCCCTCGTGACAAGAAAATGTAAGTAATACTGTGTTTGCATATATATTCTTCCAGTGACAAAGAGGTTTTTACAGTACTTCATAATCTTCTGACCTGCTCGACCTCGACCCATATTTTAACTGGCTTAAAATATAATACGCATATTTTATTGTATAGTGCAGCAGTTCAATACCGATGTGTTGTTGTAGGTGTGATCTGTGGGTTTGATTTAATTAAGGAAAATACATATGCAAATGAGTGTGGCTGGTTGTGTCCAAGTTACCCCATTTGGAATGCCGTAATGCGTTCTCAAGCACTGAAGAAAATATGGGTGATTTAAGAAATGTGCATATTTTGTTGAAACAATATGATGATGCAAACTCGCTTTACCATAATGTAATGGCATTATGGCAAGTATTGCTTGTAGGGAAAATTTGAATGTTTTTGAGGCTAAATTTATAGATTTTCTTTCTGTTAGTAGGCTTCAAGTTAAACGGAAAATTGTTCAGCTCTTAAATGTAAATTCATTGAATCATGTGTGTAAGGACTGTGCCGATATTTTTGTTAACACGTGTTTTAATATGATGATACAATGCTTTTTAAATGAGTAAAAAGAAAAATCTAGCCGTGAACGTTCAGGCAGGAATTCTAAAGCTTATAATAACCTGTTAAATAATTCTTCATTCATTTACCCAGAATTGCTTTAGCAACTTTGAAGTTAATATCTTAGTAACTCTTTCTTTCTAGACGTAATTTATTTATCTATTTCCGTATGTACCTTTCCATTGATACTTGAATTTAGCACGAACTTTCAGGTCAAGCCACTAGGAGCGCCACTTGCGTCTTGTCTCGCATTTTAACACGGCTAAATCCGGAAGTGTCGCGTATTGTCTCTACTGCATTTGCTTATATGGAGTATTCCTATATTTGTGATCATCGAAACGAAACTTTAGCTTTAAATGCATGAAAATGCAGTTACCATATTCTGTTAATGTTTTTAACTAGACGGGAAATGGTATAGGTGAAATGGCGATTGCGGATTTGGAAGCAGAATTGAAGAAAAGGAGCGGAAAAATATCCGGAAAAAGCAAGAGTTAATTGAAAGGTAAAGACTAAATGCAGCAACTCCTTCTTTTAGCGTTTGTGTTAAGCTTGAATTCTTTAAGTACAAATAGCATTTTGAAAACATTCCTAATACGGTATTTTTCTTTTCTTTGCAGGTTAGAGGCGTACGTAACGCACGACATTGGTGTGACAGCAGCAGTGCCTGGGGTTACATCCAGTACGACTGAACTTCATTTCCCTGCAGCGCACGAGTTTCAGGATCTTGTTTCGGACCATAGGACAAATATGAAGATTTCAAAATTGGAATTAATGAATTATTTCGTGTTCAGGAAGGATGACATTGATGGTGCTTCAGGGTCAAATAATAATTATAGGTCACTGTGTGATTCAAGGTACCGCACACGGTGTTATGACTGTTTTCCTACTTCTATATCTTCATGCTCTCGGAGTTATTTCCAAGGTACCGGTGCCACGCCATGAAAATGTCGAAGGTACAGCGTTCTCCTTAAGTCTTCGTCTTTCGCATAAAATTATTGAAATAGGTTATATTAACTCCTCAGAATATCACTACCTCATTATAAAATTATTTATTAATTAGTACTAATTAGCTTACCAATTTCAGTAATGACATAATCTTCAACTCCAAAATGTTTCGAGCAGACCTTGATATTAGGAGTCACATTTTTATTTCGTAGGTCCTGGCTACGAATCGCATGCAACCACTTTTTACGGAAAGGATCCTGCTTAGGAAATTCATGGTTATGAATACGGTCGACCTTGATATTGGGATATTGGGGCACAGCAATAGTCAGGCATCACAATTTTCTTGTTGTCTTTGTTGTCGTAACGATATATTAAATCTTTAACTTCATCATTTAACTAGGTAACTTCCATTAAAAACACATACAAACAAATTACGATCGACAAGCGCATACCGGGTAGGCTATTACTCGCGAGACATCCATCGGTAGTGTTTCAGTACATCCCTAGTGAAGCTAGAAGATTGCGGCCGCCGCCATCTTACGTCACTACAGAGCCACGGTAAACATGTGTGTTACTGTGATAAGTGCAGTTTTGTTTTATGTTGTCTTAATGCACAATTCACAATAATGTTTTGGCAAACTACTGTGTGGCAGAATGGCGAATACCTGTGTAGTGTTTGGGTGTGGTTTTTCCTATTTACGAAGAAAGAATAAGGAAGGAATAGGAGTTTCAATACATCGGTAAGTGGCGTAGATGTGCTTGTGTACCCCCATTACCTACTTATTAATACAATTTTATTCACTACTAGCAAGATACCCGTGCTTCGCTAGGGTATTATAATGAAATTTATAATTGAATGGTTAACGTTTTATATATAATCCACCGAAATTCGCGATGTGACTCGTTTTCTGAGAGAATCCGCCAAAATTCGTGATCTGATTCGTTTTCTGAGAGATTACGGCAAAGTTCCACCCATTTTTCAATCTTTCTTTCCAGCAATCGATTTCGTTCTTCCCGGGCTGATTCCAGGTATTCCACTCGGTCAGTTGGGTTCCTAAATCTTTGCCATCTTTTCCTATAAGCATTTTGAATATGGTTCAAATCCTTGAGGAGATCCGGCGTGGTGTCATCTTGGGCGCCTTGACGGTACTGAACCCGCGGCCGGACTGCATTCGTAGTCTCTACCCGGCCAGTACCCGTTTCTAGCGCGGTCCGCACATTTGGACGACGGTCCAGAACATTATTATTATTATTATTATTATTATTATTATTATTATTATTATTATTATTATTATTATTCATGTTCTGGACCCCACAGAAAGATGCAAGACCGCTACTTGGCGGTAAATTACATCTGCTGCCATTGTCATTGCTGAAAATGTGACCAGCACCATCGTCGCGCGTAGGCAAGTGCGCGAGATTTCTGGCGACACGAATGATATACTTCCGTGCATTATTGACCTTATTATAGAGGTGAACAGTTGCACGGTCAATATCATTCCTATCGTTTATTTCAAATGTGTTTAAATTTTTATTTATATGCCAGGAGAATCCACTGTAATCTAACTTTATGTTCTCCAAAGGAAAAGATGGCTCTTGAAAACGAACCCAGGAAAGATTTAAAATGATCAGTTTCTGATCAGAATAAATACATTATGAACAGTAAAATCAATTGGTCTCAATGCATTTTTCAGCCCACCGCCGTTAAGTTGATTTAACCCCCCCCCCACCTACCCCGCCCAAAGGGGCGTGTTTATTTTTGTTTAAAGGAGATTCCAAATACCAATGTTCACGTCTGTTACATTCAATTTTGAGATATGTATCCCCATAAACATAATTACCTTTTTTTAACTTCCTTTCACACTACTCCTTTAAGTGAAGTTTCCGGCAAAAATACTTGTTTCTTTAATAGTAAAGGATATTCTAAATACCAATTATCACGACTCTAACATCTTCAGTTTTTGAGATATGTGTCTTCATGAAAGGAGTTTAACTCCTTTTCACTCCCGCCTCTCAAGATGATTCCCCCCCCCCCCAAAAGCGTTTTTCTTTGTTTTTAAAGGAGATCCAAATTTCAATTTTCACGTCTGGAATAACTTTAGTTTTTATTAGACGTGAGTATTCTCATACAATTAAGTCAATTAATTTTTCAGTTCTTTCACTTCCCCCTCCCCACTTCATTGGATTTTCCGAGAATACGTGTTTCTTTACTTTTTAAGCAGATTCCAAATATCAAATTTCACGTCTTTAACATCTTCATTTTTGAGATATCAGTAGCTTAATTAAAAGAAATCAACACCATTTTCAGTCACTTTTACCCCCCTCCCTTCCTCCACCCAAGTGGTATTTCCGAAAACTAAAAGTACACGTTTCTTTATTTTTAATAGAGATAAAAATACCATTTTTCACTTCTGTAACATGTTATATTTTTTTGATATACTGTAGAAATTCTCATTTTAAAATTTCACCCCTTTTTATTTCCCCTTAAGTGGAGTTTCCAAAAACAAATCACCTATGTTTCTTTACACTTATAGGAGATTCCAGCTACCCACATTTTACGTCTGTAACATTTTACGTTCCTCAGATATTCTGTAGATATAGTCTTTCAAAAAATTCACCCCATTTGTCACCCCTGTTTAACCGCAATTAATTGGATTTTCCAAAAACAAAAAAAAAGTACGTGTTTCTTTATATGTAAAGGAGATCCCATATACAAATTTTCAGTTCTGTAATATCTTCAGTTTCTGAGATATATGTATCCTCATTAAAGGCATTCAACCCATTATTCACTCTTTTACACCCCTCCTGTTGGAATGTACAGAATACAAAAAAATACGTGTTCCTTTATTTTTAAAGGAGATTCTAAATACCAATTCTTACATCTGTAACTTATAAAGTTTTAAGATGTAGACACACTCATTTTAAAAATTCGCTCCCTTATCACCCCCGTCATTAATTGGATTTTCCAAAAACAAAAAATTCGTGTTTCTTTATTTTTAAAGGAGATTCCAAACACCAATTTTCAGGTCCGTAATATCTTCAGGTTCTGAAATATAAGTAGCCACATTAAAGACATTCAACCACTTTTTCACCCTTTTCCACCCTTCCTATTGGGATTTTCCGAAAACAAAAGAATACGTGTTTCTTTATTTTAAAGGAGATTTTAAATACCAATTTTTACATCTATAAACTTTAAAAGTTTTGAGATATAGATACACTCATTTAAAAAATTCACCCCTTTCACCCCCCATTAATTGGATTTTCCAAAAACTAAAAATACGTGTTTCTTTATTTTAAAGGGAATCCCAAACACCAATTCTCAGGTCTGTAATATCTTCAGTTTCTGAGATATAAGTATTCACTTTAAAGGCATTCAACCCGTTTTTCACCCCTTATCACCCCTCCTATTGGGATTTTCCGAAAACAAAAAATACGTGTTTATTTTTAAAACGGTCAAAACTACCAATTTTCAGGTCTGTAATATCTTCAGTTTCTGAGATATAGGTACCGGTATCCTGATAAAAGGCATTCAACCCCTTTTTCGCCCTTTTTCACCCCTCCTATTGGGATTTTCTGAAAACAAAAAAATACGTGTTTCCTTATTTTTAAAGAGGATTCTAAATACCAATTTTCACATCTATAAACGTTTAAAGTTTTGAGATATAGATACACTCATTTTAAAATTTCACCCCCCTTTTCACCCCCTTACCGAAGGAATATCCAAAAATCCTCTCTTAGCGAGCACCTACATCATAATATGAATATATCCCCAAAATTTCGTTTCTTTATGTCCAGTAGTTTTGGCTCGGCGATGATGAATCAGTCAGTCAGTCAGTCAGTCAGTCAGTCAGTCTGTCAGTCAGTCAGTCAGGCAGTCAGTCAGTCAGTCAGTCAGTCAGTCAGGACAAGCTATTTTATATATATAGATTAAAGATGCCTAATTCACTTCCTTCCGATGTATATTTATCGGCGTTAGCCCACTTGTTACTTAGTGCGGCTAGGGCGTAATAATAATAATAATAATAATAATAATAATAATAATAATAATAATAATAATAATAATAATAATAATAATAATAATCATCATCATCATCATCATCTGTTTACCGTCCAGGTTCGGTTTTTCCCTCGGACTTAGCGAGGGATCCCACCTCTACCGCCTCAAGGGCAGTGTCCTGGAGCTTCAGACTCTTGGTCGGGGGATACAACTGGGGAGTATGACCAGTACATCGCCCAGGCGGCCTCACCTGCTATGCTGAACAGGGGCCTTGTGGAGGGATGGGAAGATTGGAAGGGATAGGCAAGGAAGAGGGAAGGAAGCGGCCGTGGCCTTAAGATAGGTACCATCCCGGCATTCGCCTGGAGGAGAAGTGGGAAACCACGGAAAACCACTTCCAGGATGGCTGAGGTGGGAATCGAACCCACCTCCACTCAGTTGACCTCCCGAGGCTGAGTGGACCCCGTTCCAGCCCTCGTACCACTTTTCAAATTTCGTGGCAGAGCCGGGAATCGAACTCGGACCTCCGGGGGTGGCAGCTAATCACGCTAACCACTACACCACAGAGGCGGCAATAATAATAATACATTGGGTTATAAGTAAAGTTTTTGTTTCGGTGGGTTAGTAAAGGAATAATAGTGGCCTCGATCTCTTCTAATTTTTAGATACATTGTAAGGATATCAACATTACTGTTAAAATTAGAGTGCAAGGATTAGTAATTTGGTAACAATCAAAATAGGTGTTAGGTTTATTATCACAGAATATTATTGAATATATCTCAGGATTTGGTGGTGAAGATGTTAGTCAGTTGTTTATCTACCGTGTGATACTTGCAAGGAAGGTATTGTACAAAAAGAAAAACCTTAGCTGGGCTGAGTGGCTCAGACGGTTGAGGCGCTAGCCTTCTGACCCCAACTTGGCAGGTTAGATCCTGGCTCAGTCATGTGGTAGTTGAAGGTATTCAAATACGCCAGTCTCGTGTCGATAGATTTACTGGCACGTAAAAGATCTGCGGGACAAAATTCCGTCACCCCGGCGTCTCCGAAAACAGAAGTAGTTAGTGAGACGTAGAATAAATAACATTAAACATTATTATTAGAAAATCCTTATCCATTAATTTTTTTTTGCAAGGGGCTTTACGTCGCACCGACACAGATAGGTCTTATGGCGACGATGGGATAGGAAAGGCCTAGGAGTTGGAAGGAAGCGGCCATGGCCTTAATTAAGGTACAGCCCCAGCATTTGCCTGGTGTGAAAATGGGAAACCACGGAAAACCATCTTCAGGGCTGCCGATAGTGGGATTCGAACCTACTATCTCCCTGATGCAAGCTCACAGCCGCGCGCCTCTACGCGCACGGCCAACTCGCCCGGTCATTAATTTATTTCAAGAATGGCGGTTATCTGCATATTCCTACGAAAGATGTTGTTCATGTGTGCAAACTTACTTAGATGTATTTCGGAGAGTATACATGTAATCGTCCGCCTCTGTGGTGTAGTGGTTAGCGTGATTAGCTGCCACCCCCGGAGGTCCGGGTTTGATTCCCGGCTCTGCCACGAAAATTTGAAAAGTGGTACGAGGGCTGGAACGCGGTCCACTCAGACTCGGGAGGTCAACTGAGTAGTGGTGGGTTCGATTCCCACCTCAGCAATCCTCGAAGTGGTTTTCTGTGGTTTCCCACTTCTCCTCCAGGCGAATGCCGGGATGGTACCTAACTTAAGGCCACGGCCGCTTCCTTCCCTCTTCCTTGTCTATCCCTTCTAATCTTCCCATCCCTCCACAAGGCCCCTGTTCAGCATAGCAGGTGAGGCCGTCTGGGCGAGGTACTGGTCATTCTCCCCAGTTGTATCCCCGACCAATAGTCTGAAGCTCCAGGACACTGCCCTTGAGGCGGTAGAGGTGGGATCCCTCGCTGACTCCGAGGGAAAAGCCGAACCTGGAGGGTAAACAGATGATGATGATGATGATACATGTAATCATTTAAGCTCAGTCATGAAAGGGAACATACCTAATTAAGTCACAGTAAAGTTGTATGAAACACTGTTGTTGTTTTTATTTTTAGTTTAAATTCACATGCTTTAGATCTAAACTCAAAGGACACGCACGTTTATCGCCTTATTAGTGTAATTTCATTACTGTATCTGAAAATACGTGTGAGAGCCCGCCTGGTGGCGTTGAAGTCTGAACAGTCTGACACCGTGGTTAGCCAGTTCGAGTCCCATTGGTCGAAAAAATTTCACTATCAGAAGGTTGGTCGGCATGGTAGGGGAGTTGGTGGTATAAAATACCTAATCATTAGATTGTGTTCTAAAAGCCTGGATTAAATTCCAAACCACTCCATAGTGCTCAAATGGAGTGAGGGCATATGACGCTGTTGATGGTGATTCGTCCGTCGGATGAGGAGAAGGCTATGTGCTGGCATCGGATTTCACCCTCTCCCTTTGTACCACCAGGAATTACGCCATTCATTTCATCTCATTATCTCCTCTGTTGAGATTGACGTCAGTAAGGTCATCCGGTCATAAAACCTCTCCACGACAGATTCATCTCACTTCATACCCGACCCTGTACAGAAAGGGGACAAGGGTTGGACAAATAAACAAACTTGAAAACACGTGTAAATCGTGCTGTAAGAGAGTTGAATGGAAACAGGTTTGACCATAGATCGGTCTAAAATAGGTTGACTATTTTTAGGCATTCGTAAATTGATATACCAGTGTTTCTTTTTCTAACAGTAAAATGAAGGACCTAAAAGGGCTAGTTAATCAGTCTTGTTGTTATTATTTCGATGTGCTTTTAATTATTTTAATTTTCTGCTGTTCAGTATACCCGTTTCGGCTACTATTTTAAGGCTGGTCTCCACTGATTAACATTTAACAACAACATGTTAAATGTTAACTGGTGGCACCATCAACATGTTAAATGTTGAATACTGTTTCATTTAACATTGCGTCCACACTTAATAAACATGTTAAACTTGACTTCCTTTGTTTATATACAGGTAGTTGATTATATCAATTTGTGGTAATACATTTAGGTGGTGTCTAGTATTTTCAAACAAGGATAATGGGCTCAAATGAAGAGTTTTTGGCCTTTGCTGTTGCCACTGTTGCTTCCTGTTTTGATATAGAAATGCAGTTTTATTAGGCACATTTACTCCCCTCAGCCTGATCATTGCTTCAAAAGCAAACCACTTTGAAGTATAAACTTCGTCCGCTCCCGCCCCCGATTTTCGACTTTTCTGAATTTTTTGCAATTCTCGACTGCACTGGGAGCGGAGGGACGCTGGTTATTTTTCGATGCACCCCCGGGAACAATTGTAGATAATTTCGAGTTCCTGGAAACTGTCGTCTTTCTTCGCTTTATCTCTGTATTCCTTTGATGAGACATCCCGCAAACAAGGCCTTTCTAATATATCATTAATTAAGTCCAGATTAATCTCTCCTGCTCCACTCCATTTCTGACCATACATTTCAGTATAGTGCAGAGAGAACGACACATGTGCGCGTACTGTATTTCTAGCTTATAACAAAGAGAATGAGTGTTTGGGAGTTTTGTAACTATAATTCTACTTTACGCGAAGCACGCCGTTTGCGTCGTGTAGGTTGTCTGTTGTCATGGAAACAGCACGGAATTTGCCGAAGCTGTGCCGACATCTCACGAACAAGGAATTGACTTGACAGGTTTTCCACTTGGAGCGGAAAACACGCCAACATGTTAAAAGTGTTAACCTCAACATTCTGAATTAACATGCAAAGTCAATTGGAAGACACAATCACAATATACATGTCAATTGTAACATGTTAAATTTAACGTGTTGGTGTTAAATGTTTATCAGTGGAGACCGGCCTTTACATTAATACATCGGGGTAGTGTAGTGACGTATGATGGCCGCGGCCGCACGCTTCCGGCTTCAGAATCCTGCTGCTCATTGCCAGTCTACTATGTCTGTGGGGCGGCGCCACTTTGAGTGAAAGACTGTAATTGTGTTGAGTGTTACACAGCACAGCTTGTCGTCTCTCGCAACACCGCGTCTCGCCCCTCACAAAAGACCTGCACCGAATTATTTCAAATGAATGATTATAGCAATAAAGATTTATACCAAACTACCACAATTTAATTCGAAAATGATACTTTATTGATGTGCAGTGCACCAGAGATCACATTATGTAGACATTTTGCTGAACATTTAACTTTTGTCGCACATGTATTCGAGAACACTGTATAGTGCCAATAATAAGTTGGTGTAGTAACAATCAGACAAGTTATCTTCAGACGAAATTTCTCTGCACGAAGTTAATAATAAACTACGCTTATTAATTGTGCGGTTTGATTTTTCAAACTTTATTTGAACAGATATTTTAAATTTTGTTCGTATATTTATTGGTGTTGTAATCGAATAAATTATCATACCTGAGACTTCCATATCGGCTACATAGTATAGTTACTGAAACTTCAAACCAATTAAAATTATATAAGTCCAGGACCCGCCGGCTGTGTGACGCCATGGGTGACGACATTGAGAGGATGAGATATTTTTTGTATAACTTGACAATATATTGCACACTTCTACCTGCTGTAATTAAATGTATATCAGTTACTTATAGGTTTTGCATTTTATTTGAAGGGGGCCCGAATTTTTATTTTGGCATGCGGGCCCGTATGGCATACGTTACGCCCCTGTACATTTTACACAACCTAAGAACAGAAGAACTGACCATTTCTATGCATTTTCTTATTGAATTAATTTCCTTCCCTACATTTGTTAGGATGCTAGCAGGAAGTTGGGAGATGCAAATCAGTAGCAGTTCGAAGATCCTAGTACTGAATTTGCCTAAAGGCATATCAGTTAATTTTGTATTTTGAGCCATCAGTACCGTATTGTCTTTATCAATCAATCAATCAATCAATCAATCAATCAATCAATCAATCAATCAATCAATCAATCAATCAATCAATCAATCAATCAATCAATCAATCAATCAATCAATCAATCAATCAATCAATCAATCAATCAATCAATCAATCAATCAATCAATCAATCAATCAATCAATCAATCAATCAATCAATCAATCAATCAATCAATCAATAGTAGTATAATAAGCGGGTTCGGCCGCCTCCTCCTCCTCCCGCCGCCTCCTCCGCCGCCGCCTCCGCCGCCGCCGCCAGCGGGAAATTTGAATTTTGGCGGGAAATTTGAATTTTGGCGGGAAATTTGAATTTGTAAACAAAGCCACGTGCTTTTTGACAGCTGTCATCGACAACAACGCAACGCTAACCTCACTGCTGCCATCTTGACGGGCCTAAACCTCACTAGTGCCAACTTAACCTCACTAGCGTGAGGTAAACAAAGCCACGTGTTTTTTGACAGCCACGTGCTTTTTGACAGACAACAACGCATCGCTAACCTCAGTACTGCCATCTTGACGGGCCTAAACCTCAGTAGTGCCAACTTAACCTCACTAGCGCGAGGTAAACAAAGCCACGTGCTTTTTGACAGCCACGTGCTTTTCAACAGATTTGTAAACAAAGCCACGTGCTTTTTGACAGACAACAACGCATCGCTAACCTCAGTACTGCCATCTTGACGGGCCTAAACCTCAGTAGTGCCAACTTAACCTAACTAGCGCGAGGTAAACAAAGCCACGTGCTTTTTGACAGCCACGTGCTTTTTGACAGATTTGTAAACAAAGCTACGTGCTTTTTGACAGACAACAACGCATCGCTAACGTCAGTACTGCCATCTTGACGGGCCTAAACCTTAGTGGTACCAACTTAACCTAACTAGCGCGAGGTAAACAAAGCCACGTGCTTTTTGACAGCCATGTGCTTTTTGACAGATTTGTAAACAAAGCCACGTGCTTTTGACAGCTGTCATCGACAACAACGCATCGCTAACCTCAGTACTGCCATCTTGACGGGCCTAAACCGCAGTAGTACCAACTTAACCTAACTAGCGCGAGATAAACAAAGCCACGTGCTTTTTGACAGCCACGTGCTTTTTTGACAGCTGTCATCCGCCATCTTTAAACTACAGAGCACCGTGCTGCCCTCTTTCGTCACCTGTCATCAGCAGTGCTGCCATCTTGACGGGCCTAAACCTTAGTGCTACCAACTTAACCTCACTAGCTCCAGATAAACAAATCCACGTGCTTTTTGACAACCACGTGCTTTTTTGATAGCTGTCATCCGCCATCTTTAATCTATAGAGCACAGTGCTGCCCTCTTTAGCTACTTACCTTTGAAATGTGGTGGCGGATAATTTGAAAAATGCTTTTCGACAAGCAGCCATCTTTAATCCAGAGAGAACCGTGCTGCCCTCTAAGTGGTGGCGGCAAATTGAAAAATTCCACGTGCTCTTGTTTGAAAACAAACTCACGTGCTTTTTTTGACAGCTGTCATCTGCCATCTTTAATCTATAGAGCACAGTGCTGCCCTCTTTAGTTTGAAATGTGGTGGCGGTAAATTCCACGTGCTCTTGTTTGGAAACAAAGCCATGTGCTTTTTGACAGCTGTCATCCGCCATCTTTAATCAACAGAGCACCGTGCTACTATCATGCGGGCAATTTCATCACCTGTCATCCGCCATCTTTAATCCACAGAACACCGTGCTGCCCTCTTTATGACTACTACCTTAAGCATGTAGTAGCGGGCAATTTGAAAAGTTCTGTTAGCTATCATCCGCCATCTTTAATCAAGAGAGCACCGTGCTGCCATCTTTAGCTAGATACCTTTGAAATGTGGTGGCGGCAAATTGAAAAATTCCACGTGCTCTTGTTTGGAAACAAACTCACGTGCTTTTTCGACAGCTACCATCCGCCATCTTTAATCAACAGAGCATAGTGCTGCCCTCTTTAGTTTGAAATGTGATGGCGGCAAATTCCACGTGCTCTTGTTTGGTAAACATAGCCATGTGCTTTTTTGACAGCTGTCATCCGCCATCTTTAATACACAGAGCACCGTGCTGCCCTCTTTATCGTAGTAGATGTAAATTCGTCACCTGTCATCCGCAGTGCTGCCATCTTTAGCTAGATACCTTTGAAATGTGGTGGCGGATAATTTAAAAAGAAAAATTCTACAGCAGCCCTCTCTCGACGCTAATTGCATAAGATGGCGGCTATACATGACTCCTTAAGGGTGCTTACGCAAGATGGCTGCTATACACAGGTTCTTATGAGACGCCCTTGGGATGCTTGCTCAAGATGGTAGTTATACATGGCTCCTTATGAGATGCCCTAGGGATGCTTGCTCAAGATAGCGGCTGCTCTTATGGGACGGCTTAAGTGTCCTTGCACAAGATGGCTTGAGACGCCCTAAGGATGCTTGCGCAAGATGGCGGACACAAGATGGCGGCTATACAAGTCTCCTTATGAGACGCCTTAAGGGTGCTTGCGCAAGATGGCTGCTGCTCTTAGCTTAGAGGCTAACGTGTCGTGATAGTTCGATTCATTAAATTTAGGGCTTAAATGCAAAATGTTAAATATCTCGAAAACGGTGCATCGTAGAGCAAAACGGACAAAATTTTTCTACCCAATACCTAGGTTCGCAGTATGAGGAACAAGAAAATCATAGTCTAATGATGGGATCAACGGTTCGGTTCCTACTTAGGCCCTTTGGCATTTGCTCTGTTTTAGCTTGTATTGAAGCGAGTCTTCGTAACATGATCAGGTCTAGCTATGGTAGAGAGTATAACGTACCGTGCAGGTTCGATTCATTAAATTTGGAGGCTTAAATGCAAAATGTTAAATATCTCGAAAACGATGCATCGTAGAGCAAAACGGACAAAATTTTTCCGCCTAATACGTAGGTTCGTAGTATCAGGAACAAGAAAAAACATAGTCTAATGATGAGATCAACGGTTCGATTCCTACGTAAGCCCTTTGCCATTCGCAGCTATCTATTTCTACAAGATGGTGGCTGCTCTTATGAGAAACAAGATGCCTTGAGACGTCCTAGGGATGCTTACGCAAGGTGGCAGACACAAAATGGTGACTATACATAGCTCCTTATGAGACGGCCTAGGGGTGCTAGCACAAGATGGCGGCTACTCTTATGAAGAAAGCTAGCTTAGAGGCTACTGCGCAAGATAACAGCTGCTGTTATGCATGTGGTGGAGGGCAATTTGAAATTCTATGTGCTTAATCAACAGAGCACCCTGCTGCCCTCTTTAGCTGAAATGTGGTGGTGGATAATTTGAAAAATTCTTTTGACAGCTATCATCTTTAAACAAAGGCGACTATACATAGGCTGTTAAGGCCTTATCATTCTCCTCCTCCTCCTCCTCCTCCCCCTCCTCCTTATCTACCTCCTCCTCCGCCTCTTATGTCAAGGCATAGCTTTATATCGAACAAGTTTAAACCTGCATCGCGAAGGCAAGCGTGTGCAGCGATAACATTATTGCGCATGTTTAGACTTTCGAAACATAAGAAGAGTAGAATCAAACGCTGTACTCGATACGACATGTGATCAGAACATTGATTGATGCGTTCAGAAAACAAAATAAGTGATCAAGACTAGAATCGAACGATGTACTCAATACATCATGTGTTTAGAATATGTCAGGGGATACGCTTGTTCTAAGAAGATCAGATTGAAACATAACAAGACTAGAATAGAACACTGTAATCGATGTTGTTAACTTCAACATGTGATCAGAACATTGATTGATGTGTTCAGAACACAAAATAAGTGATCATGACTAGAATCGAACACTGTACTCGATACAACATGTGATCAGAACATTGATCGATGTGTTCAGAACACGAAATAAGTGATCAAGACTAGAATCGAACACTGTACTCAATACAACATGTGTTTAGAACATGTTAGGGGGTACCCTTGTTCTAAGAAGATCAGAATGAAACATAACAAGACTAGAATCGAACACTGTAATCGATGTTGTTAACCTCAACATATGATCAGAAAATTGTTTGATGTGTTCAGAGCAAAAGTACAATTTTGATGATTTGCGCAGCTAACTCGCTCGGTAAACGATATAGCCAAAGTATAACTTCAAATTATTTACCTTCCATCATTCGTCTTGTGTGTAAAAATCAGTCGAACAAGTTATCGCATAAACATGGCTGAAAAAAAATCGTGATAGGGTATGGAACCCAGGGGTTACATCTTATCCGAAGGGCAAAAAGGATGAAAGGACTCTTCCTCCTCCTTACCGCACATTCCTTGGCTAAAGGGCTAATGGGCTAAAGGGCTAATGGGCTAAAAGGCTAAAGGGCTAATGGGCTAAAGGGCTAAAGGGCTAAAGGTGCAACAACCTCATCGATCGCTATCAGCAAGAACGCTTGTACTTTGTTAAGTGTAGAAAATTAATCTTTATTGGTAAATGGTTTTATGTTCAGAACAAGGAATGGAACCTAGGGGTTACGTCTTACCTAATAAAATCCCCGAGGTGCGATGAGTTACGTTTTTCGAACTAGTGTTTGGAACACTGAACTTTTCAAGATGGCAAGAGTGAGGTTAGCAATGTTCTGTTGTTGGATTTTAAATTCCGCGCTACAACATGCATAAGGTGGCAGCCCTTGAGGTTTACTCCCGTAAAGATGGCAAGAGTGAGGTTAGCAATGTTCCGTTGTTGGATTTTTAAAATTCCCCGCTATAACATGCAAAAGGTGGCAGCCTTGAGGTTTACCGCCGTAAAGATGGCAGCAGTGAGGTTAGCGACGCTCCATTGTCCTTCAAAGTGAGGTTAGGGTTCGTCAAGAAGACAGCTGTCAAAAAAGCACGTGGCTATGTTTACCAAACAAGAGCACGTGGTCGTGACGTCACGCTCACGTAGTATGCTGCCTCAGCATGTAAAGTTCAATGTCTACACCTACGTAGTTAACACTCTGCTATGTTCACAAGATTTTTATACATCACTATTCTTTATGCTTTAAGTTCATTCACATAGGCTATGCTATGATAGCAGCACAAACACATGCGAACTTTGTACATTCTAATGGAATAAGTTTAGTACTGTGTGCGTCATGGATACATGATGTGTGCACGCATTTAATCTTGACTATACGTAATGCTGCTGCTTTGTTTACAAGATTTTTATACATTGCTATTCTTTATGCTTTAAGTTCGTGCACGCACAAGCGATACTCGTACGCTCTAGCAGGAGAAGTTTAGTACGATATTCGATACATACATTATCGATAGGTGATGTGTACACGCTTTAGAACATAGCTCATCTTTATGCTTTAAGTTCGTGCACATGGGTTAGGGATACACAAAAGCGATTGCTACATGCTCTAGCGGAAGAAGTCTAGTACGATAGTAGATGCATGTAAAATCGATAGGTTATGCTAAGATAGCAGCACACTTACATGATTTTAGCACAATCTATTGGGAAAAGTTTAGTATGATAGTCGTTTCGTGCAAAATCATTAGGTAATGTGTAAACGCTTCGAAACAAGGCTATTCTTTGTACTTTAAGTTCATGCGTACAGGTTATGCTAAGATAGCGGCACAATCTAGCGCAAGAAGTTTAGTACGAGAGTCGATGTATGTAAAATCGATAAGTAATGAGTACACGCTTTAAAACATGGTTATTCTTCGTACTTTCAGTTCATGCATCTTAGTTATGCTAAGATAGCAGCACAATCTAGCGGAAGAAGTTTAGTACGATATTTGTTGCATGCAAATCGATAGGTGATGTGTACACACTTTGAAACATGGCTATTCTTTTTACTTTAAGGTCATGCGTATAGGTTATGCTAGGATAGCAGCACAATCTAGCGGGAGGAGATTGGTATGAGAGTCAATGCATGCAAAATCCATAGGTAATGTGTACATGCTTTGAAACATGGCTATTCTTTGTACTTTTAAGTTCATGTGTATAAGTTATGCTAAGATGCCAGCATAATCTAGCGGAAGAAGTTTAGTACGAGAGTCAATGCATGCAAAATCGATAGGTAATGTGTACACGCTTTGAAACATGGCTATTCTTTGTACCTTAAGGCCATGCGTATAGGTTATGCTAAGATACCAGCACAATCTAGCGGAAGAAGTTTAGTACGAGAGTCGATGCTTGCAAAATCGATAGGTAATGTGTACATGCTTTGAGACATAGCTATTCTTTGTACTTTAAGTTCATGCGTCTTAGTTATGCTAAGATAGCAGCACAATCTACCTGCAGAAGTTTAGTACGAGAGTCGATACATGCAAATTCGATAGTTGATGTGTACACGCTTTGAAACATGACTAATCATTGTACTTTAAGTTCATTGGTATAGGTTATGCTAAGATAGCAGCACAATCTAGCGGAATAAATTTAGTACGAGATTTGATGCATGCAAAATCAATAAGTAATGTGTACACGCTTTGAAACATGGCTATTCTTTGTACTTTAAGTTCATGCGTACAGGTTATGCTAAGATAGCAGCACAACCTAGCGGAAGAAGTTTAGTACAATATTTGTTGCATGCAAAGTCGATAGGTAATGTGTACACACTTTGAAACATGGCTATTCTTTTTACTTTAAGGTCATGCGTATTGGTTATGCTAAGATAGCAGCACGATCTAGCGGAAGGAGTTTAGTACGAGAGTCAATACATGCAAATTCGATAGTTGATGTGTACACGCTTTGAAACATGGCTATTCTTTGTACTTTTAAGTTCATGTGTATAAGTTATGCTAAGATACCAGCACAATCTAGCGGACGAAGTTCAGTACGAGATTCGATGCATGCAAAATCGATAGGTGATGTGTACACACCTTTTTACTTTAAGGTCATGCGTATAGGTTGTGTTAAGATAGCAGCACAATCTAGCGGAAGGAGTTTAGTACGATATTTGATGCATGCAAAATCAATAAGTAATGTGTACACGCTTTGAAACATGGCTATTCTTTCTACTTTTAAGTTCATGTGTATAAGTTATGCTAAGATAGCAGTACAATCTAGAGGAAGAAGTTTAGTACGATATTTGTTGCATGCAAAATCAATAAGTAATGTGTACACGCTTTGAGACATAGCTATTCTCTGTACTTTAAGTTCATGCGTATAAGTTATGCTAAGATAGCAGCACAATCTACCTGCAGAAGTTTAGTACGAGAGTCGATACATGCAAAGTCGATAGGTAATGTGTACACGCTTTAAAACATGGTTATTCTTCGTACTTTCAGTTCATGCATCTTAGTCATGCTAAGATAGCAGCACAATCTAGCGGAAGAAGTTTAGTACGAGAGTCGATGCGTGCAAAATCGATAGGTAATGTGTACACGCTTTGAAACATGGCTATTCATTGCACTTTAAAGTCATGCTAAGATAGCAGCACGATCTAGCGGGTGAAGTTTAGTTCGATGGTCGATGTATGTAAAATCGATAGGTGATGTGTACACGCTTTGAAACATAGCAATTCATACTGCTGCTCTGTTCCCAAGACTTTTAAGAATAGCTAATCCTAATGCTGCTCTTAGCGACGTCGAGCTAAGGATTGATTACGTGACCGTGACGTCACGATCACGTGCTCTTGTTTGGTAAACATAGCCACGTGCTTTTTTGACAGCTGTCTTCTTGACGAACCCTAACCTCACTTTGAAGGACAATGGAGCGTCGCTAACCTCACTGCTGCCATCTTTACGGCGGTAAACCTCAAGGCTGCCACCTTTTGCATGTTATAGCGGGGAATTTTAAAAATCCAACAACGGAACATTGCTAACCTCACTCTTGCCATCTTTACGGGAGTAAACCTCAAGGGCTGCCACCTTATGCATGTTGTAGCGCGGAATTTAAAATCCAACAACAGAACATTGCTAACCTCACTCTTGCCATCTTGAAAAGTTCAGTGTTCCAAACACTAGTTCGAAAAACGTAACTCATCGCACCTCGGGGATTTTATTAGGTAAGACGTAACCCCTAGGTTCCATTCCTTGTTCTGAACATAAAACCATTTACCAATAAAGATTAATTTTCTACACTTAACAAAGTGCAAGCGTTCTTGCTGATAGCGATCGATGAGGTTGTTGCACCTTTAGCCCTTTAGCCCTTTAGCCCATTAGCCCTTTAGCCCTTTAGCCCATTAGCCCTTTAGCCCATTAGCCCTTTAGCCAAGGAATGTGCGGTAAGGAGGAGGAAGAGTCCTTTCATCCTTTTTGCCCTTCGGATAAGATGTAACCCCTGGGTTCCATACCCTATCACGATTTTTTTTCAGCCATGTTTATGCGATAACTTGTTCGACTGATTTTTACACACAAGACGAATGATGGAAGGTAAATAATTTGAAGTTATACTTTGGCTATATCGTTTACCGAGCGAGTTAGCTGCGCAAATCATCAAAATTGTACTTTTGCTCTGAACACATCAAACAATGTTCTGATCATATGTTGAGGTTAACAACATCGATTACAGTGTTCGATTCTAGTCTTGTTATGTTTCATTCTGATCTTCTTAGAACAAGGGTACCCCCTAACATGTTCTAAACACATGTTGTATTGAGTACAGTGTTCGATTCTAGTCTTGATCACTTATTTCGTGTTCTGAACACATCGATCAATGTTCTGATCACATGTTGTATCGAGTACAGTGTTCGATTCTAGTCATGATCACTTATTTTGTGTTCTGAACACATCAATCAATGTTCTGATCACATGTTGAAGTTAACAACATCGATTACAGTGTTCTATTCTAGTCTTGTTATGTTTCAATCTGATCTTCTTAGAACAAGCGTATCCCCTGACATATTCTAAACACATGATGTATTGAGTACATCGTTCGATTCTAGTCTTGATCACTTATTTTGTTTTCTGAACGCATCAATCAATGTTCTGATCACATGTCGTATCGAGTACAGCGTTTGATTCTACTCTTCTTATGTTTCGAAAGTCTAAACATGCGCAATAATGTTATCGCTGCACACGCTTGCCTTCGCGATGCAGGTTTAAACTTGTTCGATATAAAGCTATGCCTTGACATAAGAGGCGGAGGAGGAGGTAGATAAGGAGGAGGGGGAGGAGGAGGAGGAGGAGGAGAATGATAAGGCCTTAACAGCCTATGTATAGTCGCCTTTGTTTAAAGATGATAGCTGTCAAAAGAATTTTTCAAATTATCCACCACCACATTTCAGCTAAAGAGGGCAGCAGGGTGCTCTGTTGATTAAGCACATAGAATTTCAAATTGCCCTCCACCACATGCATAACAGCAGCTGTTATCTTGCGCAGTAGCCTCTAAGCTAGCTTTCTTCATAAGAGTAGCCGCCATCTTGTGCTAGCACCCCTAGGCCGTCTCATAAGGAGCTATGTATAGTCACCATTTTGTGTCTGCCACCTTGCGTAAGCATCCCTAGGACGTCTCAAGGCATCTTGTTTCTCATAAGAGCAGCCACCATCTTGTAGAAATAGATAGCTGCGAATGGCAAAGGGCTTACGTAGGAATCGAACCGTTGATCTCATCATTAGACTATGTTTTTTCTTGTTCCTGATACTACGAACCTACGTATTAGGCGGAAAAATTTTGTCCGTTTTGCTCTACGATGCATCGTTTTCGAGATATTTAACATTTTGCATTTAAGCCTCCAAATTTAATGAATCGAACCTGCACGGTACGTTATACTCTCTACCATAGCTAGACCTGATCATGTTACGAAGACTCGCTTCAATACAAGCTAAAACAGAGCAAATGCCAAAGGGCCTAAGTAGGAACCGAACCGTTGATCCCATCATTAGACTATGATTTTCTTGTTCCTCATACTGCGAACCTAGGTATTGGGTAGAAAAATTTTGTCCGTTTTGCTCTACGATGCACCGTTTTCGAGATATTTAACATTTTGCATTTAAGCCCTAAATTTAATGAATCGAACTATCACGACACGTTAGCCTCTAAGCTAAGAGCAGCAGCCATCTTGCGCAAGCACCCTTAAGGCGTCTCATAAGGAGACTTGTATAGCCGCCATCTTGTGTCCGCCATCTTGCGCAAGCATCCTTAGGGCGTCTCAAGCCATCTTGTGCAAGGACACTTAAGCCGTCCCATAAGAGCAGCCGCTATCTTGAGCAAGCATCCCTAGGGCATCTCATAAGGAGCCATGTATAACTACCATCTTGAGCAAGCATCCCAAGGGCGTCTCATAAGAACCTGTGTATAGCAGCCATCTTGCGTAAGCACCCTTAAGGAGTCATGTATAGCCGCCATCTTATGCAATTAGCGTCGAGAGAGGGCTGCTGTAGAATTTTTCTTTTTAAATTATCCGCCACCACATTTCAAAGGTATCTAGCTAAAGATGGCAGCACTGCGGATGACAGGTGACGAATTTACATCTACTACGATAAAGAGGGCAGCACGGTGCTCTGTGTATTAAAGATGGCGGATGACAGCTGTCAAAAAAGCACATGGCTATGTTTACCAAACAAGAGCACGTGGAATTTGCCGCCATCACATTCCAAACTAAAGAGGGCAGCACTATGCTCTGTTGATTAAAGATGGCGGATGGTAGCTGTCGAAAAAGCACGTGAGTTTGTTTCCAAACAAGAGCACGTGGAATTTTTCAATTTGCCGCCACCACATTTCAAAGGTATCTAGCTAAAGATGGCAGCACGGTGCTCTCTTGATTAAAGATGGCGGATGATAGCTAACAGAACTTTTCAAATTGCCCGCTACTACATGCTTAAGGTAGTAGTCATAAAGAGGGCAGCACGGTGTTCTGTGGATTAAAGATGGCGGATGACAGGTGATGAAATTGCCCGCATGATAGTAGCACGGTGCTCTGTTGATTAAAGATGGCGGATGACAGCTGTCAAAAAGCACATGGCTTTGTTTCCAAACAAGAGCACGTGGAATTTACCGCCACCACATTTCAAACTAAAGAGGGCAGCACTGTGCTCTATAGATTAAAGATGGCAGATGACAGCTGTCAAAAAAAGCACGTGAGTTTGTTTTCAAACAAGAGCACGTGGAATTTTTCAATTTGCCGCCACCACTTAGAGGGCAGCACGGTTCTCTCTGGATTAAAGATGGCTGCTTGTCGAAAAGCATTTTTCAAATTATCCGCCACCACATTTCAAAGGTAAGTAGCTAAAGAGGGCAGCACTGTGCTCTATAGATTAAAGATGGCGGATGACAGCTATCAAAAAAGCACGTGGTTGTCAAAAAGCACGTGGATTTGTTTATCTGGAGCTAGTGAGGTTAAGTTGGTAGCACTAAGGTTTAGGCCCGTCAAGATGGCAGCACTGCTGATGACAGGTGACGAAAGAGGGCAGCACGGTGCTCTGTAGTTTAAAGATGGCGGATGACAGCTGTCAAAAAAGCACGTGGCTGTCAAAAAGCACGTGGCTTTGTTTATCTCGCGCTAGTTAGGTTAAGTTGGTACTACTGCGGTTTAGGCCCGTCAAGATGGCAGTACTGAGGTTAGCGATGCGTTGTTGTCGATGACAGCTGTCAAAAGCACGTGGCTTTGTTTACAAATCTGTCAAAAAGCACATGGCTGTCAAAAAGCACGTGGCTTTGTTTACCTCGCGCTAGTTAGGTTAAGTTGGTACCACTAAGGTTTAGGCCCGTCAAGATGGCAGTACTGATGTTAGCGATGCGTTGTTGTCTGTCAAAAAGCACGTAGCTTTGTTTACAAATCTGTCAAAAAGCACGTGGCTTTGTTTACCTCGCGCTAGTTAGGTTAAGTTGGCACTACTGAGGTTTAGGCCCGTCAAGATGGCAGTACTGAGGTTAGCGATGCGTTGTTGTCTGTCAAAAAGCACGTGGCTTTGTTTACAAATCTGTTGAAAAGCACGTGGCTGTCAAAAAGCACGTGGCTTTGTTTACCTCGCGCTAGTGAGGTTAAGTTGGCACTACTGAGGTTTAGGCCCGTCAAGATGGCAGTACTGAGGTTAGCGATGCGTTGTTGTCTGTCAAAAAGCACGTGGCTGTCAAAAAACACGTGGCTTTGTTTACCTCACGCTAGTGAGGTTAAGTTGGCACTAGTGAGGTTTAGGCCCGTCAAGATGGCAGCAGTGAGGTTAGCGTTGCGTTGTTGTCGATGACAGCTGTCAAAAAGCACGTGGCTTTGTTTACAAATTCAAATTTCCCGCCAAAATTCAAATTTCCCGCGGGCGGTGGCGTCGGAGGCGGTGGCGGAGGAGGCGGCGGGAGGAGGAGGAGGCGGCCGAACCCGCTTATTATACTACTACCAATCAATCAATCAATCAATCAATCAATCAATCAATCAATCAATCAATCAATCAATCAATCAATCAATCAATCATCATTAATGTACATTTAGTGCTGTCGGCAAGATGGCAGATTCCCTGTCATCGGTTTACCAAGTATTATCTTAACCCTCAACCGGTAGGACCTACCACATATTTTTATAACGTAACTGGTAGCATGGTATCTGTCGGACTCCAGATATTTATTATTAATTTCAACAATGTTTTTTTAATTTTTGTTTATTTATTGAATTGTTAATTCCTTTAAAAATATACACTGAGTGGCCAAAAGTCACGGGAAGGGGAGTTCCATTAGAAAATGCGCCGTGCACCCTGAGCGTTGCGGCTAGCTGCGGCGTAGCTGAGCAGTGTGTGACAGACACCAGTGTCGTGAAGAGGGCAACACGTCGTGAATTAACCGACTTTGAACTTGGGATGATCATCGGCGAACGGCGCATGGGATATAGCATTGCGGAGATTACATGCATTCTGAGGTCAACAGGGTCGGGGGTGGATCTTTAATATAGCAGAGAGAATGTTACCACCCGCGTAAACCACCGCACGGAAAGACCAAAGATGTTTAACAAACATCACGTTGGCTCCGCGGAACCATACTGGGCGCTCGACGGGGTACTGTGATTCAGATCTCCGCCCAGTTGAATGTTGGGAGTCAGGAACCAATTTCTACCAGGACTGTAAGGTGACAACTGCACCGCATAGCCTTCACCAGCCGACGACCAACTCGCATCGCTTTGCTGACACCTCGACACAGAGTCCAATGACGTGCATGTGTCTGCGAACATCGGCGATGGACCACGGAATTGTGGCGGCTTGTGGTATGGTCCGATGAATCCCGGTTCCAGTTGTATCGAGCTGATGGGCGCGTGAGAGTGTGGCGTATGCCCCATGAAGTTATAGATCCTGCGTGTCAACAAGGTTGTGTCCAGGTGGGAGATGGCTCAGTTCCGGTCTGGGCGGCGTTCTCATGGTTGCAATTAGGCCCCTTTGTGTGCCTGCAGGGAGCGCTGACAGGTGCACGTTATGTGGACATTCTTTCAGACCATGTGCATCCCCTTCTGGCCCTAGTGGTGATACCATGTTTCAAAAGGACAATGAGACATATCACCGGTCTGCGGTGTCATGCAGGTGGTTGGAGGAGCAGTCCAGTGAAGTTACGGCGATGGATTGGCCCTCCGGATCTCCCGATCTTAATCCAATCGACCATTTATGGGATGCTGTACGCTCCACGAACCCCGCACTAACTACACAAGGCAAATTGTGGATAGTGTGAAAGATGCGTGTGTCCAGCCAGATACCTCCAGAACGACTCCAACACCTTGTAGAGTCGATGCTTCGCCGTATTACTGCCGTTTTGAGTGTCTTCCCATGTCTTTTGACCATTCACTGTAATTCGGTCACATCATAGCAATATTTAAAGGAAGAATTAGAAATCAAGAAGAAAATTTTAAAAATACTGAAATAAAGCTCCTTTTTTTCCTCCCAAAAATCTAGAAGAAAATGTTTTTTAATTTATCTGATATATCAGTCTTTTATAAGACACCTAGAATCGGTAAAAGAAAATATACTGACAAATTCAAAACGCAAATTTGCATTTTGCTGCCCAAAATCTAAGTTTGCACAATTTTCCTTATCGCAATATTAAGCCACGAGTAGATTTAGCAACACCGCCTCACAAAGCCCATTTGAATTCACTCGCAAAGCGATCTGCTTGGCTAAGTTCAGCAGCTGATAAAATGACAATGGAAAGAGAGATAGAATGATTTTCTTCAACTTATTTATCAGTATGACCAACACTCGAACACTTATAATATACCGGGTTCACGTTGTTTCCGATCACCCTGTATAAGTAGACACAAAATAATGACGCCATGTTTTAAACGAGTTGCCACTGTCTTTGCATGACATTTCGTTTAAGTCACAACAGAGCCTCTTACACACGGTCATGTCAATGAAGGCAAGCACTCTTTGTGATCTATGTACTGTATATTAAGTCAGTAGGATATACAATGAGTGGCCAAAAGTCATGGGAAGACATTGAATGTGTTGTTAATAACGAGTTGCTCCTCCGCGAGCCCTCAAAACGGCAGCAATACGACGAGGCATCGACTATACAAGGTGTTGGAATCGTTCTGAAGGGATCTGGACCCATGCATCTTGTACTGCTACCCTCCGGTCTTCTGTAGTTGTTGCAGGGTTAATGGAGCGTACACCAGCATCGACAACATCCCATAAATCCTCGATTGGATTAAGATCGCGGGATATGGAGGTCAATCCATGGTTGTAACTCCACTGGAATGCTCCTCCAACCACCTGCGTGCCACCACAGGGAGGTGACATGACGCATTGTCTTGTTGAAGCATGGCATCTCCATCAGGGCACTCTAAGGCTAGAAAGGGATATACATGATCTGAAAGGATGTCCACATAGCGTGCACCTGTCAGCGTTCAATGCAGCCGGACAATTGGACGTAACTGCGACCGTGAAAACGCCTCTCAGACCAGAACTGAGCCACCTCCCGCCTGGACACAATCTTATTGACACGCAGGATCCATAGCTTCATGGGGCATACGCCACACTCTCACGCGCCCATCAGCTCGATACGACTGGAAACGGGATTATTGGAGCATACAACACGCCGCCACTGTTCCATAGTCTACTGCCGATGCACCGCTGAGCTCTGTGTCGAGGTGTCAGCAAAGGGGCACGAGTTGGTCGTCGGCTGGTGAAGGCTATGCGGTGCAGTTGTCTCCTTGCAGTCGTGGTAGAAATGGGCTCCTGACTCACAACATTCAACTGGGCGGTGATCTGACTCACAGTATCCCGTCGAGCGCCCAGTATGTTTCCCCGGAGGCGCCATGATGTCTGTTCGTTAAACACGTGTAGTTTTCCCTTGCGGCTGTTTACGCGGGTAGTAACATTCTCTCTGCGATATTGAAGATAGATCCATCCTCGACGCTGTTGACCTCGGAAACCCTAATTCGCGTGTAATCTCCGCAATGCTATGAACCATGCGCCGTGCGCCGGTGTTCATCCCACGTTCAAAGTCGGTTATCTCGCGATGTGTTGCCATCTTCACGACACTGGTATCTGTGACAGACTGCTCAGCTACGCCGCAACTAGCCGCAATGCTCAGGTACAATTTCTAATGGGACACCCCTTCCCGAGACTTTTGGCCACTCAGTGTAGGCTACATCGTTATAAGAATGCAAGGTCATTTCTTCGCGAAAGGTACTTAACTGAACCTCTACACTCCTGCAATCTAGTACAGACACTCGCACTGCACGGAAAAGCACAGAATTGTCGATATAAATTCGCTCTCTCACCTTCTTAACAGAAAAAACATATCCGTGACTTTCATCTCTTCCAGGGAGCGGAGAAAATTATTTAGGCCCATCCCCGGTTTTTAATATTCTATTTCAAATTTCTACATATGGCGAGTCTAGTTCTTCAGAAATTATTACTACGTCATCAGCAAAAGCAAGGGCACATAATAATTGACTGGGAGGTCTCTAAATTAGCATTAAAAATGAACATTTAATGAAATTGGAAACTTATCAATTTAACTGGGCCCCCGATATTTACGCCATTAATCCCAAGGATTGATTTAAAAAATCAAATGTTTACTTACAGAGAATACTGCACCAATAGTTCCTAGAATAGAACCTGCTAGAACATCCCACCAGTGATGTCTGTGATCTGTTATTCTTGTGAGAGAACACGCTAGACACCAGCTAAAGAACAGGCAATGTAACCACGGAATCAGTACATACGATACGTCAGGATGCACTCGGACCTGGATATACCACTGGAACAAAACAGTGCCCGCATATTATATTATATTATATTATATTATATTATATTATATTATATTATATTATATTATATTATATTATATTATATTATATTATATTATATTATATTATATTAGAATAGAATATATATTTATCACCTAAGGATGTCCCAATTGCAGGTGATGTGATAGAAAATTAAATAGAAAGCAAAAAATATAACAAATATACATATATAGACAAACATACAGATATACACCTTCGCATATTTTCTACAGACTATTTACATAATAGTTCATATAATTTACAAAATTATCACGTTTCACCCTTGAGAAGAGCTTTCCGAATCGCAGTGGAAGGGTGGTGAAAAATGTCGAGTGACCCTTCCAGCTGATTTATGGTCCTGAGGGCTTGCATGAACCAAGAATTTTCATGTGCAACCGTTCTACATTTGGGCAGGTGGAATGTGCATTTCTGCCTTGTTCGCCTGCTTAAGTGGAATCAACACCAGTATATCCGGACAGTCCACTTTACTCTTCAAGCATTTAGTCGCTAACATTGCGTTCGCACTGTGACCGTATGCTTCGAATCAAGAGGCTGAATGTAGGGTAGTGTGACGAGAGTCTGGTTCTTTCGTTGGCATCGCACGTGCTCGTTCCCGGAGCGAGGCGGCGATAGGTTTCAAACGTGAAGAGGAGCGAACTAGCTGGATCAGAAAATAAATCAAATAAAAAGAAGCGGAGAGAAAGAAATAGTTGGAATATGTTCGCGTACAGTTGTACTTGATTAAATGTAAAGAAAATATTATTAGTAACATGGACGGCATGATATTTGTACTCACGAAGGTGTATAAAGGTGAAATTAGACTGAACAGTGATAATGATATCATGTGTAAACTACAATAATAAGTAATTGAATTTATGTTTAATTCTGAATGGTGTACTGATGGAAAGTAATATGATTTAATTAAAGGAGCTGACAAGAATTCAGTCCTTGAACTGACTCGTACTTCCTACGATCAGTGGGGTGTGATTCTACTTAAGGGAAGTCATACGCGTGCTCATTCTCACTTCATTTCATTTATTCTACGGCTACGCTCAGTACACTGGTCAAAGAGAACGTCGCTATACCCGAGGCAGAACGTCATTCGAGATCCAGTCGTCACCAGGGACAGTGAGGTCGCATATCCAGCGTTAATCCTATACTTAAATTGTGCCAGTCTCTACTACTACAATTAGATGTACTCGACCAACATACGTCGAATGGATGCAGATAAATAATTAAAGTACGTGTGTTTTTAATGACATTTTCGCAGGATTGTGCCTAGAACTTTCTCTAATTTATTCTGTACAAGTTTCAGCAAAATCATCTGGAAGTGTGGAGTTGAAGAGGACCTCAACAGCTTACATCGCAAGGAGATGAGATTTCATATTGGATTCTACCCAAATTTCATCATGAACTACTAAATCTGCAGACCGTCGCCAACGGAGGAGAAATGCAGGGATTTCAACACTAGACTGTTCAATTGAGGACGTCCGGAGCTCAACATGAAGCCTACAGTATAAGTTAAGTCGACAACGTCTTTATTTATATCTGTTCTTTGTAGCAATTTCTTTCTTTCTCTAATCATTTTGTGTAGTCCCGTAGTCTAGTAGTTGATTTATTTCTCATGTTATTTCATCAATTGTTCCCAAATGTTCGAGTTAAGACATGAAGTTTTGTTCGTGTACTCGAGTCATATTCCTAACCACGTGCTACTGAGTTCTGAACTGACGGATCATCGGAAGTTTAACCATGTGTTATCATAACCATCCTTTCTTATTTAATGAATTTTACTGCATTAGTGAGTTAATCTGTGTCGTAGGAATTTATTGAGATAATATATTCCCTATATTTTTCGATATTTCGGTGATATTTGGACTTACATTCGTACCTCGTGGTAATTGTAGTATGTCATCAGGATGTTAATTCCGTAATAAGATCATGGATTTATTAGGAGTACGTGAGTAGAGATATATTATCTGAATAGTGTATTTAATCATCGAGACAAATTTAATGGAAGTAAGACTTGTTTCTTGGAAAATAATATGTTCTTACGTGAATTTCTGACTACACTTTTTGTGATATACAATTATGGAGGATATTAGTCATCGTTGTAAGGTTGTAATATTGTACTGTGAATTTATGGTGAATTAATATATTATGTGATAAGAGTCGTCTGATAGTGAATTACGACGTGTTTTGTGCGACGATACGTTTAATACATGATATTTATGGTAGAAGGATATAGATGATGCTTCTTCGAGAACGCAAAATTGTAGTCGTTTTGATAAAGTCTTTTGATGATGATAATAAGTATATGTCAATAGGCGTACTCCAGAATTCGGTCTTAAATTTTAGGAATAAGTTATCCTGTTGTAACTAATGGAGAGCATTGATTCGAAGCCACGAATGTTTGTGTGAATCTTACTGGAAAATTATTAAATTTGGACGTAGATTCTCAGATAAATATCCTGATCAGACTGTAGTTCGATACTAGGCGAACTCACTTTAATCGCACGAATTCTGAACCATATGGAGACTTCATATTTTCAGTGCTACTTCAGAATGGAATCCAATGGAGAGTGAGAATGTTAATTCGTACATGGATGTGATGTAAATAATGTAAGTATTTCTTCTTTAGAAATTTTCCTGTAGATAGTTGGTAGAATTAATCAGATTTTATAGTTATAAGTTATGTCTTGTAAATTTCAGATGTATGTGTTGTGTGACAGACGGATTTTTGACAGCATTTCAACGTCGATAAATTTTTGATTTGATTGGTTTTTGAAGATTATTAATTCCGATTCCTTATAAATGACCGCTTAACGATAACGTTAGATATTAGTTCTCATGATGAGATAAGTGAGAATAATTTAGAGCAGATATACTCGACGTCTCGAGTTAATTTTTACTTCATTTCGAAAGCACTTTCAAGATATATGTAATCGTAATGCATATTTAAAGAACGTAACTTCACTGAAAAAAAAATGATGAGAAGAAGTAGATTTTATAAATTTTAAATATTTTATATTTAAAACACTCCATTAAATTCAATGTATTTTTCAGATTTGTTGGAGGAATTAATTCATCACATCATTTCTCAAGATTCAAATGTTAATATTGTAACAGAATTACGATTGACAAACAAACATGTTCATTAATCAACTCTGTTGGAATTGTATGGCAAATAAGTCGAATGCACCATCCCGTTTGTTTGAATTACTTTTATGTCACGTCAAGGATCATCAGTAATTTAATTTAACGTAGCGATCATTTCCCATAATCAGAGAGAATCAGGATGGCAAAAGTACTTGTTTTTATTTTGAATAAACAATGTATAATTCCCATTTTAATATCGATTATTTCTTATTTCCAAACCCACTGTTTAATCCTGCCATTTGTATTTATTCAGCCAGTCATACATCTTCGAAATGAGCACCCCTGGGGTGTCTCTTGTTCTCCGACTTGACTAATACGGGCGTGGCACATTTTCAGTACGTTGCCAGCGTATTCATTCCAAGAATTTTTACAAATTCTTCATACCTGCTTGAAGAGTGGCATGCCCAGAAATCCAAAAGTAATCCACTTCATGAGCCTTAAGTTATCTGTACTCTCTCTAGAGGGTTATGTGGCCTTTCTGATACGGGAGCCACACCTCACAGCCATACTCGAGGGAAGGTCTCACCAAGGAACAAAACAGTGTTTTGGCACATGTAATATTACTGAAATCTTTACAATTCTTTTGACAAACTAAGAATTACACCTATCAATCACTCAATACTGATCTGCATTTAGGACAGTCACCCAGGTGGTAGATTCCCTACCTGTTGCTTTCCTAGCCTTTTCTTAAATGATTTCGAAGAAATTGAATATTTATTGGTAAGTTATTCCAAACCCTAACTCCCCTTCCTATAAACGAATATTTGCCCCAATTTGTCCTCTTTAATTCCAATTCCTAGGTCATTACCCACCTCCACGCGATTTAAAAGTTCTCCACTGATTTTATATATGTAAAATACAGGTGTTAATTTTCGAACAAATGACATGAAACCACACCACTTATCACACCACTCATATATTTGTTTCAAATCTCCTTGTACATTATCGCTATCACTGACTTCATCTATGACTTTGTATGGTTTCAAGTCATCAGCATACAAGAGACATTCACTGCTCTGGACGACTATAGTAATATAATTCAGAAACAAAACAAATAGAAAAGGCCCTAACAGTGATCCTTGTGGGACGCCAGATGAAGTTTGGTAGGGGTCAGAGATCAAACCCTCGGACTTGACAAAATATATTCGTTTTGTACTTGACAAAATATATTCGTTTTGTCAAGTAACTCTTCAGCCACTCGAAATTACTCCCGGACACCCCGTACGCTGACAACTTATTCAACAATGCCTCGTGTTGTAAAGAGTCAAAGGCTTTGGAGAAATCAGTATATATCACATCAACCTGTTTATCTATTGTCCAATGCATCTGAAATTGAAAATAAATAAACTGCCAGATTGGTAACAGTTGATCTGGCTTTAACGAATCCATGCTGTGATAGGTCTGTGTACTGACTAAAAGAGTCATACAGGCGATTATATAAGTCTTTCTCCGCCACCTTCGATAAAAGTGAAAGCAGCACTACTTGTCTATAATTATCGAATAACACCTATCTTGAAGATATGGATTACGTAACACCTTTCCCACTCGGTTGGAAAACATCCACACTTAAATGATTTATTTATAATTTCACATAGTGGAATTGCCAGCTGGGAAGCACATTCACGGAGGACGACGCCAGGTATCTCGTCAGGCCCACATATTTTGTTAATATCTACCGACGACAAGATCCCTGTCACCTCTGTCACAGAAGTTTGAGCAGACGCTGGATCTATTAAAATGGGGGAGAAAAAGTTGCATTGCAGGGCTCAGAAAGTGAATGGCACTTCTCGGAAGTTTGGACAAATGTGTGTAGAATTTCATCTTTTTCGTCGATTTTCGTTCCGTTTATTAGCATAGTGGGAGGCAGACGGGAAGAGTTTCTTTTATTATTAATAAAATTTCAAAAGCGTTTAGGGCGTGTGATGACGTCATCTTCTATCGACCTAACGTAGTCCCTGCACTTATCACGCTGCAGTTTTTTTTACATTCACCTCGTAATGTGGAAAATTCCATGCAGTTGCACTCTTGGCCTGATATTTCGTATTTCCTTGTTGCCCTTTTCATTTTCCTTCAGTTTCTGGATTAGTTCTGAGTCGTACCAAGATGGATATTTTCTGACGTTAATTTTTCGAAATGGTGTTCTGTCTTTTATGACCGCATAAAGTAAGTTCAAAAATGTGCTTATAGCTTCATCCACAGAGTAGGATTCTTTAGTCACATTCGAGGGGCACAGAGATTAAAGGTCCCTTATTAAAGAAAAATCAGCTTTCGTCCATGCAAATATGACGTTGTTTTGCGGTTCGATGCGAAATGTCCTTGGCATAAGCAGGAAGATTTCGATGGCTTGGCCATCAGAGTGAATTACATTTTCAGTTTTGACTCTCCACTTCCAAGTAATTCGTTTGAGACTAAAATTAAGTCCAGAAAATTATAATTCCTAGTAGGGAAATTACAAATCTGACTGAGATAGAATTAGTTAATAATTTCTAGATATAAAAATACTTGAGTCTTACCTAGACAGTCAGCAGGTGTAGAGGTGCTGAGTCGGGTGTGCCGGTAACGCGGGAGTGGAGTGCGAGCGGTGCGTGGAAGAAGGAAGACGGGAGTGAAGAGGAAGATGATTGGTGTGGAACAGTTGTTGTTTGAGTCATCAGTCCATAGACTGGTTTGATGCCGCTCTCCATGCCACCCTATCCTGTATCGGGCAGTTATCGGAAGTTGGCTGGGGCGAGGGAAGAAGGAAACAGCCAAGAGTGAAGGAGGTGAAGTGGAATCAAGATTGAAGGGTGAGATGATTTTGGTAGCAACGGTGATTATGATATTGCTAGTTATAAGGGGTGTGAAAGTAAACCCAGGTCCTACTCTCAATGGAAACATGAGGTGGGAAGATGTGGAGGTAATGAGGAGGGTGGTTAGGGAGGTGGTGGAAGAAGTATGCCCATTTGAGCAAATTAAAAATAATGATAAAGGAACAAGTGAATGAATTTGAGAATGTGAGGCGATGGATACAGGGAAATACAGACGAAACAAAGACCAAAGTAGGAATCAACGAGAGAGGAATTGCGTCACTTAAGGAGAAAATAAGGGACATGGAGGAAGATGTGGTGAAGGTGAAGGCTGAAATAGAAGGCAGTTGCCAAGAACGAAAGAAGAAATGATTATTTATATATGGAGTGCCGGAAGAAAAAGGAGAGGGCAAAGTGTTGACAATCTACAAGGTTGTGGAACTCATCCAAAAAGGATGAACATCAACTTCAGTGAAGTTGATATAGACGATGTAGAAATGATAGGTAAAGCACGGGGCAACAGGCCGATAAAAGTAAAGTTGTTTTCCACCCTGATGGCGGAAATAGTGATAAGAGGCGCGGATAATCTACGGAGCACAATAAAACTGGATTAACAGGGACACGGGAAGAGAAGGGATGAGGAATATAAATACCCTAAAAATACATTTAGTCTGGGACAGACTCCAAGGGTTAAGAGCTTACATTAAGGGTCAACATCTAGTGGTATCCAATGGCCAGTGGACTAGATTTTGGACAGTGACGAAACTACGGGATTTAGAAGAGAATATGAAGAGAGAAGAAGAAATGGGGAAGAGAGTAGAAGAAAGGCAAGTAATGGTCTGCAGTCTTGGAGAAGATGGACACCGTTATAAGTAAACAACAAATGGGAACTGGAAGTTAAGTGAGGTAAGGCAGGGAAATATGCATGGTGAAAGTGTGATCGTACACAGTGAAAAGGGAAGTGCAGTGGACAACGGGGTGAAAATAGGAAGGCTTAGGAATACCTGTATGGACATAGACAGAGAAAAGGAAAGTCAGAGAGGCGAATTCTGTGAAGGAATGGCTGTGTAGAGTGAAGAGGAAAGAGCAGCGGGAACCAGGCGGAGAATAGAGCTGTTTATGAGCAAAGGGACATGTGGGGGATGAAGAAAAATGAAGAAGGTAGAGTCACGAGGAGTAAAAACCCTAATAAGTTAGTAAGTAAGTAAGGGAATAGTGATTGAAATCATGGTGGAGTTATGAGATATAATGGGGGTTGGATGAAGGTGGATGCAGGGTGGTCATAGTGGGATCAGAGTTACGATGGATGGAGAATGAGAGAGGAGTGCAGTTTAGATGGCAGTTATGAGTGATTAACAAGTCAATGATGGTTAAGTGAAGAGTATGGTATTTTAAAGGGAATATACCTTTGCAACTTAATGGTGGTCTCAAGTATATTTAATTTATAAGCGGAAGTATTTGGTAAACAAGTATAAGTTGGAATGTATCGGAGTGGAGTTGTTTTTTGTATAAGAGGTTGATTTCTTGGTACGTGTCGGTATTTTGTATGGATTTTACCAAGTGTGAGAGTGGCTAAGGATGGTTAAATAACTTTAATGCATGTGTAGAAAGTAGTGGGCGGATGTAAGGGGAGTGGTGCGAGGAAGTAATACGCGTTTATGAGGAAAATGATGGTGAAAAAGTGGTGGAATAAGAGGTTGTATTGGTGGAATATAGTGAGTGAATTAAAGGTTGATACTTTTAGCAAGTTAATGGTGGATCGGTATATAAAGGTGGTGGTTGTTGATACGAAATGATGTTTAAGAAATAGATATGGTATTTTGAGTGGGAGTGGAGTGTGATTATTATGGTTACTGGAAAAGTAGAGGGCATCTAATATAAGTGTTTACGGTTGCATATGTATGAATGGCAAGTGTTTATTAGCAAGCTAATGATGTTTTGGGGGAATATACTTTTAGCAAGTTAATGGTGGATCGGTATGTGAAGATAGTGGCTGTAGATATGAAACTATGTATAAAAGATGGGAATGGTAATGGAGTGGAAGTGGAGGTTGATTATTTCGGATACTGGAAAAGTATAGTGCACCCAGCGGTTCAATGCGGTTTTGATTGAAGTGATCGAGTAATAGGTGCTAATTATATTTGTAAGTAGTATTGTATACAGAAGGGAGATGACATAGTAATCAAGTGTGATTTTGATGGGTGTGATGATAGATAAAGTGATTAGGGTTGTATATGTTTGAAGGGCAAGTTGTTTATTAGCAAACAAATTGTATTTTAAGAGAATATACTTTTAGCAAGTTAATGGTGGAACGGTATGTAAAGGTGGGGGCTTTAGATATGAAATGATGCTTAAAGGATGGGTGTGGTAATTGGAGTGGAAGTGGAGGTTGATTATTCTGGATATTGGAAAAGTATAGTGCACCTAGTGCTTCAGTGTGGTTTTGATTGATGTGATCGAGTAATAGATGCAAATTGTATTTGTAAGGAGTATTGAATACAGAAGGGAGATGACATAGTGACTAAGTGTGATTTTGATGGGTGTGACGATAGACAATTAGACTTGAATTATATGAGTTGACGTAGTGGTGAAATGTGATTATAAGCACCAAGTGGAAACAGTAAGGTAATGAAGGTCACAACTCAGCAGTTAAGCGACGTGATGACTGGGCAGCAGGCGATAGTAGATTCAGCGAGGAGAGGTAGGTGTGGAATGTAATGTCTTGCTGTGTCAGTCAGACGAGGTGAGGGAGGACTTTGTCCCCCATATGAGTGGCCTTGTAACAAGAGGTCGATGTGCCGTTCTGCTTTAGTTCATTTTATTTTGTCATTTTAATTTTACCTTCGTTAATTTTGCCTTTTTCCCTTGTGTTCATTTAAAGTGTTGCACTAGCATGGCTATCGGTTCTCCAAGAGGAAGATGTCCGTGGACTAATTGGCAGTAGGCTCCAATTAATTCATTTCATGTTATTTTATTTATTTTAAGAGAAACTGTTCTGTGTGTATCTTAGAAGATAAAGCCTGTCAAAGTTGGGCACTATTAATTTTCTCCATTAATGGATCAATAAGGTAGAAATACTGTAGATCTGGGAACAATAAAGATAATTGATAATAGATATAAAATACTTCCTCGCCCTGTTTGATAATGTGCTGGACTCATCTATTTTCCAAGCTAATTGGCTCAAGTTAAAATCAACGCACACAATGACAGTGTCTCGTGTATTGAGGACAGATCCAATGTTTCCCAATGTTTGAAGTAGGTCGTTAAGCCGGTCGTTCACTTCATCTGGAGGCAGCTAGCAGCACACAATGAAGACAGCACGACCGGGTTGAGGGTTGACTTTCAAAGCTTGACACTCCCTATTCCCAGAAAGCTCAGGCTTCGACACTGGTTCTGGGTTAGGCTTCACAGCCATTAAATTACCTCCCACATCCAGTTTTGAAGTGTGCACGGAATTTCTGTCCTTATGAAATACAACGTAATTGTCCGTTAATATTTCATTATCAGCTACAGTTTCGTTAAGCCAACTTTCGCTGATACAAATACAGTCATAGTTTCCTTCACTTAGTCCAATATTAAAGTCATCAAGAGAGCTACGCATACTACTCACATTTTGAAGGAAAAATGCCAAACGTTGATTACTTTGGTTGACTCCTGAGTTCAGTTGTAGATCTCCGGACAGCGCTAGCATGTGGACGGCTAGTACATGGCTGAATACCTGCGGACGAGCTGGCCTCCCTTGGGTGCGGGCGCACCTTTTACTTCGGTGTAGCGACACCAGGGTGGTGAGAGGCCAGATAAACTGCATTTATTAATCACTAGGACTCTTTCCCAAACTGTATCTCGCGCACTGTCAAACTTAAGAGTACTGTAATCACCTCGGAACGAACGAACCGGACCGTAGGCGTATTTAACTATCGAGAACACAAGTATTACTCGGAGAACTACCGAGACCTGAATGTGACAACTATATTGGATATGGAGCATTTTGAATTGTGTTTCTCCTATAGTCAAGCTAGAGAGTCGCTGTCGCGTGTCGGCGAGTCACCGAGGCGGTGATGCAACCATACAACGGTAATAAGAATTATTTAAACAACTTTGTCCGCCTCTGTGATGTAGTGGTTAATGCGATTAGCTGCCACCCACGGAGGTCCAGGTTCGATACTCGGCTCTGCCACGAAATTTGAAAAGTGGTATGAGGACTGGAACAGGGTCCTCTCAGTTTTGGGTACTCGGGAGGTCAACTGAGTAGAGGAAGTTCGATTCCCACCTGAGCCATCCTCCCGAAGTGGTTTTCCGTGGATTCCCCAACTTCTTCTCCGGGCAAATGCCGGGATGGGATGGTACCTAACTTACTTCCACGGCCGCTTCCTTGACTATCTTCCCATCCCCACAAGGCCCCTGTTCAACATAGCAGGTGAGGCGGCATGGGCGAAATATCGGTCCTCCTCCCCAGGTGTATCACCGACCAAATGTCTAACTCTCACTGAACTCGAGGCAGTAGACGTGGGATCCCTCGCTGAGTTCAGAGGAGAAGCCAAACCTGAACGGTCAACTGACTAAATGAAAATATAAAATTCCAATATTATGAAAAGAGATGTTGGTGTTAAGTTAAAAAAAATTAGTAGTCTTTTTCGCAGTCATTAGAAATTCCCTCTTGTTATGACCTATCGCATCTAACACTTCTTTTGTGAGAACTCTATGCTGTCTCTTTGATTTCTTAGGCGAAGCATTTCTCGTAGCCTGAAATTTATTGTAAAAATGTTGTGACCTGGAGCTTTTACACTTGACAATTGTCTGAATGTGAACACATATGAATAATAAATAAACACACGTTATGCAGAAATAAACACATACTGAGCCATAATACACTTGGTGAATCAATGGACAAGCAGAACAGTTCACAACTCACAAGGAAATACGCTCGCTCACTAACGAGCTTGTCTCGTGTTCAAGACCAGGACAGAGTTGCGGCCTCCTCTCGTATACAGTATTGAACTCAGCAGACGGCTTTCTTGTCATCTATAAGAAAAACACGGCACAGTCATCGGTCGTCGTCGGCCGCTGCTCGTTTCCGAGAACACATTTTCCTCCTCAACTTCTTCTTAAAGTCTGTTGGCCCTGTCGAGTCGCTGAAGACTGATCAAGCCAATCTCCCATGAAACATGTCAGCACATAGGTCACATCTAAAGGCGGGTGGAGGACGCGGTTGGACCTGATGTAATTTCTACTTTTCATGGGTTTTATTTCTTGTCTGCGACGTGTCTGCTCAATCAGTGAGACGCCATCTGCAGTAGCTTTGCGACCAAAGAACACGGTTTTCTGCAGTTGTTGCCCAGGTTTTAGCATTTATGTTGGTGCTCTTAATAGTCTTCTTAAGCTGGTCTTTATAATGTTTCAAAGGAGCACCTTGAGGCCTTTTGCCATGACCAGTCTCACCGTAGAGAAGTTGTTTAGACAGTCTGCTATCATTCATACGCTGGATGTGACCAACACATCTAAGCCGACGAGCGATGATGAAGGCTTCTATCAATCAATCAATCAATCAATCAATCAATCAATCAATCAATCAATCAATCAATCAATCAATCAATCAATCAATCAATACTGATCCGCATTTAGGGCAGTCGCCCAGGTGGCAGATTCCCTATCTGTTGTTTTCGTAGCCTTTTCTTAAACGTTTTCAAAGAAATTGGGAATTTATTGAACATATCCCTTGGTAAGTTATTACAATCCCTAACTCCCCTTCCTATAAATGAATATTTGCCCCAAATTGTCTTTTTTTTTTTTTTTTTTTTGCTAGTTGCTTTACGTCGCACCGACACAGATAGGTCTTATGGCGACGATGGGATTCGAAAGGCCTAGGAGTTGAAAGGAAGCGGCCGTGGCCTTAATTAAGGTACAGCCCCAGCATTTGCCTGGTGTGAAAATGGGAAACCACGGAAAACCATCTTCAGGGCTGCCGACAGTGGGGCTCGAACCCACGATCTCCCGGATGCAAGCTCACAGCCGCGCGCCTCTACGCGCGCGGCCAACTCGCCCGGTCCAAATTGTCCTCTTGAATTCCAACTTTATCTTCATAATGTGATCTTTCCTACCTTTAAGGACGCCACTCAAACTTATTCGTCTACTAATGTCATTCTACGCCATCTCTCCGCTGACAGCTCGGAACATACCACTTAGTCGAGCAGCTCGTCTTCTTTCTCTCAATTCTTCCCAGTCCAAACTTTGCAACATTTTTGTAATGCTACTCTTTTGTCGGAAATCACCCAGAACAAATCGAACTGCTTTTCTTTGGATTTTTTTTTTCAGTTCTTGAATCAGGTAATCCTGGTGAGGGTCCCATACACTGGAACCATACTCTAGTTGGGGTCTTACCAGAGACTTATACGCCCTCTCCTTTACATCCTTACTACAACCCCTCAACACCCTCATAACCATGTGCAGAGATCTGTATCCTTTATTTACAATCCCATTTATGTGATTACCCCAATGAAGATCTTTCCTTATATTAACACCTAGATACTTACAATGATCCCCAAAAGGAACTTTCACCCCATCAACGCAGTAATTAAAACTGAGAGGACTTTTGCTATTTTCCTATTTCTATGCTGTTCACATGCGCCTTCTCAAGAACTACCACATTGCATACTAGTCATCCCATTTGATGCTCATGACAGTTCTCCTGACGGAAGTGTTCTGCTGTAGGCTGTTTTAGCTCTTTGCCAGTAATGACAGTGTAACGTGTGCGTTCCACCAGATTATGATCTTCATTCTTCTTTTCCTCTCGCTGAGAGATGTGAATACCGTACTCTCTCTGGGGCTCACCGCCTACCTGCAATCGAGGGGGGGAATTATTGAGCAATTGTTCAACCAGTTGAATCTATGCGCTCAACAGTAGGAAACCTGTAAACTTCAGTAGCATATGTGGAATATTCTCACACTTGGATGTCACCTCGTGTAACCATGCGCTAAATCTCCTGTTACTGTGGCAAGTGCACGATGGCCTCAGTGATACTGACCATTTCTCTATAATTCTCAAGCTCTTGAATTAAAAGAAAAAGCGAATTTCCAAAGTGTTGGCATCGTCTAACACATTAGGCAGAGTTTTCGAAATAGGCTTACGTAAAGATTGCTCATGGGGTGTTGGGGTCTGTTGACGAACACGTTTGTTCGAGTACTACAGGAATTTTGACCTTCCTCCTCCACCATCACTCTCCGGAAACAGGTGACAACTAAATTGCACAAGCCATAGGGCCTAAGTGATCGTTGGCGCTCTTTGAAACACTATCCCCTGAATCCTATGATGGCCAATTTTAGAATCGTTAAGCGCCTGCGCGCTAAAGCTTGCTTCTTTATGCGAGAGAGTAAGAAAGCTACTTGAGAAAAATACTGTGCGTTGCGGCTACGGTTTTATACGGCTAGGGTTATTTCCCATGTCGATGGTAATGTGGCCCTTTGTTCAGTAACATCTGCGCTGAAATTCTTCAATAGTACATATCATAGTGGAGTTTGGTTTGCAATCGGAGATGTCTGGACTAGCTTCATTCCCAATCTACTTGCTGAATCGGGAGTTTTACCTTTATGAATACCATGGTAGCAGATACTCCTGACGTTCGCAGCCAGAATTCGTAAAATGCCGCAATATCCAAACTATCAATGCCTCTTTGATGACTCTGTTTATAGAAAGTATTTCCATGACTTCGTTCACCAATATATAGACGCGCCACTTGTTTTCCCGCACGGTACTATGGCGCCAGCGCCAAGATCTCGCTACCTAGTGTCTAGCTTATTCAGTACACTGCAGAGCTCAGGAACGAGGTAACTTCTTCATGTGTATCGACTATTTACGTTCTTGGCAGTCTATTGGTTCAAGCTTCCCGCAACACCCTCTGGTGCAGCAGATTCATAAACTCTTTCCTCATCCCTTGGTCAACTCTTGTTCTCTTCCGACCGCGATGGTATTAGGATTGTAGGCCTAGGGAGTCCTTCATTTCCATGCCATCGTGGCCCTATCCGTTTCTCAGCTACGTGTATCCCTAGTCTAAGTCTTAGGACCTACAGATGTAAACAGTTTCTTGCTTAATTTTACACGTGTAATCACAGTTTTTAAAAATGTGTTTTAATTTTAACGTTTATATATACCAGGTGGCTCACGGACGCCGTACTTTCTACTTATAAATGTCTCGCATGCATAAGTGATGTGTGGGGTGTCTACCAATTGATTTTAACAGAGGAACTACTGCCAGCGGGCAGGTTAAGTCAGAATATGAAGAGATAAGAAACAGAGTCACACTCGCAGCATGTTACTCAGCGCTGCCGGTCGAATGCATCCCTTGCATTTGTAAACATCGTTTTCGACCGCTGGTTCTAGGCTGGTGTATGTACAGACGCACTATATTTGCTGTCTGCATATCGGCAATGGCTAGTGTGATCAGCAGCGGTGAATACATAGACAATATTTTAAGCTGGACAACCTGGTCGGAATGCAACAGAAACTCCAAACAGACGTACGCCTTCTACACACATATTTCGCCGAACAGTATTCGTTTTTGTTCTATGCAATCATCTCTTTTATCGAGTTGAATGTCTACACGTGTCTAAATTAATAAGTTATTAGATTTCATTTACTGCATCTTTGGCGTGTCTACAAACAGTAGCGGCGGTTAGGGGGTGGGGTGAGGAGGGACAGTCGCTCCCACCCACACTTTGTAGAGTAAATATGACATTTATTCCATTTTAGCCAGCTGGAACTAGGAATTATTTAAAAAAGCTATTTGTACAAATCTTGTTGTCTTATATGCTAAATATTTCCTTTATTGTATAGCGCTACGGCAAGTAGTGGAGACGTTGCATGTGCTGTGAGGAAGGGTAGTAAGGGTACAAATTTTTGCCGAGGTCGTGGCCACGGAGTTATAATTCACCCGCTTGTCGCGCGCATTCATCAGTCTGGCAGTCTCTTTAGTGTCTGTTAGTTTCTTAGTGAGTATTCAAATACTGAATTATTTTTAATTGCATAATCATGCTGTACTTCTATGTAATTGTACCGGGCGAGGTGGCGGTGGGGTTACGGGCGTGCAGCTCTGAGTTTGCACTCGGGAGATAACAAGGTTTGTACAAACAGATTTTAAAAATAATTCCTAGTTCCAGCTGGCTAAAGTGGAATGAAAATGTAATGTGTACTCCACAAAGTGGAGGGGGGGAGCGACTCTCCCTCCTTGCCGCACCCCCTAATCTCCGCTACTGTTTGTAGACACGCCAAAGGTGTAGAAAAGGAAATCTAATAACTTATTTATTTATACACGTGTAGACATTCCACTCGATGGAAGAGTTGCATGTATGAAACAAAAACTAATACTGTTCGGTGAAGTACGTATGTAGAAGGCATACGTCTGTTTGGAGCTTCTGTTGCATTCCGACCAGATTGTCCAGATTAAAATAATGTCTGTGTATTCACCGCTGCTGATCACACTAGCTACTGCCGATATGCAGACAGCAAATATAGTGCGGCTGTAGCATACACCAGCCTAGAACTATGCGGCCGAAAAAGATGTTTACTAATGCAAGGGGTGCATTCGACCGGCAGCCCTGAGTAACATGCTGCGAGTGTGACTCTGTTTCTTATCTCTTCATATTCTGACGTAACCTGCCCGCTGGCAGTAGTTCCCCTGTTAAAATCAGTTGGTAGACACCCCACACATCACTTATGCATGCGGGACATTTATAAGTAGGAAGTACGGCGTCCGTGAGCCACCTGGTATATCTCCTGGTTATTGTGTGGTGTGCACGTTACAATTAACAATCTTTCTGCAGTTTCTTTTATAGCTGCTATAAAAATTAAACTCCACCTTTAAAACACCAACAGCTTATCTATAGTCTACAAGTATTATAACATTGTTCCACTTGAGGATTTCCATCAAAATGTTTCAGCTGTGATGGTCTAAAAATTCATAACTAATTTGGTACACTCCAATACTTCACGTGAGACAAATTCGAATGAATTCATACAATACTAGATGTACCAATAAAATCCACACGTAATTTAATTAACTCAACTAAATATGGTAACAAATCCGTGTGATTCTATTCTGCACATGTTGGGGTCTATATAACTCACTTCCTGAATATATTCGACAGGCAGCTTCATTTTCTGTATTTAAGCACGAACCTGTAAAATATTTACATAAGATGCTTTGAACATCTGTGTTATCTTAACTATGCAGTTTCTATACTGTAAATGTATTGCACATCTATAATGAATTTTTTCTTTATTCTCCTGTAAAATATCAGTTTATTTTCAGATGCTTCTTTATATTGGATATGTATTGCAGCTATATGAGCCGCAGCTTAGGTGTCCTTTACGAGAATAAATAAATAAATAAATAAATAAATAAATAAATAAATAAATAAATAAATAAATAAATAAATAAATAAATAAATTGTCTGGCTCTGTGGTGTAGTGGTTAGTATGATAAGCTGCCACGCCCGGAGGCCCGGGTTCGATTTCCGGCTCTAACACAAAATTTGAAAAGTGGTACGACGACTGAAACCAGGTCTACTCTGTCTCGGGAGGTGAATTGAGTGTAGGGGGTTCGATTTCCACCTCAGCAATCTTCGAAGTGGTTTTCCGTGGATTCTTACTTCTCCTTCAGGCAAATGCCGGGATGGTACCTAACTTAAGCCACGGCCACTTTCTTCCCTCTTCCCTGTCCATCCCTTCCAAACTCCCCATGTCCCCACAACGCCCCTGTTCAGAATAGCAGGTGAGGCCGCCTGGGTGAGATACTGGTCCTTCTTCTCTGTTGTAACAACCCGACCAAATGTCTCGCGCTCCAGGGCACTGCCCTTGAGGCGGTAGAGGTGGTATCCCTCGGTGACCCCGAGGAGAGTTAGCGTATTAAGAAGAAATAAATAAATAAATAAATTAATTAATAAGAAAAGTCGTTAAGCTTGGTCACATCCCACTTTAAATTAGAGAAATAAATCAAATTAGGCTATTGGCGTGATAACTTAATCACAGGAAACTGTTGAAGGTTCATGTTGAACTACCTATAAAATCACAATATCTCCTGAATGTCACCCAGGGGCCTGTGCGTATTTCTCTAGAGATTCATTAATGTGTAATATATTATTAATATATCATATAATGTTTAAACCACCAAAGAAACCAAGAGCTACGTTGTAATTTTTGTATCTCACACAAAATGTTCACAGTCTTTGTAAGAGAAAAGAAAATTTTGAGTTTATTCTTGCAAAAATAACATTTAGCCATCTTTAAAACCAATTATCTAAGAATCTCCCTCATACTATGCTTTGAAAAGATGAAGACCAATCAAATGAATTCTTACCATCATAAAAATCGACATGTAGAATGATGACGATGAGTGACCTGAGGGAAATGATCTAGTTGAATCACTGACATCCATGTAGGGGTCATCTTTGTTGGTACACGTGTAATCTGACACGTAACTGTAACAAAAACAAATCACTAAAGTAAGGTAAGTATGATATTGATATTTATTGCAGAACATTATAGGCTTTCGGCCCAAATTCATGTTCCCGTTACAAAGAGAAAGAAACATGAACTAAATCTACCACGTGCACGCAAAATAAAAATAAACTAAGTCTAATGTGTGGGCGCTCACATGGGCGGAAAACCAGGCCACATGCAAGCGCCACCCTTAAAACATAAAAATAAACTAAATCTACTATGTGGACGCTCGAATGGGCGGGAAACCTATCCACATGTGACCGCCACCCTTATAACTACCTTACTGACCAGCCGTGCCGCCCACCTCCCCTGATGAGGAAAAAAAGGAGCCACCCTCCCTAGAACGACACGTCCGACCTTGTACACAGTTTACAAAGCTATATCCTCACCAATTCGTTTGATTACAGGCCACCTGCACGCTGCAATCCTTCACCCTAGGCGAACCGTCTCCCTCTCGACCTCCACCTATTCACCTTTGTCAACAACCTTTAGGTTAGGCCCACCCTATACCTCCCCCTGTGTCATTCCGTCCCCCCACCTTCCTAAAAATATAAATACAAATATACAAAGTCTACTATGTGGACGCTCACAAGGGCGGAAACCAATCCTCATGTGAGCGCCACCCCTATACAAAGCCTACTTTGTGGACGCTCACATGGGCGGAAACCAATCCTCATGTGAGCGCCACCCCTATACAAAGCCTACTTTGTGGACGCTCACATGGGCGGAAACCAATCCTCATGGGAGCGCCCCCCCCCCGCCATGATTAACTTATTCTAAACTCCTCTATATTAATTCTTACACACACTTATGTACTCAAAACCTTCAGACCTGCCCTATATTATTCAGTCCTCTTAAAATCAACATTTCATCCTCAGCAGAACAGTGCTTTTCAGCTCCGCTTATTTAGCAATCTGTTATCCGCAGCGCATGTGCCTTCATTCTTGTTACCTAATCACCGTATTCACCTACTGACTTAGCAATTCTTAATATTATTTATTCACTAACCTACTTCCAAGTACATTCCAGATCACTTGTGAGTCATGTTGTTCCTTATCTAACTTACTGTACTTCACTAAAGTAAGATAAGTACATAATATACTTATTCTGAACAGAGTACAACGCTTTTCCGGGCCGGACTGAGTTGCTCAGTGACTACTGTGATGTTCAAAATGACTTAAACGACTCCAGATATCGTCTATATCACCTGGTGGCCATGATCGTTAAGGTGCCAAGTCTATAATGGTCTGACATCGCAGTTAACCGGTTTGAGTCCCGTTGGTCAAAAAACGTTTTCACCATCAGAATGTTGATCAGCAGGGTAGGAGAGTTGGTGGTGTACAATTTCTAATCACTACATTGTGTGCCAAAAGCCTGGATTCAATTCCAAACTTCTCCGCAGTGTTCATATGAAATGGGGGCATATGACGCTGTTGAAAGTGAACCGTCCGTCGCATGGAGACGTAAAGCTTTGAGCAGACTCTTTGCTGTTATTCGACAGGAGTAGGCTACATGCCGACAACGGGTTTCACCCTCTCTATACCTCATTATCATAATCCCACATTCAGACGCGCAGATCGCCCGTGGGCGTCAAATATGAAGACCTGCACAAGGCAAGCCGAGCATGTCCTCGGATACTCCCGGCACTAATGGCTAGTTTACACGATGCCAGTTGATGAGACAGTTATTGGCGACAGTTGTCCTCTAATTATAGCGGGACAGTCGCTGGCCGTTCACACGAGGAAGCTAGTGCCGCCAATAGATGACGAGAAGTTGCTGAGTGCGCAACGTCTGTAGTATCCCGTGAGGAATTAAATTTATTTTGTAATTATGTGTGCATGGAATGCATTGCTCAGTCATGCAATGTTTTGACATCAATCAACACCGATTTCTGGAATGTTAGTTTTATCGGTTATCTCAGAAAATACCGCTTGATGAGCATTTTTGTCTTTGTACAGGTCTCGCGCTGATTCCACAAACATTATCGTTCCCTAGTGTACCGAGATTGACCGTACATCAAGTATTTCTTAAGTAAAACGGGCCATAAATAACTTATAAAGTAATAGCGAGTGCATTTTCAGCGCTCTATACTAACGAAATCTCGCAGGGGCAAGTAGTCAACCCGCACAACGCTACTTTCGTCATCACACAGTCAGTGTGGTGGCAAGGTAGATTGCGTCATACGATCTGGAAACATTCAAACAAGAATATGTCCATATCTTAAAACCAATTGATGTATCGATTCATACATAACGGCATCTTATAGTGCGCATTTCAATCGTCTCCTCATGTTATTTCTCCAAAATCGATCGAGGGATTACGGAGATATTCAAGATTTTATCAAACATTACGTCAGAGCTAGATCTGTGCAAAAGGGCATAACTCTCGGTCCTGTCACGACACTTCACACCGGCAACACGACGATCTTGGTTCGCCGCATGATACAGAGTCAGCCTGCAGGGCGAGATTATGCCTAAGTGACGTGCTAGTTCGTGATTAGCTGCCACCCACGGAGGTCCGGGTTCGATTCCCGGCTCTGCCACGAAAATTTGAAAAGTGGTACGAGGGCTGGAACGGGGTCCACTCAGCCTCGGGAGGTCAACTGAGTAGAGGTGGGTTCGATTCCCACCTCAGCCATCCTCGAAGTGGTTTTCCGTGGTTTCCCACTTCTCCTCCAGGCGAATGCCGGGATGGTACCTAACTTAAGGCCACGGCCGCTTCCTTCCCTCTTCCTTGTCTATCCCTTCCAATCTTCCCATCCCTCCACAAGGCCCCTGTTCAGCATAGCAGGTGAGGCCGCCTGGGCGAGGTACTGGTCATTCTCCCCAGTTGTATCCCCGACCAAGAGTCTGAAGCTCCAGGACACTGCCCTTGAGGCGGTAGAGGTGGGATCCCTCGCTGAGTCAGAGGGAAAAGCCGAACCTGGAGGGTAAACAGATGATGATGATGATGACGTGCTAGTTGTGGAACATAGGATAATTCCGGCGTTACGGTACATAGCCTATAAGCTTTCAGTAAGCTGAACCTCGTTATAAACTTATAAAAATTGAAGAAGGTGATTCTAAGACTTGTATAACCGGGCGAGTTATCCGTGCGGTTAGAGGCGCGCGGCTGTGAACTTGCATCCGAGAGGTAGTGGGTTCGAATCCCACTGTCGGCAGTCCTGAAGATAGTTTTCCGTGGTTTCCCATTTTCACACCAGGCAAATGCTGGGGCTATACTTTAATTAACGCCACGGCCGCTTCCTTCCCATTCCTAGGCCTTTCCTATTCCATAAGACCTATCTGTGTCGGTGCAACGTAAAGCAAAAAAAAAAAAATTAGAAAAAACTTGTACAACTAACATTTACGTGTGTGTTAGAAGCACAATAGTGATGTTTTCCAAGTGAACTCGACTTAAACTTCGTGTGGATATTTCTAGCCGAGTGCAGTCCTTGTAATGCAGACCCTCCGATGAGGGTGGGCGGCATCTGTCATATGTAGGTAACTGCGTGTTATTGTGGTGGAGGATAGTGTTATGTGTGGTGTGTGAGTTGCAGGGATATTGGGGACAGCACAAACGCCCAGCCCCCGGGCCATTAGAATTAACCAATGAAGGTTGAAATCTCCGACCCGGCCGGGAATCGAACCCGGGACCCTCTGAACCGAAGGCCAGTACGCTGACCATTCAGCCAACGAGTCGGACAACATTACGATGCGAATAACAGAATATTCAGACTTTACTTTTCGTGCAACAAGTGATTAACCATTCACTTGGACATTATATCAAATGCAGTAGCGAAAGTGAAAGAAGGTGCTAGTGGGAATGGGTCTATCTACTATATCAAAGATTAAGTTCAAACTTTAACATAGGTTATATTTCTTGTTAAATCACAAACTTAACAAACTTTTCACTTGGTGAAATCACAAAGTGACAGGTACAAATAGCAATCATGAAACAAGAATAGGAAAACCCAAGATTAGAGAATTTAACAGGTTTAGGCTTCAAGCCCCTAATTTCCACTTAACAATATCGCCAATTAGTGTTTACATAGACAAGGAGAAATCTCCCAAACCAAGAGCAGTTTGCTCCAACAAATTTACAGCCTTCCAGAGGCACCCCTCAATGTTACAAAAAGAGCTTGCATGCTCTCCCACTTTAACCATGGAGACCGTGCTCCTAATTTCTTACAGCCCACTTAAGGCAACATTACACCAAAAAATCTTACAAATTTCTGGCCTCTCTAGGCCCAACCTACAATTTTACAATTTAGTACACAGGGGTAACTAGTACCCAGACTACTGGGCCTTCGTGGAATAGAAAAACATGTTAGATTACTGGCCTAAATACAAAATGGAGGCGTACACATGCGCTCGTAGAAAATTAAATATAAAACCCTAATTAGGCTCTTGGCCTGATGAAGCAGAGGCTGATCCCAAGCTACTGAGGTGACTAGAATGACGGTTAATTTAATGCATTAAGGAATGAAAAACAGTTACAAAATCGTAGTCGCGACGTAAAGCCCCTAGCAAAAAAAAAAAATCGTAGTCACCTCAAACCAAGTTGAAGGGGAACTCGAGAGGGTAACGCACTCTCTATCCCCGATTTACAGTTTAAGAATTTATGAAATTTTACATTAGCCGAAAGAAAATTTAAATTTTAGAAAAGTGTGGTTACATAGTTAGAAATTCGAACCTTTTCCTCGTGTAAGTCTGCGGAGGTAGCTACAGAGAGATATGACTGATGGCCATTACCTGAGCTGATGAACTGTCTGGCAAAGAATGAGGCGCCCCGCCTCCTGTCTCAACACACACACACTCAGAAATTCGGTGATCCAAAGACAAGGTAGCCCGAAAGGCCGCAGCTTATATACGCGCGGGGACGGTTCGGGAAGGTTCTGGGCTAATTCCGGATACACCCTCTCATTTTTATTGCCAAATCCGAAAGGTACAAGAAATGTGTGATTGGTTGAAAAATAATCACAGAAAATTCCTGATTGGCCAGATTCAAAACTGGCGGAATGAAAAAAAGTTGCAAACCTTGAAATAAAATAAATGAAATTTAACTTAGTTGAGAAAACGTAATAACACAAAACTTCCTTAATTCATTAATTATTTTACCTTGCACCAGAGTGCATTACCTCAGTTTTTTGTAATGACATCTATGGAGAAAAGTCTAAACTTCTTCAGTTTAGGCAACTTCGAAGTAACACATTACTCAATAATTCACTGGTGACATCTTCAGGTCAATGTCCCAACTTCATGCCGAAGGTGTTTCACGTTTAGTTAGAGAGATAGCGTTCCTTAAGGCGCTTCTTTTGAATGAGTGGAGTTGAGGTGTACATCCCGGTATAATAATAATAATAATAATAATAATAATAATAATAATAATAATAATAATAATAATAATAATAATAATAATAATAATAATAATAATATATGCTTCGCATAGAATGCAGTAGTTAGGAATGATAGTGATTTACACGACATAGACACAAGTGCACTCATAGACATTAATGTAAAATGCAAGTGAAATTTCAAAGTGAACTATGCTTCTAGTAGGTCGCTACAAACATTCAGTTTCTTTAGAATTATAATTCTAAGAATACAGTTATTTCATCAGACTTTCTGTTTCTCGACGTGAATAGGAATAAACTGTGTTGTGATGAGTTCCAATGAACAGTCCAAATATTAATTTGGCAGAAAGACTCTATGCAAGTGATAGAAGTCAAACTTTAGCCACCACAAGTTTTCCCAAGTGCAACTTATTTTTCTAATTTTATGTATGCATTCTAAGTTAGAACCGAGTCAACAATTACAATTCGCAAAGTGCTGTGGTTTATATTAATCATTCCGATATTCGGGGGACAGTTAAATGTGGACACTCGCGTAACATAATCAGTTAGTGGATACCCCGCGCCGGGACCTTCAAGAATCAACGACAAACCATTTCTGTCTACAAGGGATCGTGGCTCCATGGTTTGGTTGCTGCTTACAAAGGATCATGGTTCAATGGTTTGGTTGCTCCACACGAAGGATCGTGTTTCCATGGTTTGGTTGCTGCTTATAAGGGATCGTGGTTCAATGGTTTGGTTGTGGCACACGAGGGATCGTGTTTCCATGGGTGAGTTGCAGTCCATCAAGGAGGATCCATGGAAACAACTTCACTGTAACCAGCACCATTGCAAGGTGAACCTTACGTGAATAAATTCAGTTTAAAGAATTTGGAACTCATTGTAGTTGGGAACTCTCTCTGTACCCAGCCCCAGGTCTACACCCAGTGTGCCCTGTGATTAAGATATCTTTACCCTACGAAATATCTAGTCGTGGCTTATTATCAAATAATTTCCTGGTACACTATACAGCTCAAGGAATTTTACGGTAGTATCGTCATCCCACTTTTGAGCCATAATTACGCTTACAGCTTACAAATTACTTAAAAGTTAATGTATTTAAATTATCAAGACCACGCAGACGGCTGCACCTCTCGGTTGACACAAGCGAACTGGCACAAAATAAATATACATCTACTGGCCTGTCACGTTCACAAGGTGCCAACTGCCCGACAACACTGAGCTCCGGGTGTTGGGAGTTGCAGCTGGGCTCAATTGGTTGTCCTCAGTCTACTCCCGGAGACAATCGGTTGCCTGTGTAATTGTGAGGTCAATTGCCTAGACAACTGGACCGAAGTGTTCACAAGTAGCCAATAATTGTAAGCCAGTCAACTGCCTTCTGACAATAGTCTCATCAACTGGCATCGTGTAAACGAGGCATAAAAGCCATACGAAAAGTAAGTGTATCCTAGGACAGTTACTAAGCAACTCTCGGTTGACTGGCTTGGCTGCACTTCCACCTACATCTGCAGCGGCTAATCAACATTCGTAGTGGGTTTCCAACCAGGTAAGGACCAAAATCTGTAAATTCCTCTGGTTTAAAAATTGGGTTTTAACTAATTTTGCATAATTAACTCTAGGTTCAGTTGTATATGGGGAATCACCTACCGCAAAAAGATAGGAGTTGGGTAATGCATAAATGTCAGCTAAAACCCATCCCGACTGAAGAAGAACCAGTATCGGAGCGGGTACTCCATATCGTATCCTTCAACTGAAAATCTGCCTCCCAAGAGGAAGAAATGGTCTCAGTTGCAGAAATACAGGTCTCTCACATAAACCCAGACCGAACGCACGGTGCTTGTACTCTGCGCTGCGGCAGCTGCCTCAGCCGAACTTATGTCGCGCGCGGCCGCCCTGATTTAAGCATGTATACAAAATTATATGAAATCTTACCTTATAAAAGATGCTGGAAATGTTGTCCTGCCTGGGTTATACAGGTACTGTATCTGGTAACCACATTCTAGCTGACGCGAGTGAGTTCTGCCACTGTAATGTTTCTGACTTCATTCGTAATGTTTTCTTTCAGTTCTTCTAGTGTGTGTGAGGATTTGTTCGATACATTTTTCTTTCAGTTTACCCCACAAGTATAAATCACAAGCTGTTAGATCTGGAGAACTAGTGGGAAATATACCAGCACTGATCACTCTGTCTGCAAACACTTCCGAGATTATATGAGCAAGGGCTGAATCTTGTTGATCGGTTTATTAAGTTGTTGACTTATGACAGGGGCGGCCGTACCTTATGTGCTGAGGTGCTGCAGCGCATTGTATATTTCAAAATAAATTACTTGAATAAGGTTATCTAGTAGAATCAAATACAGTGCATTGAAAAAGTACAGGAAATCATTCAACTCCCCGCACAATCGGGTAATTCGTTAAGATTTTTTTTGCCAGAAAGCAGGAATTCTGCCTATTGCGCATGCGTGCCCAAATCTTCTGATATGCTGTGGAAAGAACAGCCAAGACATCACTTGCTACCGATTCTTCGTTCGACCACAGAGAGGCAGCACTGATCAGTGATCACACTTGCATTTCGACCGAAATGAGAGCGTGGCAGGTGGCATCCTCTGGACCTCAGTGGTAGTATTAAGAGGGAATCGCTCAAAACAAACGGGAAAACAAAATACTGTCGAGGAAGGCATCACATGTTCCCGTCAGATCTTTTAATACTCCCAATTTGCCTATTCCGTAGCCACATTTGTAAATCGATGAACGATAAAAATTGTACTTTTTATGTTGTCAAAATAAGGACACGATGTTTATATTTTCTTTAATTACAAAATGCCTAGTTCATAAATGTCACTATAGCAACATAACATGTATTTTGTATTACTGTGTCGCTGATTTTACTTCAATGCTTTTGGTAACAATGAGAAGTTCTGTTTTTCCGCGCTCACACAAAGTGTTTCTTGAGTTCGGGAATGTTTTGTCATTGCAGGTGTTATCGTGTGCTAAATTAGTTTTGTATGAGGAATGTGTATGTGTTGAGGTTAAATGAGTGTTAGTTCAGAATGGAAAACTCGGTGGAGAGCCTCTTGAAAAGAGAATTTTCAGCCAGAACACTGGAAGAAAAAATTAAGGTAAAGAAGTTAGGTAGACCTACCCCGGATTTACATATTGCTCAGAAAGGCATCTCTAATAGAACTCCATACACTATGAAATTTTATAGAAAAGTGTATAAAACGATTGGGTGTGCGGATGCGAGATTAGAAATGCCCTTTTCTGTTTGCCGTGTTTGTGTTTTGGCAATAGCGATCCTTGGGGAACAGTGGGTGTTAAAGATCTTGGACATTTAAACGCTTTAATTAAGAAGCATAATGACAGTGAGAAACACATTAATAATTCTTTAAACTTTAGTGCTTTAAAAAGGGTTAATATTGCAACATTTTTAAGCCGTGCTTATTACGAAGAAAGAGAAAAGCACAATCAACAGGTGGAAAAGAACAGGTATGTGCTATCAAGAATTGTAGACTGCATTAAGTTTTGCGGTGCGTTTGAATTAGCTTTAAGGGGACATGATGAAAGTGATAGTTACAACAATCCTGGTGTATTCTTGGGCCTAGTAGATTTAATTTCTAGCATAGACAGTGTAGTAAAGGAGCACATTGAATCTAACATAGTTTTCAAAGGGACCTCAGAAACCATCCAGAACGAGCTGCTGGATTGCATGCTTGAGACCTGCAGAGAAGTGATAGCAGAAGAAATACAGCAAGCAGATGTCGTAAGTGTAATGGCCGATGAAACTACCGCTATTTCAGAGCAGACGCAGTTAGTGTTGGTATTTCGGTATGAAAAGATGGTATTCCACACGAACGATTTTGAGGCTTCTTTAAACCAGAAGGTCAGATGCGGATGCTCTTGCATCATGCATTTTAAGTGAAATGAACAACATGTTTACAAGTACACCGCACAAAGTTATTGCGCAGACATACGACGGGGCATCAGTAATGAGTGTGGTAAAGGTGGAGTGCAAGCAAAGATTAAAGTCTACTATCCCAACGCATATTACATCCACTGCTATGCACACCAGCTGTAACAGACAATGGAACATGCTGCTTCGCAGAATCAGTCGGCTAGGGTGTTCTTCGCTCACCTTTCAGCGTTCCCCGTTTTCTTTTGAAGGTCGCCGCAACGGATGTCTGCTTTAGAAGCAGTGGCAGCTCGAAGAATTCCAACAGGACCAGCGACTAGATGGAATTTCAGGTCGCGCACCGTAAATGTGGTGTACGAACAAAGTGGTTTCATAAAGGAGTGTTTATTAATACTGGAGAAAACCCCATCCTCTAAGACTTGACACAAAGCAAGTGGGCTTCACAGCTTAGAAGATGAGGACTTCGTCTTTTGGCTATCATTTTTTCATAAATTGATGCCACATGGGACATTATGTACAACCAGTTGCAGTCAAGAACAGCTGATGCTGTAAAAATAAAATATGCTGTGTCACACTTCATTCAAGTGATAAACAACATAAGAGAATCGGTAGAAAACATTGCCAGTACTTCTGAAGGAACATGTGCTTCAGAAAACAAGCCCAGAAAGCTTTCATATTGGCATACTGATGGCAAGGAAGTGTGCGATAGAATAACATGTGAGGCCTGTGATCGCTTCCAAACCTTGGATCACCTGGAAGCAGCAAAACTGTCAGAGTCCACCAACTTAGAACGGTTTTCTAAAACGTTTCCGGATAAACAACATGATGTGACTGTCCAGGCCTGTAGCATAGTGGAAAAGAAAAGGCTCAGAACAGAGCTGTCGGTTCTGTATTGTAGGCCAGATTTTAAGAATATTGGTGGGGCAGTTCCACTTCTGCAGTTCATAATTTCTAGTAATCTGCAAGGTACATTCTGCCAAATAATTAAGCTTCTGAAGATATTAGTAGCAACACCCATGACTACTTCTAAGCCTGAGAGATGTTTCTCATTACTGAAGAGGATCAAGACCTTCCTGCGGAACACCATGTTACAAGAAAGACTAAATGCCCTCGCAATGCTCTCCATTGAGCATGGAGGGGTTCAACGCTAGGGTGATCGACAAATTCTGTGGCAGGAAGGAACGACGTATGGACTTCATTTACCGTCGCTGAGTGAGTTTTTCTATATGTTTCTAAATAATTTTATTTTGGACGTGGGGGAGTGGAAATGGGTTACAGCACACGACTGATTTTATGCACCAGCCGCCACTGCTTATTTAAGAATGAGTTTGAAAACAAATTTAAAGACCTTTCTGGAGGGTGATAAATCGCGGGGAAGGTGGGGGGAAGGGAGGGTTCCCTCCCCCACTGATGACCTTATCTCAAAGGTTCTTCCCTACTAAAATTACCCAGGGGAATTCTTTCATTATAAAATAATGAGGAAAATGTAGAATACATAACATTACTCAAATTAATGTTCTTAATATGTATATTGTCATAAAAACATCAGCAATAATAAACATAATATAGAAATAATGAAATGAACGCCAGACCTTGAGTAATAAAGCATTGTAGCGGTGGCAACTCCGCCCATGCAGCCTAGTTCATGTTTCACTCCGGAAAGTCCATCTGAAATCCGGGAATAACTTTCCAATGTTTATCATTCATCAACAACATTCAAACAAAAATGTACAAATTTTGCATTATTCTGGGGGGGGGGAGGGTTAATTCACTTACGGGGTGTTCCCCTGCCGGTATTGCCTGAAATACACTAATAGTTAAGCTCTATGATCCCCCCTCCTCCACTACTCCTTTCTGATTTCGCACTCTGCTTTTGTATGAGGGCGGAGAAAATTCGTTTGTTCTAAAATCTATTTGCAGCTGACCTCAGTGATGCACCTGAACTTCAGTGTTGTTCCCAATTAAGGGACAAGTTCGCGGAGGGAAACATTTAGAGGGCGTTTAGTGATAGAATTTTCCGACTTTCTTAAAATTTGCGAGAAAAAGCTTGTGCGCGTTTGCGAGTACTTACATTTGTGAACCAACATTTTCAAAAATGAAGTTTATAAAATCAAAAGTATGTTCCTGGATCAGTGACGAACACCTATATTCCATTTTGAGGGTGGCTGTGTCAAATCTACCTGCAGACATTTCAACACTGTCTCCATCACTGTCACTTCAACACTTTTCATTAACTGGCAACTATATCCAAAGTTACAGAGTATTGTTTACTTTTCTCAATTTGTTTTGTATTGTGTCGGGTTATTGTTTGTATTGTCGAATGCCGGACTGAGTGGCTCAGACGGTTAAGGCGCTGGCCTTCTAACCCCAACTTGGCAGGTTCGATCCTGGCTCAGTCCGGTGGTATTTGAAGGTGCTCAAATACGAAAGCCCCGTGTCGGTAGATTTACTGGCACGTAAAAGAACTCCTGCGGGACTAAATTCCGGCACCTCGGCGTCTCCGAAGACCTTAAAAAGTAGTTAGTGGGACGTAAAGCAAATAACATTATTATTATTATTATTTGTATTGTCGAATAGCCGTGTGAGTGCTTGGTTGGTTATCAGGCATCGTCAATCGAGAGCGAAATGCCTTCGGAGCCAGTTTGCTCCCCGCTCTCGAGGAACGAGAGCAGCTTAGCAAGCAAGTAGGGGAAGAAGTAGGGGAAGTGCATGACGTAGTATGTACTGGAGGCCAGTGGCGCAAGTACCGTACGGCCACGGTATGCAACCCGCCTGACTGGTGCTCTCTTGTCACGTGACAAACACCCGTCCCGAGCGGGGCAAGTAACACCAGCTCCCTAGAGCAACCACGTGATGACGTCTGGGTAATTGGTTGGTGACTGAAGAAGGGGACACCTGGGTTTGTGGATGTATTTGTATGTTGGGGAAGGACGGGGCCTGCGGTTCGTTTAGGAATCTGCCATTCGGTCCGCCCGCAAATTAAGGGGTGCTGTCTAGACGATAAAGCAGCGTAAATTAATTAATCTGACGTAAAACGAACAAAATCGGACACTTAGTTCGGTCATTGTGCTCAAAACTCGAAAACGAAAAAAGAACGGCGGTGGTTTTTCGAGATGGAGGAGTTTTCCCCAAGTGGTATTTCTGAAAACTTTCAGTATTTTAGTTCGGACATGAACCTCTACATAATCTACCAATTTTCAGCTCGATATTTTAAATGTCTGGCTCAATATCTAGTATGACTGGACTTTAGGCTATGTAGATTATTTGTGTATATTTGCGCTATATCTTGCTTGCTGTGTTAGAGCTGAATATTCTAAATGCGTTGTATAAGCAATGTAACTGGAATACTAACAGGTAGGCCATTCAGGGGTGCTGCACTGCCATTGGCTGGTGCACGTGACGTCACACTGAGGATAGTGCTACAGCCAGATTCAATGCATAATTTGTTAGCTGGTCCGCCTCTGTGGTGTAGTGGTTCGTGTGATTAGCTGCCACCCCCGGAGGCCCGGGTTCGATTCCCGGCTCTGCCATGCAATTTGAAAAGTGATACGAGGGCTGGAACGGGGTCCACTCAGCCTCGGGAGGTCAACTGAGTAGAGGGGGTTTCGATTCCCTCCTCAGCCATCCTGGAAGTGGTTTTCCATGGTTTACCACTTCTCCTCCAGACAAATGCCGGGATGGTACCTAACTTAAGGCCGCTTCCTTCCCTCCTCCTTGTCTATCCCTTCCAAACTTCCCATCCCCCCACAAGGTCCCTGTTCAGCATAACAGGTGAGGCCGCCTGGGCGAAGAACTGGTCATATTTCCCAGTTGTATCCCCCACGCAGAGTCGGAAGTTCCAGGACACTGCCCTTGAGGCGTTAGAGGTGGGATCCCTCGCTGAGTCCGAGGGAAAAACCGACCCTGGAGGGTAAACCGATGCAGAAGAAGAATTAGCTGAGTGCTTCTTGATTCAATCTTGTTAGATATTTTAATTGCACTCTACTTAGTCAAGTATCTCTAGAGAACATAACGTTTATCATTGAAAAGTAGTACGAAAATATAGCGCCTCAAACTTGAAGCTGCTGTTTTTTTTTTTTTTTTGTTAGTGGCTTTACGTTGCACCTACACAGATAGGTCTTACGCGACGATGGGATAGGAAAGGGCTAGGAATGGGAAGGAAGCGTCCGTGGCGTTAATTGTGGTACAGCCCCCAGCATTTGCCTGGTGTGAAAATAAGAAATAACGGAAAACCATCTTCAGGGCTGCCGACAGTGGGATTCGAACCCACTATTTCCCGGATGCAAGCTCACAGCCGCGCGCCCCTTACCGCACGATTCTTCTAATCCTAACGAATGTTTTTGTTACACATACAGCGATATTATTTCGTTGTGAATTTCAGGGATTTATGTGGACCTGAAATCAAGTCATCTGATGAATCGCAACACACCACCATCTATATTCATTTCGTCGTTAGTAACTGCTACCTTCTGTAAGTGGTTAAATATTTCTGCCTTTAGCCTTAATGAGATCCAGAACCTCTGTCAGAATTTCAGGTTTACACTTAAAAATGCTTTGCCCAATTTTGAATGGTTGAGCTACACGGTAGAGGGTATGTATCTCTCCTTACGAAAATAAATATATGCCTAAGGGGTGAGAGAGAGGGGGTGGGAGGTAAGGGCATTTGCATTGTCGTTGATGCCCCACTTCACTCTCTTGTTTTTGCCCAGAAGGGATCGAATTTGGCCCGGAGTGAAACATTGACCAGACACGCATCAGTTCAATATGTGCTTTTTGTTTTGAATTGTGCAGAGATTTTTTCGTAAAAGGTACAGCATATTTTGTAACTTGGGACTTTTCCTTGTTCTTAATCCGGTTACCCTCTAGGGTTGGTTTCTCCCTCGGACTCAGCGAGGGATCCCACCTCTACCGCCTCAAGGGCAATGTCCTGGAGCTTCAGACTCTGGGTCGGGGGATACAACTGGGGAGAATGACCAGTACCTCGCCCAGGTGGCCTCACCTGCTATGCTGAACAGGGGCCTTCCGGAGGGATGGCAAGATTGGAAGGGATGGACAAGGAAGAGGGAAGGAAGCGGCCGTGGCCTTAAGTTAGGTACCATCCCGGCATTTGCCTGGAGGAAAAGTGGGAAACCACAGAAAAGCACTTCCAGGATGGCTGAGGTAGGAATCGAACCCACCTCTACTCAGTTAACCTCCTCCCGAGGCTGAGTGAACCCCGTTCCAGCCCTCGTACCACTTTTCAAATTTCGTGGCAGAGCCGGGAATCGAAACCGGGTCTCCGGGGGGTAGCAGCTAATCACACTAAACACGGAGGCGGACGAGATCTTTTTAGGACCCTAATTGTTTCCTTAATGACAAATTGTCCGTCTTCAGTCTCTCTATTACTGTTTTCAGCCGATTGAAATGAAATGGCGTATGCCATTTAGTGCCGGGTGTGTCCGAGGACGTGTTCGACTCTCCAGGTGCAGACCTTTTTTGATTTGACGCTAGTAAACGACCTGCACGTCGTGATGATAATGAAATGATGATGAAGACGATACACTCAGCCCCGTGCCAGCGGAATTAACCAATGATGGTAAAAATTCCCAATTCTGCCTGGAACCTAACCCGGGACCCATGTGTCCAAAGGCTAGCATGCTATTTAGCCATGGAGCCGTACTCAACCGATTCCTTTCTTCTTTGCTATTGTCAGGTGTCTGCCTCCCTAGCGTAACGGTTAGTGTTATTAGCTGCCGTCCTCTACGGCCCGGGTTCGATTCCCGGTACTATCAGAAATTTAAGAATGGCGGGAGGGCTGCTGTGTCGTTGAAATGGTACATGCAGCTCATCTCCATTGGGGGTGTGCCTGAAAACAGCTGCACCACCTCGGTATGAGGACTCAAGTTTGTATTTTTGCCCGCCCCGCGGTGTAGGGGTAGCATGCCTGGTTCTTACCGAAGGAGTAGGGTTCGATTCCCGGCCAGGTCAGGGAGTTTCACCTGCATCTGAGGGCTGGTTCGAGGTCCACTCAACCCACGTGATTACAATTGAGGAGCTATCTGACGGAGTGATGGCGGCTCCGGTCTAGTAAGCCAAGAATAACGGCCGAGAGGATCCGTCGTTCTGATCATACGACACCTCTTAATCTGCAGGCCTTCGGGCTGAGCAGCGGTCACTTGGTAGGCTATGGCCCTTCGTGGCTGTTGCGCCATGGAGTTTGATTTTGGTCTGGTTTGTCAGCTACCTCGAGAATCGTGTCTGTACTCGTTGACTGATGAAATTCTCTAGAACCTAACGTAATAATTTCTGTGTACAAGTAGAAAATCATAGAGAGAAGGAAATATAGTAACAGGAATAGCCTGTTCACAATAATTTCAGATTTTTTTCATTCAGAATATCAGTAGGCCCTAAGTAATTATTTTAATATCACTAAGGGTGCAAGCCCATCAGTTCGTTGTTTAAGTCCCGTTCATAAGTATGAGGGAGGATATGATCGGAACAAATTCTAGAAGCGTTAGGATTCATTTTATCAGCTCTTTGACACCATAACATCCGTTCAGCCCATAAATACGAGGACTGTTTTTTTTTTCCAAGTTCCGATAATAGACGTATTGAGATAACAAGATGATTTTATTACCAAACGATTTGTACATTCTTACTTATTTTTCTACATAGTCACCATGAAGGTTGTGGCATTTATCACAACGAGAAGTCTGCAAAGAAGTCTGCCGCCAGTCTATGCCAGATGAGGAAGTCTAGTGAGAGTCCCTACGTCGCCTCCGGAGAGAGATACAAAACAAAACAAACTATGAGGCATGCTCTCGTCTCGTCTGGTATGGTTCTGATCCATGAAAATGCACAACCGCATAGTGCCAATGTGACAAAAGAACTTCTCCAAAAGTCAAAAGTCAAAGTGGGAAGTCTTTGACCACCCACCTTAGAGTCCTCGATAGCTGCAGTCGCTTAAGTGCGGCCAGTATCCAGTAATCGGGAGATAGTGGGTTCGAGCTCCACTGTCGGCAGCCCTGAAGATGGTTTTCCGTGGTTTCCCATTTTCACACCAGGCAAATGCCGAGGCTGTACCTTAATTAAGGCCTCGGCCGCTTCCTTCCACTTCCTAGGCCTTTCCTCTCCCATCGTCGCCGAACACTTATCTGTGTCAGTGCGACGTAAAACAAATAGCAAAAAAAAAAAAAAAAAAAAGAGTCCTGACCTAGCACCCAGTGACTATCACCTCTTTCGAGAAATGAAGGCGTGGTTAGGTGGACAACGCTTCGCTACTAACGAAGAGCTTCAAGACGCTGTAAGGACTTAGGCCTACCTGAGCTCAATGGCGGCAGACTTCTTTGCAGAGGGTATAGGAAAGCTGGTCTCCAGTTATGACAAATGCCTCAACCTTCATGGTGACTACGTAGAAAAATAAGTAAGAATAAACATATCTTTTGGTAATAAAATCGTCTTGTTATCTCAATACGTCTATATTTGTGGCCTATCGGAACCTGAAAAAAAAACAGCCCTCGTAATACTTTTTTGGAAAGCCATGATATTCTATTCTCAGTTTTAGAGGCCATATTTTTACAATCTCTAACAACGCCGTTATTCCTTCTTTTACTAATTTTACTACCACCTGCTTGCACTAAATAACAGCGCGTATTCTAAACATCATCATTAGAGCTCGGATTTTTAGGTGGTAATGGGTTAGAATGCAAAGTAATCTGGTTCGTAGGAAATGTCAGGCAACCCTTTCTTCCATAATGTAGCAAGGTACCATAAATTACAGGAGTTCTACGGACTGTCCCCCTAATGTCTATGCAAATCTCAAACCATAACCGCTGTACAGGGTAGACTATACTTGTTATTCGTTTCAGTAACTTTGCATTCTAACCTATGAGTACCTAAAAATCCGGACTCTAATCATCATCCTCTTCTTCTTCCACCGCTTTTCCCACATCTGTGGGGTAGCGGGTGCGAACTGTGTCACAAATATGTGGATTTGGCCCTGTTTTACGGCCGGATGTCCTTACTGACGCCAACCCTATATGGAGGGATGTAATTACTATTGCATGTTTCTAAGGTGGTTGGTACTGTAGTGTTTCGTCAGAATATGAAGAAATTCTAAACCTCGTCTATATATATAAAATAAGAGTTTTGTCTGTACATTGCACAGAATTCGAAAAGAATGGAATTTCTGTATCGGTCATTTCCTCAGTAACAAGGAAATGCACTTTTTACTTTTCCAAATTTCTGTTTGTATGTATGTATGTATGTATGTATGTATGTATGTATGTATGTATGTATGTATGTATGTATGTATGTATGTATGTATTGTACCAGGAAAAGTTCTTGGGTAAAGGGCATGAGTAGGACCTCAGGGAGTGGAACTTGGTTTTGGAGCCGATACAGAGTAGGATAGATTCGCAGAGCGAATAATAGATGGTTAAATTTTTTTAAAACAATTTATTAATTCTTCACCCTCCAATATGATTATTGGACTCAAATCTGGCATTGAAATTAAAAGTTTGAACGTAATCTTCCTGAATTCTGTTCATGAAAATTAAATGAATATCACTGATTCCAAAGTCTTTCATATGTGAGAATACGAGGTATTAGATTTCCACCTAAAGTCTTTCTAAATATGAGCACACACTTGTAATTGCAAATTGACATGAGAATTTAAATTTCTGTTGAAAGTTTTTCAGTTTTTCAGTTTGTAAACCTTGATGTATAGCACACTTGGAAAGCTTAAAGTTCTTCTATGAGATATGAAAATTAAATTTGAAAATTAAATTAATCACAAGAGATGAACTTCTGAGAAATTATGAGAACTCTGAAACATTTGTTCACACGCGGCACTGAAGTTTCCACTGTTCAAAATTAATGAGAAAATTTTAGTCAGATTGTTACTACTCACTTAATGAAAGAAATGTTGCTACAAATGTTGAAGGGTGGACATCTGGAATATTCCGTGGAGAATCAGGATCGGCGATGTTCCCTTAACACACCATGTTGACGTCCCCCGATGAGGTGATGATAGCTGGAACTGGATAGTGTAGAATTGCAGCTCGTTAAGGTGATTTTTCGCACACGGAAAATTCACCTGGTGCGAGTAGTTATCACTGACACTGTCATTTACTGTTGAACACAGTTTATGGCGTAATTGAACTTTAAGACGTTAAATGAATAATCACAGTCCTTTCTGTATGAAATACTATTTAAAGTCGTTACTGAAAACGTCCATAATTACACAGTTCACACTTGAAAAAGGCAAATCATAGTCTATAATCACAGTCTTTGAACACGATCACTAAGTCACTAAGGATTATTTTCTGATTATCTTGTTATTATAACGTCATATTACCTCAGAAAAAGTTCTTAGTATTCACCCCGATTACTACTGTAAGTCGTATACTAATATGGCATGAACACTACGTGAATAAAGGAACACAGTTCAATACTCGAAAAGAAATGAGTTCTGGTAATTCTACACATCAGTTTCTGTTCATTGTAGAAGTTCAATATCATGTGAAGTAAACTAAGTCTACACGTAATGATATATTCTGTGAACGTTAAATATTTGGTATTTGCACTTCAATAAGTTCACTCGTATTATATTCTAAAATATCTTTAGAATTAGACTGTAGTCGCGACGCGATATACTAAATACAGTGCGACGTCTTTTATAATTTTGTCGGCGATATAACTTCGTATTCCGGAAACGCGACGGCAAGTACTTTCACCGTGACTGCGCGGACATAATGTACGAGGGTCGGTCTCTCCTCTGTCTCACTCACACACATCTGTGTACTCGTCCTTGTACTGCGCTGCTCTGCTTGTTAGCCTTGACATATATATACCGGCGCTGGGAGGGGTGGTTCTCTTGGCCATGTGACCGTGAGTGCATAATTTTCTTAGATTTTAAATTATTATAACTCAACAACCATAGGATGGATTAATTCGAAATTCACAGGGATTAACTTTTATGACGTCCGCTACATTCAGCGTTTGTTCCGTTGAAATTGGTTAAGGCGTTGAAAAGCTTGCGAAAAGAACATTCTTTTCGAGAAATATCTCTAGGGGAGGTGAGCTTCGAGCGACAGGTGACGTCACTTGACTTCGCCTAGTGCACTCGTGAAGTCTGGCACATGCTGGAACATTCCTTTACTTAAATGTTCGTACGCCGGACGGATATTTTATGCTGGAATAACGTTTCTTTCGATTGATATGGGCCAGGACCTAGGCTTTACTGGTACAGTATGTATGTATGTATGTATGTATGTATGTATGTATGTATGTATGTATGTATGTATGTATGTATTATGTATGTAAGTATGTATGTATGTACACGCATCACGAGAAAACGGCTGAAGAGAATTTAATTAAAATCGGTATGTAAAGTCGGGGGATGAGCCACTGTAATCAGGGATATAAATCATTTTATTCACGATGAGTGAAATGGTAGTTTAGGGGAAGGCCTACAATTTAATTCTCGAATTTCTTTATTATTAGTGGTCCTATCGATAAATGCTACATAATTAAAGTTATATAGAATTAAATTTCCGGTCATTTATGTCTTATACATTTTTACCGCACCGTCTATGATAACACAGATATTCATCAATTTCTATTTTTGTTGCTAAGCCCATATCAACACCGAGCCACGAGAAAATGGGTTAAAAGAATTTAATGAAAATCGGTATATAGAATCGGGGAATAAGAAACTACAATTTAAGCTACAAACAATTTTATTCGCCGTGGATGAAATTGTAGTGTAGGGGCAGGCGCCTAAAATGTAATTTTTAAATGTAATTTTTAAATACCCATGTTATTGGTCCTATCGAAAAGTACTACATAACAAATGTTACACTGAAGAAAATGGAAATTGCAACACCATGAAGGCATTGGTCGTTTGTGTTTTCAACATAGGAACGATGCCATGTAGGTATGTAAACGATCAAAGTTTCAGACCCATTGGATTGTTGCTACAGGTCTCCCCACGTTATTGGTCGCGGAGGAATCAACTCCAGTATACGGACCGTGGTATTGCGTAGTTGACTTGGAGTCTGTGCAGTGAAGTGTTCCCCGTCAAACATGTCTCGACGACAGAGAAGAGCACGCTATCAACAACTGTCGCCGTTTGATAGGGCTCGGAAAATTGGGCTGTGTGAGGCTGGATTATCGCTAAGGACTGTCGCTGCACATGTTGGCCGACAGGCATCTACGGTACAACGTGTATGGCAGCAGTGGTCAAATGAAGGTACCTACACTCGTAGACCTGGCACAGGCCCAGCGCGACAGACAACTGTGAGAGAGGATCACCGCATCATTCGGATGCCCAGGATGGAACCCCATGCAACAGCAACGCAAATTCGAACAGCTGTGGCACCTCACGTTACACAACAAACAGTTGGTAATCGCCTACATGCAGCTGGCTTACGAGCCCGTGTCCCTGCAGAACGTGTTCCATTGACCCCCCAACAGCGACATCTAAAGCTGGCCTGGTGTCGAGAAAGATCGACGTGGGTCGACGAATGGTGTAGGGTCGTCTTTAGTGATGAATCGCGCATCTGCCTTGCCCGCAGTGATCGCCGGAACCGTGTGCGCCGACGTACCGGGGAGAGGGGCCGTCCAGATCTTATTGTCGAGAGGCACACAGGGCCAACACCAAGCATTATGGTCTGGAGAGCTATTGGCTTTAATGTGAAATCACAATTAGTGCTTGTTGACTGCACTATGACTGCTCGACAGTACGTTGATAGGGTACTCAACCCAGTGGTTGTCCCTATGATGGCGAACATTGCTAATGGGATGTTTCAGCAGGACAATGCCCGGGTTCACACAGCACGTATCTCCACAGAAGGTCTCCACGACATCACAACCTTAGAATGGCCCGCCAGATCCCCGGACCTCAGTCCTATTGAGCATGTGTGGGACATGATGGGTCGACAACTGGCCAACCGTCCTCAGCCACCCACAACTCTGGAACAACTGACCCTGCAGTGCAGCAAGCATGGGCCACAATTCCTCAGGAAGCGATTCAGGGCCTTATTGACTCCATGCCTTGACGAATTCATAAATGTATTGCGGCTCGTGGTGGGCACATCCTGTATAGATTGTTGTCCAAACTTGCGGTCAGAGGGACCTGAAAGTGTAAACATCGAATCACAATCGAACACTCGTCTGTTCAATTGCAGCAATGTAGCACCACTTCTTCTGGGTGTTGCAATTTCCATTTTCTTCAGTGCATCTTATAGAGAATACAACTTCCGATTTTATTCAGTTTTACCGTACCGACTACGATAAGTGTGGTATTTCAGAGTCGGAAGGAAACTAAATATGAAGACCTACAATATCGAAAGCGCATAACACTGATCAACAATAACATTGACCATTATTTGTTGTGATGTTCTTTGTCTCTTATGCTGCCACTCAACTGCTGCGTACCGAGTATAACAGTCTGAATATTGGCGGGAAATAGCTGGGGAGTTAGAAAAGTTTCTCCTTTAGCATGCCATTCTTCTGGTTCATACATTTTCTGATACTGCTGTTACGTAACACACTGGTTCATCATAGTATTTCAGTTATTCGATCCCTAGTCTGGCGCGCTGTTTTGAATGAGCGGTGTGCACGCTTAAGGCAGAGGCTTAGTAGTAGTAGTAGTAGTAGTAGTAGTAGTAGTAGTAGTATGACCTGGTGTAACATTGCAATTTGGGCCTATTCCAAATTATAGCATCACCATTCACTAAATAACTCAAAAGTCAACCCTGAAAAGAGCAGTTTCTTAAGTTTCTTCCTCTTCACTTTTATTAAATTCTACATTCATTTTATTCCAAATTAGCAGTGAAGAGGGGGTTTCTCCTCTGGCTTGGAGGAAAAATTTGCCTCCAAGTCAGATAGATTTTTCCGCCGCCAGTCTAGTGAATTGAGACGTTCCGATTCATGGGTAGTCCTAAGAAACAGATTAGTAAAAGGGTACAGTTTTTGCCCTGGGACTCTCCGCTATTCGATGCCTCCCCCAACCAAAAAAAGACGAAGTGTTCACGGATCACGGCTGTCTGCGGTGTGGTAATTCCAGCTCTGGAACTTTGGACTCTTAGATCGGCAGCGTAGTACTGTTCGTTAAAAGTGAGAAAACGTGTGGTTTTTAATTTGATCGAATTTTCCATATGAAAGCATCGCTTTTAATCACGCCATCCCTACTGACGTCATTGTTATGACCTATGTTCACCACTAAGACAGTCATTCTTTCTGAGGATGTAAAAAGGCAGGTGGAGAGTGAGTGTCTGTCATTATTAAAACTCCCCAACCTGATTGTGACTGATGGTAGGTAAGTAGGCCTGCCATTACAATGAAAATTCCCTAACCCAGTCTTCATATGAGAAAAGACTTTTGGTAAATTCCCCGTCGGGTTTCTAGGCTAAAGTTAAGAGCTATGCAATTTAATACAATTTTGCTCACAACGTGTACGCTACGTAACCTAGAATTCTGTATACAATGTAGAATTCCGTAGCGAAGCACGGGTACATCGGCTAGTCTGTTAATAAATGCGCAATAAACAATTAAACAGCTACCGGAGATCGCTTACTAGAGGTGGGTGGTATTTGACGTAACAGTTAAGATAACAGTGTTCCAGCCTGCTAACATGTTACCGGAATAACATGTTACTCGGTTAACCCTGTTATATTTGTAACAGATAGCAATTCTTCCTCAACACTTCATTATTGCATTAGTCATGTCGTAATTCTACATTACTTGATAATTACTGAAGTTATTTTAGTTCATTGCGATTTAGCATGGTTGCGTTTCGTCGTCTTATTCTGCGAAACGCTGTGCCAGCGCAATGAATGTTCTGTCGAGATACCAGCCTCATCTCTGTAGAACACTGTTCCATCGCAACGAGAGTTCTGTTGCGGTAACACCGGTAGCATTCTTCCTAATACGTTCCGTTGTGTTATTCTGTGGAACACTGTTCCATCGCAACTAGAATTCTGTTGCGGTAACACCGGTAGCGTGCGTTCTAATACGTTCCGTTGTGTTATTCTGTGGAACAGTGTTCCACCGCAACGAGTGTTCTGTTGCGGTAACACCGGTAGCATTCTTCCTAATACGTTCCGTTGTGTTATTCTGTGGAACAGTGTTCCATCGCAACGAGTGTTCTGTTGCGGTAACATCGGTAGCATGTTTCCTTATACGTTCCGTTGTGTTATTCTGTGGAACACTGTTCCATCGCAATGAATGTTATGTCGAGATAACAGCCTCGGCTCTGTGGAACACTGTTCCACCACAACCGAGTATTACGGCCAGGAAACAGCCACAACATTGTAATTCCTGAAGCGTATCGTTATTCTGTGAAGTCGTAACGTTTCGAAAGATCTCCGCTCAGATGTAGCCTATAAAGAATAAAATATCGAACACAGGTTAGCCTATATTAAGACATATTTTTCAGTTAATAAATTCACTTCGTATGATATTTGTGATCAAAGTCACCAATTTTAAAAAATCCAATAAATATAAGAGCCCATTCAAACTTAGCCTTTTCAATTTCTGCCGGTACTCACAATGTAACGAATATTAGTGGCGATTTGAATTAGAAGTGGGAGAGGGGGAGGGGTCAAAACCAATTACAGACCAGAAAAGTACCCGGATTTGTTAATAATTTCACAAAATAAAGGGACGAATTAGCTGATAAGACAACAGGGCTCGTACAAATTGATTTTTTATAATTCCTATAATTCCTAGTTTCAGGCGGCTAAAATGGAATAACAATGTTATGTTTTCTCCGCAAAGTATGGGGCGACTGACCCCCCTCCTTGTCTCCCCCCCCCCCCGCTATCGTCGCTATAGTTTAAGCGAAGATGACTGTACATAAATTACGGCCTACTGTGTCGTCAATTTGAAATGAAAATGCTGGAAGAGACATTGACATTATGCCTAACACATCCACAGGCGAAACCCAGTCATTCCAATCACCACAACCTGTCACAGGGAAACAGATATCAGCTTTTTTGTAACATTCATGCTGAAAACTTTTTTTCCTAAAATATGTGGTCTTGTTCCAGTGTTTGATATTTTGCGTTGCCTTCTCTTTCTTGATTTACCGATCACCGAATGTGATTTTAATGTACGGTTGTCTAGTGAAATGATAGAACTTGGTTACGCATATTAAGTTATTTAATTATTTTAATTATTTCAACGTATTTGTTTTGTGTATTATTCCGAGATCTGATTTTCACGATAAAAGGCAGTTATAACAATTTGTAATCTATGCCATATGCATTTTATGTTTCCTGATATTATATTTTATTTCTTTAAATTTGGCTTTACGTCGCACCGACACAGATAGGTCTCTTTGCGACGATCGGATAGGACAGGGCTAAGAGTGGGAAGGAAGCGGTTATGGCCTTAATTAAAAAACTGTCCCGGCATTTTTCTGGTGTGGAAATTGGAATCCATGGAAGAACTTCTTCCGGGCTGTCGACAGTGGAGTTCGAACCCACGATCTCTCGAATGCAAACACACAGCTACGTTCAAACCCTATCATTGTTTGTGTACGTCTACATTTTGTCTTTTTGAATCTATTGCAGTTATTTACTACAATTTAGCACAGAAATATGGAAGATCTAGTGAAAAGGGCGAAGCCCGAGTAGGCCTACATTATGAAATGTTTCCTAGATTCAGTTTTGTCCTATTTCTGTATGATACACTTTTATCGGTAGTAATTAATCGAAACCGTCACGTCACGACTATCAGGGTAGACGTTTCCGGTCTTTTCCACACCCAATTTATACAGCTGTCGGCATAGTATACTACGCTACACGTGGCTGTGTGGTCAGAGGCGCATGGCGATAGACTGCACATAAATGATTATCAAGAAATCCCAACCCTTCGACAGATTGACTCACCCTTCAAAATATCTGGCTCCTTCTATCAAAAACTTCGTTCAGTAACATTATGCTTTGTTAGTTTTGGAACATGTCATTTTTAGAACATCTTATCTCAGTGGAACTGAAATGTTGGAACATGTTATTGGAAAATAACAGTTTAGCCCACCTCTACCGCTTACTAATGTTACCCCTTGGAACACGCTGTAAAAGTGTCTTCAAAGTGATGTCACAAGCGTGGGAAATAGAGATGGCAAACGAATATCGATATATCGGAAATATCGATATTTTGAGATGGAAATATTGATATATCGACATCGATATTATGAGCTCCGATATATTGTCGATATCGATATTTTGTGCCCAATATATCGATATTTATGTCTAATTTAATACTTTTGGCTATGATTTGATTCTTTTTCAGACCCTTTCAATATTTGCATACTACAGTTACGAAAATTGAATTTTCATTTCTCAATTCACTTCGGTAAATACAGTGATAATATCACAATTTATTCATCGTGCATACCTTGTATGCATAGCTTTACACATTAGCTAGGCAATACTTGAGCAGAGAGACTGTTTTCAAAGGCCGGTAATACCATCATGGAAAATAGAAACCGATTAAATGGCAAAATGTTATCCAAGCTGCTTTTTCTAAATGACTTACCCAAGAGGTACTGGAAATTGACCTAAAAGATCATCATGTTTTTTTATTTTTTATTTTTACGAACACATGGAATTGCAGTACTGAGGAAGAAGTTGGGAAGAAAATGTTTTATTACTTTATAGAGCTCTGATAAACATCAGATGTACTTCCTACAAAAAATAATACGTTTGTAGTTGTTTTTAAATATGGTTTACCGGTGTAAGTTATTAGCTCGTTACTGGACGCCTTGTAGGCCTATATACTGTTTTTCTATGTATCATAACATATTTCGGCTGTGAACGTTTTTTATAATATGTCATTGTAGTGGAAAAGTCATGTTACTTGGTCATTGTTTTAAGCTTGTTTTCTGATCTGTGTCAAGACGTATTAAATCTAATGAATCCTTTAATCATTGTATTAAATGTAAAACTAGACTTACAATAATGGATAATAGCACTAATATTTTAAAAACCGATATATCGGCGATATATCGATATTTTGAAGACCGATATTTCAATGACATCGATATTTTAACACCGATGTATCGAAAAACCGATATATCGATATTTTGAAAAGTTTTGCCATCCCTAGTGGGAAAGCGATTCTGGCCAAATACTTTCTGGCACCCCCTGTTGTATAAAAACGAAGTAAAAGAAATTTATACCTGAAGCTACTTATCAGTTGCTTGCCAATATATATGAATATCTAAACTGAGTTATTGCGTGTGATTTTTTTACTAGCTGTATGTCTCGACATGAGCGTGGCGTTTGTGTTGCCGGGTTGCCGTCGACAACATATAGAAAAATATACATTAGGTACTATTCCCCATTATATAATTTGTATTTTCTATCAGCAACCTAAATCCACCAGATTCCGATAACGCATGTCAGAAATTATGTGCCTGCCATCTAGCGCCGAAGAATTGAACTGATACATAACGCATCACCACCGCCCCGACAGTGTAAGCACACACACAAAACGTTTTCAATGCTTCTGATTTACGCCACTTGTTGCCTGCAATGCTTCAACGGCAAACTCGCCCAGGTTGGGTGTGAGTGACATTCAGTGCTATGGTGAGAGTGTGTCGCATTTGGTGTCGTGCGTTAATTATTGCCGGTTGGACACAAAGGCAAACGGTGCTTTTCTTCCACCCCAAATACGGGTCCTAAACTGACTGGTGAAGTATTCCTGTATGGTTGTGCCTTTTAAACCGTATCTTATGATCACGTGCATTAAGTGAGAAAAGTAATATTAAATGCCAGACTAACTTCTGAATCTTCCAAAATGATGAATGTGCGCATTTATTATTATTATAAGTAGTACGATAGTCGTAGTAGTAGTAGTTGTAGTCGTAGTACTAGTAGTAGTAGTAGTAGATTATCATAATATTGGAAGACGTTAAGCAAATAACTCAATCAATTCTTCTGTGGGTTCTTGTTTTTCCAGTAGGTTTTCATTCTTTCCGAGAAAGGCTTGTTTACGTTCTCCTGACCACTTTGGTCTGTACTGTTTTTGTTGAGGTTGCTCTGATGCAGCCTCCCGATTGTTTACCTTGTGTCTAGTCTCTTTCTACGATGTCTGTTGAACTTATGTTTGCGTTTCTGAGGTCCTTTCGAAGTTCATTAAGCCAGGGTGTTGAGTTCTTGAGCGAGGCAACATAATCTATTATCCTTTTTGTCAATTGATTTTCTGGTAATCCAGTCAGATGGTCGAAGAATTTCCTTCGTCTTTTCCTAATGTCCATTTCGATGTTTGAGAACTTTCTGTTGTTTTGATTGATTTTTACCTGTAACCGTCTTGGGTGTATCTTGCTCCTAAGGTTTTCCTAATGATCTTCCTCTTTTCAAGTTCTTGCTTTCTCTTGAGTGACATGTTTCACTTGCGTAAAGGACTGTTGGTTTTTTGACTGTGTTTTAATGCCGACTTTTTGTGTGTCTTGACGTAGATAATTTGTTGTAGATATTTTGGACTGACCCTAATGCTATTTTAATTTCTTGGAGACGAGTTTATTGTGAGATCTTTTCAAGGCTTGTCGGTTCGATACATTCTCCGAGGTATTTAAAATAAAGGACTCTGTACTGTGACATATTTTGTTCTCAGGTTCTTGATATCTGCCTTTGAACACAAGAAATTGGCATTCTGGAATAATATTTGAAGTCCCACCTTTTCTGCACTTTCTTTAAGTATTTCGAGCTGTTTAACGGCAATCTCCTCATCCTCTGTTAGTATCGCCAGATCATCTGCAAAAGTGAGGTATGTACAGGTTATCTTTAGGAAAACCGGTCGGATGGGCTTCCAAAACTCACATTTCTTGATTTTCCCCCATTCTTCCATAACCTTGTCTAGGACGATGTTGAACAGAATAGGAGAGTGTCCAACACCTTGTCTCGCCCCAGTTTGAATGTCGAAGGGTTCTGAGATTTCCCCCAAAATTTCACATTAGATTTCGTGCTAGTCAGTGTTTGTTTTATAACTTCACGACTTTTGGGATCCAGTCCCCTCTCTTCTAGAATTTTGAACAATGAGGGCCTGTCGATCGAATCGTAAGCCGTTTTGAAATCTACAAATGTGCCTACGAGGGTTTTTTTGTCTGAGAGCTCGTATTTTGTTTTGAGGATAAAAATGTATTCGAAGCATGACGTATTTGGTCTGAATCGTGCTTGATATTCAGCTAATTTGGGTTCTAATTGCTTTTGTGTTCTTTCCGAAAGCCATGCTGATAAAAATTTTTAGGTGACAGATGCAAGAGAGATCCCTCTATAATTATTTACATCTGATAATCACCTTTTTTATGTAGCGGATGGGTTAGAGCAATCTTCCAGTCATCTGGGAAATTTTCAGTTTGGGAAATGTTTTGAATTATTTGTGTAATTCCCTTGAGTGAATTTGGGCCTAAACGTTTCAAAAGTTCAGCTACAGTTCCGTCCTCCCCCGATACTTTGTCGTTTATAAGTTTCTTCTTGTGTTGGTGGTGACTAATTTTCTAGTGTGATATTTTGCTGTATTTTTAGGAATCTCTCTGTAGGTTGTAGACAATTTAAAAGCTGTGAAAAATACGTAGCTAGTTCCCGGCAATTTTTTTATTTGTTAAGGCCAGTTTGCAATCTTGTTTCCGAAAGCAAAGGTCCTGTGGAGAAAACCCTTTAATTTGATTCGCGAAGATCTTGTAAAAATCGTATGTGTTGTAATTTCTGAAATCATCTTCAATTAACTTCAGTTGATAGTTAACGTATTTCCGTTTATTTTGTCTTAGAATGATAGACGCTTGTTTTCTAACTTCGAAAACTTTCTTCTGTGTTCTTCTGATTTGTTGCAATTGTAGTTTTGAAATGCCTTTTTCCTTTCTTCTAGTGCGCTCTCATATTATTGATTCCACCAAGGGTGTTTTGGTTTCTTGTGACGAGGGATGAGATCTTAGTTTGAAATTTCTCCCAATTCTCTGCAGGTTATTATTCCCATTCATCTATTGTTTTGGAGTCTTTCATTTTGTGTAGATCAAATTTTGGAATCACCGACGTTTCCCTTTTGAATTGTTTTATTGCAAATTGAACTGAATTATTTTATTATTATTATTATTATTATTATTATTATTATTATTATTATTATTATTATTATTATTATTATTCCGTGTGATTAGAGGCGTGCAGCTGTGAGCTTGCATCCGGTAGATATTGGGTTCGATCCCCACTGACGGCAATCCTGAAGATGGTTTTACGTGGTTTCCCATTTTCACACCAGGCAAATGCTGGGGCTGTACCTTAATTAAGGCTACGGCCGCTCACTTCCCATTCCCAAGCCTTTCCCATCCCATCGTCGCCATAAGACCTATCAGTGTCGGTGTGACGTAAAACAAATTGTAAAAAAAGAACATTATTATTATTTCCTGCCTGGTGGCCATAATCGTTAAGGCGTCAAGTCTACAGTACATGATATAATACTGTCGTTCGCCGGTTCGAGCCCCGTTGTCAAACATTTTACCATCAGGATATTGGTCGGCAGGGTAGGAGAGATTGTGGTATACAATATTTATGATCACTGGATTGCGTGTCAAGATTCTAGATTCAATTCCAAATCTCTCCACAGTTTTAATAAAGCGTGAGGGCATATGACGCTGGTGATGGTGACCCATCCGTCGAATGGAGACCTTAAGCCTTGAAAGGACCTCTTGGTGTTATTCTACAGGAGTAGGCTATTTGGCGGCACCGGGTTTCACCTCTCCCTTCATACTATCATACAACACGTCATTCATTTGATCTCATTAACTCCTCTGATGAGGTTGACGTCGGGAAGGGCATCCGTTAGTAAAACATCGCTTCATACCCGAAGAAGGTGATGGCAAGAACAACACAAATAAACGCTAATTGAAATACAGCAACTGTGAGCTTGCATCCGGGAGATAGTGGGTTCGAGCTCCACTGGCGGCAGCCCTGAAGATGGTTTTCCGTGGTTTCCCACTTTCACACAAGGCAAATGGTGGGGCTGTACCTTAATTAAGGCAACGGTCGCTTCCTCCCCACTCCTAGGCCTTTCCTACACGATCGTCGCCATAAGACCTATCTGTATCGGTGCGACGTAAAGCAACTAGAAAAAAATGGAGCAATAACAAAACCAGCATCCAAAGAATACATTGGACTTTTATTCGAACTAGAAGTGTACTTGCATTTTTGTCATGGCTGTAATCTAGGACATCACATCAGCTTTCGCTCACAGTTACAGAGTGATCTTGAGTTCGATTCTGACAAAGTGATTTTTTGGTATGCGTATTAGCCTGGAACAGCGTTCATACTGTCTTGTGACGTCAATATTGAGATAATGTAGAAAATTAGGGTATTGTAATTGACGTATGTCACATTAGGTTCCGTCAGAGTGCTTCTGCGAGATGTACTACTACTACTACTACTAATAATAATAATAATAGTACTAATAATGATATTAACACGAAAATCACATACAACAAAAAAGCGATTTCTATTGGGACTGAACTACGACATTATCCAACCAGATTGCCTGTATGCTTCAGAATGTCTAGGATCAAAACCAGAAAATACATTAAAGAAATCGAGAAGAAGGAAAGAAGGATTTTAAGAAATATTCTCGGACCAAAAAGATGTATTGACACATACAGATTACGCAGTAACAAAGAAGTATATAAAACATACAGCAGGATTTCAGGTACAACACGCAAACGAATGCCTGACGACAGACTCACTAAGAATTTTTTTAAACCATTTCAAAAAGCCAAATAGGAAAAGCAACTCTTATACAAATGGTTTGTCAACACCATGAAGGTTCTGGAAGAAATCAACATCATGGATCAAGACATCCACAACAGAACACTTTTAGGAACAAGATAAACACATTTGAGGAATTCCTAGAGCGAGAAACGGTGACCGAGAAGAAACAAGATTGGACGACTGAAAAGAAAGAAGCTGTAAGCAAGATAATGAAGGAATACTGTCGCCAAAGAAAACTGAAATGATGAAGAGTTGCAGTATTTACGTGGTCTATAGGTGGCTAAAGTCAATTATAAATGAAATAATAATAATAATAATAATAATAATAATAATAATAATAATAATAATAATAATAATAATAATAATAATAATGTGCCGCCTCTGTGGTGTAGTGGTTAGTGTGATTAGCTGCCACCCCCGGAGGCCCGGGTTCGATTCCCGGCTCTGCCACGAAATTTGAAAAGTGGTATGAGGGCTGGAACGGGGTCCACTCAGCCTCGGGAGGTCAACTGAGTAGAGGTGGGTTCGATTCCCACCTCAGCCATCCTAGAAGTGGTTTTCCGTGGTTTCCCACTTCTCCTCCAGGCGAATGCCGGGATGGTACCTAACATAAGGCCACGGCCGCTTCCTTCCCTCTTCCTTGCCTATCCCTTCCAATCTTCCCATCCCTCCACAAGGCCCCTGTTCAGCATAGCAGGTGAGGCCGCCTGGGCGAGGTACTGGTCATTCTCCCCAGCTGTATCCCCGACCAAGAGTCTGAAGCTCCAGGACACTGCCCTTGAGGCGGTAGAGGTGGGATCCCTCGCTGTGTCCGAGGGAAAAGCCAACCCTGGAGGGTAAACAGATGATGATGATGATGATGATGATAATAATAATACTTATGAATGACATAAAAACGGCTTTCCCTGAATTTAGACGACACTTATTTTTTTTTCAAGTCATCTACCGGCGAACCATTGAACTTCCTGTAGTGTTTTACTAAGGTACACAAGTACCTCGTTTATCCGGCCTTCATTAATCCGGATCTCCGCCGGATCGAAAATAATAAAGAATTTACTGCAGTTTTACTTGTACAGTATTTCTTTTATGGGGTCGATTCTTCTTGAATGTCTTTTCCGCCAAGGATAGTTAAGGACAGGAATTGGAAGTAAGTCGGCCGCGGTCTATCAAAGGTACCGTCCCGGCATTCACCTGGAATTGAGAATGGGAAACTGTGGACTCTTCTGTGTTCCTTGACACATTTGCACGCATTCTCGGATGCTCGGACGTAGATGTGAACGACGTAAATGGCTAATTGAAAAATGACTGTAATTCAGGCTACGGCATAATGACAGATGAATAAATTATTGCCTCTTGTTCCTCGGTAGGTAATGCCGACAGTGATGGTGAATTCGAAAATGAAACCGGCACTCCATCAGAAGAAACAATGACTCATCGAGATGCAACAATGGACAAACAGATAACCTATTTAGAATCCCAGACTGAAACAGCACCGGCAGAACTGGTGTTAGTAAAACGTCTTCGTGATCGTGCTGTGTACAAACACTATACTAAAACGAAACAGAAAAAAGCTCACACATTATTTTAATGCATAAAACTGAGTCGTGAATGTAAGAAAACTCTTCTTATAATTTTTTTTCCATTGAAAAATATATTGCTGTACAACTTACGTTAATATTTTATATATACTTACTTTTATATATATATATGTACTTGATTTGTACTTTAGTCTTTCCGGATTATACGGATTTTCGATAATTCGGATCAGTTCCTTCTTCTTAATCTGTTTACCCTCCAGGGTCACTTTTTCCCTCGGATTCAGCGGGGGATCCCACCTCTACCACCTCATGGGCAATGTCCTGGAGCTTCAGATTCTGGGTCTGGGTTACAACTGGGGAGGATGACCAGTACTTCGCCCAGGCGGCCTCACCTGCTATGCTGAACAGGGGCTTTCCCGGGGGATGGGAAGATTGGAAGGGATAGACAAGGAAGAGGGAAGGAAGCGGTCGTGGCCTTAAGTTAGGTACCATCCCGGCATTTGCCTGGAGGAGAAGTGGGAAAACCACGGAAAACCACTTCCAGGATGGCTGAGGTGAAAATCGAACCCACCTCTACTCAGTTGACCTCCCGATGCTGAATGGAGCCCGTTCCAGCCCTCGTATCACTTTTCAAATTTCGTGGCACAGCCGGGAATCGAACCCAGGCCTCCAAGGGTGGCAGCTAATCACACTAACAACCACACCACAGAGGCGCCGGATCAGTTCCGGTCCCACTTAATCCAGATAAACGAGGTTCTTTTGTACAGTCTTGTCCTGTTGTTCAGCCTGCAAATAGACAACCCTTCTTACTTCGTTCTGAGTGCCACCTAGTTGCTAATGCCCGAACATCTGTGGAGCAATGTTGATTTGGTGGTTAGTACGCCTTCTCGAAACGTTTAGTTGGCACTTACTGCGTCCAGTCAGCGGCCAGGATCGCTATGTTCGTTCTCTCGAGGACCTTCCTAAGGTCGCGCGGCTGGCTGTTGGGCAAACGTAAGTAACAGCTTCTGAACAGCTGCCGTTGTGGATCAATGGTAGAGTGTCGACCTCCGGATCCCGAGATAGCGGTTTCAAACCCCGCAGAGGTAGTCGGATTTTTTGAAGGGCGGCTGAAAAAGTCCATTCGACACTCCATGTCGTACGATGTTGGTATGTAAACGATCTCTGCTGAATCATTTGGTGTTTACCCGACAAAATTCATTAAATCTCAGCCACAGACGCCCAAGAGAATTTCAGTTTGCTCTGTCTGCTATCTAGTAGGCCTAGAGTAAAACGGAACGTTGAAATTGACGAGCAGACAGCCAGATGGCGTCAAATTGAAATGTCTGCACACGGTAGCCAATGCCATACGATTATTATTATTATTATTATTATTATTATTATTATTATTATTATTATTATTATTATTATTATTATTATTATTATTTAGCTTCTCAGCATGTAAGACTGTAAAGACTACGCTACTTCTCTGCTAGCAGACGGGCATATCTTAAACTTTTAATATTTAAATTTATTTAATTTGTCAGGGAACGAACCGCCAAGGCATTGTTGTTCTATGCGCATCTAGACGCCGAGGCGCATCGATGCCTGCTTTTGTTTGATTATAGTGACTCGGTTTTAAATAGCTCAAGTTTATCATTTAACCAGATAGACGTACGAAAAAGAAATAAATGTACAGATGGTGTTTCTTCCTTCGTAAAATCAACGAGTTGTTTATTGCTCTGTTTGTTTGGTTTGTTTATGCCAGGATTATAACGCCATTCTTTAAATTCTCTTGAAGGTTATGCTTCACGCAGAAGGCTTGAACGTGTCTGAATAATGTTATTTGCTTTACGTCCCACTAACTACATTTTCGGTTCTCGGAGACGCCGAGGTGCTGGAATTTTGTCCTGCAGGAGTTCTTTTACGTGTCAGTAAATCTACCGACACGAGGCTGACGCATTTGAGCATCTTCAAATACCACAGGACTGAGCCTAGGTCGAACCTGCCAAATTGGAGTCAGGAGGCCAGCATCTCAACCGCCTGAGCCACTCAGCCCGGCTGAAGGTGTCTTACTCATTCAGTCAAGATTAAATTTAATGAAATAGAATCCAAGAAACCACCTCTGTGGTGTAGTGGTTAGTGTGATTAGCTGCCACCCCCGGAGGCCCGGGTTTGATTCGCGGCTCTAACACGGAATTTGAAAAGTGGTACGAGGGCTGAAATGGGGTCCACTCACCCTCGGGAGGTCAACTGAGTAGAGATGGGTTCGATTACCACCTCAGACATCCTGGAAGTAGTTTTTCGTGGTTTCCCACTTCTCCTCCGGGCAAATACCGGGATGGTACCTAACTTAAGGCCACGGCCGCTTCGTTCCCTCTTCCTTGTCTATCCCTTCCAATATTTTCATTCTTCTACAAGGCCCCTGTTCAGCATTGCAGGTGAGCCCGCCTGGGTGAGGTACTGGTCATTCTCCCCAGGTGTATCCCCGACCCAATGGCTCACGCTCCAGGACACTGCCCTCGAGGGGGGGGGGGTAGAGGTGGGATCCCTCGCTGAGTCGGAAGGAGAAACCGACCCTGGAGGGTAAACAGATGATGATGATGAAGAAGAAGACAGCAATGCTATAAATTGATAACATAAAATGTTTTAGACAGTGATTTGGAGGACAGTTATGGCGATTATGATAATACTGAAGAAAGATTTTAAGTGAAAATGACAGTTCATTTGATACGAGTGGCTGTGAAATCGTACCTAAAGCCCCACGTGCAAAAGCAAAACATAGTGACTGGGTGTAGATTAGTAATATTGATAACCATCCAATTTTTTATCACTTTACAAGCTCTGCTGGGGTTCAGGAGAACTGAAAGACAAATATTTAGATAATTCTTTATCGGATTTGTCTGTGCTTTTGGTTTTTTGGGCCTGTTGTTTTCCCGATTGCGCGAGAAGCAAATATTTGCGCTACAAAACAATTATCGGATCCGGATAGGAAAATAAGAATAGACGATGGCAAGTGGTTTGAAACTAATGAGGATAAAATAAAGGCCTACTTTGCCCTCTGCTTTCTGATATCCCAGGTTCCTAAGCCTTTCACCCAATTACATTGGCGGAAAAAATATCCAAACACCATGAGATAAGGAATGGAATGTAGAATACGGAAATTATGGCATAATTACCGTATATATTTCGCGATGTAACATATTTAATTGATTAAAGATACAAGACTATAGGTTGCCGCCTCTGTGGTGTAGTGGTTAGCGTGATTAGCTGCCACCCCCGGAGGTCCGGGTTCGATTCCCGGCTCTGCCACGAAATTTGAAAAGTGATACGAGGGCTGGAACGGGGTCCACTCAGCCTCGGGAGGTCAACTGAGTAGAGGCGGGTTCGATTCCCACCTCAGCCATCGTCGAAGTGGTTTTCCGTGGTTTCCCACTTCACCTCCAGGCAAATGCCGGGATGGTACCTATCTTAAGGCCACGGCCGCTTCCTTCCCTCATCCTTGCCCTCTTCCAATCTTCCCATCCCCCTACTAGGCCCCTGTTTACTATAGCAGGTGAGGCCACCTGGGCGAGGTACTGGTCATACTCCCCATTTGTATCTCCGACCAAGAGTCTGAAGCTCCAGGACACTGCCCTTGAGGCGGTAGAGGTGGGATCCCTCGCTCAGTCCGAGGGAAAAGCCGAACCTGGAGGGTAAACAGATGATGATGATGATGATGATGATGACTACAGGTTAATGTCCGCGCGAGAAAAGTCATTGCAAAGGTGTCATGATAATCCATTAATAACCAGTGTAATCGCCTGACTGTTGAATGTAGGCATGAAAATGTGCGTGCATTGTGTCATACAGGTGCCGGATGCCAGCTTGTGGGATGGAGTTCCATGCCTGTTGCACTTGGTCGATCAATACAGAGACGGTTAATGCCGGTTGTGGAGGACGCTGGAGTTGTCGTCCAATGATGTCTCGCACGTGCTCGACTGGGGACAGATCGGGGATCGAGGCCGACACTCTGCATAGTAGTGGTGGGCAGAACTCTCGTTCGAGATACTCGAGCCTGACGTCATTATCTCGATGCATCTCGAGGCACTCTCCAATTGGACCTCAGCCAGGACGAATATGGTAGAAACAGAAATAATTAGCAAACATTGAACTCGAGCTGTTGGTATGGCTCAGTTGGCTAAATAGCATCGTTGGGTATTGTCCTCCGCTACGTTTTGTGGTGGTTAGAATCTTCTCTTCAAATATTTTTGTTTGTTTTTGTTTTGCAATCGGAGTTTCGGCTACCAAACACACGCCTGTCCGTGCAGAAACAACCAAATCGCTAATAGAAGTAATTGTAACGTTACTGAACGTACAAAATAACCAATATATAATAAAATCTCTTCCACCTCAACACATGCAATATACACCAATCATAATGTAAACAGTCCGCCTCTGTGGTGTAGTGGTTAGCGTGATTAGCTGCCACCCCCGGAGGCCCGGGTTCGATACCCGGCTCTGCCACGAAATTTGAAAAGTGGTATGAGGGCTGGAACGGGGTCCACTCAGCCTCGGGAGGTCAAATGAGTAGAGGTGGGTTCGATTCCCATCTCAGCCATCCTGGAAGTGGTTTTCCGTGGTTTCCCACTTCTCCTCCAGGCGAATGCCGGGATGGTACCTAACATAAGGCCACGGCCGCTTCCTTCCCTCTTCCTTGCCTATCCCTTCCAATCTTCCCATCCCTCCCCAAGGCCCCTGTTTAGCATAGCAGGTGAGACCGCCTGGGCGAGGTACTGGTCATTCTCCCCAATTGTATCCCCGACCAAGAGTCTGAAGCTCCAGGACACTGCCCTTGAGGCGGTAGAGGTGGGATCCATCGCTGTGTCCGAGGGAAAAGCCGACCCTGGAGGGTACACAGATGATGATGATGATAATGTAAACAAATTTGATTACCTCGTGGCCATGTCATCAGATCAGTTAGCTTTGTAGCCTATCTGTATTGCACTGAAAATAGTACTCATAATAATGTTATTTGTTTTACGTCCATCCTAAATGCTAGTTCTTGACAGACGCCGGGATGTGGGAATTATTTCCCGCAGGAGTTCTTTAGTCCGCCTCTGTGGTGTAGTGGTTAGTGTGATTAGCTGCCACCCCCGGAGGCCCGGGTTCGATTCCCGGCTCTGCCACGAAATTTGAAAAATGGTACGAGTGCTGGGACGGGGTCCACTCAGCTTCGGGAGGTCAACTGAGTAGAGGTGGGTTCGATTCCCACCTCAGTCATCCTGGAAGTTGTTTTCCGTGGTTTCCCACTTCTCCTCCAGGCAAATGCCGGGATGGTAAGTAACTTAAGGCCACGGCCGCTTCCTTCCCTCTTCCTTCTCTACCCCTTCCAATCTTCCCATCCCCCGCAAGGCCCCTGTTCAGCATAGCACGTGAGGCCGCCTGGGCGAGGCACTGGTCATCCTCCCCAGTTGTATCCTCCGACCCAGAGTCTGAAGCTCCAGGACACTGCCCTTGAGGCGGTAGAGGTGGGATCCCTCGCTGAGTCCGAGGGAAAAGCCAACCCTGGAGGGTAAACAGATTAAGAAAGAAAGAAAGAAAGAAAGAAAGAAAGAAAGAAAGAAAGGAGTTCTTTAACGTGCTGGAAGCCAGCGACATGGAATTGTTACCTTTAAAACAGTATACTGATAGAAAATATTGAACAACTGTGATAAAAGTGTACGTGTTTCTACAGAGCGTTATCGCATTACTGTGTTTTGTGTTGTACTTTTTGGTTATTACATATTACATATTACATATTACAGGTTGTTTGTGGTAATAAATCATAATTTAATTACCGGTTCTACTCTATAACGAGCCACCGGAGACCACGGGTACCTTCTACCAATATACATAGAAGGTTTCCCTCAACAGTTTCCGAAAGTGTGCCGACGGAGTTCGGCTTCATCCTGTGTATGTGCCTTCAGGTCGGATAATATTGTGACTGGTCTTGAATGATCCTTTTCATGGAAACGATAACTTTGTTACCATACTTATATAAAAGTATCGGTAGTCCAGAATGAGACTTAACCCGAGAACGAGTTCCTTTTCAGATACATGCACACATACACTAGTATCTTTATGCCATTACCGGTATATTTTCCTTTCTGTTCAAATTATTACACAACTCGATGCGTCGTAAAAGAAATGGTTTCAATAATATGTTAAAAATGTGTCACACTCTTCATTACTATTTATTCCACATACCCAGTCCCCGAACCATAGGAACTAATCAATGAAGAATAAACTGCCTACCTTGTTTAGAATTGAACCCGGAAGCCCTTGGACCAAACGCCAGCACACTATCCATTTCGCCGTGGAAACGGACAGCGCGTAAGTAAAATACAGGAAGTGCAGGTAATAAGTTGACTGCGAGTAGACTGCATCACTTGCTCGAAATGCATCGAGATCTCTCGATACGTTTCCCAGCACTGCCTCGAGACAAAGGACTCACGCACCTGACGTCACTATACGGCATCGAGATAGCATCATGAGGCACGTACTGCATCGCTTGCTCAGAATGCATCGGGAGCTTTGCATCACGCGACCCATCACCACTGCATAGCACGTTGGGTTACAACGACGGCATGGGGGCGTGCTTCATCCTGTTGGAAAACACCCCGGGAATGCTGTTCATGAATGGCAGCACAATGGATCGAATCACCAGACGGAAATACACATCTGCAGTCAGGGTGCGTGGGATAACCACGAGAGTGCTCCTGCTGTCATATGAAATTGCTCCCCAGACCAGAACTCGCGGTGTAGGTCCAGTGAGTCGACGCCACAGAAAGGTGGAATGCAGGCGCTCACCTGGCCTCCTTCTAACCAACACAAAGCCATCACTGGCACCAAGGCAGAACCGGCTTTCATTGGAAAACACAACAGACCTCCACTCCATCCTCCAATGAGCTCTCGCTTGACACCACTGAATTTGCAGATGGCGGTGGTTTGGGATAAGAGGAATGCACACCGCAGGGCGTCTGACTCGGAGCTGTCCTTCAAGTAACCGATTCGAACAGTTCGTTGCGTCTCTGTGGTGCAGACGCAGTCCGCAGTACGTACCTTCTCGTGATCACTGCTGCCAGCACGCATGCACACTGGATACATTCCTGCCAAGTCGTTCTGCAATAGCGCGGAAGGAAAATCCCCCTTCACGTACCCCCATTATACCGCCCCCGTTCAATCGTAGTGAGCTGTCGATAATGGTCTCTTCGTGGTGGTAAAGACATTTTTGACCCACATAGAGTCACTCCGTCCAATCTCACAGGTAACTACACTCTCGCACAGTACCTGATGTGCAACGTCATGGGACCGCTACTAGCACACGTTAATACAATTTGCGGGAAATTTGAATCAACGTCATCTTTCAGATGTGCAAAACACGCCTACCAACGTTCGTTAATCTAGCGCAACCCCTCCTTGGTGTTTGGATATTTTCTTCCACCAGTGTATGTTGGAGCAACGATAAATGTATCGAGACCCCCAAAAGTGTGAAGGTCCCTCTATATATATCCGAATGTTTCGAGTTTTATCACACAAAATATTCGTTCTAACATCTTTGTTGGTGAGCACAATTATTCTGAATGCTTCACTGAAAACCGCGTACGAAAATTCTGGTTGCTGAGCCATTTATGGCATTTATTTCAGAGCGATGCACGGTAATTCTGACCGGGACGCTTACTCGTGTTCAGGTCGAATTAAATCTGATTTCTAAGCGAGCGCGCTGAACCATCAAACCTCAAGCGCCTTGAGCGTCCATTTATCTCTGCAGTACACTCAATATACGAAGCGCACGGTTCCAAAATCCGCCTTATCCATTTTTTATGAAAACTCAGTGCTTAGCTTATCTCTATAACTTATATGAGTTAGCATCTTTTTCAACAAGAGAACTGTTCCTAAACCCGCTTTGTCCCCATGTAAATGTAACACAAATTCAGGTGACGTTTCCAAAACCCGCCTTATCCTAAGATGTTGTTTCCAAAATCCGCCTTATCCAAACATGGGGTACCGTAACTAGCACGTATCTCAAATAATACTCTATGAAGTAAGCATTACTACGATGTTTTTAAAGTTCCAGGTTCACGGTGTGTTCTTTGAAACTATTGGCAATATTATTTCCCATAATATCGCGCCAGATTGTCACACTATGATTGATATTGAGTTTAATCACTGACATTCATATCCTTCAATATTTTTATATAAGAAGATGAAAATATTTGTATGACCTCAAAGAGCATAAATATAAAAAGAATGTCGACTATATCAAATAATGACGAAAATTTTAATTATAAAGTTTTAGCTATGTTTGCAAACCCCGCCCTTATCACGGTGGCATTTCCAAACCCGTCCTTATCCATTGTTAAGTTCCAAAACACGTCTTATTCAATCTTAATTTGTAAATATCTTCCTTATATGTCACGAATTCTATGTAGCTATTCAATTATATCAATACATGTGAGTAAGTTGATATAATAAACATGTATAAATACTTTGATTCTACTGAAGATGAGAAAGAAACGGGTTTTTTTTCATCTCCTGAAAAAATTTGCTAAAATGTATAACACGGATTTCGGAACTGTACGCCTCTTATTTTCTTTGAAATCGTGTACTTCAAAGTGAAGAAAAGTATTGTAACATTTTCGAGTTGAAAAGAAACATTATTAATTATAAGGGTTATTTGCCAACAAAATAAATAAATGACTGTGTAAAGGAAATAAATGAATATAAGAATCTTGCCTTCCAGGTGTGCAGTTTACTGCCTTGTCAGGTCGGCAAGTGTAAAGGAAGTGCGGTCTTGTTTCTCCCAGGATCACTTTTCCTATTTCTGTTACGAACAGCACCAGGATTAGTCCAATCAGGAACCCACGGTACCACCACAGTGCCTGTCGTAGGCCAGCGATAAGGAAGTCTTTGGCAGAATTGCATTTTTCACTTATGTCAGGTGGCAGAGAGCACGACTCTACCCACCAAATCTAAAAAGAAAAGGAAAGAAAAGAACATTACTTTGGTGTTTAATTACATTATACATCTATTTGTTGACAGAAAATCCCCATCTAACTATCGTAGAAGATGTTATATCAAGCTCCAGTTATTCAGAATTAATAAATTTAGAAGAAGAAATGACAATGATTCGGAGGACAATTATGGCGATTATGATAATTGTACCGGGCGGTACACCTCTACTCTGTTTATTTAAAAGTTGCGCCAGTTGAAACTCCTCTTCTGGAGGAAGGTTGAACTTTATCTATTCTATTAATTCTCTACTTTCTCAGAAGATGTCACCACGTGGAAAATTTTGAGTTTTTGAACTGTGTCACTTTTGATGTGTTTTTGTTTCGCTTGAAGTAAGAAGTGGGAACTTTCTCTTCTAGAGGACACTACTGAAGAATTACAATAGTGCAACCTAGTGCGAAATCAAAGAACTATTTTGTTGGAGAAATTTTTATTTCAAAAGTTTGTTTCTTGTTAAATTTCTTTCTGTTATTGTTTAAGTTGGCTGTATACCCCTCTTTTTCCCCTTAGTTTGGATCTAGCCAATCCCGAATTTCTTTAATTAATTTTCCACCAATAATGTGTTTCTTTTTCCTCTATGTAGGGGTTTCTTTTCCCGAACCAATAAAGATTTTGTGGGAGGGTGTTTTATTTCCCCTAACGCCTAGAATCTTCCGCGAGAGGATATAAACTGCTGATTTTGGGGTCTCCGGGCCACTTCTGTTCCATCTTTCAGTGTATTAAGTACATAGCAGGAGGCGGGAAGCGCCTCTTTCTTCTTCAGCCGTTCAACACCAGGTAATGGCCTATTAATAACTTCTTTTCTTGCTAGGTCGGCAGTTTAACACTCGCGGCGGGTTCGAAGCATTTCCATCATGTAACCTTTTCCTAAAATGTAATTACTCTTTTCATCTTTTTCTTGTAAAGCTACATATTGGGATAGAGAGTGCTAACCCTCTCGAGCTCCCACTCACATTTGTTCTGAGGTGAACTTATTTTCTCAAACTATTCTTCGTTTATGTAATGTAAAGTGTTCTTCTCTAAGTCACCTCTGTAGTATGGGATTAGCCCTTGCGTTAGCGGCCCAGAGCCAGATTAGGTTTTAAAAACAAAGTGTATTAGGAGTGCAAGATCGCCTCCTCTCAAATTGTTATTTTAGAGGTCATGTAATCAACCTTCTTTTCATGTAATAGACCTCCGTAGGTTGGGTATTTTACCCCTGTGAATACGTCCTTAGAGGACAGCTTGAAGGTAGAGTTTGGTGTGGCCTTGTGATAGGCTTACAATTTTGAGAGCGGATCGCTCTTTGAAATTTGTTTCTGTATGCCTCGTGCAGGCTTTATGTGTAATGTTTGGAGCCAGTGCTCCTGGGCATGAATGGGGTTTTCTGCCCCTTGGCTAATTTTTTTTTTGGAGTAAGGCGGGGCTGATTGCCCAAGAGTTATGAAGTAAGGGCACTGAGCCCGAATCCAGTAATATTGTACCTATTTTTTTGCTACTCTGTACCTGTTATGATTGTTATCTCTTGTTTTTGAAAAGAAAATATAACCTAGTTAAATTTTAAATTAATTTTACATTGCACGTTAATTTCGTAGCTTGAAACCCATTCACACCCGCACCTTCTTTCACCTCTACCTACCACGGATATCTCCGTAACAAGTGGTAGCAGAGCGTGGTTGAATGGGTCTCAATTTAGCCCCTTTTGACGGCTAAACATTGCTTTGATTCGAACTCTAACAATTTTCTCAGTTGCTGGAATTTTTTGAGTTTTTCAAAATTGTTCTGTCATCATGCCCGGCCCTCGCGATGTTCTCCTCCTTAACTACTTGCGCAAAGAGGAGTTGATATACGAGTTAACTATCAGAAATGTGCAATCTGGAGGCACGGTTGCAATCGACACCAACAAGCTTAGAGAGTCCCTTGATTTGCCCATTTCCATCCCCAATTTGGGAGAGAAAGAAATTGATGACTCTCTTTCCACGATCGTCGAGAATATTACTGGGCTAGCATCTGTAGTCAGCTTTTTTGATGAAAACGATCCGTCTCCTAATCAAATTAAGCGTGTGCAAGGCAGGCTGTATCACTTTGCAAATAGAGTTAATGATCTGTTGTCTCTAAAGGTGAATGACGTTCAGAGGAAGGACGCTAATACGCTCCTTGAAACTATTTCTGAATTGTCTAATAAGGTCACTCAATTGCTAACCGGCGAAGTTCCTCCCAAAACTGATCAACCCGCCACGGTGAATGTAGGTAACGAGGAAGAGCCTCCTCAGGGAGAAGTCAATAGGATAACCGTTGCTGCTCAAACTATCTCTGCCCCATCGAACAACGAATCTGAACGCCGTGCGTCATTGGGTAACATCCGCTCTGAATTAACTTCTTTGCCATTGAAACCTTTAACGACTATGTCACCTGGGTTCAGTAGCTTGCCTCATCCATTGGCAATGTTGCTTAGAGGTATCTCTAAGTTTTCCGTCAACACCACCAGTGATGTAATTTCATTTTTAAGATTTCTAGTGGAATTTCAGGATCATGCTCTTGTTTTTTCTCTTTCGCCATGTCAAATTTTGCAAATTATCTATCCGTATGCTATTGGTATTCTCTCTGATAAAATCGTAAGAGCCATTGCCGAGCAATCATCTATTGAGGATTTCCATGCCCATTTGCTAGCTAACTTCATCCCGGCTAGGGCCAGGTCCTCCCTGATTCAGAAGTACTATTACCGTGTACAGCGCTTGGATGAAAACTTGGCTGATTTCATTCAAGATATCAAATTCTACACTAGGGTGTTTGCTCTGCACTTTCCTGAAGATCAGATTGTGCAGGCTATTGTTGAAGGGATTTCACCACCCTACAGGTCATATTTGTGTTTCGCGGCGTGCCCGCAAACCTTCTCTGAACTGGAAGCATTAGCCGTCTCTGCGGAAGGAGTTAGGTATGCCGATTCCTTGCGTGTGGCGAAAGAACCCCCGCCTTCCTTTAGTAACACTCGGCCTCCACCTCGCCGACCAGTCAATCCCCGTAAATGTTATGCTTGTGGGTCGCCTGACCATCTGCGGAATAAGTGTCCTCTGATCAAGTCAAGTGGGACAAGGAATGGAGTAGGGTCATCACAAGGCTGTTTTAAGTGTGGGGCCTTCTCACATATCGCCAAGAATTGCCCAAACTCAAATAGCACCCCCTCCTGCTCAACTTCTGGTGCAAATTCCAGCTATTCCAATAATAAAAAGTGACTAGTGGCGTCGGCTGAGCCGACTAATCCATCTTCCCGAGACTTAGCCCCTAGTAAACAGGTTGTAAATGCAGAGAACGACCAGCCTTCAAATTCATCTTTTGAATGCCCTAAAGAGTGTCTTAGGATTGCGGCGGATACCCCCGCACCTGTTCCTTTTCTTAAGATTGAGTTAAATAACGAGCCTATAACAGCTCTCTTAGATTCAGGCAGTGTTTGTTCCATTATTTCGGCTGATTGGTATTCTAAATTGAAATCTGTTTGTAAACTCCCTGACTATGTCTCTTCTCCTGTTCAATATGTTTCGGCTAATTCATCTCCATTAGAAATTCTAGGTTCCATACATGTCAAAATTCGGGTTTTTAAGTTTACATGGAAGATCAAATTGTTTGTGGCCAAGCGTTTGTCTTGCCCCATCATATTGGGAGCGGACTTCATTTCTCACACTGGTCTTGTGCTCGATCTCCAGAGTAGGTCGTGCATATTCAAATTTGCGTCCAATTGTAGAATTCCCTTGTTAAAGTGTAATTCTGTATCATGTTCATCTATTTCGCCTACCCAGGATGAGATGTTGTTAGACCTTAGACATCTACCTGAGGAGCAGGCTGATAGTATTCGGAAACTGTGTCAGTCGTTTCCCGAGGTGTTCTCTGATACTCTTGGTGTTACTGACCTTATTGAATACAAAATTGAGGTCACGGATTCAATTCCTGTCCGTTTTCCACCGTATAGGCTATCTCCACCTAAAATGAAGGCTCTGAAAGAAATCATCGATCAGATGTTGAAGGATGGTATTATTAGGCCCTCTAAGTCAGCGTATTCTTCGCCTATTTTTCTAGTCCCGAAACCCCAAGGAGGCTTCAGGCCTGTCATTGATTACAGGGCTCTCAATCGGAAGGTGGTGTTGCAATCTGTGCCCCTTCCCGACCTTCATTCTTGCTTTTCATGGTTTCGTAAGGCCAAGTTCTTCACCATCTTGGACTTGAATCAGGCCTATAATCAAATTCCCCTTGCCGAAGAGTCTAAACATCTTACAGCGTTTGCCACGGACTGGAATTTATATGAATACAACCGCGTGCCTTTCGGGCTCCCCACGGGGGCAGCTGTGCTCACTAGGCTACTAGATAGGGTCTTTTCCGACATCAAATTTGCGTACTTATATCACTACTTGGATGATGTCGTCGTATTTTCCGAAACCTTTGAAGAACATCTAGATCATTTGCGAGAAGTTCTCAATCGCCTTCGTAAGGCTGGGTTAACTGTTAAGTTGTCCAAGGTTGCCTTTGCTAAGCCCTCTATGTCATTCCTAGGGCATATTGTGTCAACTGATGGTGTAGCAGTCGATCATTCTAGAACACAGGCCATCCGTGATTTTAAACCTCCCAAGGACATTAAAGGTATCGCCAGGTTCATTGGCATGGTGAATTTCTTCAGGAAGTTCATTCCTAATTTTGCTAATAGAGCGGCGCCCTTAAACCTTCTCCGTAGGAAAGGCATCAAATTCGAGTGGGGACCGTCTCAACAAGCCGCTTTTGAAGACCTTAAATTAGCTCTCTGTAATGCCCCTGTACTTGCTATGCCTGATTTCTCGAAGAAATTCATCGTCCAAACCGACGCGTCGTCGTCGGCGGTAGCTGCAGTCCTTCTTCAAGAGACTGAACTAGGGAGGCGCCCCATCGCCTATGCATCTAGGACTCTCTCGGCTCAAGAAGCAAAGTACTCCATATATGAGCTTGAAGGTTTGGCAGTTTTATTTGCCTTAGAAAAGTTCCGTCTCTATCTGGAACATGTCAAATTCGACTTGGAGACAGATAATCAAGCCTTAAGCTGGGTCTTAGGTAGGCCGCGTCGTACTGGTCGTATAGCCCGTTGGGCCATCCGTATTTCTGCCTTCCAATTCGATGTACGACATATCAGAGGTACTGAAAATGTTGTTGCTGATGGACTCAGCCGTATGTTTTCTAACGACGTCGAGACCCATGAACCTGTCGACAGTTCATCACCTTCCGAGTCCATACTATCTGAGGTTAATGCCATCCTAACAGATGCTCCCATGCTCTTTAGGGATATCGAGAAATACCAACGTGAAGATCCGACGCTGGGTCCGATAATGGAAACCCTTTCTTCTGGGGAACATGTCGTCCCTTATGTTCTGAGGAATGGTGTTTTATGTTGCCCATCGAGGCATGATAAGATGATGAAGGTTGTCGTGCCAGCGGTTCTTGTGCCTATGATCTTCAAGTATTATCATGAGACCCCATTAGGAGGGCATCTTGGAATCTTTAAAACCCGTGAAAAAATTCGTGAAATGTTCATTTGGAAAGGTATGGACGGTGAAATCCGTGAACTTGTAAAAGCTTGTAAATCTTGTTTGCTTAGTAAACCCACCATGTCCACCAAGGTAGGCCTTTTGTCTTCGCATCAAGCGTCGCGCCCCATGGAACGCCTGTATATCGATTATGTGGGACCCTTCCCCCAGTCAAAGGGTAATGCCAACAAGTTCATCTTTGTGTGTGTAGATGGTTTTACAAGATTTTCCTGGTTATTTCCGACTAAGCTGGCTACCGCTCAGTCCACCATTACTTGCCTAAATTCTATTTTTGCTTCTTTTGGTCCGTGCCAATACATTGTATCTGATAATGCTAAAGCTTTTACATCAAATCTGTTTCGTAAATTCTGTTTTGACTTGTCCATCTCTCATGTAACTACATCTGCTTATTACCCTCAACCATCTCTGGCTGAACGGGTTAACCGCAATCTCAGGTCCGCACTTATTGCCTATCATCATGAAGATCATTCTAGGTGGGACACGTCCCTGCATTGGTTAGCTTTTGCTTTGAATTCGGCGGTTCATGAATCTCACAAATTTACTCCAGCTTCTTTGATGTTTAAGTTCGTTCCCAACACGCCGCTCTCTAACCTCTGGTCTCTGAATGACATTCTGCCCGAGACAATAGATCCGGACAACATTAAAGATCTTTGGAAGAAGGCTAAAGTTAATCTTAAAGTGTCTCATGAAAAGGTTAGGGAAAGGTATGATCGTGGACGGAGACCCACCACTTTGAAGGTAGGTGACCAGGTTATGGTCAAAAATTTTGTTCCCGCGGGCAAGCTTGCCCCCAGATTTCATGGGCCTTGTATCATTCTCGATTTTCTTACGCCGGTTACCTTATTGCTAAGTAATCCAGCCACCGAGAGGATATTTAGAGTTCACCTGTCCCAGGTGAAACTGGTGTAATTTCTGTGTTAACTTGCTCCATATTATTTTGAAAGGATATGAAGGTTATATTTTTTTTGAGTTTCACTTTTAAGGCATTCTGCCCCTTCTGTAATATTTTGGTTTTAGATGTAAGCCTTATGTAAAACCTGCCCCGACCCGTTAAACTGCCATCCTGTTCTTGCCACGGCCATTACCACGCTCCCGTCTCCTGCTCCACTCTACACAGTGGCTTAATGAATACCATGAATATCTGCACGCCGCTGGCCCCTCACTCTCTCTACAAGCCTGTACCCTCAAAGAAAATAATTGTCCAACACAATTCTGCCGCTTAGCTTTAATGTTTCAGCGCCCCCGCAGCCGCGCAGCGCCGTGCAGCGACTGGGGAGGGGGATGGGCCCCCTCCTCTCCAGCGAGGACGACATGTGCACGGCGAGCCGGAGCTCACCTCCCGGCCAAGGCTGATGTGCGGCGCACGACCTGCTACATGCCCGCAGCCTGTATCTGTTCACCGCGGGCGCGGCGTACTTCAACACCTCTGCTCCCCTCATAGTGCGGGCGAGCGGTATCTCAGGGTACTTGAGGGGTCCGAGCGGCCTCCGTTGGACGCAAGCTGCAACGGCCGGTCTGGCCATCCGACTCAATCTACATCAACTACATGGACAGTCACCATAAGCAATAATTACATTTGGGAATTTAACAACAATATTTGGTGGACATTGCAAAATTTTTCTTCACCTTTAAGTATTAAAAGTTTATCTTCAGAAATACAAATTCTACAAACATAAAAACTTTACTGCACCGGCAACAACAAAATTTTGAAATTGCAACCAACCAAATTACTAAAATCTTATAAATGCTTCCGCAATTAATCTTAATATCAACATCAAAACTTGGACCTTATTTTGGAAACAAAGCTTATGTTCTTCTGTGTTACCCCTTGGAGGAACTTTTGGGGGGGGAGGTCTGTACCGGGCGGTACACCTCTACTCTGTTTATTTAAAAGTTGCGCCAGTTGAAACTCCTCTTCTGGAGGAAGGTTGAACTTTATCTATTCTATTAATTCTCTACTTTCTCAGAAGATGTCACCACGTGGAAAATTTTGAGTTTTTGAACTGTGTCACTTTTGATGTGTTTTTGTTTCGCTTGAAGTAAGAAGTGGGAACTTTCTCTTCTAGAGGACACTACTGAAGAATTACAATAGTGCAACCTAGTGCGAAATCAAAGAACTATTTTGTTGGAGAAATTTTTATTTCAAAAGTTTGTTTCTTGTTAAATTTCTTTCTGTTATTGTTTAAGTTGGCTGTATACCCCTCTTTTTCCCCTTAGTTTGGATCTAGCCAATCCCGAATTTCTTTAATTAATTTTCCACCAATAATGTGTTTCTTTTTCCTCTATGTAGGGGTTTCTTTTCCCGAACCAATAAAGATTTTGTGGGAGGGTGTTTTATTTCCCCTAACGCCTAGAATCTTCCGCGAGAGGATATAAACTGCTGATTTTGGGGTCTCCGGGCCACTTCTGTTCCATCTTTCAGTGTATTAAGTACATAGCAGGAGGCGGGAAGCGCCTCTTTCTTCTTCAGCCGTTCAACACCAGGTAATGGCCTATTAATAACTTCTTTTCTTGCTAGGTCGGCAGTTTAACACTCGCGGCGGGTTCGAAGCATTTCCATCATGTAACCTTTTCCTAAAATGTAATTACTCTTTTCATCTTTTTCTTGTAAAGCTACATATTGGGATAGAGAGTGCTAACCCTCTCGAGCTCCCACTCACATTTGTTCTGAGGTGAACTTATTTTCTCAAACTATTCTTCGTTTATGTAATGTAAAGTGTTCTTCTCTAAGTCACCTCTGTAGTATGGGATTAGCCCTTGCGTTAGCGGCCCAGAGCCAGATTAGGTTTTAAAAACAAAGTGTATTAGGAGTGCAAGATCGCCTCCTCTCAAATTGTTATTTTAGAGGTCATGTAATCAACCTTCTTTTCATGTAATAGACCTCCGTAGGTTGGGTATTTTACCCCTGTGAATACGTCCTTAGAGGACAGCTTGAAGGTAGAGTTTGGTGTGGCCTTGTGATAGGCTTACAATTTTGAGAGCGGATCGCTCTTTGAAATTTGTTTCTGTAGGCCTCGTGCAGGCTTTATGTGTAATGTTTGGAGCCAGTGCTCCTGGGCATGAATGGGGTTTTCTGCCCCTTGGCTAATTTTTTTTTTGGAGTAAGGCGGGGCTGATTGCCCAAGAGTTATGAAGTAAGGGCACTGAGCCCGAATCCAGTAATATTGTACCTATTTTTTTGCTACTCTGTACCTGTTATGATTGTTATCTCTTGTTTTTGAAAAGAAAATATAACCTAGTTAAATTTTAAATTAATTTTACATTGCACGTTAATTTCGTAGCTTGAAACCCATTCACACCCGCACCTTCTTTCACCTCTACCTACCACGGATATCTCCGTAACAATAATAATGAAGATTTTAAGTGAAAGTGACAGTTCATTTGATACGAGTGGCTGTGAAATCGTACCTAAAGCCCCACGTGCAAAAGCAAAACATAGTGACTGGGTGTAGATTAGTAATATTGATAACCATTCAATTATTTATCACTTTACAGGCTTTCCTGGGGTTCAGGAGAACTGAAAGACCAATATTTAGATAATTCCATATCGGATTTGTCTGTGCTTTTGGATTTTTGGGCCTGTTATTTTCCCGATTGGGTAGGAAGCAAATATTTGCGCTACAAAGGTTGTGTACTGTCTAAAACATTTTATGTTAACTCATCAATTTATAGCATTGTTGTCTTCTTCTTTTTTATGTCTTTACCCCCGGGGTCGGTCTTTCCTTCCGACTCAGCGAGGGATCCCACCTCTACCGCCTCAAGGGCAGTGTCCTGAAGCTTCAGACTCTGGGTCGGGGATACAACCGGGGAGAATGACCAGTACCTTGCCTTGGCCGTTCTTAATTTGCACTTCAAAACGTGCTACCTTTCACAGAGTTCATCACATTTTCTGCATTTACAGTTGCTGCATGGAACATGAAAACACTTCGTTAAGCATAGTTTGTGATGAAACCCATGGACTGAGAGCCTACTTACAAAATATCTTAGTTCGTAACGTCCCTGGGTCCACCTCTGGTTAGTCACTGCGTCACTCGGGTAGAACTCCTCTCAAATGTTGTCCTTCTTTCGCTGAAGTTCATTCATGCCAAAGCCGGGGCTGAGTGGCTCAGACACTTGAAGCGCTGGCCTGCTGACCCCAACGTGGCAGGCTCGATCCTGGCTCAGTCCGGTGGTATTTGAAGGTGCTCAAATACGTCAGCCTCGTGTCGGTAGATTTACTGGCACGTAAAAGAACTCCTGCGGGACTAAATTGCGGCACCTCGGCATCTCCGAAAACCGTAAAAAGTAGTTAGTGGGACGTAAAGCAAATAACATTGAATTATTGATTCATGCCAGAGTGACTGCGAGCAAAAACTTTAGAGGCAACTCTTTGCATATAACTCAGCTCTCTCGTTAGCACATAAACAAGCTCGGAGGGAGTGTACTTAGATAAGCAAAGTGCTCCCTTTAGTAAATACGATTTTAGACTCTCTACAGGGTGAACAAAAAATGCTGCAATTGGAGGTCGGCATGCGATTCCTCATCCCATTGCAAGACAAAAGTTTCTATAGCCAAATCGGATCTGGTGCTGTTGGAAAACAAGTCGAAAACGAGAAGTTGACAACACTGACACATCCTGCAGCCCATCGGAATGTACACTGACTGACAGAGCAAATGCAACACCAAGAAGGAGTGGTTCGAAAGGGATGAAAGTTGGGGTAAAAACAGAGACGGCACGGACGAATAATTGATGTTTATTTCAAACCGATATGCAGGTTACACAATGCGCACGGCATCGACTCAGTAGGATGTAGGACCACCGCGAGCGGCGATGCACGCAGAAACACGTCGAGGTACAGAGTCAATAAGAGTGCGGATGGTGTCCTGAGGGATGGTTCTCTATTCTCTGTCAACCATTTGCCACAGTTGGTCGTCCGTACGAGGCTGGGGCAGAGTTTGCAAACGGCGTCCAATGAGATCCCACACGTGTTCGATTGGTGAGAGATCCGGAGAGTACGCTGGCCACGGAAGCATCTGTACACCTCGTAGAGCCTGTTGGGATATGCGAGCAGTGTGTGGGCGGGCATTATCCTGCTGAAACAGAGCATTGGGCAGCCCCTGAAGGTACGGGAGTGCCACCGGCCGCAGCACATGCTGCACGTAGCGGTGTTCATTTAACGTGCCTTGAATACGCACTAGAGGTGACGTGGAATCATACGCAATAGCGCCCCAAACCATGATGCCGCGTTGTCTAGCGGTAGGGCGCTCCACAGTTACTGCCGGATTTGACCTTTCTCCACGCCGACGCCACACTCGTCTGCGGTGACTATCACTGACAGAACAGAAGCGTGACTCATCGGAGAACACGACGTTCCGCCATTCCCTCATCCAAGTCGCTCTAGCCCGGCACCATGCCAGGCGTGCACGTCTATGCTGTGGAGTCAATGGTAGTCTTCTGAGCGGACGCGGGGAGTGCAGGCCTCCTTCATCAATCGACGGGAAATTGTTCTGGTCGATATTGGAACAGCCAGGGTATCTTGCACATGCTGAAGAATGGCGGTTGACGTGGCGTGCGGGGCTGCCACCGCTTGGCGGCGGATGCGCCGATCCTCGCGTGCTGACGTCACTCGGGCTGCGCCTGGACCCCTCGCACGTGCCACATGTCCCTGCGCCAACCATCTTCGCCACAGGCGCTGCACCGTGGACACATCCCTATGGGTATCGGCTGCGATTTGACGAAGCGACCAACCTGCCCTTCTCAGCCCGATCACCATACCCCTCGTAAAGTCGTCTGTCTGCTGGAAATGCCTCCGTTGACGGCGGCCTGGCATTCTTAGCTATACACGTGTCCTGTGGCATACGACAACACGTTCTACAATGACTGTCGGCTGAGAAATCACGGTACGAAGTGGGCCATTCGCCAACGCCGTGTCCCATTTATCGTTCGCTACGTGCGCAGCACAGCGGCGCATTTCACATCATGAGCATACCTCAGTGACGTCAGTCTACCCTGCAATTGGCATAAAGTTCTGACCACTCCTTCTTGGTGTTGCATTTGCTCTGTCAGTCAGTGTAATAGAGAAACGTGCATCAACCCGCTCTACCGCACGCGCCGTCGCAGCTCATTGAGTAGACGGCTGGGTTATCAAACGCACATGCACGATGGAGCTACGGCTCGAATTTACGTCAGGTTGTTTTTTATCTTTTGCGTGTGTGACGTCAGGTCCCTTAGTTCCCGTCGTGTACCTGCGTTTGTAAGCATACATCCTGTAGTCACATGACAGTGTGATCCATTCAACTGAATGCATGAGTCGAGTAACCACGCAGTGCACAACCACAACTGGTCCTGTCAAGTGAATGTAGGGCGGCTCCAAGGTGGAGTGCGCGAACGGCGAATACGTCGATATGCTTTTAGTGTTGGGTGCATCCGATAACCAAGCTTCTGCTGCTGCTCGTGAGTATGCAGCACGGTACACTCAAAGGCGCCATCCCGATAAGAATGTTTTTCGTCGCCTGAGCACCCCTGCGGTAAACCGGTAATCTTCGTCCATAACTGTGATGATGATGATGATGATGATGATGATGCTTGTTATTTAAAGGGGCCTAACATCAAGGTCATCGGCCCCGACCACAACTAGTGGACAGAGGTCGTCCAAGGACTATACGTTTCTTTACTTGTGCTCACATATTCTCAGTTGGGTTCAAGTTGGAGAGAAATGAGGTCATTCTATCAATTCGATATCATGTGTGCTCGTAAACCAGTCTTGAATCATTAGTTGAGTTGTGTGCACTGGATGATTATCCTGCTGAAATTGAAAAATTCCGTCAGTTTAAAACAGGTGATGTTGATGATGATTATTGTTTTAAGAGGATACAAAAACCTAGTATAATGAATCATATAACGTACCAACAGTCCGCCTCTTGGCGTAGTAGTTAGTGTGATTAGCTGCCACCCTTGGAGGCACGGATTCGATTCCAGGCTCTGGCACGAAATGTAAAAAGTGGTACGAGGGCTGGAGCGGGGTCCACTCAGCCTCGGAAGGTCAACTGAGTAGAAGTGGGTTCGATTCCCACCTCAGCCATCCTGGAAGTGGTTTTCCGTTGTTTCCCACTTCTCCTCCAAGCAAATGCCGGGATGGTACCTAACTTAAGACCACGGCCGCTTCCTTCCCTCTTCCTTGTCTATCCCTTCCAATCTTCCCATCCCCCACCAAGGCCCCTGTTCAGCAATAGTAGATGAGGTCGCCTGGGTGAGGTACTGGTCATCCTCCCCAATTGTATCCCCGACCCAATGTCTCACACTCCTGGACACAGCCCTTGAGGCCGTAGAGGTGGGATCCTCGCTGAGAGAAAAACCAACCCTGGAGGGTAAGCAGATTAAGAAAGTAAGACATTTTTTTTTCTAGTTGCTTTACGTCGCACCGACACAGATAGGTCTTATGGCGACGATGGGACAGGGAAGGGGTAGGAGTGGGAAGGAAGCGGCCGTGGCCTTAATTAAGGTACATCCCCAGCATTTGCCTGGTGTGAAAATGGGAAACCACGGAAAACCATCTTCAGGGATGCCGACAGTGGGGTTCGAACCTACTATCTCCCGAATACTGGATACTGGCCGCACTTAAGCGACTGCAGCTATCGAGCTCGGTGTAAGATAACGTACCAGCAACAGTATATATTTATGCTAGTTCAATTTTCCGTGGGTGCGATTGATTGTGCCCACTCTCCGACAAGGAATCCATTCGACCATTACGGGAACGAATGGTGGCGTATCTGTGGTCGAATCGGGTGCCAGCAGGACGATATACCAAAGTGGATCGTTCCTTTGTAGTGGGAAAGATAACTTCATCAGAAAAAGATTACCCTTTTACAAACCCGATCACAATTTTCCACTACAAAGACTAAACGCTATTTGATATTCCTTAAGAAAGAACCTAGGAACCTCAAAATGGCGGCTCTTAAAACCAATTTTTCACGGTCTGGTCTAGGTCAAGAAAATTAACAACTTCCTTCAGAGTACCAGCAGTGTGAAAGTGCCTCAGCCACTAATTTGGCGTCCTGCTGAGGTGTTTAAATTTTCTTCCTACCACTCCCATCTTTTCGGATCAATTTGCACCCATCTCCGAGCTGTTCTTTCTGAAACGTGGAAACACCTGGCTCCTTCAGGTGCCGAAAAACCAAGTTCACTCACAGCCCGTATAACACTTTCTTTCGTTCCTTCACCACTTCAATTGCATAAGTATGTTTTATAAGTTGTTGTACGTCGCACCGACACAGATGGATCTTTTGGCGGCGATGGGAGAGGAAAGGGCAGGGAGTGGGAAGGAAGCGGTCATGGCCTTAATTAAGGTACAGTGGATTCAAAATAGGAAATCATGGAAAACCATCTTCAGGGCTGCCGACAGTAGGGTCCGAACCTACTATCTCCCGAATACTGGATACTGGCCTCACTTAAGCGACTGCAGCTATCGAGCTCGGTACTACATAAGTATGCAGTAAATCCCGTATACCTCAGTCAGAAAAACGTCGATATTTAGACGGCAAAGTCTCAGGTTCAAATTCTCGTCGCTCATGTTCATTTTATTTCGTTACATAATAGTATTTCGTTTGTCTGGTGTAGCGGTTAGTGTGATTATCTGACCTACACGGAGGCCGGGGTTCGATTCCCGACTCAGCCACAAAATGTGAAAAGTGGTACGAGTTCTGAAACGGGATCCACTCAGCCTCGGGATGTCAACTGAGTAGAGTAGTGTTCGATTCCCACCTCACCCATCCTCGAAATGGTTTTCCGTGGTTTCCCAAATTATCCAGGCAAATGCCGGGATGATACCTAACTTAAGGCCACGACTACCTCTTTCCCTCTCCCTTGCCTACCCCTTGCAATATTCCTATCCCCCACAAGGTCCCTGTTCAGCACAGAAGGTGAGGCCACATGGGCGAGGTACTGGTCCTCCTCTCCAATTGTATCCCCGACCAAATGTCGCACGATCCAGGACACTGCCTTTGGGCGGTAGAAGTGGGATCCCTCACTGAGTCCGAGGGGCGAAACCAACCCTAGAGTGTAAACGGGTTAAATAAGTAGCCCACATGGTAGTTTAATGTAATAAACTAATAATAATAGAAGAAGGCGAAGAAGAAGGAGAAGTAGAAGAAGAAGTAGAATAAGAAGAAGAAGAAACTAACACTAATATTATGCAGCTGTATTGCTCCAAACCTAACACCTATATTATTTACATTGCTAAAGAACATAACACAATAAAAATGATAACATGAACAAGACTGGAATTAGGAACCTGCCAATCATTAAGTGAACGTGTTACAGCTTTTTCACGAGAAACAGACATGGGACGATTCCTTCTTAACAGCATTATTTAAGAGAAAACTGGGTAAACAACTGACAGGGAATCTACTATCTGCGCGACTGCCCTAAATGCAGATTAGTGGTGATTGATTTATTTGATAGTACGGCATAGTTCACAGTGAATCTACAAGCGCATGCATCCTGTAATAGCACCGGGATCCGAAGTGGAATTTAATTTATATACAACCTGTGACAATTAAGTTCGGTGAATTAAGTCAGAACGGTCGATCCGGCAACAATGGCGACACGCAACGCTCCACCTGCGTAGCAGCAGGTTTCGACCACCTGCTCCCAACGTTGTTCAGTTGAGCATCGTGTGTGTGCTGTGTAAGACCTGTTTGACACATTGCGTGTTTAGTGCGTTGGTTCTGAACTGCGAACAGGAACATGAACGACCAAAAGATCAATGTACAGTTTTGTTTTAAGCTTGGCAAGACACCGAAAGAAACGCATGCGATGCTGGTACGTGTTTATGAAGATCAAGCACTGTCCTTGAAGTGTGTGCACGAGTGGTTCGCCCGTTTTCGAGGAGGCCAGGAAAGAGTTTCTGACAACCTCCGTAGCGGAACACCGGCGACCGCCGTCAGTGACGAAAACATGAAGGTGAGGACATTAATCACGAACGATCGGCGATTAACTGTGCGCATGAAAGCCGATGAAATGCAGATTAACCGTGAATCCGTGTGACAAATCATTACCTAGAAGTTAAAGAAGAGGAAAACGTGTTCTCGTCTTGTGCCACATCACTTAACTGACGGTCAGAAGCAGGCAAGTTTAGAGGCTTCACAGGATTTTGTCGAAACGGCGGATGCAACACCATATTTCTTGAACTGTGTCGTCACTGAAGATGAAATATGGTGTCTCAGGTACGACCCTGAAACGAGACGGCAAAGCATGGAATGGTGTTCTCCGGGATCCCCTCGTTGGAAAAAGGTCACAGCCGAAAAGTCACGCATCAAAAATATGCTCATCACCTTTCTCGACAGTCAAGGCATTATCCACAAGGAATTTCTACCTGAGTGAACGATGTTGAATGCTGCACGGTACATTGAAAGTTTGACCCGTTTCATGAAACATCTACGCAGGGTACGACCCCAGTACGCACAACAAGGTTCATGGTTTTTTGTCCATGACAACGCTCGCCCACACACAGCCAATATCGTCAAACAGTTCATGGCAAAAAAGGGGGTGGTGCAACTTGACCATCCCCTATACTCGCCAGATCTCAATCCTCCAGACTTCTTCCTATTCCCACGACTCAAACTCGCTATGAAAGGAAAGAGATTTGACGATATTCCAGACATCCAACGAAACGTGACGAGGCTTTTGAACACCATCCCAAAGGAAGCCTTCTTGCAAAGTTCCCAGGACATGTTTTGCCGATCTGAACAGTGCATAGTTACGGGAGAGGACTACTTCGAAGGACAGTAAGGTCACTGTCGTGCATTGTTGATGTATGTTGATAGTACAGGACTATACACCGAACTTTATTGTCACAGGTTGTATTCACTGTACAAGTGCGGCTACTTTTTTTTTTTTTTTGACAGCCATAGACGCCCAAGAGAGATTCGCTTTACTCTGCCATCTAGTAGGCCTAAAGTGAACGTAACGTCGAAATTGAGGAGCAAGCAGCCAGTTGGCGTCATATTATAATCCTTGCACACTGTAGCTGAGGCCGTATAATTGTTAGTATTATTACAAGTGCTACTGTATAGATTTTGTTCTTACCGCTATGGCTGGGATGAGCAATACTCCAGTTATCAATACTTCATTCGCTATCGTGTCTCCTTGAAGTTTGAAGGATATCTTGGGATCACCGCAGTAAAATCCACCCTTGTGGTTGGGGAAAGTTCCAAATTCAATGACAGCGACAATTACTAGAACTGAAACATATAAAGCATATGCTGTATGAATAAACCAAATAAATCACTGTAGTCATTGTGAAAGTGATGAAAATTATTGTAAAAGGAAGTACAACTGGGCAAGCATCCTTTCATTTTTTAAAAATTTAATTACATTCATGAGTGTTCTGCATTTAGTGCTCTTGCCCAGTTGGCAGATTGCCGATCAATTTTGTTTACCTACTCTTTTCTTAAATCATTTCAAAGAAGTTGGAAATGTATCGATCATTGCTAAATCCTCTTCCTATGAACGAAGATTTGCCCCAATTAGTCCTCTTGAATTAGAACTTTATCTTCATATTATGATCTTTTCTACTTTCACGAACTCCACTGAAGCTTATTCGTTTCTTCTTCTTCTTAATCTGTTTAGCCTCCAGGATTGGCTTTTCCCTCGGACTCAGCGAGGGATCGATCCCACCTCTACCGCATTAAGGGCAGTGTCCTGGAGCGCGGGACTTTCGGTCTGGGGATAAAACTGGGGAGGAGTACCAGTACCTCACCCAGGCTGCCTCACCTGGTATGCTGAACAGGGGCATTGTAGGGGGATGGGAGGATAGGAAGGGATAGACAAGGATAGACAAGATGGGTATAAACCCGGCATTTTCCATCAGGAGTGGAAAACCACGGAAAACCACTTCGAGGATGACTGAGGCGGAAATCAACCCCCCCCCCACTACTCAGTTGACCTCCCGAGGCTGTTTGGATCCCGTTTCCGTTCCAGTCCTCGTACGACTTTTCGAATTTTGTGGCAGACCCGGGAATTAACCCGAGTCTCCGGGGGTGGCAGCTAATCACACTAACCACAATACCAAATACATGGCTTTATTTGACCGATGACAGAGCGTTTTTCCTCTCAACTGCCAGCTGTACGATAATACCGGTTCTGTTCTTGAAAACCGGCCTGTAGCCTGGGATTGCGAGTGCTCAATTGGAGGTTGAAGCCATAGATTTGCAAAGATTATGTCATTATAGCAGCGCATCTTCGTGTGTAAGAAGTATTGTAAATACCAGTCAGCTCGTCGGGTGCGTGTTCCAAACTTCTCCCGGTTATAGGGTAAACTACAGCCGTAACTAACTCCCAACGGCATGCAGCGCTCTCTGTATGAATGGCGTACTGATGATGGCTTCCTCCCGGGTAAAATATTCCGGAGGTAAAATAGTCCCCCACTTGGATCTCCGGGTGAGGACTACACGAGAGAGGGCAATCATCAGGAAGATGGATACTGACATTCTACGAGTCGGAACGTGGAATGTTAGACGCAGAAGTGGCAGGTAATGAAATGGCGTATGGCTTTTAGTGCCGGGATTGTCCGAGGACTTGCTCGGCTCGCCAAATGCAGGTCTATTGATTTGACTCCCGTAGGCGACCTGCGCGCCGTGATGAGGATGAAATGATGATGAAGACGACACATACATCCAACCCCCGTGTCAACGAAATTAACCAATTATGGTTAAAATTCCCGACCCTGCCGGGAATCGAACCCAGGACCCCTATGGCCAAAGGCCAGCACGCTAAACATATAGCCATGGAGTCTTACGCTGTGGTAGGTTAGATAATCTGAAAAGGGACTTGTATAAGACTTCGTCTTCCGCTTCAGAAAACGTACTTTTAAATGTACCCATATCAGGTTTCATTTCTACCTCCTTTCCTGAAGACAATAATTTCAATCTGTCACCTCACGTGCTTTTAGGGACGCTAAACTGCTCACTTGCTTCCCTAATGCTCAATTTATCCCGTCTTACTTCATCAACAGCTAATTTCATGTTCTCTTCCGTCCGATTTCCCCATATTTATCTGCAACAAAGGACTTTAAGAATCGGTAATAAACCTACAAATAACTTTGTCCGATACCGGGTGCCGCAAGCTTGTTCGATATTGAGTTCCATACGCGGAAAAGTAAAAAAATTACCGTGTGTAACACGTGTAAAGAAAAGCAGTGCCATCCTCCATACTCTTACATTAACATATGGCAAATAATAAATAATCGTGGAAATTATATTTCACTCGCCAGTATTGCAGTAACAGGTTCACAAGATTATCTTAGTGCAGGCAGAAGCCGGTCAAAAACAGGAAATCTTCTAACACGTGTTCACTTCTCGGTTCACGGAAATACAATGGTCCCTCTCAGGCCTCCCTGGAAGGAACCTGTTACTACCTGTGTAAAAGTTGCTGCAACATTGTACTGGAAACCCCAAACTGCTACTGTCCAATACTGAGTGCCGTCCGATACCGGGGTACCTTCCCTAGTTGGTATAAGTGAAGTACGTTGGCAGGAAGAGCAGGAGTTTTTGGCCGGGCGACTACAGAATTATCAACACAAAATCAAACAGGGGAAATGAAGGTGTTGGTTTAATAATAAATAAGAAAATAGGGCAGCGGGTAAGCTACTACGACCAGCATAGTGAAAGAATTGTCGTCAAGATAGACACCAAACCAATGCCCACCCCAATAGTGCAGGTTTATATCCTACTAGTTCAGCGGATGATGAAGAAATCGAAAAATATACGAAGAGACAGAAGATATAATACAATATGTAAAAGGTGGCGAGAATCTAATTGTGATGGGAGACTGGAAGCCAAGCAAGAGAATGTAACATAGTAGGAGAATTCGGATTGGGACAAAGGAATGAAAGAGGAAGCCGGCTGGTTGAATTCTACACCGATCATAATTTAGTCCTTACTAACACTTGGTTTAAACACCACAAACGACAGCTGTATACATGGACGAGTCCTGGAGACACTGGAATGTATCAAATAGACTTAATTATGATTAGGCAGAGATTCAGAAACCAGGTGTTGGATTGTAAGACTTTCCCAGGAGCAAATGTGGGCTCTGGCCAAAACCTGTTGGTCATGACATGCCACATGCAATTTTAAAGAAATTGAAGAAAGGAAGGAATGGAGTCCGGCCCCGCGGTGTAGGGGGTAACGCGTCCACCTGTCACCCGGCGGCCCCGGGTTCGATTCCCTTCCGGGACATGGGTTTATAGTCTAATTGTAAATGATTAATATCCCTGGCCTGGGACCTGTTTGTGTCGTCCTTAACGTTCCTTTCCTCACATTCAACACTCTACACTTCCGCAATTCCAATTACACGCAGGTTCATATCATATGGTGCAAGTAGGGGCAAAAGATCTATATAGGTCGACGCTCCGAACAAATAGCACTTAAAAAAAAGAATGTCCGCCTCTGTGATGTAGTGGTTGATGTGATTAGCTGCCACCCCCGTAGGCCCGGGTTCGATTCCCGGCTCTATTACGAAATTTGGAAAGTGGTACGAGGGCTGGAACGGGGTCCACTCAGTCTCGGGAGGTCAACTGAGTAGAGGTCTGTTCGATTCCCACCTCAGCCATCCTGGAAGTGGTTTTCCGTGGTTTCCTACTTCTCCTCCAGGCAAATGCCGGGATGGTACCTAACTTAAGACCACGGCCGCTTCCTTCCCTCTTCCTTGTCTATCCCTTCCAATCTTCCCATCCCCCACCAAGGCCCCTGTTCAGCATAGCAGCTGAGGCCACCTGGGCGAGGTACTGGTCATACTCCTCAGTTGTATCCCCCGACCCAAAGTCTCACGCTCCAGGACACTGCCCTTGAGGCGGTAGAGGTGGGATCCCTCGCTGAGTCCGAGGGAAAAACCAACCCTGGAGGGTAAGCAAATTAAGAATGAAAGAAAGAAAGAAAGAAAGAAAGAAAGAAAGAAAGAAAGAAAGAAAGAAAGAAATGCAAGGAGATGAGATCTAGACAAGTTGAAGGTTTGTTACAAGTAACATGTAACACAAGGACTAAATGAAGACGCTGAAGGAAACACATTAGAGGAAGAATGGACAATCATGAAGAATGTGATCAGTAAGGTTGCTGAAGAAAAGTTAGGAAGAAAGGAAAGATCAACTAAGGAACAATGGATAACTCAAGAGATACTAGATATGATTGACGAACGACGAAAGTACAAGAATGCAAAAAATTATGAGGGCAGAAAAGAATACAGGCGAATAAAGAATGAAGTAGATTGAAAGTGCAGGACAGCTAAGGAAGAATGGCTGAAAGATAAGTGCAAGGATGTTGAAGGTTGTATGGTCGTAGGAAAGGTAGATGCCGCATAGAGGAAAATCAAGGAAACCTTTGGAGAAAGGAAAACTAGGTGTATGAATATTAAAATCTCAGATGGAAAACAACTTCTACGGAAAGAAGACATGTCAGAAAGATGGCAGGAACATATCCAACAGTTGTATCAAGGTAAAGAAGTAGATGATAGGTTTCTGGAAAAAGAAGAGGTGGTTGATGCTGATGAAATGGGAGGCCCAATTTTGAGGTCAGAATTCGACAGAGCTTTGAGAGACCTAAGTAGGGACAATGCACCGGGAATTGATGATATACCCTCAGAATTACTGACTGCCTTAGGAGAAACCAGCATGGAGACGTTATTCCGTTTAGTATGTAAGATGTATGATACAGGAGAAGTGCCATCAGATTTTCGGCAGAATGTTGTTATATTATTATTCCCAAGAAACTACCATACCATTAGTTTAGTATCTCACGCCTGCAAAGTCTTAACACGTATTATTTACAGAAGAATGGAAAAACAATTTGAAACTGAGATGGGAGAAGATCTATTTGACTTCAGAAGAATTGTGGGAACACGTGAAGCAATCCTGATTTTACGTTTGATCTTAGACGACCGAATTAAGAAGGACAAGCCCACTTACATGCCATTCGTAGATCTAGAAAAGGTATTTGATAATGTTGATTGGACCAAGCTGTTTGAGATTCTGAAGGTGATCGGGATCAGTTACCGCGAAAGGAGAATTATCTACAATCTGTACAAAAATCAGTCTGCAGTGATAAGAATCGAGGGCTTTGAAAAAGAGGCAGCAATCCAGAAAGGAGTGAGGCAAGGCAGCAGTTTGTCCCCTCACCTTTTCAATGTTTACACAGAACAGGCAGTAAAGGAAAATAAGAGGAATTTAGAAAGGGAATAATTCAATGTTTACACAGAACAGGCAGTAAAGGAAAATAAGAGGAATTTGGAAAGGGAATCAAAGTCCAAGGAGAGGAAATCAAAACCATGAGATTTGCCGATGATATTGTTATTTTATCTGACTCTGCAAAAGATCTGGAAAAAATTCTGAATGGTATTGACATAGTCTTGGGGAAGGAATACAAAATGAAAATAAATAAGTCTAAAACAAATGTTATGGAGTGCGGTCGAGCAAAGTCAGGTGATGCAGGAAATATCAGATTAGGAAATGAAGTCTTAAAGGAAGTAGATGAATATTGTTACTTGGGTAGTAAAATAACTAACGATGGCAGAAGTAAGGAGGACATAAAATGCAGACTAGCACAAGCAGGGAAGAGCTTTCTTAAGAAAAGAAATTTGTTCACCTCGAACTTTGATATAGAAATTAGAAAGATTTTTGAAGGCTTTCTTCTGGAGCGAAGCACTGTATGGAAGCAAAACATGGACGATAACTAATTCAGAAAGAAAGAGAATAGAAGCTTTTGAAATGTGGTGTTACAGAAGAATGCTGAAGGTGAGATGGGTAGATAGAATCATGAATGAAGAGATACTGAATCGAATTAGTGAAAGTTGATTGATTTGGCTAAATTTGACCAGAAAAAGAGATAGAATGATAGGGCACATCGTAAGACACCCAGGACTTGTACAGTTGGTTTTTGAGGGAAGTGTAGGTGGTAAGAACGGTAGGGGTAGACCAAGATACGAAAATGACAAGCAGATTAGAGCAGATGTAGGATGTAGTAGTTATGTAGAAATGAAAAGGTTAGCACAGGATAGGGTGGCATGGAGAGCTGTGTCAAACCAGTCTATGGACTGATGACTCAAACAACAACAAAAATAACACAGTATTTGAAGCACGGAGTCCGAGATGGTGCGCTGCACGCACGCTTGGTGGCGGAGAAGCGAAAATATCGGTGAAGTGTTAAAAAAAAGGCTCTGTATATTTTCCTCGTGGTGAGAATTTAGAGTGTAGTCATCTATTTAACTAGTTAGGAATGCTAATCCTATTTGGGCTACTTGTTTGAATTTAGTTTACTGAGGAGATATTACTTTTTTATGTAACCATGCAATATCTCCCAAAGCAAGTAGTACTGACGTTCCACAGGTAGGATCCATTCAGCAGCAGGAAGTTAGATTGGGATACTTTCAAGGAAGTAAAGGATTAATAAACAATATGCGTCGTTAATAATAAATTCAAGATGAATTTGATAAACGTTTGACTCGATTCATAAATGGAAAATTTTCTCTAATACCGTCATGAGTTCCGGTTCGAATGTAACCTGAGTTAGGAAATGTAATAATTTTCATCATAAAAATAGTTTTTCTGTTGGAGTTCGAACTAATTGATCATTCCCGTCATCACTTAAAACTAGGGGCCATGTTGATTTAATAATTAAACGTTTTCCTTCAGTGTCTTGAATTTATTGTTCCTCTCCTGAAACTGAATGCCCTCGCATACCCAATACCGATTCTCAAGGAGGTCTTGTTACGGGTTCAATCAAGACCAACTACAATACCTCAGACCTTAACCGACCGATTTAAACTGCCCATAATGGCGGCAATTGCAGTGCTAACTTGTGCGTGTTTTGATTAGTTGGACTCGTATTATTACTAAATATATACGGAAATTTTAATATTACTAATCGAAAATCATTCTTATTTATAGCCTTAGAAACAGGCTATCTAGCATCTTTCAGTGCCGTAAGAACACGGTTATTCCTAAAAGGCTTATTTATTCGAACTATTCCGCTAGTGATAAGATTATTGTCCTCATGTTTTTCGCAGAACCTGTTCTCCTTATAAGTTATTTTGAATTACAGGCGCGGTATATTTAGAGTTTAATCAGATGGATCATATGCGCTGTATGCCTGGATGAAAGTCCAATTATAGGGGCAGAACAAAAGCTTCAGTGTTCATATTTACAAAAGACTTAGTATCGAAGTATGTAAATTGGTTAGGTGCATTCATAGGGAAAACACCGCACCAAGTGAGCATTAGTCATTTTGATACCAAATTGATACCCATAAAACATGTTGATCCGGTTCGGGTGCCACGCAAACTTCCGAAGTTACCTCGTGATGCTTATCGTAGCATCTTCCTCAATCAGCCAACGTACGTAACTACTCGAACAAAATTAAATCACTCCCACGATGATCCAAAATATCGTAACTCAGAGTTACGACTGAGATATGAAGATATAACGGCAAAAGAAAGATGCAATTGAATAATTTTACAATGAAGGTAGGTAAACGAAACTTCACACCATTCCTCGTGAAATGAGGATTATCTCATTTTCTTTAATGTAAATTATAAGAGGATGGTGTGCCATCAGTTCCGGTAAAAAATGAAATGGCGTATGGCTTTTAGTGCCGGGATATCCCAATCAGTTCCGGTGATTAGTGCTTTATTAGGTGTTCAGGGGTATCATACCTACTCAACAATTCAGATGGATTTAGGCGAGTTAAAATTTTGTTCGATAAATGTATTCATTTGCATGTTTTATACAATGGGATGCGGTTAATGATGATTTTGCATGGTATTTCATGTAAGGTTAATAATGTTTTTCGTTGACATCTATTTATCTTATTTGCTGTCTGTAGTTTCACACGCGAAATATTTTTATAGTGTGTGTGTGTCTGTGTTAACCTGACGTTGATAAAATAATTCTCCCTTCGTTATTTTACACTGAAAGTACAATTAGATTTACAATAGAATCACGCGATAATGTTGCTGTTGGTGCATAATTATTCAAATCTTGAGCAAATGAGTTGCATTTCATGACGTGTCCGACTCGTTGGCTGAATGGTCAGCGTACTGGCCTTCGGTTCGGAGGGTCGCGGGTTCGATTCCCGGCCGGGTCGGGGATTTTAACCTAAATTGGTTAATTCCAATGGCACGGCTGTATGTGTTGTCTTCATCATCATTTCATCCTCATCACGACGCGCAGGTCGCTTACGGGAGTCAAATAGAAAGACCTGCACCTGGCGAGCCGAACCCGTCCTGGGATATCCCGGCACTAAAAGCCATACGACATTTCATTTCATGACGTTCGACTCGTGACCTTTTCTTTATGTGACTGAGAATAAACAGATTTAATCTTCCCCTTAACCCCTCATGTCGCCCCCCGATGTCCACTATGCTTTTTCTGGGTTACGGTCTGATGTAGTTGTAGTTGATCTTGGTTCAATATATCAATATATTGATAGAGAAATTTGCGAACTCTTCGATAGCCATGAAAGTAAATAGGTACATCCATGGAAAATGGAAGTTTCGTGTGATGACACATGCACATATGTCTTAAAGAACGTTTCAATTGTGGTTCGTGTTCCTTATATGAACAATTATTAGATTCTTCTTCTCCTTTTCCTTTTTTGCAATTTGTTTTACGTCCCACCGACACAGATAGGTCTTATGGTGATGATGGGATAGGAAAGGGAAGGAAGCGACCTTGGCCTTAATTAAGGTACACCCCGAGCATTTCCTAGTGCGAAAATGGGAAACCACGGAAAACCATTTTCAAGGCTGCCGGCAGGGGGGTTCGAACCCACTATCTCCCGAATACAAGTTCACAGCTGCATGACCCTAACCGCACGGCCTTCTATCGGTCACTTATTAGAAATGTGCCAGTGGTGAAGTATGTACAACTTCTCATGCTTGATGCATAAGCTAGACACTAGGTACACTATACGGTACCGAGTGGTTCACCAGCCCCTTGCGATTTAGTTTTATGCATCCCACCCCTTTTATTTTAATTCTGAAATACATCGGCCCCTCTTCCTAAACCGGGATAATATAGCGAGATGTGTGTTTACGAGTTAGAAGAGCCAGCAGGAATCGTGAGTACCTCTTGCTAGTGGCTTTACGTCGCACCGACACAGATAGGTCTTACAGCGACGATGGGATAGGGAAGGGCTAGGAGTTGGAAGGAAGCGGCCTTGGCCTTAATTAAGGTACAGCCCCAGCATTTGCCTGGTGTGAAAATGGGGAAACCACGGAAAACCATCTTCAGGGCTGCCGACAGTGGGATTCGAACCCACTATCTCCCGGATGCAAGCTCACAGCCGCGCGCCCCTAACAGCGCGGCCAACTCGCCCGGTAGTGTTACATTTGCGGGAGTAAGTAAAGCATATTTTCTTCTATAGGACTGTAAATATGTATGCGTAACATTATGTACGCAGAATTGTGGTATGTCCGAATAATGCATTTAATAACGTTGTTGATATTAAATGACGAACGCAGAATTTTATTAAAATACCTACAACCTGTTTTCCAATAAATTATTACTCTTTCCCCAGCTCCAGGTGATCCATACTTCTACTAACTTTTTAGAGTAAAATACGATTAGCTCGTGTAGGCCATAGGGATCTCTTCTCTTAGTCTACTTCTTCTGCTTTGCCGATGTGAGTGTCAAGGCGTATCATAGGGTCTAAAGTGATTCCTCTTTTCTTAGCTGCCAGGTTGAAAGTCTATCAGATTTAGTTTGACTTACAGAGAAAAGTATTTTTTGTGACAGATAGAGATGGTGGTGAGCAACCATCCTCTACAAACTTTAATCAGAGGGAAAACATGAAAACTTCGAAAAATGAAGTATCGGCCAAAGAAAGTTAAGGGCGACGATTGTCGTGAAAATGAAAGTTTCCCTATGATTCGCAAACCTAACATCGTCGGGGTCGGAAGAGAACACGAGTTGACCAAGGGAGGTCGGATAGAATAGAAGAAAGTAAAAGATCTGGCACAAGTATAGTCCGCGCACCTTTTAGCGATATTACTTTGTACGGGGTTGAGGAGCAAGGAGGGAGCTCTCCCGGTTCCGATTATACTGCCAACTGAATGGAAATGACATCTGAATTGAATTGAGTTGATAATATGATCGATCGATATGAATTTTCTAAACATTTGTTATCTTACGGCAACAACTGTGTCACACATACATTATTTAACATTATATAACATTTCTCGATGCGAATCTTGTTCCTAGCATGAATTGTATAGTTTGGCTTTGCTGTGTAAACAACAACAGTACTAATACGTAAAGTGTATGCCAGATGTTGCCCAGCGATGCATAAGCGATTGATAGTTTGTGTTTCAAAGGTTGCCAATATGAATCTCGAAGATACCCGAGGAAAGAACATCTACAATAATATCAGACCTTAATACAAAAACAACATGACCGACGCATCGGTTCCATGTAAACACGCATGTGATACATAATCATAACCTTTTGATTATCGTATTGAATTGCTGAGCTGTCAATAATAACGAACAGAAACTTTACTTTGGGTAATAGACCAACACTATCTAGAAATAGACTATATTTAGATAAGCAATATGTGGATAATTCTAAATATAAATATTTTCTATGATTTAGTATGGTAAAGGAAATAGGTAATATAGGATTGCATTCTAAAATAACAGTCCTGGGGAAATATTTGATGCGTTTCAATTCAGTCAATTAATTCATCACTCACCAATGATCTGAATTTAGTGCTGTCATCCAAGTGGCAGATTACGTATCAATTGTCTACTTAGTATTTTCTTAAGTGATTTCGAGGAAATTGGAAATTTATCGAACTGGTGTAGATATAGTAGGGAGCACCCTTGGTAAATTATTCTAGACAATAATTCTTCTTCCTATAAATCAATACTTGTTTTAGAAATGCATTTATTTGAATGACCTTTCTGTTACCATATACTTTTAAGCCTATCTCGTACAAGAAATTTGTTAGAAACATAACCTTCTCGCGAGTTTCAATTCTCTCATAACAATGATTCTGATAATAATCCTCCAAACTGCTACATCTGTTTCACTTCAGATAATCAATAGGAGAATCAACTTGAAATTCTCTGGTAGCATATGCATTTTCGTACAAAGCACTTCAACACCAAAATCGTAGGCAACGTAGATACGTACTGTGACAGTATATCAGTTGATACCTTGTCCCCTAATCAACAAGGCGAATATAATCTTCATTCACAAATAAAATAAATAGCTTTATCGCTTTTTATAACCTCACTTTTAAAATCCTCAATAGGTATAGTAATTGAGAAATGTACTAGGATTGGCACCAACACAGAGTTTTGGCCTTATCCGGAAACAACAGCTCATCAAGTACACGGAACGCATCCTCTCTATTGACAAATTTATCCTCGAATGTCTTAATGCACCGTAATAAATTACTTGTAACTACGAAATCGTCACGATGCACTAAGTACACTTGATCTGAATGTGAGTGCATCTGCTGTAATATGAATTACATCCAGGCATGCAATACGATCGACACGTCCTAATATATAAAAATAGTTTTAAAACCAAATTTCAATGAAAAGATGACTACACTAACGTTTCCTAATCAAAGCAAACCAACAGAAAGAACTAAACAGATGCTTCGCACATGCTCATGTTTACATTTGAACAAACCGATCGGGCCGCCATTTTAGCTAACATCGATAGCTGCATTAAGGTCTGATATATTGTAGTTGGTCTTGCCCAAGGTCGACCGATTCAGCACTAGGGTGTCCATGTATCGCTAAAAGGTGCGCGTACTATAATAGTGGAATTCACGCCATACCTCAGCTAAGGGCCCCGTGATTGCCAACCCACGCTCCCAAGTTGAGAGACCCTGGATCCCTTTTTAATCGCTTCTTACGACAAGCAGGGTGTAATTTTCTACTGCTCTCACCCACAGGGTTTTGACGGATAGATTGAATGGTTGATCGTGATAATTATGCAACTTATCATTCTGATGATCAATTATTATTATTATTATTATTATTATTATTATTATTATTATTATTATTATTATTATTATTATTATTTCTTTTCTTCTTTCTTGCGAACCGGCCAAACTTAGTACCACGCCAATACCACTTCACTTCCTTCTAATCATCCCTTCTTACTTCCTCTTTCTCCACAGTGCCTTCATTCTTTCAGAATGTTGCGCTCTTCTCTCTTCAGTCCATCTTCCCCCTCTGCGCTCTTTCTTTTCTTCAACCAGAACTTTTATGTTGGAAAGTCTTTTCCTGAATTGGTCTCTATCACGACATTCTTCATCTGCAATTCCTAACCTCTTGAGTTCTTCCTTCATCTGCTTGGCATATCCCCCCTGGCTCTTCAAGTAGTATATTTTATTAAAAATTTGTTTATTTAACCTTGTTGGATCCATTCTGACCATGTGTCCATAGAATCGCAACCGTCTTTTCCTTATTGTTGTTTCCAAGTCTTCTGTTATTTTGTATATCTTCTTATTTGAGCGTAATCTGTAGTTTCCCTCTACCACCCTTGGGCCGTAAATCCTCCTCAATATTCTCCTTTCAATCTTTAGTAGTTTTTCCAGGTTCGTTAGTGTTGCTGTTTCCACCCCATACAGAATCAATGGTTTTACCACAGCATCATAATGTCTTAGTTTCGCATTGATGGAGAGATTCTTTTTGTTGTAAATGGCTTTGGTGGCAATGTTTAGCCTTTCCAACTTAAGTCTTCTATTTTCCATGGCCTCTTTATCCATCCCGTTGCTGCTGATAATTTCTCCCAGGTATTTAAACTGCTATTATTATTATTATTATTATTATTATTATTATTATTATTATTATTATTATTATTATTACAACAAAAGTGCTAATATAATTGTCATTATTGTAAATATCAATTACTTGTTAATACGTAGTACCAAACAATCCCATGGCACTGCAGCCCTAATGGGCTTTTGCCTACCGAGCGACCGCTGCTGTTCTTTAAGTAATAACGCATGGTCAGCGAGCTCGGCCGTTATTCTTGGATTTCTAGACCGGAGCCGCTATCTCACCGTCAGATAGCTCCTCAATTGTAATCACGTAGACTCAGTGGACATCGAATCAGGTCTCAGATCTAGATCTAGATCTAGATAAAGATAAATATCCCTGACCTGGCCGGGAATAGAACCAGGGGCCTTCAGGTAAAAGACAGGTTCGCTACCTCAAGACCGCGCGACCGGCTTACCTTATAACAGTAAGTAGAACTAGCTTCATGTTAGTGTAAACCTAGGTTAGCAGTCAGAGAAAGTTACGTGGCATAAACTGCACCAATAAAATGCAAATAAAATGAATGGATTAATTCATTAATTGAAAACACTTCAATCGGCAAGCAAGTTTGTAGTTTTTCGTTGATATCGTTATCATACCAATAGGACCTCCAGTTTTACATGTTTGGAATCCGGATCACTGGTAAGTGACTTTTCATTTCCAAAATAACACATTCACTGGCCGAGATTCGAACCGCAGTCGCTTTGCTGAGAAGCTAGTAATGAATTCACGTGAATGTCATGGCCCCTTAAATAGTGAAATATATGCATTCCTCACCATGGTTAAAAACCAATCAGTTTCATTGCCTGCTTTCTTCCCAAACACTAACAGAAGTTTTGTCCACCGAGCGAGTTGGCTGTGCGATTAGGGCAGCGCAATTGTGAGGTTGCATTTGGGAGATGGGTTCGAACACCACTGTCGGCAGCCCTGGTTTTCCGTGGTTCCCCATTTATACACCAGGCAAATGCTGGAGCTGTACCTCAATTGTGGCCACGGCTGCTTCCTTCCCTACCGGGCGAGTTGGCCGTGCGCATAGAGGCGCGCGGCTGTGAGCTTGCATCCGGGAGATAGTAGGTTCGAATCCCACTATCGACAGCCCTGAAGATGGTTTTCCGTGGTTTCCCATTTTCACACCAGGCAAATGCTGGGGCTGTACCTTAATTAAGGCCACGGCCGCTTCCTTCCAACTCCTAGGCCTTTCCTATCCCATCGTCGCCATAAGACCTATCTGTGTCGGTGCGACGTAAAGCCCCTAGCAAAAAAAAAAAAAAAAAGCTTCCTTCCCTCTCCTAGACATTTCCTGTCCTATTGTTGCCATGTGAGTGCGACGTAAAGCAACTTGCAAAAACAAAACAAAAACTTCTGTCCATCCCCATGGCTGAGTAGTCAGCGTTCGATCCTCGAGACCCGGAGTTCAATTCCCGGTTGGGCCGAGGGATTTTAAATCTTAAATGGTTAATTTCTTCGGCTCGGGGACTGGCAATTTGTGCCGTCCCCAACTCATACATCACCCGGTTGAGTGGCTCGGACCGTTGAGGCACTGGCCTACTGACCCCCAACTTGGCTCAGTACGGTGGTATTTGAAGGTGCTCAAATACGTCAGACTCATGTCGGTAGATCTACTGGCACGTAAAAGAACTCCTGCGGGACAAACTTCCGGCACCTCAGCGTCTTCGAAAACCGCCCAAAATAGTTACTAGGACGTAAAACAATAACACAATAACATTATTAATATTATTAATTTCCTCCACCACACAAACACACACGGCAGACCTTACAAGGGCGCACCGGGTCAGCAATAACCGCACGAAATTATATTCTATAATGAAAGTTTCAAAATTTAAAGCCAGAATACTGTCTACAAAAGACTTTCACAACAATGAAATGAGTAAGTCATATTTATTTCAAGTTGTTAGAATTCTTCACAATCTTTTCTGCAGTAAATATTGGTAGGTAGCACACACGACGATCTTCTTGTAACGCTCACCTGCTGCTGCGAGCAGTGCATCCAGCACCCACTTCCATCCAGGTCGTCTTGGCTGCATCACGCGACAAGGCTCTTCTTCTCCCTCCTGCAGCTCCGGCTGTGTCTCCTGTTGATATAGACGTAAGGAACTGTAAATCACATCTTGGAGGATTACGTGTACAGAGAAATAGAGATTACAGAGCAAGCATGCGACTGTGGCGTCATCGTACAGATACTGTTGCCTAGAAATAAGAGAAACATTTCCCAGGAACTTGCTGACAGCCGAGGTCAGTGATTTTCGAGCACAGGAAATGAAGGAAGCTAATGTCGGATGCTGGGTTCGTGACCCCTGGGAAGTCAGGTACCGGAGAGGATGTGAATCGAGTAGGAAATATGAGGTAGAAATTGTGACAACCGACACCTCTCGACGAAAAGTTCTACAGAAACAACCGTGCCATTTATAACCTGAGATCCCGAGGTTTTAAGTGCCTCGTCTTCGTTTTATGTTATTGTCTTTCCTTTCAAATATATTTACCTCCTTGGACTGGATTTTCACTTTCACTTTACATCATTTCCGTATTTGCGGGGGTAAATGACATACAGGACGTGAAGTTTGGGCGAAGTTCTCCCAGTCACTGTCGATCACTGCGGCGGTACCCGAGTAGAAGGCAGAAAAAAATTAAAGAAAAAGAGCAGAAATATACGTCATTTTCAATTTTCGTTGTAAGAAATAAATTATTTATGTTCATTGTAATCGCATTGTATTTTGATCGGGTACAATAAACAGTTAGGCCAACAACGTCAAACATGTTTGTACTGCAGTAAATGAATTAGCTCAGGCGGCAGCGCGCCAGCCTTTCACCACTGGGTTGCGTGGTTAAAATCCCTGTCACTCCATGTGAGATTTGTGCTGGACAAAGCGGAGGCGGGATAGGTTTTTCCCCGGGTACTCCGGTTTCCCCCGTCGTCTTTCATTCCAGCAACACTCTCCAATATCATTTCATTTCATCTGTCAGTCATTAATCATTGCCCCAGAGGAGCGCGACAGGCTTCGGCAGCCGGCAGAATTCCTATCCTCGCCGCTAGATGGGGCTTCATTCATTCCATTCCTGACCCGGTCGAATGACTGGAAACAGGCTGTCAATTTTCAATTTCATTTTCAGTAAATTAATTACAATTTACTATGACATTTTAAAAAGGTGCTTTAGAAACATTTCTAATATAATACGGAGTTAAGGTGAGTACGCTGTGGCTTGTCGCTTGGGTTTACATTATATATTAACCCCATCCAAGGCCACGCTCAGGAATTATTTTCGGAGGGTGTTAGGATTGGGGGGGGTCTTCCGTATAAAAAACTATAGTAACAAATCCTTTTTTAAATTTCAAATAGATTTTACAGAAAGAAAAGTTTAAAATATTTTTAGAGCAGTACTTTTTACAACTCAACGCGTGAAGTAGAAAGGTAAATTCATAGCGTTCTGGTGGGCAGAACATGCTTTAACACGTGAGTGCAGTGCGACGCAAAGATTTGTTTAAAATGGAGGTAACAATATGTTTCATTGTATTTAAACTATTCAGAGGTTTGATTCGCTTTTTAGAGCATTAAACATTAAAACATTTTAAAAAATCCGCATATCTCACCAAAATTAGAATTTCCATTTATGTTTTCAGTAAATTTGAACTATTTTCATAGAGAAACATTTAAAGATAGCACAGATTTTGTAGGTTAAATTCACTTATTTGTTTTGCAAATGCTTGTTTTTATAACATTTCTAATTTATTGTAGGTTGTTTAAAAAGCCGTATATGCTATTTAAATTTGTCGTATTTACTTTTATTTCGGAGGGGGTTTCTACACCCCCCCCTGATCTCCCACCTGGGTACGACCTTGACCTCAACCATGCTTACCGGGAATTAGGTTATTTATTTGAAGACACGCTGCATATCTATTTGGTAGATGCATTTACATCGTTGTTGTTGTTGTTGTTGTTGTTGTTAGATAGATAGATATGGTTTATTTTAACTGGCAAAGTTAGGGACACGTGTCCCTGTCTTACACTTAACCAGTGAAATACATACATAACATAAAAAATATATAAAATACTGAATAAATGAAAAAAGAGACTGAAACAAATTACTATGGTACTATGCTATCCTACTGCACATAAAAATATATATTATAATACACAATATAAATTAACATTCCTACGATGAAATTAACATACAACATACAACGAATAATAATAATAATAATAATAATAATAATAATAATAATAATAATAATAATCTAGATAAACCTACTAGTATTTACAATTAATTTGTTCAATTCCAGAAATATATCACATTGATGAACGTTACAGTTTTCGCGTGTTTACTGTGGGTGAAAAACATTACAAAATGGGGATTGGGATAAGGATAACTATGCAGGAAACCACAGCTGAGTACTCTCTTACACTATTGATGAATAATAATAAGAAGGAGGAAAAGAGAAGAAGAAGAAGAAGAAGGACCATGAGGAGGAGGAGAAGGAAGCGGAGAGGAAGAAGACGAAGAGGACTGTCGCACTACGAGCTCGTTTCATACAGATATTTTTAGCATCTACTTTTAAATCTTCCGTAGTTTGATATCCCTCTGACCTCCTGCGGAAGGAAGTTCCATTCACGGCTGGCCGCAACAGTGAAGGAATTGTTGTAGGTTGAGGATTTATGCTTAGGAATAGCGAACAATGTCGAGCTCAGCGCTCTAGTGTTTTTATCATGGTGTTCAGAAAGGCTATGAAATCGTTCATACAGATAAGTTGGGGATTCTAATGTAACGATTCGGTGCAAAGAAGTCAGGCTATGCAGCTTGCGTCTATTTTCAAGACGTGGCCATCCGAGGACAACGTAAGACTGGGTGACATGATCTGAAAATTTCAGATTACATATAAATCTTACACAGGCATTCTGTGCACGTTGCAGTTTATCGCGAGTCTCAGTTGTCGCGTCTCTGTACACTACGTCACAATAATCGAATATTGGAAGAACGAAGGTTTCAACTAGTTTCTTCTTTAAACTGAACGGAAAAGTAAATTTGAAATTGTTTAATGTGTGCAACATGGCAAAAACTCGTCTACTCATAGATATTGTCTGATCTGTCCACGAGAGGTGCTGGTCAATGGTTACTCCGACATTTTTTATGCTCTTGCAAAAGGGCGAAGCTTGATTTTGAAGTCGTACGTCAGGGATGGACATGCGTTAATTACTGGAAATAAGTCTTGGGTGGGCAATTACTATGGTTTGGGATTTGTTTTGATTCAAAATAAGTTCATACTGGGAAGACCATTTACTTATGGCCTCTAGATCCATGTTGTACTTTAATCCTGGATAGTAGACTTAAATATCTATGTCCTCAGTCGTGATGAAACTCCCTTGACATTTAGAGGCTAGCTATTATCATTGGATGCCTGATAAGTTTTAAGTACTATTTTCATAAATTCAGTGAACATGGAAAGTTACATAATACTACAACACCGCGCAAAATCAAGCAGTAAACTTGTTTAATTATGTAAATATAATTCGTCTCGCTGAATGAATAACAGGAATTTTACTTTTTAAATGGAAATACTGTCATTCCCATCCCAAGTCGTAGCTTGTACGCTTAGACCCGGAATCATTTTAATTATAACACAAAAAATATAAGGTGTCAGTTTTCTTTGAATGTATAAATATAAGAGAATAAAACTGAATGTTTATATCGAGCGCGGCCGAGCGGTTAGGGACGCGCAACTGTGGGCTTGCATTCGAGGATAGTGGGTTCGAACACCAAAAAGAAAAGAAATTCGAGCGCGGTATAAATCAAACCGAAATATATTGAAAAGGTTGATTTTCTTGCGATTATAGCGTCCTTTTTGGTTTGTTTTTGATATTCCCCAATCAGCGTTTCGCTGAGTAGTGGACGAGAGCTTCGTAGTCACAATCGAACGACACTGCTTCACTTCCCTGCCAAGTATGTTCGTTCTCTCGCTTCATTGTGACGTATGCTTGCTACGTAAGCTGCCCGCATTTACTCCAGGCCAGCCATTTAACGGGCGCCCAGCTGAGAACCTCTGCTCTATAGCATTGTCGACAGTTTGCGCCGAGGCCATAGAAAGTAGTCTCTCGAAGAGAGCGTCGCCCAGAAGGAGCCACCGTTTCCGTTAATAGAGATTGGCCTGGACACTCGTACAACATGTTCGTCAATAGCCCATACACTCACATCAAAGATATTGAAACAGGAACGCCCGTACTTCAGTTTATCGGAGAGCATGAGAAACGACAAGGCGTGTACGGCCCATGCTAAGAGAGTGAGAGAGAAGGGCAGTGAATTTTTTTTTTTTTAATGATTAAGCGGATCCTTCAGTTTATTCAATAGATATGCAAAGAATTATGTCAACTTTTACAGCTGAATCGTGGGGTTGTCCTTGAAGGCGTGGAGGGGACGTCGTCCTGCGGCGTCTGCGTCGTCTTGCGGTCGGCGTCGGCGTTGTCTTCCGTCGTTGGTGTTTTCTCTGTATTAGTGTTGATGGCGACTCGAACCTGAGGCAGGAACGGGGAAATGTGGAGCTTCCACATCGGACGTCATGGGACTCTGGTGTGACACCTCTCTAAGGCGAAGCACACCGAAATAGTTCCCATAGTCAATGATGTTGAACGCACTTTAGCAGCAAGGATAAAGTCAGAGTCACAGTTCCATGAGAATAAGATGGAAGGAATTATCGTATTTGGAATAATAAACAAACGAAAACAATCTAGGACCTTCCGAGGTGCAGTGATTAAGCACTTCACAAAGAAAATTAAATTCACCGAGTACAGTCTCTGCACTGTACACCATGAGCACAATATTCACACACTTGTTGAAATAAACGACAGTCCAAGTTCTGTTACGTCGTAATTTTCAGAAGATTATCACTGGCACTTAAGATCATACGTGATTCTTAACAGGTTATGATGGGAATTGGCATGGTCCCTCGGAAAGAAATGACGATACCGTATTCCACAAGTTAATACTTTCTTTAAGAGGGAATGTTGGCACAGTTTTTTACGAACACAGTTCAATGGATAGACTCAGTCTTTAAATGAAATGAAGGCTGGCACAGTTTTATTACGAACACAGTTCCGAAAAATGGATAGACACAGTCTTTAAACGAAATGGAGGTCGGCACAGTTCTATTACGAACACAGTTCAATGGATAGACACAGTCTTTAAATGAAATGAAGGCTGGCACAGTTCTATTACGAACACAGTTCAATGGATAGACACAGTCTTTAAATGAAATGGAGGCTGGCACAGTTTTATGTTAGAAACGTTATCGCTGTTTTCACACAGTCTTTAAATGAAATCAAGGTTGGCACAGTTTATGCTAGAAACACAGTCTTTAAATGAAATCAAGGTTGGCACAGTTTATGCTAGAAACATTCATAGTCCACAAACGAAACATAATCGCCCAGTCGTACAGACTGATAAAAACGAAATTACGTTTTTGTTCATGCACGAAGTTCAAGCCCACGGAGAAAGCTTCCAACACTAACGTTTCCGAACTCAAGTACACAGCCGGACCGAGTGACGAATTATATCGCGACGTGCTTACTTGCACACACACTGAACTCACGGCTTACTGCCGACTCCCCTCACTCTCTCTGCCTACGGCACACTGCAGCTGCACACTGCCCACACTGCACACTCTCTGCTTTACCCCAGGCTGGCGATTCGCTTATATTGCCGAAGGTCGGTGGGCGTGGCTACACCTGTGGGCCCCAAGAAAACTTTATATCTTGGCCATCTTTACGCCGACTGACATGAAATTTCGGCTAGCAGCGTTCATTATTCCTGCCTGCAAGGTGACGTTATTGAAATATTGATATCACATTTCGTTCATGCTGCAATGCTATGGAACACGAAAGAACCTTCTGCGTGACGTCGCTTGACCTTGGCCGGTGTTCTAGAACAGCGCGAACTTGCTTGCAGTTCCCACAATGCCTGTGCGCTCGGCGCAAGTTTTAAATGCTTACGGCCTTGTGTTAGCGAGTTCCTCTTAATAAATGAATGAAACGTGAATGCTCGTAGGGCATTCCCGTTTCAATATATCTATCGCAACCAGCACCCGCCATGGCAGTTTCGAACTTCGTATTTTCTTTTTTTCACCGAACGTGGCAGCCTTGTGGCCACGCATGATGCGAGCTCTATCGGAGAAAATGTAAATAATTGCCTCCATTACAGCCGGCCAATAACAACAAAGAAAATGTTCGCATTTACCAGTTTTACGCTGTAGTATTTTTAATTCTCTTTCCTTTCTTAATCCGCTTACCCTCCAGGGTTGGCTTTTCCCTCGGACTCAGCGAGGGATCCAACCTCTACCGCCTCAAGGACAGTATCCTGGAGAGTGAGACTTTGGGTCGGTGATGACATTGGGGAGGACGACCAGTACCTTGCCCAGGCGGCCTCACCTGCTATGCTGAACAGGGGCCTTGTGGGAAGATGGGAAGATTGGAAGGGATAGGCAAGGAAGGAAGGAAGGAAGGAAGGAAGGAAGCAGTCATGGCCTTAAGTTAGGTACCATCCCGGCATTTGCCTGGAGTAGAAGTGGGAAACAACGGAAAACCACTTCGAGGATGAGTGAGATGGAAATCGAACCCCATCTACTCAGTTGACCTCCCAGGGCTGAGTGGATCCCCTTCCAGTCCTTCGGACCACGTTTCAAATCTCGAGACAGAGCCAGAATTCGAACTCGGGCCTCCGGGGATGGCAGCTAATCACATTAACCTCTACACCACAGAGGCGGAATACTGAAATGGCGTATGGCTTTTAGTGCCGGGAGTGTCCGAGGATATATTTGGCTCGCCAGGTGCAATTCTGTTGATTTGACTCCCGTAGGCGACCTGCGCGTCGTGATGAGGATGAAATGATGATGATAACACATCCACCCAACCCCCATGCTAGCGAAATTAACCAATGATGGTTAAAATTCCAGACCCTGCCGGGAATCGAACCCGGGACCCCTGTGACCAAAGGCCAGCCAATTTAGCCATGGAGCAGGCCGGCGGAATACTCGTTGCTCTATAGACTTACAAGAACAATTCTTGGGACAGGCTGGTGCGTCCCTGGCAAGCATAAAGAAATAATTTCTCCTCTCTGCTACTTCATGTACCGGTATCGTAAAACATAATTTTTATTTTATTCCAGACATGCGCGGTGGGTACCAAAAGCGTCACTAAAAGTTGATGTGTTGTGATTTGAATCTTACTCCATACTCATGAGGATTGTCATAGATATTTCGCGTTCATCCAGGAATTAACAAATAGAGTACTACAGTATATGACAAATATCGTTCAATCACTCGGTAAAAGCCAACCCCACCCACATTACAAGGCCTGTACACCGATCCAAGATGGACATAGGAAGGCAAGCAAGTGAGTTAAGTGATGGAACCAACTAGATGAAAGAATATTCTAGACGTTGTGCTAATAAAACAAGATCAGATCTACAGAAGAACTTAAGCGATCAAGATTGACGGTACTACGAATATGTTTCTTCTCATTCTCTGCAGCAAATCAGGTTACTATTGTACGGAATGTTAAATAACTAGGTTCAGTCTTCTTTGAAGAAGAATTACATCTCGAATAAATATTCTCGAGTGGTAGGCTGAGTTTAAAGAAACGAAAAATCTCCAAAGCACTAAATATATGTAGCCTATTTGTACTTACCACGGAATTTTTCGTCGGTGAGAACTGTAGACATTTTAGAGCATTTATCATTCGGCTTGAGGATATCGTAAAGTAAGCTTGATAAACGTATACCTATTTCTATTATTGGTGAATGTTTCTCCACATTCAAGACACAGCACATCTTGCCCGAGGTAAATTTACGAAAGCACATCTAACTCAATGTACAGTGAATAATGAAGATACGTCTCTTAAGTATATCCCAGTTACAATATTATAGTAAGACCTCTATTCTCTACCATCCTTTACACATTCTAGTGATGGTAGCTGATCCAAAGCCTTCTTTAGTTGAAGATTAGAATCCTAGCTTTACATTTAAAATATCTTTGCATTTAAGGCGGCGAGAATGCATGGAGTAAACATGGAGTGTACGGGACCCTCATCAGGATTACTTGATTCAAGAACTGGAAAAATCCAAAGAAAAGCAACTCGATTTGTTCTGGGTGATTTCCGACAAAACAGGAGCGTTACATGATCCTTGACAAAAATGTTGTAAAGTTTGGGCTGGGAAGACTTAGGAGAAAGGATACGAATTGCTCGGATAAGTGGTATGTTCGGAGCTGTCAGTGGAGAGATGGCGAGGAATGACATCAGTAGACGAATAAGTTTGAGTGGTGTCTTTAAAAACAGGAAAGATCACAATATGAAGATAAAGTTGGAATTCAAGAGGACAAATTGAGGCAAATATTCGTTTATAGGAAGAGGAGTTAGGGATTGGAATAACTTACCAAGGGAGATGTTCAATAAATTTCCAAATTTATTTGCACTCATTTAAGCAAAGGCTAGGAAAACAACAGATAAGGAATCTTCCACCTGGGCGACTGCCCTAAATGCAGATCAGTACTGATTGATTGATTGATTGATTGATTGATTGATTGATTGATTGATTGATTGATTGATTGATTGATTGATTGATTGATTGATTGATTGATTGATTGATTGATTGATTGATTGATTGATTGATTGATTGATTGATTGATTGATTGATTGATTGATTGATTGATTGAGAGTAGGAATCAATCAATCACTGTCGTGCTAGGTGTTCTTCAAGTTGATATTGTACCGGTTATAACAACGACATGAAATATTAATGGGTTTTAATAACACAAGACATGTGCACAATATACATGTAAGTGCAAATACATTCAATGCAGAATTCTATCAAGGATATTGTTCTCTTTGTGCACAGAAGAACTTGGGTTCTATCACAATCAATGTTTTTGACATAGCAGGTCACAAATGCATCTCGAGAGTGATACAGTTTTGTCGTGCATATTGCACCCGACAGGGACATGATCCAAGGACCTTTGGTTAATACTGATCCTTGAAATTATGGACGCAATGCTAGTTAAAGAAAGGGAGACCGAAATTAATTAATATGCGCATCATTAAGACAGACAAATTGAGTCTTTTAAAGTTATTTTACAGGATTTCTTTGTTTGCAACCTATTGCGCAATACATTTCTTCATGCAGGAGGGGCCTGCAGCTGAAGGCAAGCCCATCTAGACCCAGGAGGGGCTACGATTGGGGATTCACCGTGACGTAACTCGAGAGAAGACATCCCTTCCACAAGACTCAGAGAATGAGGGGAAGCCAACGTTTTCGAAACGAAATATGGGAGCCATTTTTAATTCGGACTAGCCAACTTAATTATCTAAGATGTAAAAATTAATCAAATTTGAATTCTGGAGCCGTTTCCCGATTTAAAAGAGATAAATATAACTGGGTCATTTATTTAGAGTCTGTAATGTCCTTTTACTTGTTAACTTTCGGATGGAGAAAGAATACTGTGACATTTCTGCGGGAAAAATTACTGAGGGCCATCTGGTTATCGTCAGCACGTATCCTCGACACGGGAGTTCACCCTAGCAGAGAGGGGGAAGCAGGACAAACATTAATTAATTAAAGGAAGGATAATTGAATGGATATGTCTCGACCACGTCAGGTGAATACTGGTCACCTGATAGTCGTACTATTACACCTCTTGTGTGCCGTGGATAGGCAATGTGCAGATTTGGGGAAGGGGGAATCGCCTCCTTGTAAAAACCACTGCAGTAAGGGAAGCTCTTCATTCGGGATTCTCAGCTTGCCAAGGGCGGAGCTATGTTTAGCTAAGCTCCCATTATTTCTTTGCTTAAGTGACTTTAAGCTCAAATTTTAAGTGAATTAGTGAATTTCATGCAAATGCTATAATTTCTTTTATAGACGTGATGCCAGTGATTAACTTTTAAAACTGTGACGTGTAGCGAACATTCGGTGCGAATTGTGTTATTATTATTATTGTTATTATTACTACAGCACGACTGTGTTTGTTAGTCACGAAAGTATTGCGGCTGAGAGGCGCACAGAGTTCGATACAGAACCGCGGACTACGAAGTAGTATCCGAAACCGTGGCTGGACGTTCACGCTGAACGCAATTAATCGGATTGTGAAATAAATAAGTGTCGTTGTGTGCACAGGATTACTGCTAGCGGCTTCATAAACCAGGAACAATGGATTTCCAGCCTGAAGGTGGAATAGGACAACCAATGATCATCTGGGAGCCAATGGATCAGCAGTAAAACGAGGATGAACTTCCCGAGCCTACAAAGGTATCATCACGTGATAAAGATGAGTATTTAATCATATTTAATATGACATGATTAGATGGGTCGGGAATCATTGATCATAACCTGACACTATAATGTTAGAGATTGTAACTTCATTTAATGTAGACGTGCTATCATGATGCACGTAGCTTCTATTTCGTATTTTATTTAATTAATAACAGGTCTGAGTGATTAATTGTAAATAAAGGTATAATCAGATAAGTTTGCATGCAGTAGTAGATTGACCTATTCATTTTATTTTGGGAAACTTGTGATCATTGATGCGTCAGGAGACCAATTTTTAGTTATCCAGGGTAATTCAAGTTAGTTTGTAGTTAGTCCAGCGTTGATAATGCATGGCTGGTAAGTAGTGTGATTTTACTCCGTGAGGACCCAGAACTACGAGATATGACTATGGAACTGACACCCCGGCCTCCATTGAAATATTTAGATAGGGAGTGTTACAATTTAAGTTGGCAGGTTTATCACCATTTTAGTGCAACTTGAGGATGAGGTAATTATCGTGTGGATAATTAATTGTGAATATTTAATGGAGTGTTTATCGTGTGAATAATTAATTGAGTTGATTACTGTATGAATATTTAATTCATTATCGTGTTATCGTGTGATGAATCAATTGGAAATTAATTATGTGTTAATCAGAAACTAATTAGGGTTTGATTATAAATTGATTGCCATTTGGATATTTAATTACATTATAATTACGAGGAAGGTCCGTGTGACGATTCAGTATGATCTAATTACAAGGTAAATCACATAGGAAGTCTGTGTGAAGATGGAAGAATCAATAATAATAATAATAATAATAATAATAATAATAGTGGCAATCATGCAGATATTAGTATCAGGAAACCGGTGTTGCGTTATAAGATAGGAGTGATGTGTGAAGTCACGGGTTGGCCATGAGAAATATTTGTGGAATTGAGGTAATTGATTGGAAGCCAATGCGATGTTATTAATGAGGAATAGGCCTCTGTTTACGTATCTCGGAACAGGGTCCATTTAAAGAAACGATCTGTTATGCTTGTCAAGGGCAAGGCCGTCGACCGCCCTTGGTAAGAGGGTGGAGACGTTTGACCTGGTTTTTTGTGTGTGACTTACCTCTGGTGAGGGAACACTTTGTTGAGAAAGAATGGTCCTGAATGAGTCGGCTAATGAGTAGAAATATCCCACAGACCAGAATGATGTACTCGATGATAAATGACACGATGCCTGATACTGGTATTTTCAGAGTATTACTGTACTTATTTGAGTAAAATATAGCTAGGGATTTCAGTACCCTCTTCCGATCTCAGGGGTCGTCAGTTCGATTCTACACGCAAGCATTGGTATCTCACAATGCTAACATGAAGAATGGGGTGCCTCACGTATTCAGTGTATATAATGTGTGGTTCTCTGAGTTGCTTTATGTGACATGTTGTGTATAATTAGCGTAGGTGATGGTTCTGTTCCATCGGCATGGCAACTAGTACCGTAGTGAGGGTCGGTTCGAACCCGGGTGTTCGTTCCATATTTATATAATTTCTTTCTTGATATTTCATTGGGCAATTATTGTGTACTTTAGAATAGGGATCGCTCAGACTTGTGGAATGAATAATAATTTTATTTGTTAATAATGTGATATAGCCTCAGTGTCTATGATAAATATTTCCGCTCGCGTCATGTCATGATACATCGCTTCGCGATAAATCTACTCATCCCTATTACCAAGGACTATAAGTTAAGGAATAATCTACAACGCTGATTGTCAATAATTAATGTAATTCATTTGTGAATAGATGCGTCATTCCCATCATCAAGGTTGAATAAACCGGTTGTATTAGTTCAAACTTTCATCCGAATGTGTTCTCATTGTAGTTAAGTATGCCCCGTTTCTCCTACCCTGTATGCCTTTAAGGTAACTCTAGTTAAGCGCCTAATTTTAATTCTTTCACCCGAGAACGACCCTGTTGATCTCAAGCCGGAGCCTTTCTGGGTAGGGGCGGGTGCAATATCTCGTGTGAAAACCATAGACACCGTCGTTTGACCTGCTAAAACCGCTATGTGATAATGTTATGGGAGAAATGCTGACTGTTGGCACATACAGGGTGGTCGAAAACAACGTAAACCGGATATGTGAGCATAAGAGGGTTGGTCGTGCTGAAAAAATAATTTGAAAGAAATTATTCGAGATTTCACACCGCTGTCATTTTATGAGCTGCTGAAGTTAACCAATCAGATCGCTTCGCGGGTGAATTCAAATGGGCTTTGTGCGGCGATGTTGCTAAATCTGTAAGAGACTTTATGAACGGCTTGAGAGCCATGCCGATAAATCGGCATCAAACACAAACACACCGTAGGTTTCAGTCAGTGTCGGCGTAGAGTACTTGCTTTGGCGCGATCCTGTCAGCTCGGAGGTTTGTACTCAAACGCCTTCCCTGGCGGTTTTATTCTTCGACTGGAGCTCCCATCCGCTGAGGATGGTTACCTAGTTGTTCTTCCTCTTAAACTAATAATCAGCACCACCACCATCACCTCCCATGCCGGTCTAACATTGCTTAAGATTTATTTGTTCATATGCCAACCACCGTCTATGGTTATCCTTTCGCCCTTCCTAAAAACTATTGGAACTGATTTATTGTCCCATTTATAACTTAGAGTAAAATGGCACGATTATCGACCAAATATTAGTAATGTCTTCTTCTTCTTCAGGTGCCATTTACAGTTCTCCACATGTTGGCTATCACCTTGGAGAAAGTACCCCTTTAATCGCCTAATCTCTCCGGCTCCATGGCTAAATGGTTAGTGAGCTGTCCTGTGGCCCAGGAGTCACGGGTTCAATTCACGGTCGAGTCAGGGATTTTAACCTTCGTTGGTTAATTCCTATGGCTCGGGGCTGGGTGTGTGTGTGTGTATGTGTGCAGTCTTCATCATTACAATTCATCACAGATAGGGCCCCCTCTTCGCTGATACGCAGGACGCCCATACGGCGAAAACTCGAATCTGAAGAGTTGTGCGGTATTCTTGATGCTGGTCCAGTCTTTGAGTATTTAATGCTTCGTAAACATGACATAGGTGGTCAACCAGGTCCTCCCTTGCCTTCTGTCTAGCCTTGTAATGGCAGGTACTTTCTACTTTTTACCTCGTAGAACATGGCCTAAATAAGCTGTTTTCTTGGCTATGATGATGTTTGTCAGCTTAAGCTCTGTTCTAGCTCTCCTTAACACTTCATTATGTGTTGCGAGATCTGTCCTGGAAATTCTGAGCATACTCCGATCTAACTACATTTCAAAGACCTCTAATCTGTTCATGGAGGAAGCTATGACAGCCTAGGTCTCTACCCTGTAAAGCAGTGTTTACCATACTTAGCATTTAACATACATTACTCGAATTTAAGGTTTAGATTGTCGTCACTAAAGAATGACATTACCTTTTGGAAAGATGATCCAGAAATCTTAATACGGCTTCTGATCTGTTTTAAAGACCAAATGGTTTGATATTGTGCTCCCATGGTATGTGAACTGAATTACTCGTTCTATATATTGATGATTAATGAAATGGAGGCACCACATTCTCGCTTCGTCAGTCACAGCGTACGGACGTGCTTGGAGAGCTCTTCCGTGTGAGTCGTGTAAACTAGTGAGGCGCTTCATATTAGTGTATTCGTATAATCGGACCATTATTTAATAGTGAACTAAGTGTTTAATTTTCATTTGTGGTATTTATTTGGACTAATATCCATTTAATATAAAAGTGCTACGGTGATGGCGGACACGCCCAATATAGGGCAACTTATCAACATCACATTTCAGACATGCTATCAACTTCCGAAATATTCTACTCCGCCAAGACTGAGCGCCGACCCACTAATGGAACTCCAACAACATTCAGTCACACTTCAACATCATCAACAAGATAATACTCAACCTCAGTTACATGACTCGTCTTCAGACATAGAACTTCGTGAAAGGAGTACTAAACGTTTACGCAGCATAACCAATTTCATGGACGTAGAATAGGAGTCTAAGGAAACCGATACACCTCTCCTTTTAAACATCATGAGCAATAGTAACGATGCCGCACATCAAAGTCAGTTACCTACCGAGTTGCAAAATCCAGTCAATCAACCGGGTGTTCCTACCAATCGTTTACCAGTACAGGATCGTAGTAAAAATAACAGATATAATCGCACGGATCAAGGACTATTTTACGTATTTGTCGAAAGCCTCAACAAGAACATAGACAGGCTCCACCCTATGCCGATAGGTAAATTGTTATATCCACTAATCAGGCCTACAGACATGATATAGCTGGCATAATACCTTTTTAGACGTAATAGGATAAAAGTAGAAACCAAGACAGGTGGGGCAGCTAACAGTCTAGTTACATCTCCAGTGTTTACAACCAATAACCTTGAGGCGTACACTCCCAATTTTCTGATACACAAGCAAGGGATATTAAGAGATGTCGACACAACATTAGCCGAGAATGAAATTAAAAGCTACATACAGTATGACCTTCCGGTTGTCACAGTGAAACGCTTCACGCGGCCCAATACTGAACATCCTAATGAACGCACACAAATATCAGTATGTTCAGTAACATTTCGATCTCAGCGGCTTCCATCTCATGTGGCAATGTTTGGAACACGATGCCCTGTAGAACCATTAATTCCACGAGTTCTGGTATGTGGAAATTGTTTACGATTCGGACATCGTCACTTACAATGTCGTAGTTCCACGCGCTGCAGCAAGTGCGGAGGCCCTCACTCCATAACGTCATGTCCGAGCATAACTGAGCCACAATGTGTACACTGCATGGGCCCGCATCTCGCACGGACCGGACCTGCCCTGTTTACAAACAACAACAGAAAAACAAACAAACATTCGCTAAGCACAACTTGCGATACATGACTCAACCATATTCCCAAGTTGCTAGTATAGTACCTAACTACCAAGATACAATATCGTTCCCTCCCTTACCGACAGTGGCTTTACAACCAGTTGCACAGAATCTTACGCCGACTAACAGTTATACCATGCCACCTGCTTATCAGCAACAGTCAATCGAAGTAGAAACAATTACTCGAAATACCTCTCAGCGAGGGTCAACCTTTACTTCAGGAACAAAACTACCGAAAAGGAACCCAATAATACAAACACCTAATTACCCTCCTATTCAACAGAGAATGTATGTTCCTCATCATCTCTCTTTCACACCCATTATCCATAATCCATTACCCCCCCATCCACAACGTCCAGCCTCTCCCAATCGTCTTCTTTCCTAGTAGTTGAAAATAATACAGCTTATAGTGCGTATATCTGAAGTCCGAACATCCCTTTCCTGTGACATTCAACTAGATCCTCTTCGTCAATTGTTACTTACTTTAGCAGAAGCAAAATCATCCTTAAACAATCAAATTATTAAAATTAAGAAACTGGGAAAAATTCTTCAATGGAGTATACGCTCTCTGAATGCAAATCTAGCCTCACTTCTACATGAAATCGCTCAACGAAACATCTCTATTTCTATACTTTCTGAAACATGGTTGAAACAAGATAGCGATATATCGATTTCCCGCCATTTAATATACCGTAACGACCGAGAATGTGGTTGGGGTGGAGTAGCCGTTATAATTAACAGCAATTTAACCCATTCTGTAATCTATATCGACCACAGTGACATAGAAAGTTTTCAAGCCATAGCACTCCGAGTCACCTTATGCCGCCAAGAAATACCATAGTATCAATGTATTGTCCACCTAGGAACATCATTACTTCACGAGAATGGCATGCGCTCATGACACAGCTCAGTGAACCCACTTTATTGTGTGGAGACTCAAACGCTCACAATACCACCTGGGGTTGTAAGTATATGGACGCAAGCGGTAGAGCTCTCTTAATACGCATAAAAGATTCGGAACTGTTCATATTAAATGAGGGCTCCCCGACTTTAATTCCCGTTCCCGAACAACGTAAAACAGCTATTGATCTCACGCTGTGCTCTTCATCAGTTTCATCAGAATTGATCTGGACAGTTCGTCCTTAGCCCATGGGATCCAATCATTTTCACATTGAAATAAATCCCACCAGCACAGTCATTCCTGTCACTTATTATCCTACAACAAAATGGAACGTGAAGAAAGCGGACTGGGTAACTTATAGCCGCACCGTAGAAAATCTGTTAGGTACTATTCCACTCACTCTTCCTGTCTTGGACAAATACAATCATTTAATTGAACGCATTAATGTAGCCGCTTCGATAACAATCCCGAAGAGAAGAAATATCTGCAAATTTCGGGGGAATACGGTACCTTGGTGGAACCCTGAATGTTCGAAAATGATAGCTAAGCGGAAATTCTTCTTTAATACTTACAGGAGATCTCCTACTTGGGACAATTTCATAGCCTTCAAGAAACAAGATGCTGAAACAAAACGGTTTTTGAAAAAACGGAAGAAGAATAGCTGGAAACAATTTTGTGAAACTCTCTCCAAGGAGACTCCCCTCTCGAAAGTTTGGACGATGATAACAAAACTCAAAAAGAAACCACCACTGCCTCGAACAGTCCACTCGTGCACGGAAGAATTTGCGAATATCATTGCTCCTCCTACTGTTGCCCCGCAATATCATATAACACCATCGGCTTGCACTGGCAAAACACCAGATATTCTGATGGCGCCATTCCCACTGCATGAACTAGAGACTGTTTTAAAAAGTCTTCAAATACAGCTCCGGGGTATGACTACATACACTACAGCATGATCTCATATCTCTCAATTAACGCAAAGACGTTGCTCCTGAACCTCTTCAATGCAATTTGGGTTAATGGAACTTTTCCGGAAGATTAGATCACACGAATTGTCGTTCCCATTTTGAAGCCAGGAAATGACCCTAGCGATCCATCGTCTTATCGGGCCATAACACTGCCATCGTGCGTCCCTAAAACTTTCGAGCCTCTCGTAAAACTACGACTAGAATGGTGGTTAGAGCATATCAAACTGATACCAAAAACCCAATTCGAATTTAGAAAGTCCCGAAGCACACTCGATCATCTAAGCGTCATAACTACCGATATCGAGAGAGCATTTTGGGGGTAAGGATAACTTATAGCAATTTTTCTTGACATTTCTGGAGCCTGTGACAGCGTTCTTATCAAGGTCCTCATTGACAAGCTTCAGAACTTAGGGGTTCCTGCTCGATACTACCTTGCCATTTATAATCTACTCCGCCATCGAATCATTTATGTTCGAGAGTAAGACAATACTCTGTTTGGACCACGCTATGTAATAAGGGGCCTTCCTCAAGGGGCCATTTTTAGTCCGTTACTGTATACTTTGTACACTTCAGATTTTGAAAACATTTTCCAACCAAATATTAAAGTACTCCAATGCGCCGATGATATTTGCATTTACGCTAAATATTCATACTTTTGGGTAACAAGACTTTGGCTAAATGTTGCTGCGATAGCCCTTTCTTCGTAGTCTTCAGACCATGGGCTGACACTTTACCCATCAAAGTCCTCAGTCATTGTTTTCACCACAAACAATGAGACATCACTTCCTTTCCCAGTTTTTGTAGTCCTAACTTCCTAGCGCTTTCTTTGGTTATGTAAGACATTTGTGACCCAGAATCTAATAAAATTCGTGCAAGCTTGACAGGTACTTCACTACCAGAAACTTTCACAACAAGAGTTTGTAAAATCGTCTCTGCAATTTGATGGGCAGTTAAAGTCTCAATGTTTTGATTATTTTGATTATCCTTTCTCTTTGAATTTTCCCTCCCCTCTTTCTTAGTAACTAAATCAGGACATAAGATAGCACAATGATCCCCTTTTTAAGCCAATCATACGCTTTACATTTGCTCGAGTTATGCCCCTTCCTTAAACAACGAAAGCAAGCATCCCTTTTCTTCAAAATATCCTTCTTCTCTCCATTCTGGATATTCCTCTTTAAAACAATCAGCAGATCTATGGGAACTCTTCTCACACCAGATACAACCTGTTTCAGTTTTCTGACCCTCACCTGAGTACAAAGCAGAAGCAGTGGGAAGTCTCTCTTGTTTACTTGGCTTGCATAACATGTCCTCCCTTTTCACAATAAAACTAGAGCGAGCAAGTGACAAACATTCTTCGCTCTCCACTTCTTGTTTTATAAACAGTAAGAAATTGCTTAGGTGATGATCATGATCATTTTCTGATATATTGTACCATTCTCTAATTACAAGAATGGATATTTAACGCTCATAAAATAATGCGCAGCAGGACGCTAACTGCAAAGGCGTGATGCTATACCAAGCGCGGGAACTGAAGGGGATTCCCGAGGCAAGGCGTGGTCATGTGTGACGAAGAAAGAATATGTGAGGAAGAAAGAAAGAGAGATGGGATTTTGTCTGGGGGAGAGACCTGCCATCTTAACAGAGATTTTCAGCGGGAACAGACAGGCTCACCACATTACGGAAATTGAGTCGTAATTCCTATATTTGAAGGTTTCCCAGGAAAGTAAAAGAAGGGAAATCAGTGCCAGAATTTTACGAAGCCATAGGTACATCAAAGTCTATTAATATATAATCGAATAAATAGCTACGTGGGAGGCCGACTACCGTGAGAAAATATTTCGAGGCCACATGCCAATCTCAAGTTGTTTCCCGGGACTTCCCAGCGCGTCGCGTGGGTTCCTGGATTCTATAAGAGCAGAGAAAGGTGGAAGGAGGTATTCAGTCCATGATAAGATCGCTGTCCGTGCGCGTCGCGTCTCTGCTGATATGCGCGCCAGAAACCTTTGTTTAAGACAAAGATTGTGACTAATAAGTGTTGTGGCGATAATTTGATTCAGTAGCTTCGAGATTTGTAAAATTCCCGGTAGCAATTTAAGTAAATGACAATATGTAGACGTGTGCGGTGAGACCGCGAGTGTTTAAGTATGTGACGCAAAGAATGCTACCTGTGTAGACTTTCATTATGAGGCGATGAGAGAGGAGTGGCGATGGGCGAAAAAAATACCAATAACAATAAGCTAGGATAGTAGGTATTATTCCGGTCAGATGTAGAAGACTAGATTAGTGGAGCAGGAATAGTAAAGTCAGTTTCGAGATTCCAGATATCCAACACTGATACCCCTGTCAAAAGGGAATAAATAGATCGGGAGGTGGTGTGCTGTGAATAAACTAGATATTTCATTTTAGTGAAGAGCGGTGAGGTGTGCAGGAGACGGGTGTTACGAACTGCCGTCCACTACCCCAAGAAGACGACCAACGGGCCACCCAGGCGGAATAAGACATCATGAACATGGTACACTGGAAGACTGGACCTAAGGGATCGATCTGGGACAACGCTGCCGCCATGACTGCTTAAGCATTCGCAGTCAACCCGGACGGTGAGGAAGAGGTCGCCAAGATGATAGATAAGTGAACTATAATTAATATATATGTGTAGGGTCGGGGGGTTGTTATGCAGAAATACGGTGATTAATTTGTAAATATAGTAGGGAATATGATTACGGCCCATTAAGCCATTTATTGAGGTATTTTCTTTATATATTTTAGGGTAAGGCATATACATTTTTATTTTATTTTTATAGAAAGCAAGGATTAAGATAGCTTAAATGATAGTGTTGCTGTATACATAGTTGTAGGGAAGCTTAATTACGAGCTTAGATCAATGTTTCTTAGTGCCCGGCATCAGACGATATCTGCTTGTAATTATGGGTTATTAATGATAGTGTACCATTTCTTTATATTGGGAAGGGAATCTGTCTGCATAATTGTAGAGCACGTATGCGGCCTGGATTTAATTGTTTACTTCGTGTTTGTATTGAGTTTGATTGACTGTGAGTGTAATGAAACTACACCGTAGGCTATGTCACGTATATTTGCGACCCCTCATACTCTGCCAAGTAAGGGATTGAACCCTAGACTTGAGGGTAGCTGGAACTCGTCGCATGGGTTGACGGCGAGGTTGATGTGAATAACGGAATGTTATACTTCATATGTTATAATTGAGACCCAGGGCGGTCTGCCACGGGTGTTGGACAGTTAGAAAAAAGTAGATGATTCCTCACTCATTTATATGGCTATTTTTCGTCATGTGTAGAAGAGGGTAGGTGCAGGGGCAAAGGTCTCTGCATGCTTGGAAACTAGGCTATGTTTTTTATCTTTTTTTTGTTGTGAGGGTGTTTTCACGGTCGAGTCCTGGAGGTCATTCCCCCAGCCTGCGCGGCAGGGAGGCTCGACGCCATTTTTAAAAGGACTGCTGGTGGGAGAAATTCTCTCTCGCAGGCGAGACAGGCTACCACAGCAGTTTCATTCATTCATTCATTCTTTCTTTCTTTCTTTCTTTCTTTCTTTCTTTCTCTCTTTCTTTCTTTCTTTCTTTCTTTATTTATTTATTTCTTTTTCTTTTTTGTTAATTGAGATATCTTAGGCAGGAACTGGGCACTAAGGAAACTAGCTTAATCAGTACATTTTGTAAATATAACGTTTGTTTTAATGGACCTTGGTTCATATCCATAAAATATATATTTCATGCGAGATTGGAAAGGATATGCCTGTAGTTGTAGGTTCAAACTTACTATTTTGTTGTGTGAATTTTCCCAAATATGTGTGGGGACCTTTTTTTGTGGCTTTATTTCTGCAGGACAATTTCTCATCCTGGCATCATATACTTTATTTGTAGGTACAGCGATGCTGTTCCGTGTAAGGACACATTTGTTTCTTTGGTTCACTTATTGTCTTCCGCACGACATCAACCAGCTATTTTATATTTTTCGATGTTTATCTTTGGATTTATGATGTGAGCCTTTGGGGCATCCATTTTAGCACTATTAGTGCAATCAATTGTAAAATAAAAGAAAATGTTGGTTTAAGAATACACAACTTTGGCTCAAAATGTTAGTAAATGCGTTTGTGTTCCTCATTTCGTAAGCATACGTATAGAACATTTTTTTTTATCTCCCTACTCTCGTTCACAAGAACCCTGTAAACCACCTTTCCTGCCGACTGCAGTTGAGCTGGCGCATTCATCAGATAACAGGTAAGAAGGTAAGATCGATTATGCAGTGTTGTTTATGCCCTATAGGGTACAATATGAGATACACGAACTCTCTCCCATTCCTTCATAACCTCTTCTGGTAATGCAGACTCCACCAGAGGATACAGCATTGCTGCATACTTATCACTAGTGACTCCTAAGGATTCCAAAGCTCTCAGTTGTGTTTCTAATTTATCATAGAGGCTTCCAATACTAAGGCTACTACCTTCGGTAGCTGGAAGCATAACAAGATTTAGAAGTTCTCGACATATATTTCTATAAGTAACTCTTCCCTGGCATACCTGGATTTCAGGTGATCTATTGCCTTTTGATAGTTCTCTCCGAACGGAGGGAAACTCAATTAGCTCCCTAGCCACGGAACCTAGAACAGTAGCCTGTAGAAGATACTGAAAGTTGTCTTCCGGGTTGATATCACTATCGTCGTTTATTTTCCTAAACTGTCCCCAAAAACCAATCCGGTTTTTTATATCTCCATCGAACTGTTGAAGCTGTAGCTTGAGTAACCTGAAATTCCTTTTCTTCGTCGTCTTGATCTCACTCGCTAAGACCTCACCTCCACCAACAGATAAATTAACTTGAAAATTATTTTCGAACCTAACCTTAGCTTGTAGCCACTTCTCCTGGTACGTTTCTGCCGTGTCGAATTCCTTGGCGTCGTCTTCTTCTGTCGTTTCTTCGACACCCCTAAGTGCTTGAACCTTTTCACCCAAAGATAACATCCGCATTGCCTTATCTTCTAAAATACGGAAGTATGTCAACATTTCTTCCGCATGTACGACCGCTTCAGATATTTTTGATTGAAATTCGCAATGTGCTCTCGTAAATAGTCTACGTATTTGTGATCTTTCCTTATTATACTGTTTAAGCTCCTCCATCTTAACTATGTCCTGTCACGGTCGCCAGAAAATGTTCCGTAATAATAAATGTGGAGCTTAATTTATAAGGAAATAATTTATTGCACAGAGAATATTTTCTAACACGTTTTTAACAAAACTTCCAATAGACCAAAAAACATTCACCTTGCGCAGTTCACGACTGTTATATTTTTTGAAACAAAACTTAAGGGAGGGCTGTCCTGATACCAACCACTACAAACACATAACAGGATAGAAATCAAAATTCTGTTAACAAGTGTGGTTCGCTGTCCGGTAAGAATCTCACCCCTCCCCCCTTTTTCCTATCAATGTTGCCGTTCATTAAGCTTCACCTTTCTTATTTATCTTATGTATAAATACAGTAACAGCTGAAATCCAGACGCCATACCCGTGGACCATCTTATATGTTGATGATGTGTTCCTTGCGGATCAGTCCTGAAGGAATCTGGAAAATCTCCAGCAAATTTGGAAAGACCGGCTACGGAGATATGGCTTGCGCCTTAACATTACTAAAACCGAGTATGTGCAATGTGGCTTTCAGAATGCTGATAGTATTTGCATCGACGGGCAAGACCTACTTAAAGCCAACTAATTTAAATACTTTGGTTCACTCGGACGGAAAGACATCACCAGACACCCGAGCAGGAGTAAATGCTACATGGCTGAAGTGGCGGCAGGTCACTGGTGTGCTATGCGACAAGATAATTCCCACCCGCCTGAAAGGAAAAGTCTACAATCCATGGTCCGACCAGTTGCACTCTATGGGTCGGAATGTTGACCTACAACTAAGAAGCATGAGTAGGTTCTACATGGTATGGAGATGATAACGTTACGTTGGTCACTGGGTCTTACAGGACTCGACCATGTCAGAAATGAAGATGCCTGAAGGCGATTGAGAGTGGCTCTTGTCTCAGAGAAGATGCGAGAAGCACGATTTAGATGGTATGGTCATGTCGTCTGAAGCCCTACAGACTCAATGATACATACAGCCCTCCAGTTTGATCCATGAGGTTCCAGATCCCGAGGTCGTCCCAAGAAGCGATGGATGGTTCGATTGCATCAAGGAAGAAATGCGTCTTCTAAATATCGCTGAAACTGACGCCCTTGATCGAAGGAAGTGGAGGATGGCATGTTTAAAAGCGGACCCTGCACCAATGCGTAATCAAATTCCTAGATCCCAATAATATTGCAGTTCAAGCCCCCGGCGTAGTTTCGGCAGAAATTATTGTAGACAGCCTCTTATTTTTCAGTATTTAAGGACACTTTGATTCTCCGTCCCGCGTAATAGAGAAAATAATAATAATCTACCAGCTGTAAAAATCATGGAAATGCTGTAGGGAACGCCCATATCGAGTCTCAAGATGGTGGCACCATAAGTAATATTCGTGTTCTTACCTGTATATAGACCTCGCTTAAAACGACGATCACCATCGCCATTTGGGGTATCCTTCATTTTCACTCTCTTCATGGCTTTTCCCTTTCTTTTATTGATGCATCCTACATTTTTCCAGCTGATTAATGTTAGTAGAGGAAGGTTACCTAGTTGTACTGTACTTCCTCGTAAAACAATGATCACCCCCACTACAACAACCACCATCATCACCAGAAACTAAACCAAACAAAAAAACTCCATGGCACTACAGCCCTTGAAGGGCCTTGGCCTACCAAGCGACCGCTGCTCAGCCCGGAGGCCTGCAGATTACTAGGCGTCGTGTGGTCAGCACGACAAATCCTCTCGGTCGTTATTCTTGTCTCTCTAGACCGGGGCCACTATCTCACCGTCAGATAGCTCCTCAATTCTAATCACGTAGGCTGAGTGGACCTCGAACCAGCGCTCAGGTCCAGGTAAAAATCCCTGACCTGGCCGGGAATCGAACCCGGGGCCTCCGGGAAAGAGGCAGGCACGCTACCCCTACACCACGGGGCCAATGATTTCTTAAGGTCTATTTATATCACTGAACGGCCAGGTCAAATAAAATTATCATTTTCATAATGTACAGGCAAAACGTAGGCTATACTTTTTTTTTTACAATTGGCTTTATGTCGCACTGACACAGATAGTTCTTATGGCGCCAATGATATAGGAAAGGGCTAGGAGTGGGAGGGTCGCGGCCATGGTCTTGATTAAGATACAGCCCCAGCATTTCGCTGGCATGAAAATAGGAAACCACGGTAAACCATCTTCAGGGCTACCGACAGTGGGATTCGAACACACTATCTCCCGAATGCAAGCTCACAGCAGGTACATTATAATACATAGAGATGTACATTACGAGACATTCTTGTAAATTGGAAGAACAGTAAGCATACCATCGACCTATTCAAAGTTTATTGATCCTCTTGACTAATAATGTGTGTATAGCCCTTGATGAAGCACAGGCTCTATGGATTAACTGAAATACATTGGTGAGATAGGGCAATCTACCTTCCGTTTACTTCGTTTTTTCATCGAAAGCGAAGTGTTCTGATTTGGATGCCTGAAGAGGGGTTCATTAAAGTGGATGCACTTCATCATTGTCTGATTCCCGTGCGCAATCAGAGATAAGCAATCTCATATTCGTTGAATAGCTCGTGTGTTCTTCACGTGAATTGGAATCCTTGGCATGCCGTCGACAGATAAGAATACAGTACAATGACAGGCGGTTTCACAAGTAGCCAATTTGAAATGTGGCCATGGAAAATAAACAAGCAAACCTGAAGAATGCGCAACGATAAATGTGATGAAAATTCCAGCGCTGAATAAATCAGTACATCTGCGATTAGACATCTTTCATTTCTGTTAGGTCTATTATTTTACTGGTTCAATTTGATCGACAGATCAGTGAGTGTGTAAAAGACTGCTGATCATTATGAGACAGCACATATAGTGAAAAAATTCTACGTTTGTTTTCTTCCTTTTGTTTTGCACAGATAAGCTCATGTAAGGTCAATAAGAAACACGAAGGTCGCACTCGACTTTTCTTTCGCGCCTTGCGATGTGTCATGGGTCAAAACTCCGGCACATGCTTCGAGATGAATCACATCTCAATTCTTTCTCGGTATCTGATCTGTGTGACGTTATCAGGCTACCATACACTGTTTCTGTTTACACATTTATTTATGGCTGATATCCATTATGAATTGATAACAAAATGAGCAGATTATACCGAGCGGTCTACTCTACACTTTTTGACGGCAAATAAATCAATTCGTTGGAAAACTGTCAGCCATTTCTCAATAGTCGCCCTCAATAACTGACTCGAAGGGGAGGAACACTTGCTGTCTTGTAATTGTTGCCAAAATTACGCCTATAATCACGTCATAAAATATTTTTCTAACAAAACATTGGCAACGGACATTATTAGAGAAATGCTTTTTTTATTCGAGAAAATTTATTGCTTCATTGTTGACATGTTATACATATGTAATAAAAACGAGATATTATGTATCATGATGGAAGACTGTGCCGGTTGTTCATATTATCAAAACAAAATTAATCCTTCTTCATTTTGGTCCTCCGAACCCGGACGCAATCTCCTTGAAAATCTTACACTAGATATGGATTTGCTTAACAAGCTGTATTAGTTGCCATTAAGTGCTATAAGACTTAAAACAATTCGTCGTTTGCATGCCGTGCATGGCGAGTCATGGCATGCACCAAGGCACATGGGCGGCATCAGATATAAAGTGGAATAACGTAATTACATTTCATGTCGATTGCTACGCATGTCTAAAGCATAAAATAATTAGAACAAACCCGGTGATTCGAAATTCGCAACGTAAAAAGGGCAGCAAATTGCTTAAGTTATTCCATGGTTACAGCCATAGACATGCGTTGTAAAATACTAAAGCCATCAACTGCGTAAAGTCTCAAAGAATAACTCACTATCATATTACCGTGTCAAAGTACAATGAATGACACGGAAAAACAGACGGTAATTAAAAGGGGAGATGCTCTCAAAGCCGGCTTGACAAACCTACAAACATTTATAGATTCTGAAGGGAACCATGCTGGCACGTATCTCTTACTAAAGATGGGCACTATCGACTGATTACTATCGAACTAGTCGATAGTTTAAACTATCGTAACAGTCGACTACTTTAGAAAAGAAGTCGACCGAATTCAGTCGCAGTCCCCGTCACGGATCTCTCCACGATTTGCTCTTCATTCAGTACAAAACAAGTCGACTGAATTCAGTAGCTTTCCCGTCACGAATCTCTCCACGTTTCACTGTTCAGTCATCACAAAACAAGTCGACTGAATTCAGTGGCACTCCCTTCACAGCGACGTGGATCTACCAGTTTATGGGCACTTCGGAAATGTAATATTCATGTTAACTTCAGAGGTACCTATTTGATATGGCGATTTTCTCTTGTCGTTTATGTGCTCTTTGTTTCGTTGTATGTTTGTTTATATTAATTACGTTATTCATAAATCAGGCATAATAATAATAATAATAATAATAATAATAATAATAATAATAATAATCTAGAAAACACAGTACTAGCGTAGTAGTGTGTTTGGCTATTCTCATATCTATCCTGATTGTGTACTGCAGCAACAAGTTTTACATATTATTGTTAGCATTGTTCGGGAATAGAGCCTCCATAGTGAAAGGACAATGAATGTTGAAGTCCGGGATTGGGGTATGCGCCCAAGGTACAGTACTACTGTGGCATTTGCCAGAAATGAACCTGACCTTACTTGGATTTGAAAAGTTTTTGTTGATAATCTCTTCTAAAAGTATATTTACTTCTTCTGAAATTTCATTTAAATTATGAGGTGCAATACGTTTTAGATCTAGATTTATCAATACAGTATGTTCTCGAAGATGTTCATTAGGTTGCTTTTTTCTACATGTACGTAAAAATCGCAGGTCGTGTTCTAGAGACGTAAATGCATGATTATAATCTACCATGTGGGCACCAATGGCCGAGTACCTATTGTATTTGGACACGTTAAAATGTTATTTGTATCTGACATCAAAATTGCGTCCAGTTTGACCAACATACCTCGCAGGGTACTGTTTACAACTGAGCTTATAAACCCCTGATTGATAATATTTCTGAGCCTCCGTGGCTCAGGCAGCAGCGCGCTAGCCTCTCACCACTGGGTTTCGTTGTACAAATCCCGGTGACTCCATGAGAGATTTGTGCTATTCCGGCTATTCCGGTTTTCCCTGTCATCTTTCATTCCAGCAACACTCTCCGATATAATTTCATCTGTCAATCATTAATCATTGCCCCAGAGGAGTTTGATAGGTTTGGGCAGCCGGCACAATTCCTATCCTCGCCGCTAGATGGGGCTTCATTCATCCCACTCCTGGCCCGGTCGAATGACAGGAAACAGGGTGTGCATTTTTTTTTTTTGAAAATATTTGTTCTGATCTTATTCGCTGTGTGCTGGTTGTAAAGGAGTTGAGAGTTGTTGTTAACTGTTTTAAACAAAAACGTTTCAAATCCAAGTGCCAGACAAGGTCAGCATGTTCTCCCCCACGGATCGGATCCCGACAATCCCTCCCCAACTTGCCTTTCTCCCATGCAGTTCCTACTGTACTACGTAACTCAGCAATCAGTGAGTGCCGTAACCTTGGAGGAGCCAGGTTGACTCATACGGGACAGAATGTGAGTAACCGAATGTTACTTACTTAAGTTCTCAATGCATAAGTATTTATTTCACAGCATTTTTCTCTTTTTAGACCAGTGGATTACTTATGCAGTACTCCACCAACAACTATGCAGTCCTAGTTAAATGTTCCATACTTTTTGAACTAGGTAGCCTACTCAATACATCAACACCAAGTAGACTATGTTCAACATATGGGCAGATTGCTGAAGATTGATACCACAAAGTTACACTCATTGCTGATTTTTTAAGGACAAGACGCCATACGTCACTTTTATCTATAAGTGAATGTGTGTACTAATATCCATGTGACAATTTTTGTAAGGCTTATTTATTAATGTGTCGACTGATGATGTCCCGCTAGGGATGAAACATGTATCGATTTTAATTTAGTATATTAATAAAGACGCACATTGTATTGTAAAGGTGGAATACGTGATAAGGATTGCTAAAATTGATGGTAAAAATGCAGCCCGGCTGTCATGTTATTTGTAAAGTTATATTAAATGGGAAATAATGAAATCTTACTTGGAGAGCATCTCAGAGGAGAGATGTGATTATTGCGAAGTCCAGGAACCCACCATCCCACCCTATCCTATCCTATCCCTGGTTTCGATTTACTTTCCCCAAGGGGAAAGTAAGTGATAAAAGTTAGAATTTGCCGACCTAGAAGGTCTCTGAATTCTGTTGAATGTGGTACCTAGAGCTTGCGATAGGGATTGATGATGAAAGAATGTGTAAGAATGAATAAGATAAGAGGATACAAATATAGACGAGAAATGTGATACAAGGAGTAGTTGAGAGACGGCCCTTTCAGGTAGAGGTAGAAAGAAAAGTGTGTAAGCAGGAAATGGAAGGTACAAAGAGGGAAGTGTGAAGAAGGAGTTAGTGTGGTAGAAAGATAATGGGGTTGAAAGTCTGAGGCAGATTAATTGATTAGTGTTTTAGGGTGCATTTTCTTGTAGAAGACTTTGCTGTCTATGGTATGAATTTGACGAATGAGTTCACTAGAATGAAGCTGATTAGGACGATAGAATCGTTTGGCGTTACTAACGATTTGTTGACGAATTGTGGGCATATGTAACATAGTGGATATGGTTTTGTTGGAAAAGTGTGGTGGGACATTTGCAACCATACGCAGAACTTTGTTTTGAAAGGTTTGAAGCCGCTGAATATAGCTAGGCTTTGCCGTACCCCAAACAGTGGACGCATAGAGGGTAACAGAAGATATGAGGGTTTTGTATATTAATAGTTTGTTTGTAGTATTCAATTTTGATTTCCTGTTTAATAGACAATAAAGAGCACCAAGTGCTTTTTGCGATTTAGAAAGAATGTTGTTGAAATGCGACCGGTAAGTCAATGTACGGTCTAGCGTTACACCGAGATATGTGGCTTCGTTACTCCAAGAGATGGGGTGGTGAGAAAACTGTAGATTGGTAGTAGGTTTTCTGTCAGCACGTAGGGTGAAGTAGACGGCTTTAGATTTAGCTGGATTAATTTTTACTCTCCACATGATGCACCAGACTTGAAACTGGTCTAAAGCTTCTTGAAGATCTCGAATAACAATATGAGGCATGAAGGACTCAGCCATTAAGGCAGTATCATCCGCATATAGGGCTAAATCTGTTTTTTGTGTGGTAGGGGTGTCAGCGGTGTAATGGAGGTATAAATAGGGCCCAAGAATACTGCCTTGGGGAACACCCGCTTTGATAGGCCGTAGAGACGATTTTTCACCCTCAAGTTCAGTGAAGAATAGGCGATTGACAAGGTAACTGTCCATAAGTTTCCATAGGTAGAATGGGAGGCCATGTAGATGAAGTTTGTAAAGAAGTCCAGAATGCCAAACACGATCAAATGCTTGTGCAACATCAAGGAAGACTATGCCCCGACCCCGTTTGGTGTTGAGGGTTTTTGTGATAGAGTTGACAATACGGACTAGTTGTTGGACGGTAGAGTGCCCTGGTCTAAAACCAAATTGCTGCTGAGGGATTTTTTGATGAAAGGGAAGAATGGAGATCAAACGTTTGTATATAAGGCGTTCAAAGATTTTTCCAAGATTATCCAGGAGGCTAATTGGCCTATACGATGCGGGGGCTGAAAGGGGTTTTCCAGGTTTAGGGATGGGTATAATTTTGGCGAGCTTCCATGGGAAGGAAAGTGTCCCAGTGAGAGGGAAGCATTGTATATGTTGACCAAAAGATGAATCATAACAGGCGGGAGGTTTTTAATGATAAGGTTGCCAATGCCATCAGGGCCAGGAGCTTTGACATTGGGTAGTTTTTTGATAATATGATAAAGTTCCCGATATGTAACAGGAGACATGCCCTCAGGGCTGATTTTGGCTGAAAATTGCTGCCGAAGATGAGTGACTTCCTCTTCAATGTCGGAGGTGAACTCAGGGTATTGGGGTTCCACATTTGGTTGAAACTGTTTTTCGAGGTTATCAGCGATCAAATCAACTTTGTCTTCAGTGGTTATAGCAGTAGTATGACCATCAATAAGAGTTGGAATATGCGTGGGGGTACGTTGTAATGCCTTAGTCATTCTCCAAATACTGTTATTTTTGGTACTTAAGTGGGCGAGGGTAGAATTCCAAGTTTGATTTCGAAAGTCTGAGATCTGTTGTGCACAACGGCGACGGAGTAGGTTGTACGCTAGTTTATGTTGTGGAAGACGGGTGCGTTGCCAGCGAATACGGGCAAACGTTTTAAGCTTGATAGTAGTAATAATGTGTTCGGGTAGACTAGCCACCGGGCGTGATGGTGGAGGGGTTTTAGCAGCAGTGGCAGCAGTGCGTATGGTTTGGGTAAGAGAAGTAACTGCATGATCTATGGTGGCAGGTGACGAGAGATCGAAATGGAGTTCAGAAGAATAGGTGGTCATAAGATCTCGGAAAGTTGTCCAGTTGATATAGCGTGTATTTATGACATTTGTGGGTGGTTTGGACTGAAATTTCAAGTCAGAGGCAATGGTCATCAAGACAGGGTTGTGATCGGAATCGGTCGCCCAGAGGGTGTGTAAATCAATGTGATGAGGAAAATCATGGATGAGAGCAATGTCAAGAACATCAGGGGCATGGTTAGTCTGATAAGGAACATAGGTAGGGTCGGTGGGTCCAAGAGGTGTGGTATTGTTTTGGGAACAAAAATTTAAAATTTTCCGACCAAGTTCATTGGTGAGGCGTGAGTGCCAGAGTGTGTTTTTGGCATTGAGGTCACCAGCTACAATTGTTGGATAACCATGGTTGAGAAGGAGATCAAGATCAGAAGGATAGAATTTCTTTTTGGGAGGACGGTAGACTGCTGTTAGAACTAGCGGCCCGTGTTTTGTATGTAGTTTGATTGCTAATGCCTCCATACCCTGAAGGTTTGGAATGAGAAAATCATTATATTTGAGATGAGGCTTTAGTATGATGGCTAGCCCCCCACCATCACCTGACCTATCTTGACGAATGACTTTGTAGCCCGGGAGGGAGAATTTATAGTTTGGTTTGAGGAAGGTCTCATTGACCAGAGCAATGTCGATGGATTGCGTCCGAAGTATGTGATAAAATTCGTCTTTCTTGTTGCGAATGCTTTGAGCGTTCCAGAAAAGGAGACGTGGATAATGGGATGTAGATGTGTATGTACGAGAAGGAGTGAAAGCTGGTTGTGTATTAGTACCCATTTGCGACGGTGAAGAGATGACGGTAGATAACTTGTTCGAGAGTCATACCCGGGGGTGGGTAGAGCAGATCAAGGAGAGTGTTATTTATGCGCTGGATAATACCAGAGGTCTGTAGTTGGTGCATGAGAAACTCATGTTGTTGGTCTAGGGGCAAGGTTGATAGAAGTTGTACCGCTTCTTGTCGGGTAGCAGAAAAAGTTGAAGATGGAGTAGTAGTTGGATGCTGGCGATGTATGGGGAGATTTGCTGTGGGGTTGGGGTTAGGAGGAGTTATAGCATGTGATGAGGAGTGGCGAAGAGATGAGGCATACTGACGTTTGGTGGGCAGAGTCTGCTGGGTGTTGGAAAGAGAACGAGGTAGCTCAGAGGATTCGTCAGTGTCTGGCTGCGAAGGAGGGGCTAAATTGGTGGTCTGAGGGAGAGGTTGACCTGAAGAGGAGGATTGTGTGAAATGTGTGAGTTGAGTAGGCGTGGGAAGAGGCGGGAAATCCGCCTGACGAACTGTGAAAACAGGGGCCTGTCTTTTGGCAGCATTAGCTCGAGTTTGGGTTGCTCTAACAATGGCCGGGCAACCCTTGAAATTAGCCGTGTGATTGCCTTGACAATTCACACATTTAAATTCTTGAGGGGTAGTAATGAGGCACTCAGCAGTACTATGCGGGCCAGGACACTTGACACACCGAGGAGGCATGTGGCAGTTCTTTTGGGTATGGCCTGTGCGCTGACAGCGCTTACATAATGGAGGGCCCAGAGGAGTTTTGGGTTTCTCAAAGGTAACTTTGAGATCTAGTAAGGTAGTTTCGTCGAAGATCTTTTTGGCTGCGTCAGTAGCCTTAATAGTGGCTGAGTAGAGCGGTATCTTCCTGCGTTCTTTAATAGTGGTTGAAGGATTTTCATTAGAGGGGGTAGTATAGGTTTTAAATAGCTGCACTGTTTGGTATGCAGGGTACCCCTTGTCAGTGAGGGCTGCAGTGATATCATCGGGGTTGGTATCAATGGGCAGGTGCCTAATGATGACGGAAAACATGGTAGGTGGCTCAGCAGACTGAGTGAAAAAGTTAACATTGTCCTGCTTGAGGGCCTTAATTACGTTGTAGTAGTCAGCTTTGTCTTCAATATAGTATCGGATCAGTCCACGACGTATGATTCTCGCCGTGAAGGAACCGTGAATATTAGCTTTGAGGAAGGCCCGGCGTTGGGCGTATGGAAGAGGGTCGTCTTGGAGGGTAATGGGCGGTGGTTTACGCCCTGGTGGAGGTACAGAAGAAGGTAGCGTGGTGTCAGAGTTACTTTTATAACCTACACGCCATTTTCATTTCTGAAGTAGCTATTTGCATCCCTATTGGCTAATGTGAAGTGCAACGTGATGTCGTTACAGTCAGATATTTTAATAATAATCCGTCACCAACCCCAGCACAATAAAAGCACAAGAAAGTGTCTTGTCCAGATCGTATTCTTAACCGTCCGCACGGCAAGAACTTTCTTGAGGTCCACGGCTAGCACCGACAAATAGGAGTGCTATGTCTGTGAATTCTTATTCTTTCTTGAAGTCCAGGGCTAGCACCGACAAATAGGAGTGCTATGTCTGTGAATTCTTATTCTTTCTTGAAGTCCAGGGCTAGCACCGACAAATAGGAGTGCTATGTCTGTGAATTCTTATTCTTTCTTGAGGTCCAGGACTAGCACCGACAAATAGGAGTGCTATGTCTGTGAATTCTTTTATCTTTGTGAATATGACCACCGCGGGCAGGTAAAACAGCAAAATAGTATGATCCCTGGACCAATAAATATATTACTTTTGAGGTCCAGGGCTAGCACCGACGAATAGGAGTGCTACGTATCTTTGCCAATATGACTAGTTCCTAAGTACAGAGGTTGTAGCACTGAGCACCATTTGACAACATCCTTCCCTAGAAGGCCACGAGCGTGTAAACAAACGACAATCGTTACGCGGGTGTGAAAATCTTGACAGCCGGTCTACAGTTTTAATAAATTGATACTTACGACAATACGGGCTTAGCACAATGACATTTACTTTATGTGATAGCGACAGTGAATCTATGCATTTAATCTTGGTGACAGCACGCTGAATTGTCATGTTCCAACACATGTTTTCCATCGGTTTTTCGTTCGTAACTCACCAACGAACATGAAAATTTAAAATCCGGCTTCGAGTTGCACTTGGAACCCCCTCCGTCTACCTATGTTAAAAGTTTCAGGTCTCTGCGTGCCGTAGATTTGGCTGAGCATTGCGTACACGCACACAGGCAGACAGACACTTCATTTTTATTATTATAGATAATATTCTCAAAGAAAGTAAAGATAAACTAGCTAGAGAAAACAAAGGAAGGCCTATAAGAAATGAACGTCACAGAAAGCACCATATAATAAATCACGGAGCCTTTATAATATAAGTAACTAAGCACAAATTTCCGAGAAACCTAAAAAGGAAACTGGTGAGAAATGCCCAGAAGGACACAAGAAACAACACAGTAAATTCATTAAGAAATTTTTGAGGATGAGAAGGTAAAAGCTATCAAGCCAACTAACATGTCAATGCACTCTTTGAAAGGGACAAATTATTATTAATAATAATAATAATAATAATAATAATAATAATAATAATAATAAACAGTACTTGTTCTGGTAAAATTTTTGAAGGAAATTTCATAGAAAGTTGGACTTCAGATATCTTTTGAGAAGACCAAATTTATGACCAACATTGGAAATTCACCTGCAGAGTTCAATCAATCAATCAATCAATCAATCAATCAATCAATCAATCAATCAATCAATCAATCAATCAATCAATCAATCAATCAATCAATCAATCAATCAATCAATCAATCAATCAATCAATCAATCAATCACTAATAATCTGCATTCTCGGCAGTCGCCCAGGTGGCGGATTCCCTATCTGTGGTTTCCCTAGCCTTTTCTTAAATGAGTGCAAAGAAATTGGAAGTGTATTGACCATCCCCCTTCGTAAGTTATTCCAATCTCTAAATCCCCTTCCTATAAATGAATATTTGCCCAAATTTTTCCTCATGAATTCCAGCTTTATCTTCATATTGTGATTTTCCCTACTAAAGACACCATCCAAACTGATTTGTCTACTGATGTCATTCCATTCCTTCTCTCAACTGACAGCTCGGAATAAATCTAACAAACGAATTTTCAGTCTGTCAAACACACTGCAATTTCAATATAAATTATAACACTATAAACATACCTGTAAAAATACACACTATTATACAAAGAATGACATGTTTCGTTCTACAAGAACGTCCTCATATTCTATCATATCACTTAAAACACGTACAGTATTGCTCACGTTGCGTAAACTTGTCAATGATAGAGAGTTTAGTGATAACATGAACCAATAATGACAAAAAATAAATTTGCAAATCTATATATATAAAGTAACTTGTCCTAACTGACTGACTGACTGACTGACTGACTGATTCATCATCGCCGAGCCTAAACTACTGGACATAAAGGAATGAAATTTTGAGGATATATTCATATTAAAATGTAGGTGCTCGCTAAGAGAGGATTTTTGGATATTCCGTCGCTAAGGGGGTGAAAAGAGGGTGTGAAATTTTAAAATGAGTGTATCTATATCTCAAAACTTTAAAAGTTTACAGATATGAAAATTGGTATTTAGAATCATCTTTAAAAATAAGGAAACCCGTATTTTTTATTTTCAGAAAATCCCAATAGGATGGGTGAAAGAGGGTGAAAAAGGGGTTGAATGCCTTTTAATCAGGATACCGGTACTTATATCTCAGAAACCGCAGACATTATAGACCTGAAAATTGGAACTTTTGTTCGCTTTTAAAAATAAAGAAGCACGTATTTTTTTTTGTATTTGGAAAATCCAGTTAATGGGAGGGTGAAAAGGGGGGTGAATTTTTGAAATGAGTGCATCTATATCTCAAAACTTTTAAAGTTTACAGATGTAAAAATTGGTATTTAGAATGTTCATTAAAAATAAAGAAGCACGTATTTCTTTGTTTTCGGAAAATCCCAATAGAAGGCGTGAAGATAGGTAAAAAAGGGGTTGAATGCCTTTAAAGAGAATACTTATATCTCAGAAACTGAAGATATTACAGACCTGAAAATTAGTATTTGGGATCTCCTTTAAAAATAAAGAAGTATTTTTTGTTTTTGGAAAATACAATTCATGGTGGGGCTGAAAAGGGGGTGAAATTTTAAAATGAGTGTATCTATATCTCAAAACTTTTATAGCTTATAGATGTAAAAATTGGTATTTAGAATCCCCTTTTAAAATAAAGAAACACATATTTTTTTGTTTTCGGAAAATCCCAATAGGAAGGGTGGAAAAGGGTGAAAAACGGGTTGAATGCCTTTAATGTAGCTACTTATATTTCAGAACCTGAAGATATTACAGACCTGAAAACTGGTGTTTGAAATCTCCTTTAAAAATAAAGAAACACGTGTTTTTTTGGTTTCGGAAAATCCAGTTAATGGGGGGGGGTGAGAAGCGGGCGAATTTTTAAAATGAGTGTATCTATATCTCAAAACTTTTAAAGTGTATAGATGTAAAAATTGGTATTTAGAATCTTCTTTAAAAATAAAGAAACATGTATTTTTTTGGTTTTCGGAAAATCCCAATGGGAAGGGTGGAAAAGGGAGAAAAAAAGGTTGAATGCCTTTAATGAGGCTACTTATATTTCAGAACCTGGAGATATTACAGACCTGAAAATTGGTATTTGGGATCTACTTTAAAACTAAAGAAGCAGGTATTTTTTCGTTTTGGAAAATCCAAATAATGGGGGTGAAAAGGGGGGGTGATTTTTTAAAATAAGTGTATCTACAACTTTAAAAGTTTACAGATTTAAAAATTGGTATTTAGAATCTCCCTTAAAAATGAAGGAACACGTATTTTTTTGTTTTCTGTAAATCCCAATAGGAGGGGTTTAAAAGGGTGAATAATTGGTTGAATGCCTTTAATGAGGATACATATATCTCAGAAACTGAAGATATTACAGAACTGAGAATTTGTATATGGGATCTCCTTTAAAAGCAAAGAAACACGTATTTTTTTGCTTTTGGAAAATCCAATTAATGGCGGTTAAACAGGAGTGACAAATTGGGGTGAATTTTTTGAAAGACTATATCTACAGAATATCTGAGAAACGTAAAATGTTGTAGACGTAAAAAGTGTGTATTTGGAATCTCCTGTAAATGTAAAGAAACATAGGTGATTTGTTTTCGGAAACTCCACTTAAGGGGAACTAAAAGTGGTGAAATTTTAAAATGAGAATTTCTACAGTATATCTCAAAAAAGTTAACATGTGACAGAAGTGAAAAATTGTATTTTTTATCTTATTAAAAATAAAGAAACGTGTATTTTTAGTTTTCGAAAATACCACTTGGGTGGAGGGGGGGGGGTAAAATTGACTGAAGATAGTGTTGATTTCTTTTAATTAGGCTACTGATATCTCAAAAATGAAGATGTTACAGACGTGAAATTTGATATTTGGAATCTGCTTTAAAAAGTAAAGAAACGTGTATTCTCGGAAAATCCAATGGGGGGGGGGGGTGAAATTATTGAAAAATTAATTGACTTAATTGTATGAGAATACTTACATCTAATAAAAACTATATTTGTTTCAGGCGTGAAAATTGGTATTTGGATCTCCTTTAAAATCAAAGCAAAACGCGTTTTGGGGGGGAATAATCTTGGGGGGAGGGAGTAAAAGGAGTTGAATTCCTTTCATGAGGACACATAAATCAAAAACTGAAGAAGTTAGAGTCGTGATAATTGGTATTTAGAAGATCCTTTGCTGTTAAAGAAACGAGTTTGTTGCACGAAAATTCACTTGGGGGGGGGTGAAAGATGTGAAAAGGAAGTTAATTTTTATGGGGATACTTATATCTCAAAACTGAAGGTTATAGACGTGAACACTGGAGTTTGGAATCTCTTTTAAACATAAAGAAACACGCCTTCTTTTCTTTTTTGCGGGGGGGGGGAAACAAAAGACGGTGGGGTGTAAAGGGAGGTTAGACCAATTGATTTTGTACCGGGCGGTACACCTCCACTCCGCTAATTTAAAATGTGCGCCTGTTGAAACTCCTCTGCTGGAGGAAGTCTGAACTTTATTGACAGTATTAATTTTCTACCGTCTCAAAAGATGTCACCACGTGGAAAATTTTGAGTTTGTGAACTGTGTCATTTTTGATGTGTTTTTGTTTCGCTTGAAGTAAGAAGTGTGAACTTTCTCTTCTAGAGGACACTACTGAAGATCTACAATAGTGCAACCTAGTGCGGAGTCAAAGAACTATTTTTTTTTTGGAGAAAATTTAATTTCAAGAGTTTGTTCTTTGTTAAATTTTTTTCTATCATTGTTTAAGTTGGCAATATTTACCCCTTTCTTCCCCTTGTTATGAATGTATCCAATCCCGAATTTCTTCAATTAATTTCTATCCAATCAGATGTATCTTCCCCCAACTTGAATCTGTTGCGGGGTCCTATCCAATAAAGAGTTTGTGGGAGGGTGTTTTCTTTCCCCTAACGCCTAGAAACTTCCGCGAGAGTATTTAAACTGCTGATTTTTGGGTCTCTAGGCCACTTCTGTTCCATCTTTCAGTGTGTTAAGTACATAGCAGGGGGCGGGAAGCGCCTCTTTCTTCTCCAGCCGTTCAACACAAGGTAATGGCCGATTAATAACTTCTTTCTTTGCTAGCTCAGCAGTTTAACTTTCGGGGCGGGTTCTAAGCGTTCAACCATGTAACCTTTTCCTAAAATGTAACTTCCCTTTTCATCTATTCTCTTGTAAAACGACATATTGGGATAGAGAGTGCTAACCCTCTCGAGCTCCCACTCACATTGTCTTCAGGTGAACTTATTTTCTCGACCTATTTTTCGTTAATGTAAAACAAATTGTTCTTTTCTTAAGTCACCTCTTTAGCATGGGATTAGCCCTTGTATTAACGGCCTAGTGCCAAGTAGGTCTTAATCAAAGTGTATTAGGAGTGCAAGTTCGCCTCCTCTCAAATTGTTATTTTAGAGGTCATTTAATTAATCTGCTTTTCTTTTAATAGACCTCAGTAGATTGGGTATTTTAGCCCTGTGTTTATGTCCGTTGAGGACAACTTGAAGGTGGAGTTTGGTGTGGCCTGGGAGAGGCTTAAATTTTGAGAGCGAGTGGCTCTTTTGAAAATTCTGGGTTGTATGCCTCATGGAGGTTTTTCAGTGTAATTTGGAGCAAGGGCTCCTAGGTATGAATGGGGTTTTCTCCCCCTCTGTTAAAACTTGTGTTTGAGGTAAAACTGAGCTGATTGCCCAAGCATTGTGAAGTCAGGGCGCGAAGCCCAAATTCTGTAAATATTGTAACTAACCCCTTTTGAATTGCTACTTTGTACCTGCCATGCTTGTTATTTCTTTGTTTTCGAAAAGAAAATATAACCTTGTTAATTTTTAAATTAATTTTACATTGCACTATAATTTCGTAGCTTGAAACCCATTCACATCCGCACCTTCTTTCACCTCTACCTACCACGGAAAAGTCCGTAACAAGTGGTAGCAGAGCGTGGTTGAATGGGTCTCAATTTAGCCCCTTTTGACGGCTAAATATTGTTTGTTCCGAACTCTAACCATTTTCTCAGTTGCTGGAATTTTTTGACCTTTTCAAAATTGGTCTGTCATCATGCCCGGCCCTCGCGATGTTCTCCTTCTTAACTATTTGCGTAAGGAGGAGTTGATCTATGAATTAACTATCAGAAATGTGCAATCTGGAGGCACGGTTGCAATAGACACTAACAAGCTTAGAGAGTCCCTTGATTTGCCCATTTCCATCCCCAATTTGGGAGAGAAAGAAATTGACGACTCTCTTTCCACGATCACGGAGAATATTACTGGGCTAGCTTCTGTAGTTAGTTTTTTTGATGAAAATGATCCGTCTCCTAATCAAATTAAGCGTGTGCAAGGCAGGCTATATCATTTTTCGAATAGGGTTAACGATCTGTTGTCTCTAAAACTGAATGATGTTCAGAGGAAGGAAGCTAGTACGCTCCTGGAAAATATTTCCGAATTATCTAGTAAGGTCACTCAATTGTTAACTGGGAAAGTTCCTCCCAAATCTGATCAACCCACCATAGTAAATGCTGGTAGTGAGGAAGCGCCTCCCAAGGGAGAAGTTAATAGAATAACCGTTGCTGCTCAAACTATCCCTGCCCCATTGGACAACGAGTCTGACCGCCGTGCATCGCTGAGTAACATCCGTTCTGAATTAACTTCCTTGCCATTGAAACCTTTACCTACTATGTCACCCGGGTTTAGTAGCTTGCCTCATCCATTGGCAATGTTGCTCAGAGGTATATCTAAGTTTTCCGTTAATACCACCAGTGACGTAATTTCATTTTTAAGATTTCTAGTGGAATTTCAGGATCATGCCCTTGTTTTTTCTCTTTCTCCATGTCAAATCTTGCAAATTATCTATCCGTATGCTATTGGTATTCTCTCTGATAAAATCGTAAGAGCCATTGCCGAGCAATCATCTATTGAGGATTTCCATGCCCATTTGCTAGCTAACTTCATCCCTGCTAGGGCCAGGTCCTCCCTTATTCAGAAGTACTATTATCGTGTACAGCGCTTGGATGAAAACTTGGCTGATTTCATACAGGACATTAAGTTTTATACTAGGGTGTTTGCCCTTCATTTTCCTGAAGATCAGATTGTACAGGCTATTGTAGAGGGAATTTCACCTCCCTATAGGTCATATTTGTGTTTTGCGGCGTGCCCGCAAACTTTCTCGGAACTTGAAGCATTGGCCGTCTCAGCGGAAGGAGTTAGATACGCCGATTCTTTGCGTGTCGCGAAAGAACCCCCGCCTTCCATTAGTAATAATCGGCCTCCACCTCGCCGATCAGTCACCCCCCGTAAATGTTATGCTTGCGGGTCGCCTGACCATCTGCGCAATAAGTGTCCTCTGATCAAAACTAGTAGGGCAAATAATGGAGCTGGTTCATCACAAGGCTGTTTTAAATGTGGGGCTTTCTCACATATCGCAAAGAATTGTCCCAATTCGAATAGCACCCCCTCCTGCTCAACTTCTGGTGTAACTTCCAACAACAATCAAAAGTGACTAGTGGCTGCGGCTGAGTCAACTAATTCTGCTTCCCAAGGCTCAGCCCCTGGCAAAAAGGTCGAGAATTCAGGGAACGATAAGTCTTCGAATACATCTTTTGAATGCCCCAAAGAGTGCCTTAGGATTGCGGCGGACACCCCCGCACCTGTTCCTTTACTTAAGATTGAGTTAAATAACGAGCCTATAACAGCTCTCTTAGATTCAGGCAGTGTTTGTTCGATTATTTCGGCTGAATGGTATTCTAAATTGAAAGCTGTTTGTAAACTACCTGACTACGTCTCATCTCCTATTCAATATGTTTCGGCTAATTCATCTCCATTAGAAATTCTAGGTTCCGTACTGGTCAAAATTCGTATTTTTAAATTTACATGGAAAATTAAATTGTTTGTGGCTAAGCACCTGTCTTGCCCCATCATACTGGGAGCGGACTTTATTTCTCACACTGGTCTTGTGCTCGATCTTCAGAGTAAGTCGTGCACATTCAAATTTGCGTCCAATTGTAAAATTCCCTTGTTAAAGTGTAATTCTGTGTCATGTTCATCTATTTCGCCTACCCAGGATGAGATGTTGTTAGACCTTAGACATCTACCTGAGGAGCAGGCTGATAGTATTCGTAAATTATGTCAGTCATTTCCAGAGGTGTTCTCTGATACTCTTGGTGTTACTGACCTTATTGAATACAAAATTGAGGTCACGGATTCGATTCCTGTCCGTTTTCCACCTTATAGGCTATCTCCACCTAAAATGAAGGCTCTGAAAGAAATTATCGATCAGATGTTGAAGGATGGTATTATTAGGCCCTCTAAGTCGGCGTATTCATCGCCTATTTTTCTAGTCCCGAAACCCCAAGGAGGCTTCAGGCCTGTCATTGATTACAGGGCTCTCAATCGGAAGGTGGTGTTGCAATCTGTGCCCCTTCCTGACCTTCATTCTTGCTTTTCATGGTTTCGTAAGGCCAAGTTCTTCACTATCTTGGACTTGAATCAGGCCTATAATCAAATTCCCCTTGCCGAAGAGTCTAAACACCTTACAGCGTTTGCCACGGACTGGAATTTATACGAATACAACCGCGTGCCTTTCGGGCTCCCCACGGGGGCAGCTGTGCTCACTAGGCTACTAGATAGGGTCTTCTCCGACATCAAATTCGAGTACTTATATCACTACTTAGATGATGTCGTCGTATTTTCAGAGACCTTTGAAGAACATCTAGATCATTTGCGAGAAGTTCTCGATCGCCTTCGTAAGGCTGGGTTAACTGTTAAGTTGTCCAAGGTTGTCTTTGCTAAGCCCTCTATGTCATTCCTAGGGCATATTGTGTCACCCGATGGTGTAGCAGTCGATCATTCTAGAACACAGGCCATCCGTGATTTTAAACCTCCCAAGGACATTAAAGGTATCGCCAGGTTCATTGGTATGGTGAATTTCTTCAGGAAGTTCATTCCTAACTTTGCTAATAGAGCGGCGCCCTTAAACCTCCTTCGTAGGAAAGGTATCAAATTCGAGTGGGGACCTTCTCAACAAGCCGCTTTTGAAGATCTTAAATTAGCGCTTTGTAATGCCCCTGTCCTTGCTATGCCTGATTTCTCGAAGAAATTCATCGTCCAAACCGACGCGTCGTCGTCAGCAGTAGCTGCAGTCCTTCTTTAAGAGACTGAACTAGGGAGGCGACCTATCGCCTATGCCTCTAGGACCTTGTCGGCTCAAGAAGCCAAGTATTCCATCTATGAGCTCGAAGGTTTGGCAGTCTTATTCGCCTTAGAAAAGTTCCGTCTCTATCTGGAACACGTCAAATTCGACCTGGAGACAGATAATCAAGCATTAAGCTGGGTCTTAGGTAGGCCGCGTCGTACTGGTCGTATAGCCCGCTGGGCTATTCGTATTTCCGCCTTCCAGTTTGATGTTAGACATATCAGAGGTACCGAAAATGTTGTTGCTGATGGACTCAGCCGTATGTTTCATAACGACGTCGAGACCCACGAACCGGTCGACAGTTCATCACCTCCCGAGTCCATACTATCTGGTGTTAATGCCATCTTAACAGATGCTCCCATGCTTTTTAGGGATATTGAGAAATACCAACGTGAAGATCCGACGCTGGCTCCGATAATGGAAACCCTTTCTTCTGGGGAACATATTGTCCCTTATGTTCTGAGGAATGGTGTTCTATGTTGCCCATCGAGGCATGATAGGATGATGAAAGTTGTCGTTCCAGCTGTTCTTGTACCTATGATCTTCAAGTATTATCATGAGACCCCATTAGGAGGGCATCTTGGAATCTTTAAAACTCGTGAGAAGATTCGTGAAATGTTCATCTGGAAAGGTATGGACGGTGAAATCCGTGAACTTGTAAAAGCTTGTAAATCTTGTTTGCTCAGTAAACCCACCATGTCCACCAAGGTAGGCCTTTTGTCTTCGCATCAAGCGTCGCGCCCCATGGAACGGCTGTATATCGATTATGTAGGACCCTTCCCCCAGTCAAAGGGTAATGCTAACAAGTTCATCTTTGTGTGCGTAGATGGTTTTACCAGATTTTCTTGGTTATTTCCGACTAAGCTGGCTACCGCTCAGTCTTCCATTACCTGCTTAAATTCTATTTTTGCTTCTTTTGGTCCGTGTCAATATATTGTATCTGATAATGCTAAGGCTTTTACATCTAATTTATTTCGTAAATTCTGTTTTGATTTATCAATCTCTCATGTAACTACTTCTGCTTATTACCCTCAACCATCTCTGGCTGAAAGGGTTAACCGTAATCTCAGGTCAGCACTTATTGCCTATCATCATGAAGATCATTCCAGGTGGGACACGTCCCTGCATTGGATAGCTTTTGCTTTGAATTCGGCGGTTCATGAATCTCACAAGTTTACTCCAGCTTCTTTGATGTTCAAGTTTGTTCCCAACTCGCCGCTCTCTAACCTCTGGTCTCTGAATGACATTCTACCCGAGACAATAGATCCGGATAACATTAAAGATCTTTGGAAGAAGGCTAAAGCCAATCTTAAAGTGTCTCATGAAAAGGTTAGGGAAAGGTATGATCATGGACGGAGACCCACCACTTTGAAGGTAGGTGACCAGGTGATGGTCAAGAATTTTGTTCCCGCGGGCAAGCTTGCCCCCAGATTTCATGGGCCATGCATCATTCTCGATTTTCTCACTCCGGTTACATTGTTAGTAAGCAATCCAGCCACCGAGAGGATATTTAGGGTTCACCTGTCACAGGTGAAACCAGTGTAAATTTTGTGTCAACTTGCTTCATATAATTTGAAAGGAATATGAAGGTTATATTTTTTTTTTTGAGTTCAACTTTTAAGGCATTCTGCTCCTTCTATTTTATTTTATATGTAAGCATTTCTTGTAAACCTCCCTGATTGTTAAACTGCCATCCTGTCCTTGCCTCGGCCATTACCACGCTCCCGTCTCCTGCTTCAATACACACAGTGGCATAATTTATGCCATGGATATTTGCACGCCGCTGGCCCCTCAACCTCTCCACAAGCCTGTACCCTCAAAAAAGATGATGGTCCAACACAATTCTGCCGCCAAGCTTTAATGTTTCAGTGCCCCCGCAGCCGCGCGGCGCCGTGCAGCAACTGGAGCTGAGGACGGGCCCCCTCGGCCCCAGCGAGGACGACGTGTGCACGGCGAGCCGGAGCTCTCCTCCCGGCCAAGGCTGATGTGCGGCGCACGACCTGCTACTTGCCCGCAGCCTGTATATGTTCACCGCGGGCGCGGCGTGCTTCAACACCTCTGCTCCCCTCATAGTGCGGGCGAGCGGTATCTCAGGGTACTTGAGGGGTCCGAGCGACCTTCTTTGGACGCAAGCAGCAACGGCCGGTCTGGCCATCCCACTTCATCTCCATCTACTACATGAACAGATACCATAAGTAATGACTACACTTGGGAATTCAACTGCAATATTTGGTGGACCTTGAAATTTTTTTTTCTTCACTTTCAAGTATAAAAAGTTATCTTCAGAAATTCAACTTCTACAAATATAAAGACTTTACTTCATCTGCAACAACAAATTTTGAAACCAAACCAACCCCAAATTAAGAAAATCTTATAAATTTTTTGGCAATCAATCTTCATACCCACAGCATAACTTGGACCTTGTTTCAAACTGATTTCATGTGTCATCCCTGGAGGAACTTTTGGGGGGGGGGGAGGTCTGTACCGGGCGGTACACCTCCACTCCGCTAATTTAAAATGTGCGCCTGTTGAAACTCCTCTGCTGGAGGAAGTCTGAACTTTATTGACAGTATTAATTTTCTACCGTCTCAAAAGATGTCACCACGTGGAAAATTTTGAGTTTTTGAACTGTGTCATTTTTGATGTGTTTTTGTTTCGCTTGAAGTAAGAAGTGTGAACTTTCTCTTCTAGAGGACACTACTGAAGATCTACAATAGTGCAACCTAGTGCGGAGTCAAAGAACTATTTTTTTTGGAGAAAATTTAATTTCAAGAGTTTGTTCTTTGTTAAATTTTTTTCTATCATTGTTTAAGTTGGCAATATTTACCCCTTTCTTCCCCTTGTTATGAATGTATCCAATCCCGAATTTCTTCAATTAATTTCTATCCAATCAGATGTATCTTCCCCCAACTTGAATCTGTTGCGGGGTCCTATCCAATAAAGAGTTTGTGGGAGGGTGTTTTCTTTCCCCTAACGCCTAGAAACTTCCGCGAGAGTATTTAAACTGCTGATTTTTGGGTCTCTAGGCCACTTCTGTTCCATCTTTCAGTGTGTTAAGTACATAGCAGGGGGCGGGAAGCGCCTCTTTCTTCTCCAGCCGTTCAACACAAGGTAATGGCCGATTAATAACTTCTTTCTTTGCTAGCTCAGCAGTTTAACTTTCGGGGCGGGTTCTAAGCGTTCAACCATGTAACCTTTTCCTAAAATGTAACTTCCCTTTTCATCTATTCTCTTGTAAAACGACATATTGGGATAGAGAGTGCTAACCCTCTCGAGCTCCCACTCACATTGTCTTCAGGTGAACTTATTTTCTCGACCTATTTTTCGTTAATGTAAAACAAATTGTTCTTTTCTTAAGTCACCTCTTTAGCATGGGATTAGCCCTTGTATTAACGGCCTAGTGCCAAGTAGGTCTTAATCAAAGTGTATTAGGAGTGCAAGTTCGCCTCCTCTCAAATTGTTATTTTAGAGGTCATTTAAATAACCTGCTTTTCTTTTAATAGACCTCAGTAGATTGGGTATTTTACCCCTGTGTTTATGTCCGTTGAGGACAACTTGAAGGTGGAGTTTGGTGTGGCCTGGGAGAGGCTTAAATTTTGAGAGCGAGTGGCTCTTTTGAAAATTCTGGGTTGTATGCCTCATGGAGGTTTTTCAGTGTAATTTGGAGCAAGGGCTCCTAGGTATGAATGGGGTTTTCTCCCCCTCTGTTAAAACTTGTGTTTGAGGTAAAACTGAGCTGATTGCCCAAGCATTGTGAAGTCAGTGCGCGAAGCCCAAATTCTGTAAATATTGTAACTAACCCCTTTTGAATTGCTACTTTGTACCTGCCATGCTTGTTATTTCTTTGTTTTCGAAAAGAAAATATAACCTTGTTAATTTTTAAATTAATTTTACATTGCACTATAATTTCGTAGCTTGAAACCCATTCACACCTGCACCTTCTTTCACCTCTACCTACCACGGAAAACACCGTAACAGATTTTACTGTTTAATCATTCCATTCCTGACCCTGTCGAATGACTGGAAACAGGCTGTGGATTTTCGATGTACTTATTCTGATCATAAACCGATCATTTTTAATCTTTCCTGGGTTCGTTTTCAAAAGCCATTTTTCCTTGGGAGAACGTTCTTATATTACAGTAGATTCTCCTGGCATAAAAATAAAAATTAAAATCATTTGAAATAAACGATAGGAATGAGATTGACTGTCCAATTGTTCACCTCTATAATAAGGTAAATAATGCACGGAAGTATGTCATTCGTATCGCCAGAAATGCCGCGTACTTGCCTACGCGCGACAATGGTGCTGGTCACAATGTCAAAAATGACAATCGCAGCAGATGGAATTTACCGCCAATTAGCGGTCTTGCATCTTGCTGTGGGGTCCAGAACATCTATAATAATAATAATAATAATAATAATAATAATAATAATAATAATAATAATAATAATAATAATAATAATAATAATAATAATAATCTGGACCGTCGTCAAATGTGCGGACCGCGCTGGAAACGGGTCTGGACGGTTAATGACTACAAATGCAGTCCGGCCGCGGGTTCAGTACTGCCAAGGCACCCAAGAAGACACCTCGCCGAATCTCCTCAAGAATTTGATCCATATTAAAAATACTTATAGGAAAAGATGGCAAACATTTAGGGACCGAACTGACCGGGTGGAATACGTGGTCCTAGCCCGGGAAGTACGAAATCGATTGCTGGAAAGAAAGATTGAAAAATGGGAGGGAACTTGCCGTAATCTCTCAGAAAACGAGTCAGATCTCGAATTTTGACGGATTATATATACATCGATATCCATTCAATTATAAATTTCAGTATAATACCGTAGCGAAGCACGGGTATCTTGCTAGTATTAATATAATGAGAAACTTACGTACTTATCCAGACTGGCGACTAAGTACGTTGTCACCAAACACTATTTAAGACTGAAATTATATTAATTATTGTCTGTAGTAAATTCCCCAAAACCTTTTCAATACCAGCTGCTTTTCTATAAATGAATATTTGCCCCAATTTTTCCTCTTGAATTCCAGCTTAATCTTCATATTGTGATTTTCCCTACTAAAGACACCATCCAAACTTATTCGTCTACTAATGTCATTCCATTCCATCTCTCCACTGTCAGCTCTTACTGTAAATGTCACTGTTATTATAGGTAAACATTAATACTTCTTTAGTATTACTCACATCCCCTATTTGGACATTATCCTTGTAACCAACAATCTTTACATACTGCTGACTGAATACTTCTGCCTTTTGAAGATCCTCGCATACACACTCCCCCCTTCATTAATGATTCCTGGAATGTCTTTCTTGGAACCTGTTTCTGCCTTAAAGTACCTGTACATTCCCTTCCATTTTTCATTAAAATTTGTATGACCGCCAATTGTGCTTGCCATCATGTTATCCTTAGCTGACTTCTTTGCTAGATGCAGTTTCCTAGTAAGTTCCTTCAATTTCTCATTTCTTTCAAACCTCCTTCTTAGTCTCTTTGCTTCTCCGTTATAATATAGTGGATCTTTACCATTTCTTACCACCTTTAAAGGTACAGATCTAGTTTCACATTCCTCAACAATTGCTTTAAACCCATCCCAGAGTCTGTTTACATTTTTATTTATCGTTTTCCACTGATCATAGTTACTTTTTTAAACTTCCTCATGCCTGTTTTATCGGCCATATGTTTTTTTTTTTTTGCAAGCTGCTTTACGTCGCACCGACACAGCGGCCATATGGTACTGACAAATATTCCTAATGTTAATATCCTCCTTTCTTTCACATTTATTTTAACTGCAACAAAAACGGCTTCGTGATCACTAATACCGTCTATTACTTCGGTTTTCCTGTAGAGCTCATCTGGTTTTATCAGCACCACATCCAAAATATTCTTCCCTCTAGTTGATTCCATCACTTTCTGAATCAGCTGCCCTTCCCATATTAACATATTTGCCATTTGTTGGTCATGCTTTCTGTCGTTCGCATTACCTTCCCAATTGATATTTGGTAAAATGAGATCACCCGCTACTATCACATTCCTTTCCATATCGTTTCCCACATAGCTGCTTATCTTATCAAATAATTCTGAATCAGCGTCAGCGCTACAGATTTCCGGTCTGTACACTCCAAAGACATCAAGTTACCTATTATCTGTAGAGATTAGCCTTACACCTAGAATGTCATGTTTGTCATCTTTAACTTCTTCGTACCTTACAAATTCTTCTTTCACCAGAACGAATACTCTCCCCCCGCCCCACTACCATTCCTATCCTATCTCTACGATACACACTCCAGTTCCGTGAGAATATTTCTGCATCCATTATATCATTTCTCAGCCATTATTCATCTCCTATTACAATATCTGATGAGTGTATATCTATTAAATTACCTAATTCTATTCCTTTCTTTACAATACTTCTACAGTTCAGCACTAATATTTTTATGTCATCCCTACTTGATTTCCGGTTCCCTGTTCCCTTATCACCGCTCCCTAGGCCATCCCGTTTCCCTAAATGTACCTCCCTATAACTCTTCTAAACAAATTTCCTAACTTATATGTACCACTGCAGTTTAAGCGAAGGCCATCTGAGCGCTGATCCCTATCTCCTATCCACCCATTAGGCTCTATAAATCTCGCTCCCAGTTTCCTACATACCCACTCCATAGTCTCATTTAAATCCTTAATCACCTTCCAGTTAGTATTCCACTGATAACAATCTCCGCTTCCTTAAACTTCACCCGTGCTTCACCTGTGTTAATAACATATTTTGAAAAAAAACCGACACGGTAGAAAGTTTAAGTTATTGGGGAGGTAATTCAGATTAATGGTCTAGACAAAGAAGGAAATAAATCAAGAGCAAGGAAAATGGAACAAGCTTACCAACTGACCAACTAAAATCAGGCACTACAACACCGTAATTAAACCAGAATGTCTCTATGCTACAGAGCGTATGTATGTTCTCCATGAAAGCAGGAGAAATATAAGAGGTAGAGAAAAGGGAAAGGAAAATTCTAAGAAAAATCGGGGGCCCATTAAAGAGTGAAAATGGGGAGTTCAGACACAGGAAGAATGAAGACCTTTACAAAAATAAAGAAAGTGAAAAATATCTGATACGATCAGGAAGAAGATAGTTAAGTTCTTTGGTCACATAATGAGGATGGATAATGAGAGGCTCACAAAACAAATTTTTAATCAAGAGTAAGATAGCAAACAGTGGAGGCAAAATGTAAAGAGAAATATGACAGATGTGGTAATAACTACAGATATAATACAGGACAGAACAAATATTAGGAGATTTATACAAAACTTCAAGGTTTTCCAGGAGAAGGAAAAGAAGGAACGGAATAACATCTGGACAGAAGAGAGGGGGAAGAAACACAATGAAATAATGAAGAACTATTGGAAAGCAAGAAAGGAAGCAGGAAACAAACGGAAATGAATGCAGTGGGTTATTTTACAAGGGGCTAAAATTCTTATTCTTCTTCCTCTTTCGATTCGGCCGTCGAAGGACCACGTAATTTCAACTGTGTCTTGTTGCACCGAGCTTTAACATCCTTCCAGTACTTTCGCATTAGCTCTCGATGACGTTGCTTCATTTCTTCAGTGCACTTCTTGCCTGTTGGAAGCTTAGGTTATTCTTGGAAACGTCAGTGTCTTGTTAGTTTCTGTTTAAGTGGGGCACGTTCCCAGATATCGTTGTCTGTCATTTCCACTTCTTTTAAATCTTTGTCCATCTCAGTGAACCAAGCTCCCTTGGTTTTCTTTTCGAGAAAGTAGGTGAAAATCCTATTCGTCAATCGCATTGGGTTCATTCTTGTTATATGGCAGTTTAAGGTGAAAATGAAAGTCCACAGCCTGTTTCCAGCCATTCGACCGGGTCAGGAATGGAATGAACGAAGCCCCATCTTGCGGCGAGGATAGAAATTGTGCTGGCTGCCGACTGGGGCAATGATTAATGAATGACAGATGAAATGAAATGATATTGGAGAGTGTTGCTGGAATGAAATATGTCAGGGAAAGCGGAGTATGTGGAGAAAAACCTGTCCTGCCTCCACTTAGTCCAGCACAAATCTCACATGGACTGACCGGGATTTGAATCACGGAACCCAGCGGTGAGAGGCCGGCGCTCTGCCGCCTGAGCCATGGAGGCTTCAGGCAGTAATAGGTAATTCTCGTTTTCCCATGGTGTCAGTTTTTTTTTCCACATGGGTGTAAAGTTCGTGGTTTTGCCGTCTCCTATATTCCCCGTTTTCTTGTACTAGAACCCAGACTTTTCTTAGAATTTTCCTTTCCTTCACTTCCAGTTTCTCTATTAGTCCCTTCCGATACATTGCAAGGCACTCTGCAGCGTACAAGGCCTCTGGACGGATGGCTCTTTGGTAATGTCTTAACTTGGCATTTGTAGACATGGATTTCTTCTTGTAAATGACCTTTGTTAGATTATATGCCATTTCCATTTTCCTGATTCGTGACTCGAAAGCTGCCTTCTCACAGAGATTGTGGTCTATCCACTCACCCAAATATTTGAAGGCTTTTGTGTGCTTGATTTTTCCCTGTCCTACATCTAGCTCTTTGGGCGCTTGCTTGATATTAGTGATGAATGCTGTTTTCATGGTCCTAAGATTATTATTATTATTATTATTATTATTATTATTATTATTATTTACAACGGTCCAGCTGCTTGGCTAAATGATCATCGTGCTGGCCTTCAGTTCAGAGGGCCCTGGGTTCGATTCCCGGCCGGGTCAAGGATTTTAACTGCGTCTGGTTAATTCTTCAGTATCGGATATTGGGTGTTCGTGTTCGTCTCAATACGCTTCTCTTCGTCTTCATACAACACGCCACACTACTAACCACTACAGTGGCGCACACATCTTTTCACAAAGGGTTGGTGTCAGGAAGGGCATCCGGCCTTAAAACTGAGCCAGATACCCTCCGAGTGCCAACCCCAATACAGAGGGAAAATTCCAGGATGTAGAAGATCACAGCAACAGTGAAAAGTGAGTCGCATTCTCTTTAGTGCATGTATGCCGTTATTCACATTGGGTTGGGCAGACCGCAACAGTCAGCTGTTCTGAAACATTACCAGCTTGAGGTGTAGTGTTACGATACTCCCTGCCAGCATACGACACATGGAACTGTAACTGCGCGTAAGAGATACAGATACTCACATAAATATTCGGTCACTCTGATTTTTGACACACATTCATTGGTTAGTTATTCTTTCACTATAATTATAACGTATAATACAACGAAGCATGTAGAAAAACCTAATAACGCGTTCTACAAACATTGTGATGTAAGTCAAACTCTTCTGACAGTCATTAGTACGCCATCTGTCCTATATAAAAAGCAATAATTCCAGTGCCACCTCAAAAATATTCGGCCACTATACAAAAAGCAATATAAACTCGCATAATTCACAACCCTATTAACACATTCAGTACTTTTTAGGTCACCTTGATGTTTTATGACCTCTTCGATTCGGCATTCTGTCAATAATTGTTTTTATATAATCAGGACTTAATGCCGCCCATTCTTGTAGCAGTCTTCTCTTCAAGTCTGTGAGGGAACTTGGTGGCCGCAATTGCAAAGCTGCTTTCATTTGGCGTCCCACATTCTCGATGGGGTTCTGGTCGGGTGATTGTGGTGGAGTCTCCAAAATCTTTGGGTAGTTGTACAGAAACCACTCTCTGGCAAGGTACGACTTGTGCTTGGGGTCGTTATCTTGGTAAAACTTAAAAAGTACGCTGTATATCAAATTGTTCCTCAGATTGTCGCAAATTGTTTTTGAGTATAGCCAAACGGTCCTCTTTTGTCAAAGTATGTTCTAAGAAACTCAGTGCACCAACCCCGTTCGATACAACACATCCCCACACCATCGCATAACCCCCACCATGTTTTACCGTTGCTTGTAAATTGCTTGTTTTCAATTTATCGTTACCTTTCCGAGACGCCAATTGCTTTCCATCGGACCCAATGACGTTGAACTTTGTCTCATCAACAAATAACACATCCTCCTACCAATCACTGGGTTTGCTTACGTAGGTTTTTGCGAACTCTAGCCGTATCTTTTTATTTACCGCACTAATGTATGCTTTCCTCCTAGCTCTTCTCCCAAAGAACTCATTCCTTCGCAGTGCTCTTCGCATCACTTCAGTACCCACTTTCTTTCCACACTCCTCTAAAACAGCTCCTGCCTGTTTCGTGGCACTAATTGTCGGATTTCGTTTCACATTCTGAAGCACACACCACTACTCTCGTTCTGTCAGCCTTCTTTGTCTGCCTGTCTGGGGAACTCAACCAATTCTGTCTTCGTTCTGAATAGCCTTATTGTACCTACGACTGTTGTTCTGCTTATGCTAAGCATCTGCCATATCTTTCTAGCGAATTACCTCGAGCATGATGGAATATCACGAGCTGGCATTCTTCAAACGTGGTATTATGTTGACTTTCGCACCTCATTTGATAACAATCCGCAACACTGCAGCAAATGACTTCGGCACGACGTGTCTTCCGACACCGCACTACTGAACTGAACGTTTTCTCTGTCAACGAACATAGCGACAATCCCGGCCTTTCCGGGTGACCGAATATATTTGAGGCGTTTCATTTCACCCATGTGAGCAACGTCCTTTCTTTTACAGCATACTGTACATCAAAGCCCTGTGATTCCTCTTCGAGATAAGCAAACACATGTAGTTCCATTAATTAGACACATTTAGTTTCACATTCTGCTCATGGTTGCGTTATTGTCATCACTTTTTCGCGGATTTTATCCGTGGCCGAATATTTATGGGAGTGACTGTAACTTCGTGAGGCAACATGGCATGCTCCGCGTCAGCCGGAAAATACTTCTACCGGACATGCTGTGTGTATAGTTACGATCAGCATAAAACTGTACGGAACGTGAAGGAACAGTGGGAACACTGAAATTCGCGCCCGATAATCACGTTCAAAGGTTACTTTTAGATTAAAATTGTGCAGCCTTTTTTTCTAGGGGCTTTACGTCGCACCGACACAGATAGGTCTTATGGTGACGATGGGATAGGAAAGGCCTAGGAGTTGGAAAGGAGTGGCCGTGGCCTTAATTAATTAATTAATTGCCTGGTGTGAAAATGTGAAACCACGGAAAACCATCTTCAGGGCTGCCGACAGTAGGATTCGAACCCACTATCTCCCGGATGCAAGCTCACAGCCGCGCGCAATTTTACAGTCAGTATGAAATACACATATATCATTGTTACAGCGGCAGTACAGGTGTTTACAAGTAACTATTCTAAGGGAATTTTCACTCATTGAAATGTATCGGCCTGCATTGTGAGCAAATCGGGCTAAAAAGAGAAAAAAACTTCACGGCATATGGAAAAGCAGTCGGAACTTTGAAATACGCACCCAAAAATAATCATGTTGCTTTTAGGATAAGAATGTTTTCATTCATTATGAAATACAAATGTCACAATAATTACACCGACAGTAGATGTGTTTACAAATACCACAAAAAGAACTCCGGTGTGACCTTTTGCAAAGTTTACCGTCTTTTGTACGGTATGAAGTATGTTACTAGGCTTCAATGAAAACACTTTATAGAACAGTTGAAAACAAAACAGAACACGTTAAGTGATCCGCCAGAGGCCGATACAACGGCGCTCACAGAACAAAGAGGATATGACAGAACACTCCAGCACGTGATGGCACACAGTCAGCTAGTAGGCGAAGGGCAGTGCATACTGGCGCTTTTGACGGGACACCGAGTCATTTGTCTCGGTCTCGCTTGAGAATGTTTCGAAAACAACTGATACTCGGTGTTCCGAAACAACGGAACATAATTATGCACTGGCACAGTGTGCCGAAACAGGGACATAGTGCCCAATCCAATAATTCACAGAGTGCCAACCTGCGTTCATTGCCGTCTTACAATTGAAGTGACGAGAGCGCTAGCCTTCAAGTTCTGGATGCAAAGAGCTATAGACACAGGCTTGTGGTAAAAAGAGAGCAAGAAACACCAACAGCTGTTTTAGACAACACTGTTGTACGAGTATATCATGAAAACGAGGTTTACATCTAAAAAATATGTTATATTGCTATTATTTTCATTGTTGCCATTGAGCAGTTGGTTGGAATCATGTGAAGTTGTTACTTACGTCATTTCCGGATATCATCTGAGATCTCGTACTCTCCTCACTCCGTCGAGTCTACTAACAAACTAATGATAAAAAACAAGTAAAAGATTCTCAATACTTTTATTGCTGCGCTGTCACCATTCGTACCAGTTGTTATCAGAAGTGATAAGCCATAATCTCACAGTACTCAATCAGCACAACTTAATTCTTTCTTTTTTGGCCAGTACGAATTCGCTATCAACCGTGTCTCCGCAGAAAAGAAATCTCTGCGGAACGAAACCTTCAGACTCGACTTCTTAAGTGGAAACCCTAAAAATGTTACAATTGTTCACCTGAATTCACTTAATCCTACCTAGTTGTCCCTTAACTACAAGCGTGCAAATGACCGCGGTATTTGTATCTAATAATAATAGCAATAAAATAATGTGGTTTTCCGTCAGCGTTTGTAGCGCGTACACTAGGAGCAGGTACTACTATGTGATCCACCATCTTCATTCGAATCGGTTCGGAGGTATGTTCGAGGGATTATAGGTGTGTGTATGTAGGGGTGGGGGTGGGGGTGGGGAGGGGGTGCTACAGTATACTCCGGCACGTTCATATAAACCTAAGTACAACACTCTGGGTACGAAAAAAATAAAAGCACAGAGATGAGTGAACTCCAACAGAGCGACTGAGTGAATGTACTCCAGCACGGAGGTGGTGGTGGTGATTATTGTTTTAAGAGGAAGTAAAATTGGGCGACCATCCTCTATACAACACTAATCAGGGAAAAATTGGAAGGCATCCGACTCATCGAAAAATGAAGATATCGGCCAATGAAGACAAGAGCCACGAAGGGCGTGAAAATGAAAGACTGCCCAAACCTCCGTACATAATATCGTCCGGGTCGGAAAAGTACAAGGGCTGATCAACAAATACTGAGACTGGTTTATTTCACAGATGTTTATTACTCCATTTCAATGTTTACATGATATTTTTCAAAGTAGTATCCTCCTACTTCAATACACTTTTCATAGCGTCTCTGCTAGTCCTTGATCACATGCTGCAGACCATTCTTTATCAGGTCCTTGAGAATCGCCTCACTTTTCTTGAGAACTGCTTCAGAGTTCTCAAATCAAATGCCCCTAAGCTTTGCCTTTAGTGATGGGAATTAAAAAAAGTCAGAGGGTGCAAGATCAAGACATAAGGTGGATGTGGTACACAGGTAATGTTGAATCGAGCCAGAAACTGCATGACGTGATTTGCGACATGAGGCCGTGCCTTGTCATGATGAAGTCGCCACCCAGTCCGAGAAAGCTCTGGTCGTTTCTTTGAAATGTGCTTCCTCAGTGTAGCCAATACTGACGTGTAGCATGCTGCTTGCGCTGTACTGCTCCATTGTCTGGCATGCGAAATACACGAAGCGACTACACAATAGAGCATTACTACCAACCTACCGATACGAGAGTGCTGCCGCCTACGGACATTATACATAAAAACCCGCTATTTTCAAATATTTATGTTACAGATGGAAAACTAACACGGAAGCTACAGTAAAAAATCAGTCTCAGTCTTTGTTGATCAGCCTACGTAAAAGTATTGACCAAGGGAGGTCGGATATAATACATGAAGGTGAACAGCCTGGCACAAGTAAATTGAAGCAATGCCAGGACTTAGCTAAGGGCCCCGTGGCTGTCACCCATGCTCCCAAGTTGAGAGCCCCTGAAGCCCCTTTTAGTCATCTCTTACGACAGGCAGGCGATACCGTGGGTGTTATTTTACCACCCCCAACCACAAGGAGACAGGGAGACTGAGTGTTCTGCATCACGGAGACTCTAGCACAGAGGCTGTGTACTCCAGCACAGAGAATGAGTGTACTCTAGCACTGATACTTCATAAACTGCTGCACAGAGACTGAGTGTACTCCATCACGGAGCAGGGGTGGCCGTACCTTATGTGCTGAAGTGCTGCAGCACATTGCCTATTTGAAAAATAAATTACTTTAAAAATATTATCTACAATCAAATACAGTACATTGAAAAAGACGTTAGCCAAAGAATAGGAAATTATTCAACTCCCCTCACAACCAAGTAACTACTCGTGTGCTCCACGCCGGGTGGCTGTGCGATCACAGCTCAGCGAGAATTTCTAAGCTTTTAGCCAGAAACCAGGAACTCTGCCTTTTGCGCATGCGTGCCCAACTTGTCCGATAGGCTGTGGAAACAACAGCCATGACATCACTTCACAGCGATTCTTCGTTCGACCACAGAGAGGCAGCACTTGCATTACGACCGATATGAGAATGTGGCAAGTGGCACCCTCTTGACTCAGCGGTAGTATTTAAAGACCCACCAGGTCTTTTAATACCAAAGAGGATAAAATACTACCAACTTGCCTATTCCATAGCCACGTTTGTAAATCGATTAACTATAAACATTGTACTTTTTATGTTGTCAAAATAAGGACATGATATTGTGATTTTCTTTAATTAAAAATATCTAGTTTATAAATGTCACCATAGAAACATAACATGCCATTTTTCATTACGACGTTGCTCGTTTTATTTCAATGATGTTGGTAACATTGGGAAGTTCTGTTTTTGCAGGCTCACACCAACTGTTTGAGTTCGTGAATATTTTGCCATTACAGGTGCTATTGTGTGTTTAATTATATATTTTTATATGAGGAATGTGTATATGTGTTGGGTTCTTTGCGTGTTTGTTCGGTGTGGAAAACTCAGTGGAGAGCATCTTGAAAACCACATACCGGTATGTCTGTAAATATTTTTATTTTTGTAGGGGGGATGGGTTACAGCACACAACCTTTTTTTCTGCACCGGCCGCCACTGTCACGGAGACTTCATAAACTCCAGCACAGAGACAATTTGTACTCCAGCACAGGGCTTGAGTGTGAGTGTACTGCAGCACAGAGACTTCATAAACTCCACCACAGAGGCTGAGTGTATTCCAGCACAGGGACTGAATGTATCGAGCCGAGAGACTGCGTATACATATAGGGAGCTATCTGGTAATAAAGTCTTCGAGCAATATCAATAATAGTAAAATGACGGTTATAATGATGGAAGGTGGTAGTAAAAATGTCTTCTGATATGTGAATAATGGTTAATAGACGATTATGATGATGAGTATACGAATGAATTTTCGAATATATCATCACAAATGAATGCTGATTATAGAATTCCGCGTGTACAAGCGCACTGTAAATTATTGTATGCCCCCCATGTGGGTAGAATAGCACCCACCGTATCACCTGCGTGTCGTAAGAGTAGTAGTGGTGATTATTGTTTTAAGAGGAAGTAAACTCGGCAACCATCCTCTACTGACACTAATCAGTGGGGAAAATGGAAAGGATCCGACACTTCTAAAAATAAAGGTATCGGCCAAAGAAAGACAAGGGCCATGAAGGGAGTGAAAATGAAAGACTCCCTTGCCTCGACGCCTAATATCGTCGGGGTCGGAAAAGGACAGAGTTGACCAAGGGAGGTCGGATAGAATAGATAAAAGTGAGGAGCCTGGCACAAGTAAGTGGAAGCAATGCCAGGACTCAGCTGAGGGCCCCGTGGTGGCCAATCCACGCTCCCAAGTTAAGAACCCTGGAGCCCTTTTAGTTGCCTCTTACGACAGGCAGGCGATACCATGGATGTATAGGTAACAATTTTCAAGGAACACAATATACTTTCGGTATATATTTTTCAGTCCGCCTCTGTGGTGTAGTGGTTAGCGTGATTAGCTGCCACCCCCGGAGGTCCGGGTTCGATTCCCGGCTCTGCCACGAAATTTGAAAAGTGGTACGAGGGCTGGAACGGGGTCCACTCAGCCTCGGGAGGTCAACTGAGTAGAGGTGGGTTCGATTCCCACCTCAGCCATCCTGGAAGTGGTTTTCCGTGGTTTCCCACTTCTCCTCCAGGCAAATGCCGGGATGGTACCTAACTTAAGGCCACGGCCGCTTCCTTCCCTCTTCCTTGTCTATCCCTTCCAATCTTCCCATCCTTCCTCAAGGCCCTTGTTCAGCATAGCAGGTGATGCCACCTGGGCGAGGTATTGGTCATTTTCCCCAGTTGTATCCCCCTACCAAGAGTCTGAAGCTCCAGGACACTGCCCTTGAGGCGGTAGAGGTGGGATCCCTCGCTGAGTCCGAGGGAAAAACCGAACCTGGAGGGTAAACAGATGATGATGATGATGATGATGATGATGATATATTTTTCAAAGAAACTGGAAGCAACATGTTCATGAAACTTTCATGTGGAGGCAAGCAAAAGTGGAAAAGTGATGAGAGCGCAATACCTTTCTTAACTTCAGCCCTTGGTGAACATATGCGGTAAGTGAAAACCTATAGATGTGTGATTCCTGGCCAGGTCAAACTTAAGATATTGCTACTGGAAACAACAAAATATTGCCAACCTCGTGATGTGCATACTACTTCTTTCAGCATTATAAGCTTTATATATATGAAGTATCGCTGATTTTTAAAAACTACAAGTAAGGCTACATGATCGGCACTTTCTCAGTAGAAATCACTATGTGATATACAATAGATTTTCTGCACCGAAGTGCAAGCCTATGTTGCAATATGCTTGGCAAAATGTAGATTATGGCATTGATATACGCATATAATCATTTGAAACTGTAATTGTGTATGTTGTTTTGAGTGCTCAGTCTGGAGGCTGGTTTAAACCTCAAGAGCTCCGCCATCAGCCGTCATAGGTGGCCCAGGCGTCACTGAAGAAGCGTAATAGGGAAATGAAGAGTGACGTACGGTACTTTCCCGTTGCTTTCCTCGCTGAGTCAGAAGTTGTTATTACATCTCAGTCTGCCAAACCCACTGAAATTTCCGCACCATGAGCGACATTTTCTCGCCATTCATAAAGCTGCATAAGGAATGGTATTACTAGCATCGCTCATACCTGTCACTTTTTTCGAGCCCACACCAGAAGACATAGCGCACTGTAAACGCTAGGTCTTGCCAGCACTGGCATATAGGGTGGGTTATGATACAGGACTGCTTAAATGAAGTGATCTTGAATGTACAAATGCGGTTTTAGTGAGATGTGTATATTGTTCTCTTCCACTTGGCTTTAACCATTTCAAGGAAAACCTACGTCTGCACTTCGAAGATGAATTGCAGCACTATCAGGTCAGTATAAGAAATGTGTTTTTTTATGCGTCGTAATAACTTTAAGCAGAGAATGCGTGGCAATGTTGAAGGAAAGTGTAACATTATATTCGTAGCATTTAATTATGTGCATTTTCCTCGTATTATATTGATGAAAACCTACATCCTGTTTTCCAATCAGTGACCGGAAAGCCCCCATCTATCGGCGAGGATAGGAATTGTGCCGGCTGCCGAGGCCTGTCGCACTCCTCTGAACCAAACGAAACCCCATGGGCACTGCAGTCCTTGAAGAGCCTTGGCCTACCAAGCGACCGCTGCTCAGCCCGAAGGCCAGCAGATTACGAGGTGTCGTGTGGTCAGCACGACGAATCCTCTCGGCCGTTCTAGACCGGGGCCGCCATCTCACCGTCAGATAGCTCCCCAATTCTAAATCACGTGGGCTGAGTGGACCTCGAACCAGCCCTCAGGTTCAGGTAAAAATCCGTGACCTGGCCGGGACTCGAACCCGGAGCCTCCGGGTAAGAGGCAGGCACGCTACCCCTACACCATGTGGCCGGCATGTCGCACTCCTCTGGGGCAATGATTAATAACTCACAGATGAAATGAAATAATAGTAGAGAGAGTTGCTGGAATGAAAGATGACAAGGTAACCGGAGTAGCCGGAGAAAAACATGTCCCGCCTCCGCTTTGTCCAGCACAAATCTCACATGGAGCGACCAGGATTTGAACCACGGTATCCAGTGGTGGAGAGGCCGGCGCGCTGCCACCTGATCCACGGAGTATTATTATATTTCCTTGCGTTACCCCAGTTTCCCCCTAAGGACTTAAACAGGTGATCATTCAGATGTCTTTAGAGGTAGAATGAACCGTTTTGCTTGGGAATGATTCAGGCCATTGATATTGCGATGAAAGGTGCGGTTCAGAGCGTTCGAGGTCATGGGTACCCCTTGTCAGAGAAATGGCGTGAACAAACAGCCATTGTCTTCTGTATTACACGGATCGCGAAGTACACTTACCGAATAAGTAAACTTCACAGACATCTGGAATCCGCTACCTGTCAAAATTATTTTAAATACTGAACATAGAATGTAACATTTGACTAAACAGTGGGCATGACTTCTGCAAGAACTGGAATTTTAGATTAACCTATTAATAATTTTATTCTCCGACTCTATGGTTAAGTGGTTAGCGTACTGGCCTTTGATCACAGGGGTGCCGGGTTCGATTCCCGGGATGGTCGGGAATGTTAACCATAATTGGTTAAATCCCCTGGCCCGGGGACTGGGTGTACGTGTCGTCTTCATCATCATTTCATCCTCATCACGACGCACAGGTCGCCTACGGGTGTCAAATCAAAATACCTGCATCTGGCGAGCCGAACTTGTCCTTGGACACTCCCGGCACTAAAAGCCATACGCCAATTCTTCTTTTTATTTATCTGTTTACCCTCCAGGGTCGGTTTTTCGCTCGGACGCAGGGAGGGATCCCACCTCTACCGCCTCAAGGGCAGTGTCCTGGACCTTCAGACTCTGAGTCGGGGGATACAACTGGGGAGCATGACCAGTACCTCGCCCAGGCGGCCTTACCTGCTATGCAGAACAGGGACCTTGCGGGGGGATGGGAAGATTGGAAGGAATAGACAAGGAAGAGGGAAAGAAGCAGCCGTGGCCTTAAGTTAGTTACCATCCCGGCATTTGCCTGGAGGAGAAGTGGGAAACCACGGAAAACCACTTCCAGGATGGCTGAGGTGGGAATCGAACCCACCTCTACTCAGTTGGCCTCACGAGGCTGAGTGGACCCCATTCCAGCCCACGTACCACTTTTCAAATGTCGTGGCGGAGCCGGGAATCGAACCCGGACCTCCGGGGGTGGCAGCTACTCACACTAACCACTACACCACAGAGGCGGACCATACGCCAATTCAATTCATAATATTATTTCAGACGTGACATTTTGGGAATATGTTTTCAAAGCATAGTTCTTTGGCACAAAGATATTTTTAGCCGACTGCGTCATCAGGGTCGGCATTTCAGCTATTTCACATGAGACATTCGCAAAAGGTTTTAGTCTCGGTGGACGAGCGTGAATAGGCCTGTAATAGGTGCAATGCGAGTTACATATTGTAACTGTTCATCACCATGCCATAGGCATATTAGGAGGTTTAGTCAACCATATATGCCGTTTTCCGCAACATTCTGCGACATATAATGTCGTAATTAGCAGTTTACGTTCCAAACCGGGACACGAGTTACGATGCGCAAGATCAAAGGGAGCAGTTCTCTGTGCTGTACCAAGAGAAGGATAGCGTATTACCGCGGAAGCTTGAAATTGCGCTCTCACTCGGTGCGAGAGAGAAGAAGAGATGACGCTACGCGTAAAAATTTATTTTGCCAGAGAGTGGGGTGAATTAAGGTGTGTTAACCCCCAAGAAATAAAAATCCTTACTGATTCAACACCACATTCATTGGTGCCAATCCACCATATTTAACTAATAATAATGAGAAGAAGAATACTTTTTATATAACCTATGGAAATTTATAAGTCAGGACTCATTCGAACCGGCGTATTTTAGGCAAATTGTTGATGCACATAAAACGCAGTACTTTAATAGTGGATCGGTATTGACGCATGTCATATAGCAGTGCGCAGACTGAAGCCGAGTGCTAAGATTTGGCAACGTGAGGAAAAAGGTGGGAGTAGTTACGAGATAATCCATAACGCGTGAATATATAAAAGGACGCTTTTGAGATTGTGAACGGCCCACTGATCGGATAGACATAAAACTAGATCAGTATAAAACAGGGGTCAAGAGCTATAATTTGATTACTGTCTCGTCGCTGAAAGATTACGTTTAGCGGAGCGGAATATTGATTAGGGGCGTGGTTTACCACCTCTCCGACCACTCAGCCAAAATATTATAAATAAAACCCGGACCTAGATGCAGGTAGCCATTGTAATTTGTGCGGCCGCAGTACTTACGTATCAGTAATGAACTATGCAAAATGGATAACAGTGTGTGAAGTGCTGTGTCAAAGAAAAACGTATCAGTGCCGTGTAAATATCGCGAAATAAGCCGTGTGGTACGAGACAAATTACAGTAGTGAATAATAGAGGTGTTATATCAACATTTAATCCTTTAAATATTTCTGACTTCAATGACGGTTTATGATGCAATTATCAAAGAACGGGCAAACGCATCAGATTGCTTAAAATTAGTGAGACAGCCGATTACATTCAGTAACTAATAGTGGCCGATTTTAAAGCATTTAAACAGTGAGTGAGGCTCAGTAAATTAAAAGAACGGTGTTCGTGATAGGAAAACGTTTGCATACTCCATGGACACTCGTGGTAACAGTTAGTCAAGCTGTGTAATAAAAGGGGAATGAATAGTGATTTATACGAACTTACCACCGCTATTCGGGTTAGTCCATTTGAATTAATAAGTGGATCTAATCACCAGTAGGTTCTTTGAAAACACATAAACAGTGTTCATTAACCAATTTCCCATTTTTGCCTGTATGTTTATGAGTGATCGTCGAACCCAGGATTGGAATCAACTATAGTAGCGCCTAGTGCCAGCATTCATCTCTTCAGAGAGCGTCGAGATTTTCCAACAGTAGAGATATGGACGGTATCACGGAGAAGAGGAACCTACGACTATCTAAGAGAGAAAATGCCGTAATGGAGGTCTAAAAACCCCAGGTGTACCCTCGAGATGACAGCAAACCACACGCACTATCGATAACTACATTTTCTTAAATATACTAAAGCATGAGATATGCACGTTTGTATATCGACATATTTGTAAATACCAGTTTGTTGATTTTATGTAATTAATAATATTGAATGAAGGGAACACTATACGCGTGTGACTGGGAAGGATTATTTTAATAATTTAATTAGGATTTCTTCTGTGGTTTAAGGATGATCACTAATATTTCAGCGGGCGTATTTGCACGAATTAGTACATAAGATCCTATGAAATTTTAGTGCGTGTGAAGCATAAAATTTATAAGTTTATAATTTCTTCCTAATGTTACTAACTGGTATGGATCTTCATAATAATTTGAATATAGATTATGTATTCGCTTCACATGGCAATGCATGTATTTTACAAATCCAATAACAATTAATAATATGATCATTGAAGATGTTCAAGCCCGAGGTGCAACTTGTGAATTATATAGATTCGCGAGTGAGATGGTATTACTTAAATTACCTGTGGGAATAGAGTCTTCCATATAAATAAATAAGGTGGATTTGAGTTGCAGTAGCATGACAATGGGAAAGGTGAGACTTGTGAAATGTTCGAGATGATAGAATGATAAAGAATTAGAATAATGATGGTTATCGCGACGTATTGAGGTAGGCTTTACATGGCCCGAACACAAGAAAAAAGAATTGGCGGCTCTTAAATAAATGTGTACTTGGAAACGAGCAAAAATGAGAAGAAAGAAATAACTAAAGAAAGAAAGAAAGAAAGAAAGAAAGAAAATAGAAAGTATCTTTGTGGCCGCAAGGCAGAACACTGACCACAACCAGAGAGACTGATTTATGATGTAAGGGATTTGACCGTCCATGTATGGACCAAGTCGTCTCTAGAGTCTTCAAAACATTCGCCCTAGTAAGTTTCCTTTCACTCGCTACTGCATTGACAATCCCAGGCTAAAACAATATTACGACTAACGTTCAGAGTTTTATGATTCTGTTAAGGACGTATTCCTCCCCATTTTTATTTATTAAATTAGCTCGTGGTAGGAGTTTCAAATTTTTGCACCTTGGAAGCTGGAGAACGTGGGTTCGACCCGCGTCAGAACAATGGATTTAACCTGATACCATATGGCTTGACTAGGCTATATCTTCAAGATGTATTGTTTGCTAATATGCTTAATACTCCTTTGTGTAATGTATTTATGTGTTTCTGTCGTTCTTAAGTGTTTATGGTGATGGATAGGAAACCAACGTTGCGTTGATCCGCTTCGTATATAACAGGGGCATGTAAACCCAGAATACATGTATGTGTTCAGTATAATATGTAATTGATGTAGTCAAATAGACCATGTGTTCGAAATGCGGCGATGTAATCTCGTGGGAAAAAATGTACTAATTTATCTGCCTAAATTCCATAACCATGACGGCCAACTAATAGTAAGGCTTAATGAGATAGTGCCATCTCGACTTTATGGTCAATCGATTCAAATGATAGATACCATCGAGTGTCATTGCTCAGAGATAAATAACACCTACGTTTGTAAAAAGTGTATATAGTATTAGTATGCGCTAATAAGGTTATTCATAGTATGCCAAGCGATAGCCAAAACAGTGTACGGACTGACAAAGACATTGAGGCATACTGTATACAAATTATTGCTTTACTATTGATTATTTTTATGTGTAATAATATGGCATTATCTCGTGTATTTTATCGGGTGGTTCTATCAGTCTAAAAAAAATTTAGTAAATATTGGGAACAAAATTTTTCTCATTTAATATATTAGTGTATTCCTCTTACATTATAGAGAACCCTACTTTCGTTATATTTAATGTAGTGCCCATTTTTCTTTTACGAACATTCCATTACCCGTATGCTCTTGAGCTTTAGCCGTTGACGCAATGAAAGTAGGAGGATGGAACTTCGATCCCGGGAAGTGATTTCCGAAGGTTCTAATCCAGGAACTCCATTTATATATTTATTTGTGAAGCCGAATTATTTAATTGATGCCTTTTATGCCCAGGATGGGTACAATATAATTAAATGGATCTAAGATTATTATAATTATTTTACAAGTTGCTTTACATCGCAACAACACAGATATGTCTTATGGCGACGAAGAGATAGGAAAGTGGTAGGAATGGGAAGGAAGTGGTCGTGGCCTTCATAAATATACGGACACAAAGGAGAGAAAAAAGGAAAGATCTACGAGATGGATAATGCTTGGAGGGGAACAGTTTAGGAAGGTAGAGAGTTTCAAGAACCTGGGAAGTATCATAGAGGGAAGTGGAAGAAATTATAAGGAAATAATTGAAAGTGGAAGACAAGCAGGAGCGTTCCTGAAAAGTGTCAGAAGCCTGGTTAGGAGCATGGATGTCCCTCAGAGAAGCAAAAGAGTTATATCCAGGAAGTACTATGTACCTGTTCTGACGTATGCAGCAGAAACTTGGGTAATGAGGCAGAGAGCTCTGATTAGGATGCAGGCAAGTGAAATGGTGTTTTAGAGAAGCAGGATAGGAGTGACAAGAAAGGATAAGATGAGAAATGAAAAGTTTAGAGATATTAACGTAAAGAAATAAATATGTAATTGGATTAAAGCCACTATATATTGTACCCGCCCCCTACCCTTAAAGGCTCCGGCGAGAAAATCTACAGGACGTTAACGGGTAAACGAATAGGCGCATATCTTGAATTTACCTAGCGGCATACAGGGTAGGAGAAAACGGGGCATACCTAACTATAATGAGAACACATTCCATTAAAGTTTAAAATATTTCAATCGGTTTATTGAATCCCGATGATTATGGAAATTAAACATATCTGTACACACAAATGAAGTACATAATTAATTCTACATTTCTTTGTGGATTATTTATTGACCTTTGGTCTTGTGTGATAGGTCCGAGTACTATCTATCGCAATGCGAAATGCCATGACGCAACGTGAAGGGAAACATTTATCATAAACACTGAAGCTATCCCATATTATTGGACAAATGAAATCTACACTCATGCAACAAGTCTGAGTGATGCCTAATCTAAAAGCACACGAATTATTTCCCCAACCATAAGATAAATTATACAGATATGGATCAAACACCCGGGTTGGAACCGAACCCCCATTTGAATACACAATTCGCCGTGCCGATGGGATGAAGCCACCGCCGACGCTAATTACGTTCACTACATGTTACACAATGCATCATAAATAGTCACACATTATGCTCAAGAATCACGTGAGACACATATCCTTCATCCCACCATTGTGGAATACCATTGCCCACGTCCAGGACTGATATGATGACCCCAATGACAAACCCTAGCCAATTTATAATCAAATAAATAATAATATAAAAATATTCGTACCAGTTACCGTGTCGCTTATTAGCAAATACATTATTCCACCGTGTTGAATAATTCCAACCACTAGCCATATTCAGTCAGGCCTTGCTTCTCAGCCCAAAGTTCCTTTCCTTTGAGGCGAACACACACAAAAAATACATCTGGCACAAGGTCGACCATCACCCCCTACTGCGGGCGGACATTAGCCTCGCCTTTCACGGTCATAACAAACCATCCCTTTAAAGATACCTCGTTCCGTGGTACACACTCGATAATACTGAGGTCAATTCCTCATTCATACCCTCTATGTGTGTGATTATAACATCTCACAAGGTGAGTTCAAACTTCAAACCGCCTTGACTTCAAATAAAAGAACCTCAATTTAACACGTACTCTGCTCATGGCCGAACCCACGACTTCAAATGTCACACCCTTCTCACATCACGACACCGGTTTATAATGCAAATATTCGTATTATTATTATTATTATTATTATTATTATTATTATTATTATTATTATTATTATTATTATTGGTTTCAGCTGTCCACTGGCTTCCTTACGTGATTTAACTTACACATGCACGCAATAATGATGCCATACACCTGGTAATCAGATCGAAATTAGGTCATACCTGGTAATTAAATCATATCAAGTCATCAGACGGTAACTTCGCATAATTAAAACGTAATTAAATAGTCACACGGTAATTAACTCATAATTAAACCATAATTAAGTTGTCACACGGTAATCAACTCAAAATTAAATCATAATTCAATTTTAATTAAACTGATCAAAACGACCCAACTTAAATTGAAACACATCACAATGTTAAAGTCCGTCAAGAGCAGAACATAAACCTGACATCTAGCGGCCAAACCGTGAACGTAATGGTACTGATGTGTTGCTTACTCAACTGTTGGTGTAGCCCGATTCACTCTGTAAATGCACGAATTTCGCTCACGGTGATACATTATTTTACAGGTACGCCACAGACATTTCAAAGTCGGTGGTATTTTATGGGAAGTAACTGGTACTGATTCTCAGGAATTTTTTTAACTACTCCTCTTCCAAGACCATAACTGTCAGAGACTGCACTGGTTTATATCTTTCCCAACTTCCCATTATATTTATAGTCACATTCTGGCAGGTGAAAAGAAGAACCAGGCAAAAATGTAGAATAGAAAGAGGAGCAATAAACAGAGCCATTGAAGATAGTACATATCTTGTACACAGAATTTCAATCCACAATCTTACACAGCTGAAAAGTACAATAAACATGTTGTTACCTGATGGTTGTTGTACTGTGATGAAGGAAACGTAGGTAATTTTTCTGTACGTCGATACACCAAGGCGACCACACTGCATAGCATATGTGATTATCCTATAGGACATGCACTTTATTCTAAACGGGTTTTATTAAAGTATAAAATATTTCTAATATATATGTGCGGACAAAATTACTAACACAAATGCGGTATATATTAGTTACGAAACATCATATCTGCATCACAAGGAATGAGTGTAACAATGTGTAGAAAGATTCAAGAAATAAGATAATTCTAGTCCTATTTGGTGAACTGAACACCGAGGATGATGTCTGCACAGTTAATTTAATAGTCATAGTTTAACATTTCTTAGTTCATAAAGGAGTATGTGTATGATTTTCTTGTTATTGGTTCAACCTTCTGTCGTATATCCCCTCATGTTTACAAATTTATGGTCGACCCCGTGGTGAAGGGATATAATGCCTGCCTCTTACCCGGAGACCCCGGGTTCGATTGCCGGCCAAGTCAGGGATTTTTACCTAGATCTGAGGACTGGTTCGAGGTCCACTCAACCTGCGTGATTACATTTGCGAGCTATCTGATGGTGAGATAGCGACCCAGGTATAGAAAGCCAAGAATAACGGCCGAGAGGATTCGTCCTACCGAACACAAGACACCTCGTAATCTGCAGGTCTTCGGGCTGAGCAGGGCCAAGGCCAAGCCCTTCAGGGCTGTTGCGCCGTGTGTTTTTTACAAATTTATGAGACATAGTAGCAATTTAATGTTGCCACATGTCAATACTTTTAAAAGAGTAGGCTCCAGTCTGAATGGTAGTCCAATATTAGGACAGAAACTTACATACTTTCTGGAATACATAAAACATAAAGTCAAGGTTTCGAACAGAATGACAAATTGCTAACATCGATAGTAGGTGAAATTCTCATTAAACCATACATGAACTTCAAGGGAGGAAACATTGTAGGCTCATGTGCAAATACTGCCAGTGATGCTACATCAGCATAGATGTTAGGCCTAAGGTGATATTATACGTGCCAGTTTTCTTTTAAGATCATGTAATGCCTATTTAAATTGAAATATGTTTGTAAATCCTGTTGTGCTGTTAGCAATTCGGCCTAAGTAAGTTAACACTGCAAAATCCTGTCGTGTTTTACAACTGTTTGCTGTTTTTCTTTAACGGCAGAGTCACTAAAATACGGTAATAACGACAGTATAATTCAATATCCTTTACATTTGAAACGCTATTAGTCAGTAAATAAATTATTCCGTTGGCAAATAATATTAAAATCATGTCTGTGTTTAACCGTGTTCCGCGTTTCTCTGCATTGCCATCGCCTCCTTAGCGTGACGTCACCGCGGTGTTCTTAGGCCTTATTATCTAGCAGGTGTTGGTCTAGTGTGCTGTATTTCCCGGCTTTATGTATCTCGTAGGCAACGCCATGGCACAGCGGGACGCACTCAAGAAACTGTCGACAGAGGGCGATGAATCAGTAACTTTCCTCCCCACCACCACAGCACACCGCGACGATCTTTGAGTCCAATAGGGAAGTACTGAAACACTACCGATAGATGTCTCACGTGTAGTACCCGGTATGCGCTTGTCGATCGTCATTTGTTTTTATGTGTTTTTAATGGAAGTTACCTAGTTAAATGTTGAAGTTAAAGATTTACCGTAATATATCGTTACGACAACAAAGATGACAAGAAAATTGTGACGCCTGACTATTGCTGTGTCCCAATGTCCCAAAATCAAGGTCGACCGTATTCATAACATCAGTTCCCTAAGCAAGATGCTTTCCGTAAAAAGTGGCTGCATGTGATTCGTAGGCAGGACCTACGAAATAAAAATATGGCTCTTAATATCAAAGTCTGCTCGAAACATTTTAAGTTGAAGATTATGTCATTACTGAAACTGGTAAATAAGCTAATTAGTACTAATTAAGAAATATTTTTATAATAAGGTAGTACATTCTGAAAAGTTAATATGAACTATTTCAATAATTTTAGGCGAAAGACGAAGACTTAAGGAGAACGCTGTACCTTCGATATTGTCATGGTATGGCACCGGTACCTTGGAAATAACTCCGAGAGTGAGAAGATATAGAAGTAGAAAAAATCCAGAACACCGTGTGCGGTACGGTACCCTATATCACACAGTGACCTATAATTTGACACTGGAGCACCATCAGTTTCAGACTTCCTGAACATTACTTCCAAATTGAAATTTTTATAGCGGTATTTGTCTTATGGTCCGAAACAAGATCCTGAAACTCGTGCGCTACACGGAAATGAAGTTCAGTCGTACTGGATGTAGCCCCAGGCACTGCTGTCACACCAATGCCGTGCCTTATGTACGCCTATAACCGCCATAGAAAAGAAAAAATACCGTATTAGGAATGTTTTCAAAATGCTATTTGTACTTTAAGAATTCCATCTTAAATAAAACTCTAAAAGAAGGAGTTGCTGCATTTATTCCTTACTGGTACCTTTCGATCAACTCTTGCATTTTTCCGGATATTTTTTCGCTCCTTTTCTTCAATTCTGCTTCCAAATCCGCAATCGTCATTGCACCTATACCATTTCCCGTCTTGTTGAAAACATTAGCAGAATATGGTAACTCCATTTTAATGCATTTAAAGCAAAAGTTTCCTTTCGATGATCGCAAATGTAGGAATACTCCATATAAGACTCATGTAAAACAATCGAGCAGCGGAAAGCGCATTACGATGCCTAGCGGACACGTTTTGCGTGATACATCCCTATTAGTGGGGTAGCACACAAGATCCGCTCAATATTCTGTTAACTGATCTCTTACTAGTTAAACATCGTAAACATAGCACTATTACCGTTTTTCTTGATATTCAAGGAGCTTATGATTCCGTTCCTTTACACCTATTATGGTCTTGCCTTGATTCCCTTGGTTTTCCCTCTGCTTTTATTTCTCTATTAGAACGCCTATATATTTCTCGTACTCTCATTCTCAAATCCCCCTACCCCCCGTTTCCAGGAAGACACGTTTCGCATATACTAAGCGGTATCCTCTTTGGGCTTTATATACGAGATTTAGAACGTATAATAACAAAAAACGCCCGAGTTTTAGCTTACGCCGACGACTCGCGCACCTAACCTTTCTCCTCTCTTTCTTGATCGTCTTACCATCCCCTTTGTCAATCACCATCCCTACCTTGGAGTCATATTAGATCACAAATTATCGTGCACTCCTTATGTGGTTTCGCTTCAACGTAAAACTGATCGTTTTATTACTATATTACGTACGATCACCCGTCGAAGTTGGGGCGCTGACCCCGTTACAGCTATTCTCCTTTTTACAGAGCAATTATTCGATCCTTACTAGATTATTGCGCTCTTTTTATCGACACCACTTCTGTTACTACCCTTGCACGTTTAAATACAGTACAATACCGCGCACTACGTGTCTGTTTAGGAGCACTTAAAACTACATCAACCAACGCCTTATTAATAGAAGCCGGTGAACAGCCTTTAAAGATTTGGCGACAGACCATAGCCGCTAAGTATGTCCTCAAACATTTTACTGTCACCCGGTCTCAGCTTATCCCCAAGCTACGACTTTTACATTCTTATTATTCTTCACAACCTCCACGTGGAAATAGTGTCCCTGCTTTATATACCGCCTTTCGTTCTCTTATCTCGAGAGAAGTTGAGCTCCTTCGTTCTCCCATATTGCCCTTATACTCTATCCCTTATGATAGTCAGCCCTTTGGTCCTCAAATAATTATATCTTTTTCTGAATCATTTTCTTGTCTAACATATTCTACTCCTCTTTCCCCTCTTGCAACTAAACGTATTTGATTTTTCCTCTATAAAAATACTTAAGGGAAGTAAGTATTTATACTGACGGGTCGAAATCAGTACACGGCGTTGGAGCAGCCTTTTATATCCCTCAACCGTATACACTCTCTGAGTTTTCCCTCCCTTCTGCCTTTTCTGTTTTTACCGCCGAATTGTTTGCTATTCGACAAGCCCTCATTACCATCAGGTCACATGCGTATGATAAGGTTACGATTTTCACGGATGCACAAAATGTTCTGCACGCCTTATGCTCGCCTCTTTCTTCCCCTAATTGGTACTTATATAGCGGCAAGTATCTCTTATATATCCTTACTCGTTCTGGCGTATACGTAAGTCTGGTTTGGGTTCCCAGTCACGCTGGTATAATGGGGAATGAGACTGCTGATCAGGCAGCTAAACGACCATCACAACAATCTCTCCCTCTTTCTCTAGCGATCCCTCCTTCTCATCTCATGCATGATGTGCGGGCTATATCGTATCAACAATGGCAGTCCGATTGGAATGAATCGTCACGAGAAAAGGGACATTTTTATCATCTATTATGACCTGTTATTCCTCCTAAACCGTGGTTTTATTATGGCACGTACTCTCGGCGCCGTATCACATCTATTATTCGTCTACGTTTTAATCATGCTCTTACTCCCCAATATAAAAATCGTTTTCATCTTTCTCCCCCAACTTCCTGTGTTTGTGGCTTGCCTGATACCGACAGTAATCACCTCCTGTTACAATGTCCTGCTTTTGATGTTCCCCGCCAGCGCTTCCTATCCTCTTTGCTTATCATGGACATCCCCTTCCCCACAAGTATTTCGTGTTTACTATCCTCTCTAACTCCTACTCCTACTGTTAAGCATAAATCAGTTTCTTGATGATGCACATATTGTATTATAATCCTTTAACAGCCTCTTTTGTTCTCACTCTTCCATTGCAAAATGTTTGTCATATTTTTGGTGGGATATAAATCACCTTAACCTGTGTCTTATATGAGGTCATCATGTTTTGTGTGAGTCCTATGGTGTTTTCTTTAATATCATCTATACTTTTAACGTCCACTACGAGTGACATATGTGTCAGTGTTATTAATCTGGTTTCGTGACTGGTCGAAAAATGAGTTCAACCACACCATTCAAGCAGAAGAAGAAGAAGAAGTACGGTAGGCCGTGGATAGTAGGGTTATGACTTCCACGTTCCTTCTAATTTCTTTGCTCACTGTCGGAGGCAGAACTTCACATGCCCTGATGAAGACCAATGCAATTCGGCTAAGCTAGGCTTCATTAAATAAATATATATAGTGGCTTTAATCCAGTTACACATTTATTTATTTATTTATTTATTTATTTATTTATTTATTTATTTATTTATTTATTTATTTATGTTAATATAATGAGCCACGAAAACCTACGTTCATTAATTAGGTTAGAGATATTTGTTTTTATTTATTTATTTCAAAAGAGGCACCTGAGCCAAGTCTCATAATGGTGCAGTACAAATAATTACATTTGGCAACAAAGATGAGATTTGAGAACATCAGCTTCTAGGATAAAAATATAATATACTGTACAATGAATAATTATAATATTAATTACATTTGGCAACAAAGGTGAGATTTTAGAACATCAGCTTCTAGGACAAAGTATAATATACTGTACAATGAATAATAATAATAATAATATTAAGGTATCCTAGTGATAGAAACCAAATATGAACAGCAGTGATTTAGTATACTAAATCAGTACTCTATATGCTTGGCATTTTTACTTTTAGAAAATTAACAAGCTTGGTTTTAAAGATGGGTAAGTTAGCAGCTTCTCGAATATGCTCAGGAAGGCTATTGAAAAACTTTACAGAGAAATTCCATAAAGAATCAGTGCCATACTTAGTAGACTTTGATGATTTACTGTGAATTTTAGTAGATCCTCTTGTACTGTATGAATGTATGTCAGAATTCAAGTTGCAAAGTGTGTTCGAATGAGTTTGTCCATTTTTCAATTTATACAACATAATAGCTGAAGCTTTTTTACGAAGACCATCTAGTGACAGCACATTACAATACTGGTAGACCTGTATGGTTGGTGTTAAGGTGGGTAAGTTGAAGAGTGTTTTCAGTGCTCTTTTCTGTAAGATACTGATCTTTTCAAATTATTCTTTACTGCAACATGCCCAGATATGAATCATATAATTCAGGTGGCTTTCAATTAGTGCATGATAAATACTCTTCAACAGTCCACGAGAAACTTTGTATTTTAATCGGCTGAGTACACCAATAGCAGGAGTTATTCTATCACACAGCATTGTGATGTGATTCTCCCAAGTTAGCGACTCATCTATGCTAAGTCCTAGAAATTTGGTTGATTGAACACGAGGTACCACTTGGTCATAGAAACTTAAGTTGATGTCCAGAGGAAATGTACATAATGGTTTGTGAAATATGATATAGTTAGTTTTATTATGATTAATTCTTAGTCGGTTGGTAGTAAGCCAGGTCTGAATTAAAGATATGTCATGTTGCATCTTTTCTTCAAGATTATATATACAATTCCCTGTGTAGAAAATATTTGTGTCATCAGCAAATAATGACAATTTGACGAACAGCGGCAAGTTACCAATATCATTGACAAATACAAGAAATAATATCGGTGCTAGAACAGAACCTTGAGGCACACCAGTTGTTACAGTCTGCAACGTGCTTTCTGCCCCCATACAACTAACGAACTGTACCCTGTCTCTGAGATAATCTGTAAACCAGTTAAGTGCTAAACCTCTAACCCCTGCTGCTTCCAACTTCAGTAACAAAATGTTATGGTCAACTGTGTCAAATGCTTTCTGAAGATCTATAAAAAGGCCTGATGCTACCATACATGAGTCTAAGGACTCCTGTAACTTAATAATGATGTCTTCCACAGCATTGTAGGTACTAGAGTTAGGCAAAAATCCGTACTGGTATGGATAAAAATAGTAATTATATTGTAGGTATTTTAATAGCCGATCTTTGACCACTATCTCCAGGATTTTTGACACAATGGGGAGAACTGATATAGGTCTGTAGTTATTAAGATCGAATTTATCAGACCCTTTATACACAGGAATGACCTTGACAATTTTTAACTCACGTGGAACAATACCTTCACTTAACGATTTGTTGATTAACTTTGTAATGCATGGAATTAAATGCACAGCTAGACTCTTAAGTAGGTTATTACTAATAGCGTACACATCACTACAGCTGCTATTTTTTAATTTTCTTATTATTTCTGCAACTTCAAGGTCATTAGTAGGTTTCAAAAACAATGAATTACTTGGCCCATTTCCAATATTAGGTGATTTGTGGGTAGGAGTATTGGTAGCTAACTTTTTTCCTATATTAATAAAGTGGTCATTAAATAATTTTGATATTTATACTGGACAAGTCACAATATTATCTTGAACTTTGAGTCGGAAATTCCTGTTTTTGTTAAAATTTGATGTTAAGATTTCATTGAAAATTTTCCAAGGATTGTTTTTGGCATTACTTAATCTATTTACGAAATATACATTTTCCAGCTGTCTTTTAAGCTTAGTTACCTGATTACATAACAGTTTATAGTCATTTATCAATTGCTGTGATGCATAATCACAGCCCATTTTTACTCTAAGTTGTTGTCTTTTTATTTTACCGTAAAGTTTATTCTTTTGATCAATGAGGCTGGAAAGTGTATCATTCATCCATGGGCAATATTGCCTACCTTTGAATGTCTTATTATTTGCTTTATAATTCTGATTTATAGGCCTACTGCTACTATTGGCTTCCTGCAGATAATTGTTAAGTTTATTTACTATCACATCACAACTATCACCTTCACTGATGATCAGAGGATTGGTAGTCATATAAGCATTCATGTTTTTCACATTACATGTTTTTGGTTTCAAGTATGAAATTTCTGTTCTCACTTTCGATAACAAATTTATATCGCAGACTAATAAATTATGATCACTATAATCATTAATTATATTATACAGTTTGCACCTGTACAGCTTATTGACATAAACATGATCTAACAGACTAGCTGTACTGTTAGTAATCCTGGTGGGAAATCTGCTGTTACATGGATTTTGGTTATAGCATTCACATAACCTCTTAAGTTCAGACGCTAGTAGACTCGGCTGAAGTTTGTCAATATTGAAATCTCCTACAGTCAAACACACATAATTACTATATTTATTCCATATATCCTCAAGTACATTAAGAAACTCTTTGGAAAATTTCAAATGGGGATTACAACATCCCAAAATAAGAATATCCCTCTCCAGACCGCTGACTTTAACCAATAAAAAATTGTACGGAGTACCAGGAGTGTTAATCGAAACTAATATTTTAGCTTTATAGGGTTCTTTAATGTATTTAGCAATCCCTCCCCCTCTATCTTTTGTTCTGGAACAAAAATAACATTCATAACCTTTCAGATTATAATATTTCTCATCTTGTGGGAATAACCATGTTTCTACTATAATAATGATTTCTGGCATCTGTACATCTACAATTAAACTGGTTAAGTTTAACCATTTATTACGGATACTTTGCGAGTTAGCATAAAAAATTCTCAGATGGCAATCTCTGGTCTTAAGTTGTCTTAAGTTTGTTAACTGAGCCTCTACAATTTCCATGTCATAATTCAAGCTGATTCAAGATTAAGAACATCTTCGATATTTCGTATGCTTATCACATTAGAGTTATCATCCTTCCTAACAAAAATCTTACCTTCCCGTGTCCACACATACTTATAACCTTTCATTCTTAAATCCTTGGCCCTCTTAAGAATACCTTTGGCTTTGGATGTAAGATGATCATTGATGTAAATCATATGATCTGAAGCATTGAAGCCCACTGCTATAGATGATATCTGCCGGACATTCTTCTTTGCTGCCATAAATTCCTGCTTTTTCCATCTGTTCACAAATTTGACAATGATGGGTCTGGGTAGTGTCTTGTTTGCCGAGGGAATTCTATGAGCAATGTCTACATCACACTTATTTAATTCAAATCCAATAGCTTTACCAATATTTGTCACGACACTATAAACGTCTTCATTCGGAAGTTCTGGTGCGCCATGGATTTCAATATTGTTTCTCCTTAGGTATTGGTTAACATTCTCCACTTCGTCATGTGAATCGGCCTTCATCTTGTGAAGTTCCTGCTGAAGTTCCTTGATCCTTTCATCCCGTTTATTAATTTCCAGTTTTAAGTCTTCAGTTACTTTAGTACTGAAGTTAATACTTTCCTTCAGCCTGTCAATAACTCTGTCAACTAATCGATCCATAATTGAATCTAAAAATGTTGACTGACGAAGTATTTTATTCACCGCGGCCGATAGATCCTCTGAGCGACTGTTTACGTTAGGTGGAGTCCTCACATTTCCATCCGCTGCACTGCGCTGCTGTGGCTGTTGCTGCTCCAAGCTTGCCATCTCCTTGCTACCGCGACTCTCTTGTTGTGAACTTTGACATAACCTCAAACAAAAATTCCGATCTGAAACACTGTTTCACACTTAGTTCACGTAAAATAAATGATATTTCTTATTCACCCGTGACAATTTTTACACACACCGGTCGTTGTTACATATAACTTAGTCACCAAGAATCACTAATATTCATACGAACACGATAAATCTTCAGACTAACCACTAATGCTCTCTTACTCGGTTGCCATCTTCATTCATATACCGGTAGTAAAAGAAGAGCCACTACAGAACAGGATAGAGGCGTCTAGACTCTTGATGCTATGGACACATGAAGAGAATGATGGAGGAAAGGAAAATGACCAAGAGGAAGACCAAAAGACAGGTAGATAAAGGGAGTGGAAGAGTGTGTACAGAGAAGAAGAAAGGATCACGAGAGAAGATGAATAGGGTTATGTTCCAAACAGACCTTGCCAACAGCTGAAAACTGCATATGATGATGATGATAATGGAAAATCATCTTCAGGGCTGCCGACAGTGGGATTCGAGCCAACTATCTCCCGAATGCAAGCAAGCGCCCCTAACCGCACGGTCAACTCACTCGGTGGATCTAAGATAGAGATAAGCCCTGGTATAAAATACTTGCACTATCGCTTCATTTTCCAGGAATGAGGGAGTAAAGCATTGAAGAAAATCATACTCTTGACAGTCGTGATTCAAACCTCGGAACACCGAACGGTGGAGCTTCTTAGTTTTATAGCAATGAGAACTGAACCACTGGACCTCGAAAGTGGATTATTACAAAAATAGTAGGTACTTTTCGTCTCATTGTGAGAGCCCAGATCAGTGAACAGTTTATCTGAACCATGAACTTTAGTAAAGCTGTAGTAATATCATACCGCTCTGAACAAGGAAGAAAGTGTGTTTATCTCGCGCTCATAATCCTCTGGTTTATCAGTGCCTTTGGATGATGAAAAGGGAGGCTCTTTATCACTAGATTTTTATGTGTGTTTGGCCTTAATTACTCGATTTTTATCATTTCTTTTCACATTTCCGTAGTTGATAATTTTTCAGAAGAGCTGAAACGCTCTACTTGGCCAGTATTAAAATTACAAAATTTATGAACGTTTATTTTTGAAACTTTTGAAGCTAGCTCTTTGTTATTTTAAAGTTGTTTTTAGTAGTCCAGTTACACATCTGATGCGATATATAGAGAGCCCTGCGCGGATATACAAAATTATATCCACATCCGCTCCGCATCCACACTTCCTTCATCCGCATCCGCATCCGCGAGTGGTTATCCGCATCCGCGAATCGTTATTCGCAGATATTGTAAACATTTAACTACAGTATATTACACCCAGGGTATTGAAACGGATAGATCTGTTAACATACCGTAATGCAATAGGGCTGACACCAGAACCCCTACAGTCACAGTTTTGTGGGGGATTTGCTCTTGCAATAACTACCGACGTATTGGCATTTTTTCCTTCCTTCCAGTAATTGCGGGCAGGAGCCAGTTAGGCTTAGGTCAGATTTACGGCTTTATGGTCTCAAGGCTCTTTATATATCACTGTTCTCCCATACCGGGCCGGCCCCGCGGTGTAGGGGTAGCGTGCCTGCCTCATACCCGGAGGCCCCGGGTTCGATTCCCGGCCAAGTCAGGGATTATTACCTGTATCTGAGGTCTGGTTCGAGTCCACTCATCCTACATGATTACAATTGAGGAGCTATCTGATGGTGAGGTAGCGGCTCCGGTCTAGAAAGCCTAGAATAACGGCCGAGAGGATCCGTCGTGCTGACCACACAACACCTCGTAATCTGTAAGCCTTCTGGCTGAGCAGTGTAGCTTGGTAGGCCATGGTCCTTCGGGGCTGTTGCGCCATGGGGTTTGGGTTTGTTTGTATTATCCCATACCACTGTCAAGGGTCACCTAACCACAAACAAAAATAAGAGAATATACCTGACTGAAAATCAATAACCGTCATTATTTAGAAATTACCAGCAAAATTATCTGCACTGCCATACAGTTTGTATCCGCCAAGACACTAACTTTGCGGATATCCGCATCCGTGCAGGGCTCTAGATATAGAGTTTATTATGCACTACAATTTTTTAGTATGGGCAAGTGTGTTTCTATCATCGACCGACCTCAATTTGTTCTTTGATGATTTGGAAGTGACAGACAGGCACGTATTTAGAAATAGGGGCCTATATCTCGGGGAAGGTCTCGAATAATTTATTGAAGTTGATCTTTGTCTGTCTGTCTGTCTGTCTGTCTGTCTGTCTGTCTGTCTGTCTGTCTGTCTGTCTGTCTGTCTGTTAGGTCATCAGCTCAGAGGCTGGTTGGATCCTCAAACAGCACCACCAAAGTTTATGCGGTTATAAGGAAACCCCAAAAATCAATGGCGGCACCAAAATGAGGGGTACTAGGCAAGATGAGGAGTGAGGTAGTTTGCCATTGCTTTCCTCACTGGGTCAGAAAGTACTATTGCAGCACGACTGACCCTATGAGCAGCACCTTTCATAACACTCAGATGTACTAGTCATGCTCTGAATGTCATTACTCAGCACTACCCATACCCCAGCAGCTTCCAAATTGTCACAGCCATGGATGTTGACTGGGGCTTCGGTGGAAGCTACACTTTACTCTGGCCTGTGCCAAGAGACGGATGCAAAAGTACTGTATCCATCAAGAAATGACAGCAGGCAGATTTTTTGCCTAAATTTTGCGAATTCTGAATATTTATCTTTAAAGTACTGATAATGCTATACAGCAAATTCGGGGATATGATAGGACATAGGGCCTACAAATTACTACTGAATGAGCACTAGTGATTTATTTTGTATTTATTTACAGTATTTCTTTGCTTTAGGGTTTACTAGGGTTACTGCTGTGAAATGAAATGCCCTAACCTTGGTTTGTTCGCATGTTATTTTCAGTCTGCGTATGTTCTGCATGTTAGCCGCATCTCTTCAAGATGCCTCCGAGACCACCGTTGTCAGAGGGTGACCTTGCAGTTCCGATTCATTGGAACATAGTGATTTTCCAGGTGAAGAATGTTGACAGAATGCTATTTGTTTCCTTCAAAGTGAGGGAGGGAAAAGTAGAGGACAAAGGTTTCCCATGTATCAGAAAGTGGCAGATTGTTTTGGATTGTCAGTGAAGAGAGTTGGAGCCACTTCAAAGGAGAGTGATTTTTATATGAATAAGGCACTCCCCACAATTAAAAGCCTCTGCCTGAAACTGATAGAATATATGGGGGATTTTACTGATATGTCCATTTCTACATTTTTGAAACTCTGTAAACAATGTAGGAAAAGCACATTAAGAAAATTGAATATTACCACTGCGAGAAAGATGGACTATCTGAAAATGTCCCCTCATTTCGAGCCAGTCATAATCAACATGAAAGAACAGCAGTTCCGATTCACTGGAATATTGTGATTTTTTAGATGAGGAACATTGACAGAATTAAATATTATAAAGATATGTAAATAATGTAAACAATCCTTGGAAACATTGTACAGTGTGACATTTCTAAATTAGGAATCCAATCATTTTTAGACCTGCAATTGAACGCCCAAACTCCTTAAGTGAAAATGTGATGGGAAGTGAAATTTGAGTGAGGAAATAAAATTAAAAGTTGAAAGTAAACAAAAAGCTGTGTTTTTTGCATGCTGTGTTTACTACTGAATGCGGCAATGCTGTACCCGATTTCACCACCCCATCTGCTGTTAATCCTGTTAATTGCATGGTCCAGTGCGCACACAACTTCACATCATTATTACTCTTCATAAATTTAGTATCACACTGTACAGTAACAGTGGTTTTAATTTCTTATAACTACGAGTGAGTGCCTAAGCCCAAGTTTCTTGTTCTACATTTATCCTAGGCTGAGAAAATGTTGCTATAGAAAAACGATAAGAACTCTTTTGGGGGTGGTTGACAAAAGTTGCAACTTGAGTATTACACTACAAATACTTATGGCTATAAAAATTTCATTACCATCAGACAAGTAGTTTCCCATGAATATATTTTTAAGTGAGCGATTCCTAGAGAAGAAGCTAATTACCCGGACAATATTTACTACAACCACAAATAAAAAAATAATTAATGAATTTCAAGAACAATTTGTCTTATACACTCTAATGCAGAATTGAACAAGGAAAATATTGGTACAACTCATTTTGCAATAGGCTTATCGGTTCATTGGTAATTAAAGTCTAAACTTCAGTGTCCATAATAAAAAAATCCAACAGTAAGAGATCGTGTGCCAAATGATTAAGAAAATGGACTTCATTACAAGAAGACCGTGTGTGTGTGTGTGTGTGTGCGCACCAAAATTCCTACTTTTCCTGTGTATGTTCTTCAAATATTTTACAAATCCATGCAAGGTAATCATGTATAAATAATTTAAATGAATCATCTTGAGTTACTTTAATTTCAATGTAATTAACGCTCATTATTTTGTTTCAGAAACTGCAGCTAATATGGCCAACATTTCAATTGCTATGGTAGCAGGATACTTGGTCTGCATAACAGAAGAAAGAACAAATTCTGATGGTTGTTTAGAAAAAATACCAAGTCCTGCAATTCAAAAACCCAGCACTATGCTTATTAAAATTTCTAGTCCAGGAAGGATTAACATGTCCAAAGTGACCTTTTATATCACTTTTGATAACTGTCTCTGATTTGTTTATTGCAGCTATGCTTTGCCTTCCTCAGAGAGAATTACTAAAAAAACTTCTCCAATCTCCTGCAAGACAAATTCGAAAGAGAAATAAAATGTGACACTTGTGATGATGGGCTTCCACAGCTTCTTTCAGAAAAAAATTCTAAAGCCTCTTTTAAGTGGCATTGCCACAAATCATTTACAGAAGTGCAAGCGACTTATAAAACTCAGTAAGAAACCTCTCAACAGAAAGGTTTTAGAACTTCAGTGAAACCTAAAAGGCAAACGCGAGAAAGTGGCACAATTTCTGTCTATGAAAGATATGCACTATTAATTTGGCATCTGTTAAATTTTTCTTCTTTCAAACACCTTGGCCTATGAAGCTGAATGTTGAATTTGAGAAGATAGTGTAGGAATGAAGATTTGTAAATATCAGTGTGAGGTATGAGGGGATGTAAGATAAAATACTTCATTAGTATGAACTGTGGGCATTTTAAACTTGAGAAAGTAGGGAGCTTAACTACGAACTTGGTGAATGATTGTCGAACTATTAGCTTGCTGCCCACTGTCAGCCGCTTATCTGCCGGCCTTGTAGTATTTCGAATTGTTGAGTTGATATAGATGTTGATTCCCATAGGGAATCTAAAATATGTGTCCTGAATGAGTAAATTTATAACACCAATATAAATGGTCCGTTATTGGACATTATAAATTTTCCAGCTAACTCATTCCTGGTTGCCAGCCTCCACAGTATGCATTAGCCTTGGTAGGTGTGCTAGGTACCAACTGACGAGCCCAACCTAGCACACGGGGGCGAAATGCTGGCAACCAGGAATGAGTTAGCTGGAAAATTTATAATGTCCAATAGTGAACCATTTACATTGGTATTGTTGAGTCAATTCATTGAAACAAATAAATCGTATGGTAGGTGTGTGTGGAAGTATTGCTAACGATTTACTGAAGGTTATATACTATCACTTGTTGTTCAATCACAATCACTGAGCACTTCAAGCAAATCACATGTCCCACTAGCACAGTTACAGAGCTCTACTAACAACCGAGCCTTACAGGGCAGAGGATGGCACAAGGGAACTGTTGTCTCCCTTCATCCCTTGAGTGGAGAAATACAGGCTGTCCTTCTGGTCACCTCACTATGTGCGCCTCGCTCAAGTTTGCAAGTTGCAAGGGATAATTTGCTCGCTCAAGTTTCCCGTAAACTCTTTGTTTTGGTGGTCACTACCATAATGAAGATTATTATCAACACACTGGAAGTTAACATAAAATAATTTATTCTTACTAGTAAATTTACATATACAGTACATAAACTTGTTGTGTGCAAATCATCCATTATACAAACTAAAAAATGAAGTAACATACAATTGCATAACAAAAAGGAATGAAAAGAAATATTCTGCTTTTTTACCCTACCAGAATACTGTAGAAGGGATGAAGTTAATGAAATTCTCTAACACATGTATTAAAAAAAGAAAGAAAATCATTTGAAACAAAACTTAAATATGTGATAATAACATGTGCCCCATCTAAAGCAGTGATGATTGTACAACCATCAAAACCATATGTCCTTGCTTTGTTTGAAAAGTGACGTGCAACTGTATCTGTCTTAACCAGAAAAAGACATTATAAAAAGAGGGTCTTAACTAACACAAAAAAATTTATTGAAGACATGTAAGCAAGATTTCAGGTTAGATCTTATAAACCATCAAGCTATTTAGCACAAGAGTGTGGCTCTCACCCATCTGAGTGCTGATAAGGCTTAAAATTCTGAAAAAAAACGTTCTCTTTAAGGTTTCTGTGGTGCACAAGTTAAATATTGTGGATTCTGTCACTTGTGTTAACTTCTGTCAGTGGGTGCAACAATCTGTGCATGATGGAGATTTTTAGCCTTCAATTTTGATCATGTCTGATGAAGCTTGGTTTCACCCCAGTGGGTAATTCTAAGAACATTCCATACTGGAACATTGAAAATCTCTCAATGATATGAGAGGCACCTTTTCATGACACGAAAGTAGGTGTTTGGTGTGTAGTTAGTGGACAAAGAATAATTAGAACCTTATTTCTTTATGAAACACTGACCTCTGTCTACTTGGACACTATTTTGCATCCCTTTGTTAACATGTTGACTGAGGAAGAGAGGCAAATAGGGAGTGGAAAATCAAATTGCTTCAATGCAAGTGTAGTAGTTCAAAAGGGACTGCTTTAACTCTTTCTAGTTATCATCATAACAGATTAGGTAAAAAAAAATACATAAAATAAATCTAAGGGAAACACCTTGGTATTTGCGGATGATGCTGTGATTTGGAGAGAGACTGAAGCAGAAGTGCAAAATAAGTTAATTTTTTGGAACAGCAAATTTAAAGAAGCTTAAAATAAGCAAAGCTAAAATTATGAAGATGACAGTCAGGAGAGAAGGAACAAGTTCTACCATCTTTCTGGAGGGAACTAAGCTGAAATCTGTTTCTAGGTTCAGGTACCCTGGAAGCATCATCTCAGTAAAAAATACTTCATAGGATACAAAAAGCTTCACACTTCTACAGCCATGTGAAAAATATGCTGTGAAATAACTACAAACACCAGGGAGGCTATTGGTGGGTACTTCACCACTTCACCAGTTATTTTGCCAGAATGATTTTTAAAATTTATTTTCCTAATCACACATGTTGGTTTTAATAGAAACGTATTTCTGTATTTCTGTACAGCACCTAATTCTTCCTGTTCTGGCAGCAAGCGCAGTGTAATTTTGACCATGGTAACCTTTGGAGATGGAACTTAGCTCGATGGTTGCTATTGACAACTGTGACAACATTACCTGCTACATTCTGTGCAGCAGAGAGGCATACGAAAGTAAGTGGGAGAGATGTATGTTTCTTCTTTCAGTGAGGACTGGAACACTCTTCCTTCATTACAGCTGTTACTACTAGTACTAAATGTTTTCATTCCTCCCCTGAAGCAGGAGGCGGACCTCCTAGACGGTGATACCATCTCTCAGGCCAGGAGATTTGTATCAGAGAAGGTGCCGGTATTACTCTGACTCATATATAAGACTAGTTTCCACTCACGATGTGAATTAGTATTTCTGATACCCCTGTGGGTGGGGGCGGTAGAATAACACCCACGGTATCCCCTGCCTGTCGTAAGAGGCGACTAAAAGGGGCCCCAGGGGCTCTGAACTTTGGAGCGTGGGTTGGCGACCACGGGTCCTTAGCTGAGTCCTGGCATTGCTTCCACTTACTTGTGCCAGGCTCCTCACTTTCATCTATCCTGTCCGACCTCCCTTGGTCAACTCTTGTTCTTTTCTGACCCCGACGCTATTAGGTTTGCGAGGGCTAGGGAGTCTTTCACTTTCACGCCCTTCGTGGTCCTTGTCTTCCTTTGGCCGATATCTTCATTTTTCGAAGCGTCGGATCCCTTCCATTTCTTCCCTCTGATTAGTGTTATATAGAGGATGGTTGCCTAGTTGTACTTCCTCTTAAAACAATAACCACCACCACCACCACCACTAGTATTTCTGATGAGTGCAGGATAGGATCATAGATGGAGAATACCATACATAATTTATTATTATTACTACTGTCTCCACAAATTCAAAGTTTTGCTCCCTAAATTTTATCATTCCTTTCCCTTCTTTTTCTCCTCTAGTTAACACCAATGCCTTACTCTTTTCAATGCTGATTTTCATTCCATAATTTTCAATAAACTCACTCTACATGCCGAGTTGCTCTTGTACTTCCTCTCTGTTTGCTCCCCACACCACAAGATCATCTGCAAACATCCCTCAGCTTCCTGTCCCCGTAGTTTTCCTTTGCATCCTTCAAAATTTTGTCCATAATCATTATGAATAACAGTGGTGACAGCACACTACACTGCCAACCACCTAGAAATATGCAGTAGTGAATACACCCCTCCATCAAGAAGGGCATCGGCAGTAAAAACAGGCCAAATATCCATCAAGTGTTGACCCCAATAATTTGGAAAAAGGCCAGGAAGAGGAAGGTGAGAGGGTTGGTGGCCGTGGCCTATACTAGGAACTGTCACAGCATTCGCCTTAGTGCAGGAGAATGGAAATCACTAGCCAGTTCAGTTGCACCTCTTATCTTTAACTGTTAGGTTCTTCAGTCTTTGATTTTTTAAATTAGAAAACATTTAACAAGAGATTAAACCTGAGAGAAAGAACTATCATATTTCTCTGCTGCAGTTTAGTTAACTTAATTTGAATATTATGGTGTCACTTCCTATCACCAAATACAATCAATTTACTTCAAACATGCTGTGTGCTGCTGTAGTCCATTGGCCACGTTTTCAACTACTTAGTTTCTTTATTCATGTATAGGTGGCAGTAAATAAATACGTTTACCTTCTGTTACGTGGATGTAAACACTCTACTCAGCTGTGCATTATGGCTACCCTATGTGACTGTAGTATGTGGCCCGAGCATATTCTCTTGTTTTTGGAAGAAATTAATTCAGATTAGAATTTCAATAGTGATGAAAGTGATGCACAGGATTTTTAGGTAATTTTGGAAAGTGAGAGTGATGAAAACGTGCCATGGAATAGGGAAGGAAGTAGTTGTGAACTCAACTTGCCTTTCATGTGGTTTGATAGTCAACTCCAGAATCATCAGAATTAGAGTATTTTGACCTTTTTGAACTAGAAAATGTTAATGCATGTTTCAAACAAAACTAGCATATATCATAAACAGCCAGTTGAAGGTAACTCAAAATAAAGAAATCCAGCACTGGGATGCATGGCCTTATCTGAGAATCCAGCATTGAAATGATTAAGGATATAAGTAATATCTTTCCAGTCTTAGCCCTCTCTCACCATCACCAACCAGAAATCTAAATGTGTTAGTGCAATGTCAAATATACAGCAGAAACAAAGAAACAAAATTCAGAAAGGGGCATTTTATTAGAAGTGTCCAGTAGTTAGTAGTTTTATATTCCTTGAGTTCATGAGACAGAATGTTATTTATCTCTCCCATCACTGGACCTTTAGAAATTAAAAAATGCCAATAATCCCATCATGATTCTCTCCATTCTGGTGGAGTGGAATGCAGTATGAGTTCACACAAGTGTACAGATGTGAAAATTCAGTAATATATCTTCTAGTCACCCTGCACAGTAGCTGCAGTTTAAATCCCAACATGTGATATATTTGGAATGGAAAGTCATGTTTTGGATCTCATAACTTATATTGACATGGTAAACATTTACCCTAAAGCTCCAAATTCACTTTGTCATTGCTGTGAAGAACCTCCTATGTGCTCTGAGGGCAAAAATGAGATTTTGGTACCAAATAGAAAGTCTACTTTCCATAAATCAGTTTTATCCAAAAAAAGATACCTAATTAATTAATTTCACATCTTTTATTTATTTTATACTGGATTAGTTTGGACAGACTCAAGAACCTCGTAGTTTTTTTTTTTTTTTTTAATCCTGTAAAACTCACTCTTGGTTACACTGGAGAATTTTCACTGGCAATGACAACTTGATTCAGTAAAAAAGGAATTAATTTGTTTTGGAGAAATACAATTCTATTCTGTAACAAAACATTGAGTACAAATGTGCTTTAAGAAATATTGAATTACAAAATACACAACATACCACATAATAATTGGAAAAGTAGGCAAGAAATGGATTATGAGAGTGCATGTTCTCCATTAGTTCTGCAACGAGACTTGTAACAGAACTCAGGCCTTTGGTCTGCTATGTACAGAGTGGCCACAAAGTGGGCCTACCCTACTTTTTGAGACCACAGGGCTTATGGTTGAATGACTGATATGGCCACTCATGGTATAAGTGTCCAAATCATCAGTAGAAAGATTTTCGTAGCACAGTTCAATTCTGGCAGAAATCTGCTCACAATTCTTGCATTGTGTAGTACTGCTGTTTATGACTCTCTCTGTGATAAATCCCTAGAGAGCAATATCAGGTGTTGTGAAGTTAAGACTTTTTGTAGACTAGGTTAAGGGTGCTGGATAATCTTCAGGACTTCTTACAATCCACCGGCTGGGGAAGGTCATGTTGGTGTTCCGTCTTTTTGCCAGATAACAGTGTTTTCGATACCAACTTGTTGCAATTGTGGCACCAACCATTCAATAAGCATGTCCTGCTGGATAGGTCCAATAACAGAGCTTTGTAAAAAGAGAAGGCCAAAAATGTGTGTTCCAGCCCACACTATGGTTACCAAGGTTTGGCAACATGATTACTAAAATGGTTGCTAAAACTTCAAGGCAAATCATCATCATCATCATCATCATCATCATGGAGTTGTCCTGCTGGATCGGGGTCCACTTTTAGGCTCTTCGATTGGCACTTTGCTTGGTCCTGGGCATCAGTTGGACAAATGCTGCAGATTCTCATGTCTTTGTTGATGGTGTCCTGATGTCATTGTTCAGGCCTATTACATGGTCATTGGCCATCAATGTTAAGATAGTGAGATGTATTGGCAACTGTTCCAGGTGCTGCCTGTAAGACGTGGACTGATCATCATAGTCACCCTTCTCGCGTTTTACCTTGAATAGGTGCAATACCAAACTTCTGCCTACAAGTGTAGTCTTGAATGTGATCCTGGAATGAGACACCCATTGTCCATCAAACCATGCACATTACTGTTGCAAGAAGTCAGCTTTTGATAGTTTTGGTTGAGGGCCAGCATTCTGTTCCATATAACATCACTAGATGCATAATAGTTCAGTAGATCTTTGACTTTGGTTGGATTGGATTTCTACAGTCACATAAAGTACTGTAACTTCCCTCTGCTATGACCACATAGCTTTGACTTGTGCTCTAACACCACTGTCAATTCTACCCTTACTCTGCAGGTATGAACCCAAGTATCTGAACATGCAGTGAGAAGCACGCAGCTGTGAGCTTGCATATGGGAGATAGTGGGTTTGAACCCCACTTTCCTATCCCATAACATAAAGCAAACAGCAAAAAAAGAAAGAAGTATCTGAACAAGTTAGCTTTCTGAAGATGAACACCATTAACTTGGATGGAAACATCAGCCAGAATTGTTTCCAAATACTCCACATTTCCTGAGTATTAAGACAAAGCCCTAACTGCAAGGTGAGCAGCCCATGTCTGTACATTTTGCTGGAGCTCTACCCTAGTAGTAGCTGCAAGCATGATGTCATCAGCATATACTGTAGCAGTGTCTATGGGACATCACAATGCAAATCACATATCATATTGCCCAGGATGAGGAAGGAAAGGAGAGGTGACAGCATAGATCCCTGACATATGCCTACTGTCACATGAAAGTCATGAGTTCTGAGCATTTAACATGGTTGACGGTTCTTGAGTAGAGCAGTCAAATACAATAGATGAAGAGCTCTGGAACTCTGTGGTTGCGCAGTGAATACCATTTAAGTTGGTGTGGATCATGATCAAAAACCTTCTCCAATGATATAGATGATATAGATGTTGATTCCCATAGGGAACCTCCAATAACGGACCATTTATATTGGTATTAACCTTCTCCAAATCGAGGAAAGTTAGATGTAATAACTTTCTTTCCTGGTGTCACTCTAGCAGCATCCATGCAGCAAAAATCGCATCTGTAATGATGGAACTTTACACAGTTCAGAACTGGTTGATAGTAAAGAGTAACAATGCTACAAAATCACTGGTCTATAACTTGCTCAAAGATCTTCAGGGTTTGATTCAAGAGGCAAATTAGTCAATAGTCTGGGTCTCCCATGATTTTAAAAATAAGTATTATAACACTTGATGTCTAGTAAGCAGGAATTTCACCCTACTCAATTATGGCATTAACACATTCACTGCTGGTGACGCTTAAAAGCACGAGAGTATGCTGTAAACTCATGCTACTGACACTTATGAACATTCTTGCGACATAGAAATATTTACATAATAATGATTTTAGTACCCTGGTGATGCAAGGGTCTAAAGGACCAGCAGTGAATGTGTTAAAGAAGTCTATGAGCTAGGTAATAGCAAGCTTCCACAAATCAGCTGGCGAATCATCAGGACTAGGTATTTTAAGCAGTGGCAGTAGGTTCTCAAGAGCACATTGGCACATCAACACCCAGTTCTCATGCATATTCACATGTTCATGGATAATTTAAAATAATTTCCTTTGTTTCGACCTGTTTCCATCAATCGATTGAAAGCGTTCAAATTATATCGAAGCTCTGTTACACTGACCGTTGACTGACAATGCAGGGGGCATGCTGGATTTTGTGCTACGATGCTGAAGACTATGCACATCCGCCAGCAGATGATGTCATGGTTTATGCATAGATATCCCCATAAGCGAGGAGCACGGTGAGGTATGTGCCTTTCTGTGTACAATCCTCAAAGCAGAGATAGTATTACAGTTGACCATAAGTGTTCGCCACCTCTCCTATTACTGTTAGCCTCTGCCTTCCTGAAGTTGCTATTGCAATACCATGCCAGAAGATCTTGGGAGTAATTCTAGACAGGTTGGACAGGTGTTTGTAATCACGAGAAGAATTTTGCATTACATTGTGTGTGGAGAATCGTTTGAACTGAAATTAATTTGAGTACCAGTAAATGTGGTTACATAATTTTTATGCTTCTTGTCATACCTAGATGAACTCCATGCTATGTAAAAACCAAGGATAGTGTTCGCATCCATTAATATTCACTACAATACAGCATTGTAGCAAAGTTGCTGCAAATTTTACTATCACCGAGCAGAGTAGCTTTGGCTAACAGTGGCTACGCCTTTACCGTTGCTTTTCAGATCTGTATTTGGGAGGCAGAGGACTGGTCCCACTGTCTGTTGTCCTGAGAATGGTTTTCCATGGTTTCCATTCTCCTCACTAAGACGAATGCCGGAACAGCCCCTTTCATTTGGCACTGCTGCTCCCTTCTCACCTTCACCGCAATACATCTCCTGAGTTGACAAAAGACTCGCCTTACCCCATCAGGGGTACTGAATGAACACATTTTAGCAGTAGTAGCAGTAGTAATGTTAGTTTTGTTGTATGCTCACAGATTATTTTCAGATAAAATAGATCCTTGGTTACAGGGGTTCTACCATATTATGAGAGAAGCAACTGTACAAAGAACATTCAGTGAAATGATTTAACATGTAACTTTTTAACGATTTCCGCTATACTTTGGTACATTTGAGATGTGAACAAAAATGTTGTGAACCTCTTGAAAATTTTGTTACAAGCCGCCACTGATTTTAAAGACTTTAACACGAATTATTGTTAAACAAAAATGGGTACACCCGCTTTGTAACCACCTGTAGTGAAGATTTTGTACATTCAAAAATATATATACACTAATTTAAAGTAGCCTCAATAGTTTTCCAAATACAGTGATCCTAAAGACAGGTTCCATGGTACAAGACAACCTTAAAGAAAGAATAATAAAGTTATGAATCTATCAGCCATTTTTTTTAGTGCTCTGCCTCTTGATGAATACTGTACTTCACTTTACTTCTTTCTTGAGGATCTTAAAGAGGTGAAGGAGAAATAAAAACTTGTCACACATCTCCAGTTCCAAAGATCACTGCCTCTCGTTTCACAGGATGAACTGTTGCTTGAGAAGTCTTCCTGGTTTCAAACAGACCACTGGTGAAGAGTCTCATCTGCAAACAAAATGTTGTACTTTCTTAAACTAAAAGTAGATTAAGATCTTTTGGTCATGTAAAGATGATGGATGAGCAAAGTACTGTATAACCAAGGAGTGCTTGGAGAAGGAACTTAAGGGTGATGTGATGTGAAGTATTAATGGATGGCCACAACATACATATCTATTGCCTGTGCAACTCACAAGATACTCCAAAAATGGTTTTCACGACCGCAGATCTGAAAATCACAGGAACAGAACCAGCTTTTGGGTTGTTATACCATGTGGGCTTGCAGAGTTTCGCCCAGACGTACCATTTGGGTTCATCAGTTGGATTGGTACGCCACTCCAAGTCTCTGCTTAGCACTGGCAGACCAACTGCACGGACTTGCCATATTAACCCAAAAGCTGGTTCTATTCTCAAGGTACTGTTGCTAGGTAACATTGCATCACACATTTTGTTACATGACATTATTTTGTTACAGAAATTTTTGGATGACCACCAGACATATTTATGTAAAAAAAAGGCCAGATAAAGACAGGAATAGAGAAGAGACAAATAGATAAAAATACACCTGGTAAGAAGATGGGGACAAACCCAGAAGGAGAAAAGGATTCTATTGGGTCAATATAAGTACTGGAAAGGAACAAACAAGTGACAAATAAAATCAAAAGTGAAAGGAATATGATAAGAAACATGTAACAGAATAAACACAATGATAGGCTAGTGTGGTTTGAGGGAGCAACAGAAAAGAAAACCAAAATCTTTTCTCCCACATCAATTTCTTACAACTCTTAAAACGCTCGTTTCACTTCCCAGTTTCATCAGGGATATACAGGGTCTGGCAACAATATCTGATTGTTTTTGAAATTAAATAAAAAGTAATGGAAAGAATCATGAATAGAAAGAAATGTCTTGGAAAAACAATTAAGTTTTGAAAGACTCAGAGCTGCAGCGTGACATAGTGATGAAGTTTCAGGGTTGTTCTGAAATATGAGGGAGAATCAAAAAGTAAGTTACAGTTCCAAGTTATGGCCATTTATGAAACCACCATCGCATAGGCAACATGGCTATGACAACATGCAATGTAAGTTCACTTTTCCACATGACTCTAAACATTTCTCGGAACGGTCAGCCAACTTTTCAATTCCGGGTGCGCAGAAATCACTTCCAGTGCTATGTAACCACCTAGAGACAGCTGATTTCATCTCCTCATTGTTTAGGAATCGTCGTCCACCGAGATCCTTCTTCAGCTTACTGAACACATGATAATCACATGGTGCTAAGTTTGGACTGTATGGAGGATGTTGCCATACCTCCAACTTGAATCGCTGCCGCAGTTTGGACATTTGGTTGACTGTATGAGATGTTGCATTAACGTGCAACAAAATCACGCCGGTGCTCAATTTTCCCTACCACTTTTCTTTAATTGCCTTACGCAATCGGTTCAACGTTTGACAATATGAAGCCAAGTTGATTGTCATACCTTTGGCATAAATTCCACGTGCACCACACCCTCCATGTCAAAGAACACTGTCGCCATTACCTTTCCTGCTGAAGGTTGGACCTCGATCTTCCTTTGTGGTGTTGATGTGGTGCGTACCCATTCCATCAATGTTCTCTTTGTTTTGGGGGTGAAGTGCTGGACCGACGTTTAATCCCCTGTGATGATTTGCTGCAGAAACTCATTGCTCTCCACAGAATTCTGTTGCAAAAATGTCAGTGAAGACTGGAAATGCTGTCCCTTGTGAACATCGGTGAGCAGATGTGGAACCCAACTTTGACACAGTTTACAAAATCCAAGGTGCTGGTGAACAATGGAGAACACACTGCTGTACAAAATGTTCAACATGCTGGCAATTTCCTGCAGTATTATGCACTGATTCTCTCTAATGATCCCATCCTCACGGTCAACATTGGCAACGGTACTGGACATTGCGGGTCTGCCTTCACGATATTCGTCCATGAGATTCATGCGTCCGGCGTCAAATTGCTTACACCACTTTACAATACCTGGGTGAGAAATTGCCTACTCACCACATACAGCAGTGATTTAACGATGAATGTCTATGCAATTGAGCCATTTAGTCCATAGAAATCTGATCGTTGCATGCACTTCCAATTTGGAGTGAACATCCAATTGACACGCCATTGAGCTTAGCCCGCTCTGCACTCACAACACGACGGGATACCACACCAACCTTCCTATTGAACATGTCAGTAGTTACTGTAGCTTGCTCCACATTTGCCATGGTCACGACATACAGCGTACTTTCACGGCGAGCTAGTGTAACTTACATTTGATTCATCCTCGCACTAGATTCGCTGCCAGCATGCTTCCAGGCATACGCGCAGTTCTTGGCCTTCCTGTTGATTTCTGTTTAGATTCCAATGCAGTTGTTCTGAAATTGTTAACCCACAGCAATATCGTGTTGTGGCTGGGAACTCGGCCATATTGACTAACATGGAAATGTTGCCCGAATCTTCGCTGCATAACAGTACCACCTGTCTTAAAATATGTCTCCACAGCAAATGCCCAATGTGTAGTGTTCCACAGCTCCATCACAAATAATATGGCATGGAGATTAAGTTCATCCCCTCCTCTCTAATCTCCAGGTGCCTTTCCTAGCCGAAGCTGTTTTTGTTGTAGTTAAAAATAAATAGAAAGGAAGGTCTGAAAAGTAGGACTATTAGGCAGTACCATATGGCTGATAAAGGAGGCATGAGGGAGTTTTTAAAAAGAAACCTTGATCGGTGGAAAACAGTAAATAAAAATGTAAACAGACTGTGGGATGGGTTTAAAGCAATTGTTGAGGAATATGAAAAGAAGTTTGTACCCTTAAAGACCCACTTTATTATAACAGAGAAATAAGGAGACTAAGAACAAGGTGCGGACTGGAATGCAGAATTCTGTAGCAAAGCACAGGTTTATCAGCTAGTTCTCTATAAATTCCATAATGTAGTACCATTCGATAGGACCAATAACATTGATACTGTATTTAAAAAATAAATTTTAGGTGCCTTTCCCTAACTACCATTTCATCCAGGGTGAACAAAATTGTTTATAGCTTAGACTGTAGTTTCTTATTCCCCGACTCTATATACCGATTTTCATTAAATTCTCTTTACCCATGTTCTTAAGATGTCAGGTTTCCGTTCTGTTCTTGGCAGACTTTAACGTTGTGATATGCGGAGTAATTGTGATGCTGTGTTGATTTTGTGCAATTTATTGTGAATATTGTTTCTGTCGGTGAGTGTCTGTGAAGTTGAGAAGAAGGTGCACTGTTGTGTACCTCTCTGTATTTCAGATGACACTAAAAAAAGCATGAAAATTGATGTTCCATAGTTTCCCTTCTGAGTGCGGTTTAAGGGAGAAATGGAAGCAAACTATTTCTAGGCAAGGTGATATAGTAGGATCTCTTTAGGTACCTAGCAATTCTCATAAAACAGATTTCAGTGTAAGCACATCAATCAAATTTCCTTCTGTTTTCATTGTGTATCCTGTTCACAAACAGGAAAATGTCAAATGCAGGAAGCATCCAGCTCCCTAAAATGATGTATTGCCATTAAAATTTTCTTTTGCTAGTGGCTTTATGTCGCACCGACACAAATAGGTCTTATGGCGGCGATGGGATAGGAAAAGCCTAGGAGTGGGAAGGAAGCGGCCATGGCCTTAATTAAGGTACAGCCCCAGCATTTGCCTGGTGTGAAAATGGGAAACCGTGGAAAACCATCTTCAGGGCTGCCGACAGTGGGATTCAAACCCACTATCTCCTGGATGCAAGCTCACAGCCGCGTGCCCCTAACCGCATGGCTATCTTGCCCGGTCCTTCAAAATTTAGTAAAAGTTCCGATTCAGATAACGATGAACATATCATATCTTAATACATCAGCCACAAATGAAAAAGGAGTACAAGTCTCGTTTCTATATCAAAGAAAGTCTACAAGTATCTCTGCTAAATCTTAAAAAAAAAAAAAAAAAAAAAAAAAGGATAAGAAAATTAAATACCAGATTACTGAAAAGCAATCTGTAAATTGAGAAGTAGGATACGGGTAATGAAATCAGAAAAAAAAAAAGTTTTATGATATCTGAACTTGACCAAAAAACAAAAAAAACAAACCAAATTGAAAAGCATGCTAAAATTGGTCATTTAGGAGCTTTATTCCTGTTAGAACGAATTTAATTTTATTCTTCTTTCTTCATCCGTTTATCCTCCAGGGTCGGTTTTTCCATCGGACTCAGCGAAGGATCCCACCTCTACCGCCTCAAGGGTAGGGTCCCGGAGCACCAGACTTCGGGTCGGGGGATACAGCTGGGGAGGATGACCAGTACCTCGCACAGGCAGCCTCACCTGCTATGCTGAACAGAGGCCTGGTGGAGGGATGGGAAGATTGGAAAGGACAGGCAGGGAAGAGGGAAGGAAGCGGCCATGGCCTTACGTTAGGCACTATCCCGCCATTTACCTGGAGGAGAAGTGGGAAACAACGGAAAAACACTTCCAGGATGGCTGAGCTGGGAATCGAACCCACCTCTACTCAGTTGACCTCCCAGGGTGAGTGGACCCGTTCCAGCCCTTGTTCCACTTTTCAAATTTCATGGCAGGGCCGGGAATCGAACCCGGACCTCCGGGAGTGACAGCTAATCACACTAACCACTACACTACAAAGGAAAACACAAATTTAATTTTACGGGAAGAAAAAAGAGAAATACACCACTAAATATAGCGTAACGGGCATAACATTGCTCACCAAACAGCGGCTTCAATGCGAATGTCAAAATATCAGATGTGCGGAGGAAAAGATTGGATCGCTGATAATTGGTGAAAGGGCGATTAAACCAAAAGTTATTTATGACCGCAATCTCGATCCGCTTATCGGATACTCTGAGGCACTTAATTAAAGGAATCGGTAAGAAGTGACAAACTCGCTATCAGATTTCTCTGCTTCTTTCATGAATTACTTATTTTGTTTAAGCATATTGTAAGAAATACTTTGTAGAAAATAAGTCAAACAATTGCTCTTGTTCTATCTTTGATCTCATATCTGTTTGCTGCCTTCTGAAATTACTAGTTTTAATGAATTTTTATAGTTTTTCATATATGAACATGTTGCAATGAGCGGCTGAGACAGAATAGTAAAGAGAACTCTAGTGGCGCTTATCGGAAATTATCTCGAGGACAAGTTTAGTGTGCTGTATTTCTCGGCCTTGTGTATCTCGTAGGCAATGGCCAGGTGCAGGTCTTTTGAACTGACACACGTAGGGGACCTGCGCATCGTGATGAGAACGAAATTCAACCAGCCCTCGTGCCAGCAAAATTAACCAATTATGGTTAAAATTCCCGACCCTGCCGGGAATCAAACCCGGGACCCCTGTGGCCAAATGCCAGCACGCTAACCATTTAGCCATGGAGCCGGACAAATCGTTCTGAATGAGTGGAAGCAGTCCTGTAAATGCACTCGCTTTTGTGAAGTGACTCTAATTTTTCATCAAACTTAGCTAACAATTTAATTAGTTCTATGTAATTCCCTCTGTTGTTGGATTCACTAGCCTCATTGTGCCCACGGAGTGGTAACTGTTGCTTCCCCAAAAAGCATGTCACTGCAATCAGCCGTTTCAGAATTTTACTGTTTTTCTTAACGGCTTCATTGTGCCTTAGAACATTTTCCTGCTTCTGCTTATCCAACTGCAAATCTATCCTAGTTTTACCAAAGGTACCTAAGGATATCCATGCGTGGATATGACAATCGTTCCAAGGGGAATTTTCAGTAACAAACAAAACAATGCCAACAGAATAATTTGTTTATTGACTCAGAGCCAGAGAGCCAAACAGTTTTACTGTAAGTTTCTGGATTGAACGTGCGAACACAATTCTTGTTTTCTGTTTTTAAATTTTTTATTTAAATTTATTTAAATTTGCAAGGGAAGAGAGAGGTCTCCCGGCTTTAAGTATTTGAATCTTTTCATCAAACGAAAGGCCAGTAAATGGCTTTTCAAACAGATTTACAATTATATCCGTTTTAGACTCATCCATCGTTAATACGACACATGTAGAGAATATAAGAAAACACCAAAAACGACGAATAGCACAGGGACAGCACACATAGAATGAACTCACTAATCAGCAAAACACACAATGAATGAACTCATTGGTCAGCCACAACTCAAGCACTTGAGGTAAGTCACCCCAGTGGCATTTGTCATTTTCGTCAGGTTGGGTTCTCGCTAGGGGGTAATCCGTGGGTCCCGTTCGCAGTAAACTTGGACATGTTGACTTTCTCCAAATTGCTAACAGATGGCAGAGAGTAGCACGTGTATGGGGTGACAAAGTGTGACCAAGTTTCAATTGCAGCGACATCAATCGGAGGACTTCAGAATTATGTCTGCCACCGAATGCAATTTTAAGATTGAATGCCTTACATCCTTAACTCCTCCATTTGCTGTCTCTTTCTTTCAAGAGTGGAACAGATGGCGAGACTACACCAGCACCACATGTAGTCAAGCAACGGAACTAGTACAGTTGCGCAGAACTTTTGAACTTTTGAGAGATGAAATCGTTAATATTTGACTTGAAACAACCTAAAATCATACTTCGTACAGTTCTTTGCATTATCGTAACGCATGCAATGAATGCCTTGCATTCAAGGAGAATACGCCCCTGGTATGGAAGTGAAACATAAACAATAACTAGCTCAGAAAGAAAGCAAATAGAAGCTTTGAAATGTGGTGTTACAGAAGAATGCTGAAGATGAGATGGATAGATCAAATCATGAATAAGACACTGAATTGAATTGGTGAGAGGAGATCGCTTTGGCTAAATTTGAAGAGAAGAAGAGATTGAATGATGGGACACATCTTAAGACACTCAGGACTTTGTTCATTTGGTTTTTGAGGGAAATGTAAGAGGTAAGAACGGTAGGGGAAAACCAAGGTATGAATATGACAAGCAGATTAGAGCAGATGTAGGTTGTAGTATTTAAGTAGAAATGTAAAGGTTAGCACAGGATAGGGTGACATGGAGGTTGCATCAAACCAGTCCATGGACTGATGACTCAAACAACTTAACAACAACATAACGTTTTAGCTCAACCATAAGAGTACATGATAAACTTCATCCGAGTTTACCTTGTGTTTTTCCAGGTTGAATATTGGGGTGATAACAATAATAATTTCATATGACCATTATTAGCCTGGTGCAGTTCTTGTAAAGCAGACCCTCCAACAAGGGTGGGCAGCATCTGCGGTGTGTACAAAACTGTGAGTTAGTGTGGTGGAGGATGATATTGTGTGATGTGCATGAGTTATAGGAAAGTCCAGGACAGTATAAACCCCAACAATCCTCACTGCTCACAATTGAAATACCACGACTCAGCAAGCAATCAAAGCCAGGATTCTGTGTTCCAAAGTCAGCCACGGAGCTGGACCATTTGGGAGGAGCAAGACATAGATGTTCTCCTACAATTCAGAATATGTCTCTTTGTCTAGTTAACTCATCATGTTCCAGTAATTACTAAAGACTGTCTGGCTCCATGGATAAATTGTTAGCATGCTGGCCTATGGATGTAGCGGGTCCTGGGTTTGATTCCTGGCTGGGCCGGGAATTTTAACCTTCATTGATTAATTCCAGTGGGTTGGGGGCTGGGTATGTGTGCCATATTCATCATTAGAATTCATCATAGGTAGGGGCCCATCCTCACAGATGCGGAGGTCGCCTATAAGGTGTCGACTTGAAAGACCTGCATCAGGCCCCTTCAGAGGCCACACGCCATTATTATTTTATACTAAAAACTGATGATGATGCCTGTTGTTTAAAGGAGCCTAATATCAATCAATCAATCAATCAATCAATCAATCAATCAATCAATCAATCAATCAATCAATCAATCAATCAATCAATCAATCAATCAATCAATCAATACTGATCTGCATTTAGGGCAGTCGCCCAGGTGGCAGATTCCCTATCTGTTGTTTTCCTAGCCTTTTCCTAAATGATTTCAAAGAAATTGGGAATTTATTGAACATCTCCCTTGGTAAGTTATTCAAATCACTAACTCCCCTTCTTATAAATGAATATTTGCCCCAGTTTGTCCTCTTGAATTCCAACTTTATCTTCATATTGTGATCTTTCCTGCTTTTATAAACACCACTCAAACTTATTCATCTACTAATGTCATTCCATGCCATCTCTCCGCTGGCAAACCGGAACATACCACTTAATCGAGCAGCTCTTCTCCTTTCTCTCAATCCTTCCCAGCCCAAACTTTGCAACATATTTGTAACACTACACTTTTGTCGGAAATCACCCAGAACAAATTGAGCTGCTTTTCTTTGCATTTTTTCCAGTTCTTGAATCAGGTAATCCTGGTGAGGGTCCCATACACTGGAACCATACTCAAGTTGGGGTCTTACCAGAGACTTATATGCCCTCTCTTTTACATCCTTACTACAACCCCTAAACACCCTCATAACCATGTGCAGAGATCTGTACCCTTTATTTACAATCCCATTTATGTGATTACCCCAAAGAAGATCTTTCCTTATATTAACACCTAGATACTTACAATGACCCCCAAAAGGAACTTTCACCCCATCAACGCAGTAATTAAAACTGAGAGGACTTTTCCTTTTTTGTGAAACTCACAACCTGACTTTTAACCCCGTTTATCATCATACCATTGCCTGCTGTCCATCTCACAACATTTTCGAGGTCACGTTGCAGTTGCTCACAATCTTGTAACTTATTTATTACTCTGCAAAAAGCCTTACCTCTAGGTCATCAGCCCATAATGGTATGAAATGAGATAAAATGTAATTATAAGTTAAAAACTTCATTTTCCCGTATTGAACTGAGATTCACAATTGAAATGTCAAAGAGGTTCAACCTTTTCAATACAAAACGTGTATTGAAAACGTGTTGTATAATTTCTTACAGAACCAGCAATAGAAACATAGATATAGTTCACAATTCCAAATCAGTTAACAGGTCTGACACTTATGCAATGTCAGGTGTTTACCGTTTTCAATGCAATAACTGTCTTTCCTCATATGTCGGACAGACCGGGCGCAGCTTCAAAGTTAGATACTTAGAACACGTTAATGCCATCAGATATAATAGATTTTCCGCAATAGGCCAACATATACATGACTTAAAGCATAATTTTACCACCATAGAACAAGACCTAGAAATTCTCAAAAACATAAACAAAGGCCCTTTACTCGACGTTACGGAGAACTGTTTTATTCACCTAGACCAATTTTTTAACCCTAACTTAAATCTTAACGAAATCTCAGAAAAATCCAGCATTCTTTTCGACTACCTAATAGAAGTCTTTAGAGGTATAAAAACCACGAGAGAAAAATCGATCTTTCACGCTCTCCACAGCACTCTTTTACGTCCCACACCACTGCCACTCCGCCCTCCTGACCCACCTTAAACTCCGCCTCCCTACCCCTCTCCTCTCCACTTCCCCTCCCCACCCCTCTCACTCTAACTTCGCTACTCAGTCACACCTTCTCACTAGTCCAGAACTCTTCTTACACCACACACTCAGCACGCCAAACAAGGTGAGTCTCATATTCTATCACCCTTGACCGAACTCGATTTAGACTTCCATTTCACTAACTTCGTTTTTCTTTCCTCTCTTAAAGATTCACTACCCTGTTGAGCTGAGACTAATTTGAAGAGCAACCTTATTCAATCGCCCAACATCAGGTGTCCCGGCCTCGACAAAAAATTTTTTTATTGGTTTGACTATATAACATCGGACCTGGACTTATGTGCCTGAAGTGAACAACAGAAGAGTGGACAATTTTACCATTTTATTTTTACCACATAGTTTTATCACCATATTCAGACTCTCATGCTCATAGCATCAGTTCAATTTTATGCATAATTTTTACCCATCAAACCACTATGTTTTATGTGTCACATCACATCATCATATTTTACTCAAGTTTCTCCTAGCTTTTATGACAAAGCAGTTTACCATTTGTATTCAGCCATACAAGAGTTATTAATGTAAATCATTCATGACATGTACTTTGCCTATTTGTTGATCTTTGTTAGCTGATGATGACGCAGTGAGCGTCGAAACCGGTCCTTATTATTCAATAAATATTATGTTGTGAACTTCTTATACAACACGTTTTGTATTGAAAAGGTTGAACCTCTTTGACATTTCAATTGTGAATAAAATGTAATGACAATTTAAAAGTCCAAAATTCATCCACTGACCAGAATTCAAAATGTGATGATGAAGAATGAATGGATGAATATGAATTAAAAATAATCAGCAGATCCAACTCACAATACTGCAAGTTAAAAATGATTCCAAAATTGATCCACCAACTAGAATTCAAAAAGACAATGATGAAAAATGGTTATGAAGTTAAAACAAGCAGTGGATATGACCCAAAATGTCCCATCTTCCCAGAAACTATCTTAAAACAATAGTATTTCTGACCAAGGGACTGCTTCCAAAGTACAGTCCTGAATCGATGATGCTTGTTGTGTCTAAAGGGATCCTAAATCCTGGTCAGTGGCCCCTCTTAATGGTACTTATCACTAGTAATATAGAACCATGATATTTCTCATGTTGCGATACTAATCAAAAGTAGCGTAGAAACGGTGTTCCACACTTTATGGTACTACCCACAAGTATTGTACGTCACACAGGTAATGCAGATCTAAGGTGTTTCTCACATAATGATGCCACTCATAGGCAACGCAAACCCATGGTGTTCCTCACCTAGGTGTACTAATCACAGGGACCTGAACTATCCCATGATCTTCCTCACATAGTGGGTACGGATCACAGGCAACGCAGTTCCACGGTGTCGCTCATATAGTGGTACTAATCACAGGCAACGCCCAGACCTGTAGTGTTTCTCACATAATGGTACTAATCACAGACAATGTAAGCCCATGGTGTTTTGCATATTATGGTACTAATCACAGGTACTGTAAACCCACAGTGAACCACTCACCACACCTAATGTGTACCTAACATAGTGGTACTACTCACAAGTAAAGGCGACCCATGGTGTTACCTGCGTGATGGTACTAATCACAAATAGTTTCATGGTTCTAATTCAGTCATCCTTTGGATGCCCCTTTTAGTTGCCTCTTATGACAGGTAGGGGATACCGTGGGTGTATTCTTTGTTTGCATCTCCCACCCACAGCGGGTGTATATATATATATATATATATATATATACTAAAAACCAACGATACTCACAGTAAATATTGCAATTGTAACACCAAGAAAGCCTCCCCCCAGAACGTCCCACCAGTGATGCCTGAAGTCTGTTATTCTTGTGATGGAGCAGACGAGAGCCCACTCTACACACAGGTAGTGTAACCAAGGTACCAGGCTGCATGTGAGGTTACCTGGAACTCGGATCTGAATGAACCACTGCAACAGAATGAAATATGATCATTAAGCAACTATTCCACCTATGAAATCACTAGTGGGATCTGCAGGAGCACTCTAGCATCATTATAATAATTTGAAATAACATTTTGAGAATAGGTTCACCCCATCAGGTTTCAGACTGAGATATAAGAAATCTAGCATTCTTATGCTAATGAATAATCCTGGAGTCATTTCGGTAGCAAAATGTCTACTTAAATTGTGTGTGTTGGGTTGAAATTAGATCATACGATTTGACAGAGTAAAGTGTACAATTAAGGTAAATATTTTTACCACTTCATGACAGTAATAGTAATTTCAACTAGACTTATAGGATTATATAGACCTGATACAGGAGAGCATGGGGGGAAATCCATGACAGGCTTCAGTTAGAAAATAATTATATTGGCAGGGCTGACCACAAGTATAAAATTAGACAGGATTTTAGCAAAATCAATTGGGATAAATTTTCATTCATTGAGAAAGGTGTGAATGAGTGGAACATTTTACCAGGGGAAGTGTTTGACCCTTTTCAAAAATCTTTACAGATATTCGAGGAAAGAATAAACAGAAACAGAGAAAGGAAATTAAATATTAGAAGGCATTCAACCTGAGCAGGTTATTGTAAATAAAGAATTTTTGTGAATAATTTAATTACATCCCCTTGTCTATGAAGATTGGACGGCTGAAGTAGGGGACTGCCTGTAGTGGTGAATTACAGTGAAGACTTGGAGGGCCCTGGGACCGCTACGGTAGGTGTGAAGGCACTTCAGGAACTCTGAAAAGCTGTGGCAAAAGGGGCTCTGGTTAAGATGCAGCATGTCGTTATGCATGTTAGGTACCCAATTGGGGAAAAAACTAAAATTAATGCATTTTAAATTTAAATCTTATAGCAATTATATAGTATTATTTGAAGTGATTACACATACTGTATTTGAGTTGATTATGTATGTAAGTACAGAAGATATTATAAGTATAATTTTGTAAATACTGTCATATAAATTTACTAAGGATGAGCTGTGTGTTTTTAGTGTAAATTGTATAATACTTTATTTTAGGAAAATGTCTTCTTTTCTTTTTAATTTAAAATTTAGTGCTTGATAATAATGTACTTTTGTGTATCATTTGTCACCGAGGTAGACACCTTATTTGCAAATAAAGTGATTTTGACTTGATTTGATTTGACCTGTTAAATAAAGTCATGGAAAATTGTGTTCATTATTCTCCAGGCAGAGGGATTTCTTACCAATCCTGTATATTATTGAACACTGTTCCACTGCACCAGCATATAATTTTTCAAATAAATTGTATTATAATGGCATGTAATCTTTATTGTCATCTACATTTATGTATTACTGATACTTAATTATTACAAATAGTATAATAATATACTGCTTTAAAATTCAAGACAAAGGTATTTAAGTTAAAGATAAGCCGCGTAATGGAAGGAAGAAGATACGAGAAGAAACCTGTGCTGGAGTCTGTTTTTCAATTGAACAATCTCCTATGAAATTGACTTGTAAACATGCTTCGGAACTTGGTATACCGAGGACAACAATGCGAGATTACATTAAAAAAGACCTTAAGTTCAGACCTTTTCGACGACGTTCGTAAGTGAGTTTTCGGGTAGAGACCAAAATGAGCGCATTTTAGCATGCCGTGCTTTGTTAACTAAAATCCGAAATGCAGTGAGCCATGCTAAGGTTGTGTTTTCAGTTTGTGCCTTTATCACAGTTCACATGTAGAAATGTTGTAGTGTGGTCCAAAGAGAATCCTCATTACAGAGTTGAGTTGGATAGGAACCCGCCTCACGTAATGATATGGGCAGCAATGACATCACAGCATCTGCGTAGACTGTACTTTTTTGAAGGGACTGTGAATGGCGCGAATTATTTATACATGTTACAAACATGGTTAATACCCCAGCTTGAGAAAAGGGGCCTCACAGAACACATATGGTTGCAACAAAATGTAGCGCGTGACCACTACACACTTTCAGTGCTCGAGTTTCTAAACAAACATTTCCCAGGACGGTCGATAGGTCATGGTTCATTAGCAACACCAGCTCCCTTGAAATGGCCACTAAGAAGTCCTGACCTCACCACACCTGACATTTGTTACGGGGAGTCGTTTAGGAACATGTACTTGCATGTCATTATGCTACAAACGAAGAACTGCGCAATGCTGTTGAGGAAGCTTTTCACACTATAACTCCAAACATGCTCAGAATAGGTCAAGAAGAACATTGAGGCATAATAGAACTGTGTGATCAAGAAAGTGTGGTTTGATGTACCAGAAAGAAGATGGCCCCTCCTAAATCAAGAAGATATGATTAGGTCCAAAAATGTACAAGGAAGATAAGTGTGACAGAGGGCAATGCAGCTGGCAGAAATAAATAGCAGCAGTGTACTCAGGAGGCAAAGTACTAACTGGGGTACTAATGGGCACAGCAGTAGGTATAACTGGCAAATGTTATTCCTGGTTTGGCAGATTCATTTATCTGTTCAGAAATGAAGAGATGACCTAGAATTTTCCATATTGTAATGTTTCTATTTACTTCAATAGTACCGAGCTCGATAGCTGCAGTTGCTTAAGTGCAGTCAGTATCCAGTATTCGGGAGATAGTGGATTTGAACCCCACTGTCGGCAGCCCTGAAGATGGCTTTCCGTGGTTTCCCATTTTCACACCACCAAATAAATAGCAGCAGGGTACTGAGGAGGCAAAGTACTAACTGGGGTACCAATGGGCACAGCTGAGGTATAACTGACATATGTTATTCCTGGTTCGGCAGATTCATATGTCTGTTCAGAAATGAAGAGATGAGCCCTGAAGATGGCTTTCCATGGTTTCCCATTTTCATACCACCAAGTGCTGGGGCTGTACCTTAATTAAGGCCACAGTTGCTTCCATCCCACTCCTAGCCCTTTCCTGTCCCACTGTCACCATAAGACCTGTGTATGTCAGTGCAACGTAAAGCAACTTGCAAAAAAAAAAAACTTCAGTAGCAGGTTTTAAAAAATCAGAGTGAAGAAAAACTACTTACCATCACAAACAGTGCATTGTAACATGCCAGTGCTGCATGTCCTGATGGAAATGACCGAGTAGAATCGCTGACAGCCCATGTGCTAATATCCTTATTGGTGCAAGTGTACTCCGTTATGTAACTGTAACATTACAGATGTAAAAAGTTTTATTAAACAAAGGGACAGTCCAGACATATTTAAACAGATGTGTTCTTGTATTTATGTCTGTCTGTCAGACTTCAATCAGTCAACATTGATATGCATTTAGGGCAGTCACCCAGGTAGCAGATTCCCTACCTGTTGTTTTCCTAGCTTTTCCTTAAATGATTGCAAAGAATTTGGAAATTTATTCAACATCTCCCTTCGTAAATTATTCCATTCCCTAACTCAACTATCTGTGAATGAATATTTGCCCCAAATTGTTCTCTTGAATTCCAACTTTATCTTCATATTGTGATCTTTCCTACTTTTATAAACATCACTCAAAACTTATTTCTACTAATGTCATTTCATGCCATCTCTCCACTGACAGCTCGGACCATGCCATTTAGTCGAGTAGCTCGTCTTCTCTCTCCCAAGTCTAGCCAGCCCAAACCTTGCAACATTTTCGTAATGCCACTCTTTTGTTGGAAGTCACCCAGAGCAACGATAAGATATCTATTAGGCCCGTTACTCTTCTATTATGACATATGGTGTAAATGGTCAGTTACAGATTATGTCTTTGCTTATATATTTGTGATTCATTTTATGGCTGATGATGACATTATATATGTTGGAACCGGTCCCCAAGTTGAATAAAAGGTATTTGTAACATAAACACGTACCTAATTAGTATTGAAAAGGTTGAACCTAATAGATATCCTATTGTTGATCTCAGTTCAAAACGGAAACATTAATGAAGTTCATATCTTTAAATCACCCAGAGCAAATCAAGCTGCTTTTCTTTCGATTCTTTCCATTTTTCGAATCAAGTAATCCTCGTGAGGGTGCCATACAGTGGAACCATACTCTACTTGGGGTCTTACCAGAGACTTATATACCCTCTCCTTTACATCCTTACTACAACCCCTGAACACCCTCATAACCATGTTCAGAGATCTGTGACCTTTATTTACAATCCCATTTATGTGATTACCGCAATGAAGATCTTTCCTTATATTAATACCTAGGTTACAATGATCCCCAAAAGGAACTTTCACCCCATCAACGCAGTAATTAAAACTGAGAGGATTTTTCCTATTTATGAAACTCACAACCTGACTTTTAACCCCATTTATTATTATACCATAGCGTGCTGTCCATCTCACTGCATTGTCAAGGTCTTTTTGCGGTTGCTCACATCTGTCTGTCTGTCTGTCTGTCTGTCTGTCTGTCTGTCTGTCTGTCTGTCCGTCTGTCTGTCTGTCTAGTCCTCAGCCCAAAGGCTGGTTGGATCCACAGCAGCTTCAGCAGCTAACCTGTGCATTAGTGAGGAGGCAATCTGGGGAAATGGAGAGTGAGGTGGTTTCCCCGTTGCCTTCCTTACCAAGCAGAAGGTGCTATTATGTACAGAGTTGGGAGTAAAAATTATTTGTAATTATTAATTTTTAATACATTTTTACTTGTAATTGTTACTTCTCAAGCCCATCTGGTGGCCAAGATCATTAAGGCATCAAGGCTCTATGGTCTGACACCGTGGTTAGCTGGTCCGAGTCGCGTTGGTCGAAAATAATTTCACCATCACAATATTGGCCAGCAGGGTAGGAGAGGTGGTGATATACAATTTCTAATCACTGGATTGTGTGCTAAAATCCTGGATTCAGTTCCAAACCTCTCCACAGTGTTTATATGGAGTGAGGGCATGTGATGCTGCTGATAGTGATTCGTCTCTTGGATGGAGACATTAAGCCTTGAGCAGACTCCTTGGTGCTATTCGTCAGGAGGAGGCTATGTGCCGACACTGGGTTTCACTCTCTCCCTCCCTACTATCATTTATCACATCATTCATTTCATCTCATTAATTCCTCTGATGAGGGTGACATCAGGAAGGGCATCTGTCATAAAAGTCGCTACAAAATGTTCATCTCACTTCATACCCAAACCCCTAGAGAAATGACATAAAGGTTGGACATACAATACAATTGTTACTTTTCACAAATTGTAATTTTCACTCAGAATTTACATGTTTAAGTAAAATTGTAATTGTTACATTCTAGAAATAATAATCATATGGCCTCAGCTACCATGTGCAAGCATTTTAATTTGGTGTTGTCTGGCTGCCTGTTCATCAATTGTGACATTTCATTTTACTCTAGGCCTACTAGATGACAGAGTGAACTGAATATCTCTTGAGTGTCGCCTGGTGGCCATGATCGTTAAGGCGTTGAAGTCTATATGATCTGACACCGTGGTTAGCCGGTTTGAGTCCCGTTGTCGAAAAAAATTTCACCATCAGAATGTTCGCTGGCAGGGTAGGAGAGGTGGTGGTATAAAATTTCTAATCACTAGACTGTGTGCCGAAAGCCTGGATTAAATTCCAAACCTCATATGGAGTGGGGACATATGACACTGTTGATGGTGATTTCCTCGTTGGATGGAGACATAAAGCTTTGTGTAGACCCCTGGTGGTATTCAACAGGAGTAAGATATGTGCCAGCACCAGGTTTAACCCTCTCCCTACCTCATAATTATCATCATCTCACATCCAGATGCGCAGATCACCTATGGGCGTCAAACCTGCACCTGCACCAGGCAAGCCGAACGTGTCGTCAAACACTCCTGGCATTAAAAGCCATAGGATAAATAAAATAAAATTTCTTGGATGTCTGTGATTGAGTTTTACTGAATTTTGTCAGGTAAACACCAAATGTGTCCCCAGAGATATTTTGCATGCTGACATCATATGATATGGAGTGTCAAAGGGATTTTTTCCTGCCCGTCAAAACTCCAGCTACCTCTACTGGGTTTGAACCTGTTATCCTGGGATCTGGAGGCCAATACTCTATCACTGATCCACAGAGGGAGCTTGAGATTTAAATAACCATATACTACATAGACGAGAATGGAGCCGGAATAATCATGTGACAACAGACAGGTTAAGGTATCTGGAGCCACAGACAGGAACAACTACAGCTGTTTCTACAGTATCTTAATAGTATTAACACCAATATTTAGTTCATTACTGCTGCAGGACAAAATAAAATCTCTTGGACGTCTGTGATCGAGTTTTACTGAATTTTCTCAGGTAAACACCAAATGTGTCACCAGAGATATTTTGCATGCTAACATCATGACATGGAGTATCATTTTCTAGGCTTCTAACATCCAGATTTAGATGTTGCATTAAATTTCCTGTTTTGTTACATTCTTTAGTTACAATAATCAATTGCGAACTCACCCACTTGTACAGTTTATTCCAGGCTGAGGTTGACAGGTGTCAAGGAAATGTGGTCTTGGTTCTCCCATGATCGCCTTTCCTAGCTCTACAATGGACATAGTGAGTCCCATGCCCAATAGATATGAACGATACCACAGCAGTCCTTCCCCAAGTCCACTGAGGACACGATTTTTAACACTCTTGTCTGTATCACATGTTATGGAGATGCAACTTTCCACCACACAAAACTGTAAACAAAGAGAACAACACTGTGAGTGTTAAGTAATTTAAGTATTAGTAAGGATACTGAAAAGTGGTGCATAAATTTATGGAAAATCAGTGTAAAATTCTGAGTCAAAATAGGTTAAAGATTAAATTTTTGATTGCAGCATGCTGTTGTCTGAGTACCAAACATTTGTTTGTTCATCAAACTGAAGTTGTTGAGTAAGTCTCTGCTGCTTATGAGAGAATGGATAAGGCAATTCTTCTTGAGTGATGATGCAGTCAATGAGCTGCTGTCAATATTCCTTCAGAAAAGTTATACTGGCAGTGATATTCTAAATATTATGTTTATCAAGACATATAGTAGCTCTTCTTCCAACATGCTCACCAACATAATGGGCAGATTTTTACTAAGAATTCCATCTTGTCATCACTGGATTTTTATTTTTCAATTGGCTTTACGTCACACCGATACAGTTAGCAATCAATCAATCAATCAATCAATCAATCAATCAATCAATCAATCAATCAATCAATACTGATCTGCATTTAGGGCAGTCGCCCAGGTGGCAGATTCCCTATCTGTTGCTTTCCTAGCCTTTTCCTAAATGATTTCAAAGAAATTGGAAATTTATTGAACATCTCCCTTGGTAAGTTATTCCAATCCCTAACTCCCCTTCCTATAAATGAATATTTGCCCCAGTTTGTCCTCTTGAATTCCAACTTTATCTTCATATTGTGATCTTTCCTACTTTTATAAACACCATTCAAACTTATTCGTCTACTAATGTCATTCCACGCCATCTCTCCGCTGACAGCTCGGAACATACCTCTTAATATGGGCGAAACATGTCCCTTAACATTTTATAATAATATTTAATTTCCAAAAAGATCTCTTTGTATTGAATAGGTGGATGTATAAATAAACACTTGTAACATACTGTGTATTTACATACCACTTAGTCAAGCAGCTCTTCTTCTTTCTCTCAATTCTTCCCAACCCAAACATTGCAACAGTTTTGTAACGCTACTCTTTTGTCGGAAATCACCCAGAACAAATCGAGCTGCTTTTCTTTGGATTTTTTCCAGTTCTTGAATCAGGTAATCCTGGTGAGGGTCCCATACACTGGAACCATACTCTAGTTGGGGTCTTACCAGAGACTTATATGCCCTCTCCTTTACATCCTTACTACAACCCCTAAACACCCTCATAACCATGTGCAGAGATCTGTACCCTTTATTTACAATCTCATTTATGTGATTACCCCAATGAAGGTCTTAATGATGATGATGGGATAGGATAGGGCTAGGAGTGGGTAGGAATCGGCCATGGCCTTAATTAATGTACAGCCCCACCATTTGCCTGGTGTGAAAATGAGAAACCATGGAAAACTGTTTTCAGGACTGCTGACAGTGATGTTCAAACCAACTATCTCCTGAATACAAGCTCAGAGCTGTGCACCCATAAAGTTGTCTTTTATTTCATCTCCTATGTAATATTCTTTGAGGAATGAGAGATGTCTATGTTTCGTTTTGCTTGTGTTGAGTGTGATACGTGAAGATGGACTACAGGTAATGAACCTGAAATCAGTATTAGTTGGGTAATTGCAAATATTTCCATGGAACATCAAAATGTATTTAATGAGCAAGATACTTAAAGCTGTTATTTAATTTTCATATCATTGCTCGGCCCATTTGTGACATTATTTTTGAAAGATTCAAGCCTCGTGTTTAGTCCCCAAGGCAATCTGTGACATCTCTGGTGAAGGACAGTTAGTGTCCAGCTCGTTTCCTTGCAGCATAGACGAACGATCTCATGACTACTCATGACTATGGATGAGATTTTGCCCATTTGCCTACTTTATTCTTGTATATAGAAACTTAGGCTTTTATGATATAAATCCTTTTGAGACTCTTTATAACAAGAATATTTGGCTTTATTGTGCTGATAAATGCCTATTTCAGGGGGCTGTGCCAACTTAGAGTATAATTGCCTATTTACCTAATGCCATTTAAAGAATCCAATTTTTTCCCATTGCATTATATTCTAGTTTGTTTGGTTGACAGAATTATTTTCTCGTTTTTCAACATCTGTTTACTCCACTAACAATAAGAAGAATTCTCAGAAGCCTACAGATAAAGTACTTGGGGAATTTACCTCAGGATAAACAAGGCACAAATTGACCACAAAGCCCTCCATTCCTCTCACCTCCTAAGATGATATGTGAGAACCAATCAATGTTGAACTATGTTGTACACACCCACATCCCCCACCTCCCTCTCACTGCAAATTGTTGGATGCTTTGTCTTAAGATCTACTTTGAAGAAGTGATGTGATGGTGATTGTTCTTTGAAGGGGTCTAACATATAGGTCATGGGTCCCATTGAAGAAATGTCTGGCAATGCCTAAAAGAAAATATTCCAAGCTGAAGCAGTGGATCAATCGATTTCACAACTTCCCTACTAATGGAGGTGTAGTCTTCTGCCAAGCTTGAAGTAAGGAGGTCCCTTTTATATTTTTGTGACAGAGGACTATGATTGCATTTTGCCGTAGCATTTGTTGGCCTATTCATTTATGTATTGTGGTAAGTTGTTGCGGTGCAATGCTTTACACACTGAGTGGCCAAAAGTCATGGGAAGGGGTATCCCATTAGAAAATGTGCCGTGTATGACCCTTGAGTGTTGTGGCTAGCTGTGGCGTAGCTGAGCAGTCTGTCACAGACACCAGTGTCTTGAAGATGGCAACCCGTCCCGAGTTAACCAACTTTGAACATGTGATGATTATCGGTGCAGGACACATGGGTATTAACATTGTGTAGATTATACATGAATTTGGGTTTCTGTGGTCAACACTGTCAAGGGTGGATCTTTAATATCGCAGAGAGTATGTTACCACCCGCATAAACCGCCGCATGGGAAGACCACAGGTGTTTAACGAACGGACACCACGTCGCCTCCACAGAACCATTCTGGGCACTCGACGGGCTACTGTGAGTCAGATCACAGCCCAGTTGAATGTTGGAAGTCAGAAACCCATTTTTACCAGGACTGCAATGAGGCAATTGCACTGCATAGGCTTCACGAGCCGATGACCAATTCAAGTCCATTTGCTGACACCTCAACACAGAGCTCAACTGCGTCTTGGTAGGTGTGCTATTTACCAACTGATGAGCCTGACTTAGCACACTGGGGTGAAATGCTGGCAACCAGGAATGAGTTAGCTGGAAAATTTATAATGTCCAATAATGGACCAACTATATTGGTATTATATTCTGACATATATTTCAGGTTCCCTATGGGAATTAAAATCTATATCATCTGATGGCCAGGCAGGCATCAATTTTTGAAAATGAGACAAAGTCTCTCATAGTGCATTGGCACTGCCGGTAGTACCAAGTAGCCTATGCAGTGGCCCCCACTGGGACCTCTCTGGAATCAGACATCTCCAAACTTCGATACATTGCCGCAGAATCTCCTCATCTTTTTTGACCGGCCAGGTGGCTTTACATCAAGCTCCCTGCTGGACTTAATAAAGCAAGTGGCTGCCTCCCCAATATATACTCGCACCTTTACGCTATGACCACCACCACAACCACTACAACAATGACATCCGCCCTCACCTTTCCTTACGTTCCCATCACCACGCTTACATTCACTTTTCCTTCACCAGTTATGTCATCTTCGCTTCCTATGCCACCTACCCCTGAACGACCCAGTCTCTTCTACATTCCACCCCACTACCTTCAACACCAACAAACTGCAGAAGGTTCTGCCACGCCACTGGTTACGTCTGCCACTTCCTCAGCAGAAGCCGTACCACCAACATCGTCACCACCATCAGCACCATCTCACCCAGTAATGTTCAGCTGTGTTCTCGGAGGTGTCGATCCCACCATATCTGAACCAGAAGTACTCCACGAACTCCGTGCAGAAGGCATCCCGGCACGTAGAGCATTCAGAATCATGAACACCTCTGGTCCAACCTATTTGATACGCGTCCATCTCCCAACAGAAGAAAACGTCCATTGCCTCCTCACCAGCGGAGCATACATCTATAGACATCTACACAAAGTGGAACCCTGTTGCTTCCCTCCTCAACCATTTTCCAGACATCCTGCACCAACACATGTCGTCAAACCTGGCCAGCCCCTACTCCATATCAACCACGCCATCATTTCCCTCCAACCCTTCCCCAACTTGTTCCTTCTTTCCACCACCCCCCGACAACTGACTCCATAAGACTCCTCACCACTTCTCTATGCAATATCGCTGCAACACTTCAAACCCTCACCCTTCACCTCAACCCTGGCACTCTCGTCTGAACCTACACTCATTTCACACACACCCTCCCTCATTCACATCTCCCTAGCCAAGAGGCCCCATCTTTCCACCTCCACACTTATTCACTTCTATTTTTCCATCCTCTTAATCTAATCACTTCACAAATCTCTACCTCTTCTCCTGGCCTGTGAGAGGACAAAGGCATTACCCTCTGGCAGCTCCTCCCCGCCCCTCGGGCGGGGAATGAGAACGACTTCATCGTCATCGTCGCCTCCACTGTATGCACTAGCCATGGGTCTTGGTAGGTATGCTATTTACCATCTGATGAGCTTGACTCAGCACACTGGGGCAAAACACTGGCAACCAGGAATGAGTTAGCTGGAAAATTGATAATGTCTAATAATGGATCAACTATATTGGTATTATAAATTTACTCATTCAAGACATGTATTTCAGGTTTCCTATGGGAATCAACATCTATATCATCTGATGGCCAGACAGGCTTCAATTTTTGAAAATGAGACAAAGTCTCTCATAGTGCATTGGCACTGCTGGCGGTTCAAAGTAGCCAATGCAGTGGCCTCCACGGTATGCATTAGCCATGCATCTTGGTAGGTGTGCTATTTACCAACTCATAAACCCGACTTAGCACACTGGGGCAAAACGCTGGCAACCGAGAATGAGTTGGCTGGAAAATGTATAATGTCCAATAACTATATTGGTATCACAGAGCTCACAACGTGCATGGGCCCGAGAACATCAGCAATGGACCTTGGGACAGCGGTGGTGTGTGGTTGGTCTGATGAATCCCGGTTCCAGTTGTATGAAGCTGATGGGTGCGTAAAAGTGTGATGAAGCTATGGATCCTGTGTGTCAACCATGTTGTGTCCAGGCGTGAGGCGACTCAATTCTGGTCTGGGCAGCGTTCTCATGGTTGCAATCAGGCCTTATTGTCCGGCTGCAGGTAGCGCTGATAGGTACACATTATGTGGACATTCTTTCAGATCATCTGCAACCCTTTCTGGCCCTAGAGTACCCTGGTGGAAATGCCATGTTTTAACAGGACAATGCGCCATGTCACTGCTCTGTGGTGGCACGCAGGTGGTTGGAGGAGCACTGCAGTGAAGTTATGACCATGAATTGGCCCTCCAGATTCCACAATCTTAATCCAATGGAGCATTTATAGGATGCTGTTGATGCTGGTGTACGCTCCATGTACCCCGCACCAACTACACAACACCAATTATGGGTTGCAGTGCAAGATGCGTGGATCCTGATCCCTCCAGAATGATTCCAACACCTTGTACAATCAATACTTCACCACATTCAAGGGCTCGCAGAGGAGCATGGAACTTTTCCTCAAAGAAAAGAGTTTCCAGGTTTCAGGATTAGCACTCGCATACTGTACATACAGAGTAATTAAGGTGGAAGGAAGAAAGTAATAAAGTTAAGAAAGTTGAAATTAATAGAAAATAGGATTGCATCTGAGGAGTCCGATTATTCGCTGAATGGTCAGCATTGAGGCCTTTGGTTCAGAGGGTCCCGGGTTCGATTCCCGGCTGGGTCAGGGATTTTAATTGCCTCTGATAAATTCTTCTGGCTCGGGGACTGGGTATTTGTGTTTGTCCCAACACTTTCCTCTTCATATTCACACAACACACTACACTACCAACCACCACAGAAACACGCAATAGTGATTAAATCCCTCCATATAGGGTTGGCATCAAAAAGGGCATCCGGCTGTAAAACAGGACCAAATCCACATGAGTGACACAGTTCGCACCCACTACCCCACAGGTGGGGAAAAAGCAGTAGAAAAAGACAAAGAAGAGGAGTTATAATGCAGGACAGCCGGATAGGACAAATATGTAAATACCAAGTGGATGTATTGGAAAATCAAATGTCCCTCAATAAATTATGAAGGTTTGAGTTACGGTCATAAGAAAGTGGTAACAGAGGAGAAATTTAGGTGCAGGGATTCTTAGGTAAACAGATAAGAAAATGGCCGATTGACGTCTCTCTTGCTTTCTACGCAAGGAACAACCACAAGTTTACAGTAATGATGACGAAAATGATAATACGGTACTTCCCTGCTGGCAAGCAGTCAGAGGACGTTGCCATCGTAACCTGTAGGTTTGATGTCGGTCTGTCGGTCACTCAATGTAGAGCATGATACCCGCAGAAAATAGTAATTTGCTCCATAATTTGAAGAGTAAGCTAAATTATGAACATAAGAAAAGTTGTTTATAAACGTTTCACATGCAGTCCATGGATTTTACAGAAAATCAATAGTATAAGAGAGCATGGAGGAAAACTGTTCTGGGTTTCCTATAAACCCCTGTCTATTCAAAGATTCTAAAATCATATGCATATCAAAACCTTCTCCGGAATGAGTATACTCAAAATATGACATTTGGTTGAGATCTATTAAGCCATTTTGCCGTGATGGTGGAACAAACAGACAAAGAGACATGAAAAATAAAAATCACAGATTCGGTCTTGAGTTGACCTAAAAGGATAAATATCTGAAAAATTGGCAAAACGAATGAAATTACAGACAGTGGACCCCCTACAACTTTATTTATATAGATATTACTCTGTACAGAATCACATCAACTGCAAAAAGCCTTATCTCTGATCTCTGGTCTACTAGTTTCTACAACATTCTGCTAAGTTGGTCCTCTTTACATGTTTACCTTTAAAGAGGTTAAAACTTTATTTATATAGATATTACTCTGTACAGAATAACATCATCTGCAAAATGCCTTAACTCTGATCTCTGATCTACTAGTTTCTACAACATTCTGCTAAGTTGGTCCTCTTTACATGTTTACCTTTAAAGAGGTTAAAACTTTATTTATATAGATATTACTCTGTACAGAATAACATCATCTGCAAAATGCCTTAACTCTGATCTCTGATCTACTAGTTTCTACAACATTCTGCTAAGTTGGTCCTCTTTACATGTTTACCTTTAAAGAGGTTAAAACTTTATTTATATAGATATTACTCTGTACAGAATAACATCATCTGCAAAATGCCTTAACTCTGATCTCTGATCTACTAGTTTCTATAACATTCTGCTAAGTTGGTCCTCTTACACGTTTACCTTCAAAGAGGTTAAGAGAGAGATCTTTAATTTTAAAAGGTACTTCGATGTGTTTCATGAATCAGAGCATTGGTGGAAACCTGTGAGATAATTCAGATGTACCATTCACCCTACTGTACTCTATTAGTTGCTGGAAAGTACTTTGAAGAAAGTCTTTTCCTGGCCATCCAATTCAGCTGATCTCAATGTGGTTGAGGATTTGTAGAATGTCTTTGACTAAGAAATCAAGGTTGGTTACATGAATCTCTACCTTGTAACTTCAAAATATCTCAGTAAGTCAACATCAGATATTCAATGATAAATTTCGAGATCTTGCGTAGACCATTCGTACTGTGATGGCAACAGTTTTGGCCTCCTCACATGAAATGCCAAGTCAATATTGAGAAGTTAATGATCATGTTGTTGCTCACTACTGTCAGTACCGGTACAGTTTATTTACCATCTAACGGCACGCCTCTGATGTGCTGTTTGGCCCCTGTTTGGAAAACAGCAAATTAAAATATGTCTTTTTTTTTTACGTAATAATAATGTAGAATCTGTCCGTACATCGGATTTTGTCGTGATTTCCAGAGGATTTATAGTACCAATACGCCTAATGCAGAAATGACATCCATCAGTTTATATTTTTCTGACACTCTGTTTAAATTGAATACATGCAAAAACTGCCAATTATTTGTTCATGAAACTTGGCAGTATTAAAGTACAGATGTCCAGAATTTCCTTTCATTCCTTTCATTGATTTTTATCATGGTTCATGGTGTGGGTTACTGTAGTCACATCCTAGTTCATGAACCATGGGCAACGGTTGAATGGTCTAGTAAGTGGTCCTGAGAGTCGGGATACCAGTTGCTTTGGAATGGGAGTAGGCATCTCGGACATATTCTGAGCCATGGCCCTCCTTGTGCTCAGGTGGCTAGGACTATGCAATCCAACGGTGGTCCATAACCCGTTAGAGGAGAGATCCTCACTTGGACCATGTGCAAGTAGGGTAGCATCCTGCTTCATGAATTTACCCACCTCGTAGCATTTTAAGCAAGACTCGGACCTATGGGAGTAACGGTGTCCCACTCCCATTTGACAGGCGATGGACTCCTTGGAAACAACTTGGTGAGCGAAATGGAAGAAAGAAAGTAGAACTGGCTGAGTAAGCAAAGAGGATTCATCTGGATGTGCTAGGAGTAAGTGATACTTGGGTAAGGGGAGATAACGACGAAGAAATAGGAGATTATAAAGTGTACTTGACGGGAGTTAAAAAGGGAAGGACCGGGCGAGTTGGCCGTGCGTGTAGAGGCACGCGGCTGTGAGCTTGCATCCGGGAGATAGTAGGTTCGAATCCCACTATCGGCAGCCCTGAAGATGGTTTTCCGTGGTTTCCCATTTTCACACCAGGCAAATGCTGGGGCTGTACCTTAATTAAGGCCACGGCCGCTTCCTTCCAACTCCTAGGCCTTTCCTATCCCATCGTCGCCATAAGACCTATCTGTGTCGGTGCGACATAAAGCCCCTAGCAAAAAAAAAAAAAAAAAAGGGAAGGGCAGAGTGTGGGGTAGGGCTGTTTATAAAGAATACCATTGCATGCAACGTAGTTTCTGTTAGGCACATAAATGAGCAAATGATGTGGGTAGATTTGGCAGTTGGAGGAATTAGGAAAAGAATTGTCTTGGTGTATTCACCATGTGAGGCTGCAGATGAGGATGAAGTTGACAAGTTTTATGAAGCATTGAACGACATCATAGTCAGGGACAACAGCAAGGATAGGATAGTGTTAATGGGCGATTCAAATGCGAGAGTTGGAAATAGAACTGAAGGATTCGAAAGGGTGATTGGTAAATGTGGGGAAGATATGGAAGCTAATAGGAATGGGAAGCAGTTGCTGGACTTCTGTGCTAGTATGGGTTTAGTAACAAATACATTCTGCAAGCATAAGGCTATTCACATGGGAGAGGATAGAGAAACTGAAATCTGTCTGCAAACGAATAAGGGTAAAATCTCTACGATGAGGATATTAGACAGAAGTACATGGATATGATTAGTAAGAAGTTTCGATCAGTAGACGGTAAGTAGGTTCAGAATAAAGAAAGAGAATAGGTGGCATACAGGGATGCTGTAGTAGAAACAGCAAGGGATTGCCTAGGAATGACTGTGTGTAAAGATGGGAAAAGGCGAACATCTTGGCGGAATGCTGAAGTGAAAGCAGCTTGTAAACGTATAAAGAAGACTTATCAGATATGGCTCCAAACAAAGGTCGATGCAGACAGGGAATTGTAAGTAGATGAAAGAAACAGAGCAAAACAAACAGTTGTTGAATCCAAAAAGATGTCATGGGAAGATTTTGGTAATAACCTGGAAAGGCTAGGTCAAGTAGCATGTAAACCTTTCTGGACAGTAATATAGAATCTTAGGAAGGGAGGGAAAAAGTAAATGAACAGTGTTTTGGGTAATTCGAGTGAACTCATAATAGATCCCAGGGAATCACTGGACAGGTGGAGGGAATATTTTGAAAAATCTCCTCAATGTAAAAGGAAATCTTCCTGGTAGTATCGCAAACAACCAAGCTCATGGGGAGGAGGAAAATGATGTTGGTAAAATTATGCTTGAGGAAGTGAAAAGGATGGTAAATAAATTCCATTTTCATAAAGCAGTAGGAATAAATGAAATTAGACCTGAAATGGTGAAGTATAGTGGGAAGGTAGGATGAAATGGCTTCATAGAGTAGTAAGATTAGCATGGAGTGTTGGTAAGGTACCTTCAGATTAGACAAAAGCAGTAATTGCACCTATCTATAAGCAAGGGAACAAGAGGGATTGCAACAATTATCTAAGTATCTCATTAATTAGTATACCAGGCAAAGTATTCACTGGCATCTTGGGATGGAGGGTGCGATCAGAAGTTGAGAGGAAGTTGTTTGAAAACCAGTGTGGTTTCAGACCACAGAGGGGCTGTCAGGATCAGATATTCAGTATGCGCCAGATAATTGAAAAATGCTACGAGGGGAAGAGACAGTTGTGTTTATGTTTCATAGATCTAGAGATATCATATAACACGGTACCGAGGGAAAATATGTTCGCCATACTGGGGGACAATGGAATTAAGAGTAGATTATTAAAATCAATCAAAAGCATTTATGTTGACAATTGGGCTGCAGTGAGAATTGATGTTAGGATGAGTTCTTAGTTCAGGGTACTTACAGGGGTTAGACAAGGCTGTAATCTTTCACCTTTGTTGTTTGTAGTATACAGTAGCAGGGAGGGACTCAGTTAGGTGGAAATGTAGTAAGCAGTCTGGTCTATGCTGACGACTTGGTCTTAATGGCATATTGTGCCGAAAGCCTGCATCTTGCAACTTGAAAATAGGTGCAATGAGTATGGTATGAAAATTAGCCTTTCAAAGACTAAATTGGTGTTAGTAGATAAGAAATTCAATAGAAATGGATGTCAGATTGGTAATACAAAGATGAAACAGGTAGATAATTTTAAGTATTTAGGTTCTGTGTTCTTCCAGGATGGTAATATAGTAAGTGAGATTGAATCAAGGTGTAGTAAAGCTAATGCAATGAGCTTGCAGTGGTATTCAACAGTGTTCTGTAAGAAGGAAGTCAGCTCCTGGATGAAACTATCTTTACATCGGTGTGTTTTCAGACCAACTTCGCTTTACGGGAGCGAAATCTGGGTAAAATCAGGATATGTTATTCATAAGTTAGAAGTAACAGACATGAAAGTCATGAGAATGATTGCTGGTACAAACAGGTGGGAACAATGGTAGGAAGGTACTCAGAATGAGGAGATAAAGGCTAATTTAGGAATGAACTCGATTGATGAAACGGTACTCATAAATGGGATTCGGTGGCGGGGTCATATGAGGCGAATGGAGGATAATAGGTTACATAGGGGAATAATGGACTCAGTTGTGGAGGGTAAGAGAAGTAGAGGGAGACCAAGATGAAGTTGGTTAGACTCAGTTTCTAAAGATTTAAAGATAAGAGATATAAAACTAAATGAGGCCACAGCACTAGTTGTAAATAGAGGATTGTGATGACATTTAATAAATTCACAGAGGCTTGCAGACTGAATGCTGAAAGGCATAATGGTCTATAATGATAATGTATGTAAGTTGGTTTTTATCTTAGTCCATTAAGTAGGGGCTGGGCAATAACAATATTAATGTTATTGGTTTACGTTCCACTGACAACTTTATTGTTTTCGGACACGTTGAGGTGTCGGAATATTGTCCCATGGGAGTTCTTTAACGTGCCAGGAAATCTACTGACATGGAGATGACGTATATAAGAACCTTTACCACTGGACTGAGCCAGGTTCGAAACTGCCTAGTTGGGCTCAGAAAGCCAGCGCCTGAACAGTCTGGGCCACTCAGCCCGGCAGGGAAATTATATATTTAACTTCGAGAATAGCACCTCTCAGTCAGAGAGAAGTGAACAATGAGTTTCAGTGCAAGAGTGGCCTAATGAACATTTTTGGTTGAAATGCGGTATCGGTCTATAATAGTCCTTTGGCCTAAACTCAATGTCCACAGTGGACAAACTCATCTGTCGCCAACATTCATGATGTGGCAGAGCAACAAAATGTTTGTGAACCGGATTCCGGTACCGTAAAGGGCTGTTACAGGCTGATATCGTACTTCATCTGAAAACGTTGGTTAGGCCACTGTTGCGTTGATTGCCTCGGTTAAGCGACTTACCTGGTGGGATCCGGAAACCACGCTTGGTTCTATTGTTGGATTCTTGGCAACAGTAGGGGTTGTGTTTGGTACTTCAATCCCTTCTGCTCGCTGTGTAGAATACAAAATATGACAAACATTCTATAACATCCTTCACATATGCACTGACTGCGAAATTTGACCTTTTTTCACCTATTCTTCATTGTGATCTCTGAATTTAATTTCGTTAAACACTACCTACGGTAAATGTAGTGTTATACATGCTGTTCTAAGAGCTCAGTTTTAGTGGTGTGCACTTGGATGTGCCAGTATCTGTGTTTCTTGCCGATTATGGTGTTTTGTGACAACTCTCAGCGATTTTCTAAAGGTGTCCGCCTCTGTGGTGTAGTGGTTAGCATAATTAGCTGCCACCCCCAGAGGCCCGAGTTCAATTCCCGGCTCTGGCACGAAATTTGAAAAGTGGTATGAAGACTGGAGCGAGGTATACTCAACCTCGGGTGGTTAGCTGAGTAGAGGGGATTTGATTCCCACCTTAGCCATCCTCGAAGTGGTTTTGCGTGGTTTCCCACTTCTCCTCGAGGCAAATGCCGGGATGATATCTAACTTAAGACTACAGATGCTTCCTTCCCTCTTTCTTGCCTATCCCTTTCAATCTTTCCACCCCCACAACGCCCCTGTTCAGCATAGCAGGTGAGGCAATCTGGGAATTGTACTGGAGCCTCTCCCCCCAGTTGTAGCCCCGACCAAATGCTTCACGCTCCAAGGCACTGCCCTTGAGGCGGTAGATGTGGGATCCCTCGCTGAGTCCGGGGGAGAAACCAAACCTGGACGGTAAACTAACTAAATAAAAAAATAAATAATTTCACTTGTTTTGCTTTTTCAAATAGTATTAATCTCTCTAGGAAATCGCCGTAACAGATTCGTCCGCGTTTCAATTTCTAACCTTATGGAAAATATAAGTTCACATTGTTCACCGACTAAAATGGCCACAAAATTATTTCCACCGAGTGAGTTCAAATCAAAAATCAAAATCTCTTTATTTGCAAATGAGGTGTCTACCTCGGTGGCAAATGGTACACTAAAATACATTATTGTCAAGCACTAAATATTAAATTAACAAGAGAAGAAAATTTTTCCTATAATACAATATTATACAATTTAAGCTAACAATGTTTTCTATTAAACACACAGCTCATCCTTAATAAATTTATATTGTTTACAAAATTCTACTTATAATATATCCTGTCCTACTTACAAATATAGTCAACTGATATACAGTATGTGGAATTGCTTCAAATGATACTATAAAACTGGTATAACATTAATATTTACATTGCATTTATTTATTTACTTTTTTTTTTTTTTTTTTACCCGTTCTGGATCCTAAGTAGCATAACGACCTGCTGCGTCTTAACCAGAGCCCCTTTTGCCACCACTTTTCAGAGTTCCTGAAGGGCCTTCACAGCTACCGTAGCGGTCCCAGGGCCCTCTAAGTCCCCACTGTACTTCACCCCTACAGGCAGTCCCCTACTTTGGCTGTCCAAACTCCTTAGACCAGGGGATGGAATTAATTTATTCACACACGTTTTTTTTATATACAATAACCTGCACTGGTCGAATGCCCTCTAACATTTCATTTATTTTCTCTGTTGCTGTTTATTCTCTTCTTGAATATCTGTACAGATTTTGGAAAAGGATCAAACACTACCCCTGGTAAACTGTTCCACTCCTTCACACCCTTCCCAATGAATGAAAATTTACCCCAATCGCTTCTGCTAAAATTCCTTCTAATTTTATATTTGTGGTCAGTCCTGCCGATATAATTATTTTCCAACTGAAGCCTCTCACGGATATCTCCCCATGCTTCTTCTCCTGTATAGGCTCTATATAATCCTGTAAGTCTAGTTTTCTCCCTTCTCTTACTTAAAGTTTCCCACCCAAGTTCCTTTAACATATCTGATACACTACTCTTTCTCCTGAAATCCCCTGTTACAAATCTTGCTGCTTTCCTCTGCACACTATCTATTTCTTTTATTAGGTATTCTTGGTGAGGATCCCAAACACTGTTTGCATATTCCAATAATGGACGAACCATACTCAAGTAACTTTTTTCTTTTAATTCTTTGTTGCATCCTTTAAGTAGCCTCATTATGACATGTAATGATCTGTATGCTTTCCCAACAATGTCATCAATATGACCCTTCCAGTGCAAATTACTTTCAAATCTCACACCTAAGTATTTGCACTTGCCATCTTTTGGGATAACTACCTCATCCAAAGTATATTCAAATTCAGTTTTAAAGCTCCTGTTTGTAAAAGTTGTAACAGTTGATTTGCCTCCATTAACCTTCATATTATTTTCTTCAACCCATTGTTGGATACTTTCAAGGTCCCTTTGTAATTCTGAACAATCCTCAATGTTGTTTATTTCTCTATAAACAATTATGTCATCTGCATACAATCTTATTTTTGATGTTATATTGTTCCCTAAATCATTTGCGTATATTAAGAAAAGTAACGGACCGATTATACTACCCTGTGCAATTCCCTTCCAAACTTTCTCTTCCTGAGATACATTATTTCCTACTTTGACTTTCTGAACCCTTGAATTTAGAAATGCTTTTATCCAACGTGTAACCCTTACGTCCAATCCTATTCCCTCCAATTTCTTTAATAATATTCCATGTTCCACTCTATCAAAGGCTTTGGAAAGATCTATGGCTATGCAATCTAACTGACCTCCTGAATCCAACTGATCTGATATGTCCTGCTGAAATCCCACCAGTTGTGCCTCACAAGAAAATTTCTTTCTAAATCCATACTGGCTCCTCATGAACCAATTTTTATCATCACATATCCCTCTGATGTACTTCGATATTAAACTCTCCAGAATTTTACAAACTATACTGGTCAGGCTGATTGGTCTGTAGTTCTCTGGTTTCCTTTTATCACCCTTTCCTTTATAAATTGGTATTATTATAGATTCCTTCCATTCCTTTGGTATTACACTATTATTTATGACATAGTCAAAGAGAAATTTTAAATAAGGCACTATGTACCACCCCATTGTCTTTAATACCTCCCCAGTAATTTGATCACTCCCTGCTGCTTTTCCTTGCTGAAGCAGTTGGATTTCTCTGAAAATATCTTCATTTGTGAATGAGAAGCTTCTTGTTTCCCTCTGTCTCTCTCCCTCTCTATCTTCTGTTTCGGTTTCCAAGTCCTGACAATCATCTACTGAATCTCTAAATTCCCTACTAAATAGGTTTGCTTTCTCAGTATCTGTTAAATAGTGTTCACCCCCTTCTCCCACCATTGTAGGAATTTGGATTCCTTTTCCTTTTTGATTCCTGATATATGAATACAGCTTTTTCCATTTCCCTTTGTGGTCATTACCCTCTTGAAGTATGCCATTCATATAATTCTCTTTTGCTTCCTTTTTCACTCTATTCAGTTCTCTCATTAGCTGTTTTCTAGTTTCTCTACTCTCCCTACCCTCTTTGATTTTCCTGTTTACTATTCTACATTTTCTTTTTAATTTTCTTATTTCCCTTGTATAATAAACAGGGTCTGAGGTCATTTTACCCTTCTTAACAGGTACAAATCTCTTCTCTCCTTCCCAAATAATTCCTTTAAATTTAGCCCAAAGTGTATCCACGTTACTCCCTTCACTTATCCAACAACTGAATTGTGAGTTAAGGTAAGTCCCAAATTCATCAACTTTAGTTTTTCTGTACAATTTCTTGTCTTGTGTAACCCTCTTATTAAGCCTTTTTGGTACGAGTCCTACATCCATTATTACAGCCTTATGGTCTCCTATTCCTTCAATTACCTCAGTTTTATCAACAATTTCCCATGGTTTAACCAAGAATACATCTAGTAAGTTATTGAGACGAGTCGGTTCTTGTACTACTTGTGTAAATCCTCCCTCCCAAATTAACTTATTTGCCAGTTTCTGTTCATGGGCTTCACTTGCAGCTCCTTTCCATTCAACTTCAGGCAAATTTAGATCTCCCCCAATTATTACCATATCATTATTATTGTTTTTACAAGTATAATCTATTATTTTTTCAAAGATTTCCATGTCTCTTGCCTCTCTTCCAGGCCTGTATGTTCCTATAATTCCCACCTCCTTCATATTATCACAAACTAATTTTATCCCTAATATTTCATCCCTTTCATCGGTAAACCATTCATGTGAACAGTAAGTTTCCTTCACCAGAATAAACACCCCCCCTCCCTTTTTATCTCCTCGGTCTCTACGATAGACTGTGTACCCTTCTGGAAATACTTCTCTATTACCCACCCCTTCTTTCAACCACGATTCCACTCCTATCACCACATCAGTCTCATAAGATTCCATCAATGTACCGAATTTTAATTGTTTATTTACTACACTTTGACAGTTTACCAAGAGCAATCTCAGACCCCCTTCCTCCCTAAAACTTGACTGTTGCAATTGGGTAACTTGAAATTCCTTACTATCCTGAGTTTCTTTTTCTAGTTGACTGAGCCAGCTTAAAGTATAGCTGGCTCTTTCTACTAGTTTTCCTGGTCAGTATTATAACTCAAGGGAGTTGCCTGTTTTACAGTACATATCTTAAGATTAATAAAATCTAGAACAATATTTCCTATCTTTCGTTTACCTGAATTGTTTAGATGGAGGCCATGTTTTGTATAACAGTATCTCTCAAAGCTGCTGCATTCAATAACCTGAGTATTCCGAAAATGTTTACAAATTTTAACAATATCTGTATTGACCTTGTCCACTTCAATGTTCACACACGAATCTCTACTCAAATCATGCCTGTGGGGCACGTTCACTACAAAAACGTTAGTGTGGGTCAGCTTCCCTAGTGTATGTTTAAGTTGTGATCTTACATTCTTGGCGTCGTCGCGAGCTACGTCGTTCGTCCCACCGATGATAAGCACTGCATCGCCGCTCCCGAAGTTCCTAGTTGCTGCTTCTACGTTTTCCACAACCCTGCTGATAGAAGCTCCTGGATATATTTCTCCGGTTGCTGCTATATTCCCGTCGTTAATCACTCCCGCAATTCCCCTTCCTTGGCTATCACCAAACACAGCTACCTTCGCTGATTTAGGCCTAACTGGGTCTTGAATCTGAATTTTAGGCCTAAATTTCAAACTCGGCACGGCAACGGATCGCGATGATTTGGTTTCACGCGCGCGATCACTTTCTTCCAGGATTAAATTATTTAGGGCAGAAAACCTATTTCTAATGTTTATTTCCGGAAATTCAGTTGTAGATTTCTTCTTAGCCGGCCATCCACGAACTACTTGACACCACGTGCTCGAGTTTGTTACTTGTACCGGTATATCACTCGAAGAATGGTCAGTCCCAAATTCTAGCGATCGCAGTCTTTCTTTTAATTCTTGATTTTCAACTTTAAGAGTCTCATTGTCCTTTTTTAGAATGTTTATAATTTCTAATGCACTTTTATATTCCTCATCGACTGTTTTCGGTGCTTCGTCAACGCCGTCCCCAACAACAACATTCCGAACACACTGCTCACAAATCCAGTCAACATTTTCATTAGTTTTTACGTCTCTAGGGCAATTTCCGCACTTATAATGCCACCATCGATCACATGAATCACACAACATTCCATTTTTCACTAATTTTCGACATTTTCCGCACTTTTCGTCACATTTTACGGTTAATTTACTCGGAGAATAAAATACTACGTCGTCATTACCGGGCGCCATTTTGAAAAAAAAAACAAAAAAAAAAACTTGCTTTTGGGATATCGCGGGTTCAAAACCCACTGTCGACAGCCCTGGAGATGGTTTTCCGTGGATTCCCATTTTCACACCAGCCAAATGCCAGGCTTGTCTGTACCTTAATTAAGGCAACGGCCGCTTCCTTCCCACTCCTAAACCCTTTCATATCCTATCGTTGCCATAAGACCTATCTGTGTCGTTGCAACGTAAAACAACTTGTAAAAATTAATTTCTATGCGTGTGATGCCACAAGCAAAAGCAGTGAAGTTATTTGAAGAAACAATGAACACACTGGTGAGCGTCCTTACCACTAAAAGAGGAATGAACAAAGTCCCAAAGAAGAGCATTCCACTCGTCACCGTATCTCCATGAGTTACGAACGCGATTTTAGGATCGTTGCAGTAGAACGCTCCCTTGTGGTTCGGTATGACTTCATTCTCGACGAGGATCGTCACTGTCACAACTGTAACATCACGAAAAATCATTTTAACTCATTAATACTCAAGCATATCACATTCGAATTCATCTTTCAATTTTAGAACATAAAAAAATACAGGGTGGGCAAAACAAAACTGGCCCGGAAAATATTTGCAATAGAACTGACGCGGGATTGAACCTCATTAATGAACATCACAGAGGATGCTGGAAATGGGCTCATCAGAAGAAATTCACTCAGAAACCACCGGCAGAACTCAACACGCGAAGATTCGTCTGGACGCTTTAACGTAGCCGTTCCTAACCTTTTCGTACGTGACCGGTAATTAATTCACATCCGATATTCCGAGCATTAGAAGTTTTAGTTTTCGGTTCCCGTCATATTAGCTCCCAGAAATACTGCAAACCTTTCTTTACTTGTTAACTACGGTATTTTTTTACAAACCACAAATGCCGTATTGTTTAGAAAATGTTGCACAAAATTCGAGTGAAAGAGTATTTTTTTGCTTCAAGGGAGGGATGTTTGCTTCCAGAAATCGAGACATTCCTGTAATCGAATTTCGACCAATAGAGAAATAAATGCACGCGAAGAATAGGACAAATGACCGGGAAATATAAGTTACTTCCAGATACTGAAAATTTGAGTAATGGAAGTTGGAGATATCGAGGTTCGACCGTGGCTTTAATTAAGAAACAGCCCCAGCATTTTCCTGGTGTAAAAATGGGAAACCACGGACAACCATTTCCAAGGCTGCCGAACGTACGAATGCAAGCTGTTATCTACGTGACCCAAACAGCACAGCTACTTGCGCGGTGGTGGACTGCACGTACGGGTATGTTAAACGTTGACGAAATCGGTGTGGACACTTCGGCAAGGTCTCCTTGTAAGTCATCTTAAAAATGAGATAAGAGCATTTAAATATTTAGTTTCAATGCTGTAATTCAGGAAATGGTGAGACATCGTTCTCGGAGTGTGAACCAACTGAAATTCCAATTATCTTAGTACAGAACCAGATAGAGTATAAACTATGGTAATTTTATGCGTTTTCGTTTATATTACAAAATAAGCCCGCCTGGTGGCCATGATCGTTAAGGCGCTGAAGTCTAAAAACGGTCTAACACCGAGGTTAGCCGGTTCGAGTCCCGTTGGTCGAAAAACTTTTCACCATCAGAATGTTGGCCGGCAGGGTAGGGGAGGTGGTGGTATACAATTTCTAATCACTAGATTGCGTGCCAAAAGCCTGGATTAAATTCCAAACCTCTCCGCAGTGCTCATATGGAGTGAGGGCATATGACGCTGTTGATGGTGATTCGTCCGTCGGATGGGGACGTTAAGCCTTGAGCAGACCCCTTGGTGCTATTCGACAGGAGTAGGCTATGTGCCGGCACCGGGTTTCACCCTCTCCCTACTATCATATATCACGTCATTCATTTCATCTCATTAACTCCTCTGATGAGGTTGACGTCAGGAAGGGCATCCGGTCATAAAAAAACCGCCACGACAAATTCATCTCACCTCATACCCGACCCCGTAGGGAAACGGGACAAGGGTTGGACAAACAAACAAACAAACGTTTATATTACAAAATGTCATATTTTAGATGCCTTAGTATTGAAGTGGGAAATCAATGTACCATATAAAGGAGCAAACAAGTAACATATCGAGCCATGTACACTGACTGACAGAGCAAATGCAACACCAAGAAGGAGTGGTCAGAACTTTATGCCAATTGCAGGGTAGACTGACATCACTGAGGTATGCTCATGATGTGAAATGCGCCGCTGTGCTGCGCACGTAGCGAACGATAAATGGGACACGGCGTTGGCGAATGGCCCACTTCGTACCGTGATTTCTCAGCCGACAGTCATTGTAGAACGTGTTGTCGTGTGCCACAGGACACGTGTATAGCTAAGAATGCCAGGCCGCCGTCAACGGAGACATTTCCAGCAGACAGACGACTTTACGAGGGGTATGGTGATCGGGCTGAGAAGGGCAGGTTGGTCGCTTCGTCAAATCGCAGCCGATACCCATAGGGATGTGTCCACGGTGCAGCGCCTGTGGCGAAGATGGTTGGCGCAGGGACATGTGGCACGTGCGAGGGGTCCAGGCGCAGCCCGAGTGACGTCAGCACGCGAGGATCGGCGCATCCGCCGCCAAGCGGTGGCAGCCCCGCACGCCACGTCAACCGCCATTCTTCAGCATGTGCAAGACACCCTGGCTGTTCCAATATCGACCAGAACAATTTCCCGTCGATTGGTTGAAGGAGGCCTGCACTCCCGGCGTCCGCTCAGAAGACTACCATTGACTCCACAGCATAGACGTGCACGCCTGGCATGGTGCCGGGCTAGAGCGACTTGGATGAGGGAATGGCGGAACGTTGTGTTCTCCGATGAGTCACGCTTCTGTTCTGTCAGTGATAGTCACCGCAGACGAGTGTGGCGTCGGCGTGGAGAAAGGTCAAATCCGGCAGTAACTGTGGAGCGCCCTACTGCTAGACAACGCGGCATCATGGTTTGGGGCGCTATTGCGTATGATTCCACGTCACCTCTAGTGCGTATTCAAGCCACGTTAAATGAACACCGCTACGTGCAGCATGTGCTGCGGCCGGTGGCACTCCCGTACCTTCAGGGGCTGCCCAATGCTCTGTTTCAGCAGGATAATGCCCACCCACACACTGCTCGCATCTCCCAACAGGCTCTACGAGGTGTACAGATGCTTCCGTGGCCAGCGTACTCTCCGGATCTCTCACCAATCGAACACGTGTGGGATCTCACTGGACGCCGTTTGCAAACTCTGCCCCAGCCTCGTACGGACGACCAACTGTGGCAAATGGTTGACAGAGAATGGAGAACCATCCCTCAGGACACCATCCGCACTCTTATTGACTCTGTACCTCGACGTGTTTCTGCGTGCATCGCCGCTCGCGGTGGTCCTACATCCTACTGAGTCGATGCCGTGCGCATTGTGTAACCTGCATATCGGTTTGAAATAAACATCAATTATTCGTCCGTGCCGTCTCTGTTTTTTTCCCCAACTTTCATCCCTTTCGAACCACTCCTTCTTGGAGTTGCATTTGCTCTGTCAGTCAGTGTATATAAACATAGGAGCATTCTCGGCCGGGGCGCGGATTTTAACTCGAGGATTGGATGTTTTTTGTTCGTCTTTATACACAGCTCTTCGTCTACACACAACACACTACCAACCACCACTCAAATACGCAATAGCGAATATATCCTTCCATATGGCGTTAGTATCAGGAAGGGTATCCGGAGGCATGGGCGCCCATATGAGAGTTTCTAGAGGGGGCCATACCTGGGCGTACGTAGTAATTTTAATATTTTGGAAGATAAATGGCGATTTCTATTCTGCGGTAGAATAACCCACGGTATCCCCTGCCTGTTGGTGGGGACGGTACTACCGCTTTTACGTAATACTGACTTTTAAGTCATTTTCTCGAAAGGAAAACACGTGACTACACTAGATTTTTGCCTTTCCCTGAGAGCTAGAGGGGGGCCGCGGCCCCACCTTGCCCCCGGGTATGGGCGCCCTTGTCCGGAGGTAAAACTGGATCAAATCCATATGTAGGTCCAACCCCAAGAAACTGTGGAAGAGACCAGTAAGAAGAAGAAGAAGAATAGAGAAAACACAATGACATGCCTGTGTGAGGAAAGGGAGCGACAGAAAGAAGGAACAAGGATAACCGAGCAAGTTGGCCGCGGGGTTAGGGGCGCGCAGCTCGGAGCTTGCATTCAGAAGAGAGTGGCTTCGAGCTCAACTGTCGGCAGCACGTCTGCACCTAGCTGTAATTCCTCCTCAGAAAGCAGCAGTCAAGAGGCCAACGACACTGAATTTGTACCTGTACCTTCCGCTACTGATGATACCGTTACAAGTGATCGTGGCCACAGTGTTCCTGAAAGTGATAGTGACAACAAAAGAGCGATAGAACTGTCAACAGACATTGAAACTGAAACTGAATTTATTTCCAAATCCGAGCAGGTGCCGGTGATTACGTTAGATCCTGCAACATGGCCAGCGCATATTATGCACATGAGTCGGTTTTGAAAGGGCCCACTGAATATTCTAAAGAAGACCATTATTACCCAAGAAATTACGAAAATAGGCACTTTTCAAACCAATTTCTGTATCGGTTTTTGGAAAATGGAGAAAAATATCAAGGTGATTGTTGATTTATTCAGAAAAATCAGATTCTGTCTATTGTTTCTGTTGTAGATTGTTTAATCCCTCATCAAAGTCACATTTTGGTCAAGCAATGGGTTTTAACAACTGGAAAAATTTGGCAGACCGTTTAAAATCCCATGAGTTGTCACCGGACCATTTCAAATATATGACTACATGGCTTGAAGCAGAAAAAAAGAATTAAAGGAGACACATCAATCAATCAGCACATCATGACGCAACTTGAAACTGAAGGTCAGCGTTCAGAAGAAGTATTGCGACGGTTAGTGTAAATTACTTTGTATCTAGCGGAGCAAAATATGTCTTTTCGTGGGTCATCTTCCAAAGTTTTCACAAAAGATAATGGAAATTTTATTGGACTTGTACAACTTTCACGAAAATTTGATTGTGTAGTAATGGAACACTTAAGACGTATAACTAACAAAAACACAATTTCATTTATTAAGTGTGTCAATACAAAATGAGCTAATAACTATACTAGGTGACTCAGTATTATCTTGACGAAAATAAAGGAAGCCAGATATTTTTCCGTTATCCTTGATTGTACTTCACACATAATTCACAAGGAGCAAGTTTCATTAACGTCACTGAAGATGATGATGGGAAGATCGAAGTAGAAGAAAGCTTTATAGCTTATCGAGTTGCCAAAGAAACCACTGGAGAAGCTCTCGCTTACTTGCTGTTCAAAACAATTGAAGAGTGTGGTTTGAACATGACAAACTGTCGTGGTCAAGGATACGATAACGGCGCCAACGTGACAGGTGTACATAAAGGAGTTTAAGCCGGTGTACTGGCCAATTTCCCTTTGGCTGTGTTCGTTCTTTGTGGGTGCCATAGCCTAAACCTAGTAATTGCTGATGGAGCAAAATCATCAGTTAAGTCTACATCATTATTTGGTATTTTACAACGCCTCTTTACCATCTTCTCCAGTTCAACGAAGTGCTGGTGTATAATAAGCGACCATACTAAAGCACTTACTTTAAAGCAAATGTGTGAAACGCGTTGGGAATCCCGCATAAGTGCTGTTCAGGCTGTTAGATACCAATACGCGGAAGTTAGGGATGCATTGGTTGAGTTAGGCGACTAAATTGATGACCCCCAAACAGCCTCTGAAGCTCAATCTTTGACTAATCAGATGGAAGACTTTTCCTTCATCGTAACTTTGATCTTGGGGAATGTCATTCTTTTTGAAGTTAATTTGATCAGTAAAAAAAAAAAAAAGCATTGAAGGGAAAGAGGTATTACATCAGTGACTGTTCTGAAAAGTTTAATAAGTGTTTGGAGTTTTCAAACAGATTTAGAGAGAATGGATATGTGGATGCAGTAATCTCCGCTAAAGAAATAGCTGCTGAACTTGGTATCGAACCTGTTCTTCCCGAGAAACGGATTCGTAAACGAAAACGCGTTTTTTTTGTATGAGTCTTCTGAGAAAGTACAATCGTCACCTGAAGAAACCTTTATGAGAAAAGTTTTTTTATCCATTAGTGGATAAAGTTTTGAACTCACGTAAGAAGAGGTCAACTGCGTTGAAGGAACACCAACAAGTGTGGGGATTTTTGGGTAATGTTGCTCAACTTCCAGGAAAAGAAGATCTAAAACGAAGTTGTTTGGACCTTGAAAGACATTTAACTGAGCAAACAACCAAAGTGCCTGATACCTACGGCATTGAACTGTATCTTGAACTTTTACATGTAAGTTCGATTTTGGATCATGGCAAGAAGACAGTCACACCAAAAGAAGTCTTGTGTATGATCAAAAACACAAACAGTAAAGCTTTGTTTACAAACTTGCGGGTCACATTAAGTGTGTTACTAACAATATCCGTGACAGCTGCCAGTACCAAACGAAGCTTTAGTAAGCTTAAGCTTATAAAAACTTATTTGCGCTCTACAATGGCACAGGAAAGGCTGAACTCACTCGCCATTCTACCAATAGAAAATGACACTGCAAAAAATTTAGACTTTAGAGAAATTCTGACAACATTTGCTCATGCAAAAGCCACGCGAGTGCCTTTCAATGTTTGAAGTGGGAGGACAAAAAAAAAGCACCAAAGACAAGAACAAATAATGAAAAATCAAAGACTGCATTTTGAGTATAAATAAATCAAATCTTAGTATATGTATATCAAACATGTAGTGGAGGGTGGGTGGTCCGTGATGCTGTTATTTATAAGCTGCCGGTTTTTCCAGTCCGGAACACGGCGGGTCCATAGGTGGTGGATAATGGAGTGGCTCTAAAGAGCTTGAACCAAAACTGGAACGAACAAAATTACGAGTTTTACCGGGGAGGAGGGGGGGGGGCGGTGGGCCAGTTAAATGACCTCCGCGGTCGGCCGATTGAACTCCCATGGACTTTTCTTTTTACGTGAAGATCCAAGTAGAAGGGAGGGGGGTGGGAGGAAGGGGTGAATATTGATTTACTGTAACTGAGCTCGATAGCTGCAGTCGCTTAAGTGAGGCCAGTATCCAGTATTCGAGAGATAGTAGGTTCGAACCCCACTATCGGCAGCCCTGAAAATGGTTTTCCGTGGTTTCCCATTTTCACACCAGGCAAACGCTGGGGCCGTACCTTAATTAAGGCCACGGCCGCTTCCTTCCCACTCCTAGCCCTTCCCTGTCCCATCGTCGCCACAAGACCTATCTGTGTCGGTGCGACGTAAAGCAACTAGCAACAACAACAACAAAAAAAAAGATTTACTGTAATCAATTGGACTTATTGTTTCTTTCGTTCAGGGCTTCATTACCTTTACACTGTTGGGAATAAAGGAATCTAAGATACTGTGGCGGCAGCGATGCATTTTCGCGCATGTTAAATATAGTAATAAATAGAGCTCGGATTCTTAGGAGGTAATAGGTTAGAATGCAAAGTAATCTGGTTCGTAGGAAATGTCAGGCAACCCTTTCTTCCATAATGTAGCAAGGGTACCATAAATTACAGGAGTTTTATGGACTGTCCCCCTAATGTCTATGCAAATCTCAAACCATAACTGCTGTACAGGGTAGACTATACTTGTTAATCGTTTCAGTAACTTTGCATTCTAACCTATGAGTACCTAAAAATCTGGACTCTAGTAATAAACAACGTTACTGAAAGCGGCAGAGGGGATAATTCATCAGGTGCATTCCTTGACTGACAAGTGTGTCTTCATTACTGTGTGTTCTTGTACAGTGAGTACAATTACAGCTGCTTAGTAAGCAAACTGTGGATATTGCCTGTAGGAGACTAGGACGGAATATTCTGCGTGAGTCGAACGAAGAAACTTTTGGCATTCGTGCAGAGCATAATCTATCTCTCCGCCTGTCATACACCCCACTTCACCGACCCTTCCGTGAAGTACAATAGCAGGCAGTGATTTTCGCTCTGGCGTAGCAAATACGGCGAGTTCATTTTGAATCGTGCGCCCGAAAGTGTAATTTTCACGAAAAAATATTTTTTTCTCCGCCAATACGAAGAGCATCCTGACTTTTGTCGGTATAATTTAGACACTCGCTGTATATTTTCTCTTCTTCTGCTATTTGCTTTACGTCGCACGGACACAGATATGTCTTACGACGACGATCGGATAGGGAGGGCCTAGAAATTGGAAGGAAGCGGCCGTGGCCTTAATTAAGGCACAGCCCCGGCATTTGCCTGGTGTGAAAATGGGAAACGACGGAAAACCATCTTCAGGGCTGCCGACAGTGGGGCTCGAACCCACTATCTCTCGATTACTGGATACTGGCCGCAATTAAGCGACTGCAGCTATCGAGCTCGGTGTGTATATTTTCTAATGTGGTCTTTGAAGAATTTAGAGGTATCTCCTCTATTGGCGGAAACATTTCTGGGTTTAATGTATTTTTGTTTTAAATTTCAGGTCTTATGTCTTAAATAAATTGTATCCCACCAACAAGAAATTTTTAACATTTTCTTTGTTAACAAGTCTACACTGAAAAACACAGCTTCTTTACCAATCAGATCGTCAGTTTATCTGAAAATGTGTCTGCATTTCGATATTAAAATTCTTACAAATATTGTTTCGTTTGTTTTCTTTCACACTTGCTTTACGTCGCACAGAAACAGATATGTCTTATGGTGACGATAGGATAGGGAAGGGCTAGGAGTGGGAAGGAAACGACCGTAGCCTTTATTAAGGTACAGCTCCAGGATTTCCTGGTGTGAAAATGGGAAACCACGGAATACCATATTCAGGACTGGCGACAGTGGGGGTCGAACGCACTATCTCCCGAATGCAAGCTGTTAGCTACGTGACCCAAATGGCACAACCACTTGCTTGGTAATATTGTTATTTGCATACCAATCTTATCATATGTGAGTCATGATAAAGGTGCATGTTAAAAAAATATGTAAGGAGCTGGTACATAACCTCAAGTTTATCATATCCAAGTCCACTATAGGACTGCGCTAGCTTTGGCAGTTGATGTGAACACGTGAGTCAACAACACGTAAAGCCTAGATAAGAGAGAACCAGCTGCGTAGCAAAACGTTGTAAAATATTTGCGGTTGAAACATATTGTTATGACCACCAGCCAAAATCCAGAAAAGCGATGTCCAACCCCGGTTTCGTAAAAATGCATGAAGTATTTTAAGAAGAGTCTATTTATCTATCTGTCTATATATATCTACAAATTTATTATTGATTTGCTTTTGGATTGCTGGCTGTCAGTTCAGTACAAGACATTCTAATCCATCTATTCAAAAGAATTAGAGCCTAGTGAACTTATGTGGCCTTTCTGCATGGCTGATCTGAAGGCAGCCATTGACAGTTGTAAGAGCGGTAAGGTAGCAGATACAGCCTGTATATTTTCTAATGTGGTATTTTAAGAATTTAGAGGTAACTCCTCTATTGGACGAAACATTTCTGGGTTTAAAGTCTTTTCGTTTAAAATTTCAGGTCTTATGTCTTAAATAAATTGTGTCCCACCAACAGGAAACTTTTTAACATTTTCCTTATTAACAAGTCAACACTGTAAACACAGCTTCTTACCAATCAGACCGGTATTAGATTAAAAACTTCAGTGTTCAAGCAAACAGAGTGTGTCTTGAAACTCTGATATAACTGTGTAAAATCTTGTAATTTTCCAAAAATCTGGAGGAAATCACGGGTCATACCCATTTTTAAAACCTGGAAAAATGTCAATTGAACCCCAAAACTACGCCAATGTCCTTGTTGTGCCACTTGCTTAAAATCTTCGACCGAATGTTGCTGAATCGTTTAATTCATGTTTTCTAATTCAACAACAAGGAGGATTCAGACTAGGGAAAAACTGTACATCCCAGATTCTTAACCTTACACAATTCATTGAGGATGACTTTGAAACCCGGAAAGTCACAGGAGTAGCTTTCATAGATCTGACTGCTGCCTATGACACTGTCAACCACCGCGTATTGTCGCAGAACTATGTGATCACGAAGGATTACGGTTTCACCAAACTTATTCAAAGTCTACATGAAAACAGGAGATTTTATGTGAATCTTCAGGGATAGCGTAGTCAGTGGAGATGTCAAAGGAATGGCTTACCACAAGGAATTGTTCTGTCACCAATGTTATGTAACATATCCACCAGTGACGAACCACTTCCGGTGAACACAAGAAGTTTCCTGTATGCCGATGATCTGACATTAACAAGTCAAGGGAAATATTTCGAAGATGTTGAAGCCCACCTTACAGATGTGTTGAGAAAATTGGATGCATAACACTATAACAGCTCATCTGTCTGTTAGGTCATCAGCCCAGAGGCTGGTTGGATCCTCAAATAGCACCACCAAAGGTTATAAGGAAACCCCAAAAACCAATGGCAGCGCCAAAATGAGGCGTACTAGGCAATATGAGGAGTGAGGTAGTTTGCCATTGCTTTCCTCACTGGGTCAGAAAGTACTATTGCAGCACGACTGACCCTATGAGCAGCACCTTTCACAACACTCAGATGCACTAGTCATGCTCTGAATGTCATTACTCAGCACTACCCATACCCCAGCAACTTCCATATTGTCACAGCCATGGATGTTGGACTTCGGTGGAAGCTACACTTTACTCTGGCCTGTGCCAAGAGATGGATGCAAAAGTACTGTATCCATCAAGAAATGACAGCAGGCAACAGCTCATCAAAACACAAATGTGTGCATTTCATCTTAAGAACAATCAGGCATGTCGCGAACTTAACATCTCATCACAAGGGTTACGTTTAGCAAACACGCCTCATCCAAATATCTTTGAATCACTCTCGATCGTACTCTGATTTACAAGGAGCACTGACCGAATACGAGGCTGAAGGTAGAAGCTAGGAATAACAACTTTCGTTAACACCACTGGTAGCACGTGGGGCTCTCAACCATAAACCCTACGAACGACAGCTCTTGCATTACAGGATATGTCTGACCAGTTTGGTACAAATCTACCCCACGCAAACGAAGTTGACAAAACGCTCAATGAAACGTGTAGTCTTGTTACAGGTTGTCTGAGGCCTACACCTCTTGTAAAACTCTACCAGCGTGCAGGGATAGCGCTACCAGGTATTCATCGAGAGGTAGCTGCCAATACAGAGAGAACTAAACAGGTCCATTAGCAATCGCACCCGCTGTATTGTTATGTACTAGCTACCCCTAGATTGAGATCTAGGAGAAGCTTCCTGAAAACCACTGCACTCTTTCAAACTACATCGGCCCAGCAAGAAAAAAGTGGTTTTCTCGACGTAGGAAAAACCTCGTCCTTCGGAAAGCCTCCCACCTTGGATTGTGTGGAGATCACTCAATCGTCTTCATTCTGGAGTTGGAAGATCCAAAAGCGATCTCCAGAAATGGCACTTCCCTGTCGATAGTGTTCCTAGACCATGGAACATCTACTTGACAGCACACTGTGCCCTGTATCTTTTACAGTTGAAGATCTCCTTGCGACACTAAACGCACGTTACTGATCTACAGTGTGTGACTTAATCTAAGATTGCCATTTGTGTATCCTTATATTTTGCTTGTTTCTGACTCCAATAAATAAAATAAAGTAATCTGCAAATACTTTCATTGTCCCACCCTGAAGGGGTGGAGTCGGCCTCATATAGGGTAACGTCCTCTCTCTGGCCAGGAGATTAGGAGAGGTTGCAGAACAGGCATAACTGAAAGGCTTTCTTTCTGTAGAGTACGCTGCACACGCAGTGCTGCCAACAAATAAGCATCAGTTCCCACTGAATCAGTACTCAAAACCCATCAGAATCTTACTACTGCATAAAGAATCTCATTAACAAAAGAAAAACACAATATGAAAAATGAAAATCCATAACCTGTTTCCAGTCATTCGACCGGGTCAGGAATGGAATGAATGAAGTCCATATCTAGCGACGAGGATAGGAATTGTGTCGGCTGTCGAAGCCTGTCGCACTCCTCTGGTGCAATGATTAATGAATGATAGACAAAATGAAATACTATTGGAGAGTGTTGCTGGGATGAAATGTGACAGGGAAAACCGGAGTTCCCGGAGAAAAACCTGTCCCGCCTCCGCTTTGTCCAGCACAAATCTCACATGGAGTGACCGGGATTTGAACAAAGGAACCCAGCGGTGAGAGGCCGACAAGCTGCCGCCTGAGCCACCGAGGCTCTAAGAAAAACACATGTTTAACAAATATAAAAACCGTTACAGGTATTGTGGCGGGATCTTTTAAAGACAGGAATATGGTTTCACGGACCCAATGTTTATGCTCTACAATTCGTACACATTTTATCTGCGGATCTCGTTAACGGTTTAGGCAACGTAAGTCGAGACAGTGTTCAATTGTTAACGGTTTAGGCAGCTCTCACGAATCTTCTTTCTACTGATAGCAACATAAAAACCATCAATGTACTGATGTTTTAAAAGCATAAAAACTGACACTGTGTTCCAATTTGTAGAATTGTTTGCTCTCGGTTCTTACGTATATATAGTATGCGGTTATCTTTAACGGTTTAGACAGCTCAGATGGTGTATCACGGCCGAGCAAGTTGGCCGCGCGATTAGGGGCGCGCAGCTGTGAGCTTGCATTTGTGAAATAGTGGGTTCGAACCCCACTATCGGTACCCTGAAGATCGTTTCCCATTTTATTATCACTAGGCAAATGCTGCAGCTGTACCTTAATTAAGATCACCGGAGCTTCATTTCCACTCCTACCTCTTTCCTGTCCCATCGTCGCCATAAGACCTATCGGTGTCGGTGCGACGTAAAGCAACTTGTAAAAGAAAAAAAATATGTAACACATAGTGTTATTTTCTTCCAGTCTCTTTGCAGAAACCGTTAGTGCTCGGTTTCCTGTAATCATAGTTCTCCCTTCCCTGGGAGACCCTCTAGGAAGCAGCCAATATCGCATAAAACTCTGTCCAGCGGCTCTATGGAATGCTCTTCCCATACTTTGCACAGGATTTCTATTGTTAAAAGACTGTAGTTGTAGCCGAACTTTTAAAGATAAGTGTAGCCATTTTTGTAGAACATTTCGTGCTCTACAATCCTTACGCACATAGTTTGTGGATATCTTAAACTGTTTAGGCATCGTAAGCCGAGGAAATATTCATGTGGCGTCATTTCCTTGGAGCTGTTTTGTACAACAGCTTCTTAGAACAGAAATAAGAATAAAACTTCAAACACCAGTTAAAAGATCACACAGGATACCACAAGTAGTTAATATGTCGTCATTCAAGGAATCATTGGCGCGAAGAGCCTCCATATTACAGGATCCAGTAACAACTGCAGAAGGGCTGTGAAATGTGACTAAAAACTGGATAGAGTCCTCTTTGAATGAATCTCGAGTACCAAATACTAGAAGGCAACAGTGGATCTCTGACTTGACCCTTCAGCTTGTAGAAGAAAGAAGGTGCCTTAAAAAATCTGGCATTAACACTAAAGAAAAAAGAGAGCAAATGTCTGATCTTGATAGAAGGATTCAGTCTTCTTGTAGAAGATATAAGAATAATTTCCTTAGTAAAATTTGTTTTGAGATTGAAGACCATGCAAATCAAAACCACACCAAGGATCTTTTTGACAAAATTAGAATAATCACACGTGAATTCAAGCCATATTCCTGGAATATACAGAACTCACAGGGTGATGATGATGTTGTGGATATAGAGAATGTTCTGGAAACATGGAAATTGTACTGCCAGGATCTGTACAGTGAACAATGTAATGCACAAAACCAAGTGAAGATAGACAAGCAGTCAGATCCTGAACCTGACATCCTCCGAGATGAAGTAGAAATGGCTTTGAAAATGCTGAGAACTGGAAAAGCGTGTGCTTTGATTTCACATGCTAGTAAAGTTATGCTTCATATCCTGCACAAGAGACTCCGGGCATTCCTAGAGTATCAAATTCCTGAAGTCCAGACTGGATTCATGAAAGGAAAAGGCACTCGAGAACAGATCTTAAGCCTAAGACAAATCATAGAAAAGGCTAGAGAATTCAATGTTCCGGTATATCTGTGCTTTATTGACTACCAAAAGGCCTTCGAGACTGTCAAATGGAATCATCTTTGGAAAATTTTTTATGATATGGGTTTGCCACTCCATTTGATTGATCTCCTCAAGTCCTTGTATAAGGAAAATACAGCCACTGTGAAGATTCAAAAAAACAGTCTCGGCAGTTTCGTACAAGGGCTGGAGGTCGCCAGGGATGTATCCTGTCACCGTTACTTTTCAATATCTATGGTGAATATGCAATGAGAACTGCATTAGATGGCTGGGACAAAGGGTTTTCCTTTGGGGGATGCAAGGTCAACAACTTGAGATTTGCTGATGAGACCACCTTGATAGCATCATCTGAAGAGGAGTTGACAGAGCTGATCAAGAGAGTAGAGGAAGCAAGCCTAGAAATTGGTTTACGCCTAAATCGACAAAAAACCAAAGTCATGATTGTTGATCGTAAGAACAACAACAGTCCACACATCAAACAGATTGGAGGGTGTGAAGTTGTACATCAGTATGTATACCTAGGCTCCTTACTATCCAATTCTGGTGGTTCCAAAGATGAAATAAAGCGAAGAATTGAAATAGCAAAGGTAGCAATGATCCGTCTGCGGAAGATCTGGAAAGATAATAACATCACCATTAAGACAAAAAAGAAGCTCGTTGAATCTCTAGTCTTCTCAGTCTTCTTGTATGGCGCAGAGACGTGGACCATCCACAAACGTGATCGTGAACGGATAGAGAGCTTTGAAATGTGGTGCTGGAGGAAAATGTTAAGGATTCCTTGGACAGCTCATCGCACGAACACATCAATCCTGAACCAACTTCAGATAAAAGATCGTCTATCGTGTAAGGTCTCTCAGCGGATTGTACGGTACTTTGGACATATAATGCGCCGAGATGGTAGTCTTCAAAAGATGATTGATGAGGATAAAGTCCAGGGAACCAGACAACGAGGACGAGTACCAACGCGATGGATTGACATGGTGAACGACCCCCTACAGTGTTCTCTCAGAGCAACCACATTGAAAGCTTTAGATAGGGAAGAATGGCGGAGTATGGTTCATCGGCTAGAGGGCTGAATATTATGATAGTCACAACGCCTCAGTCATGAGGCAAAACGGAGAAGAAGAAGAAGAAGAAAAAGGTTTTGTAGAAATAGTTTCTGTTCGGTTCCCTTGTATCACAGTTCAATATTTAACACACGAAAACCTTCGTCGGGAAATCGTCTAGACAACAGCGAAAACCACATGAAAATCTATCCAGACGTTCTGAAGTTATAACCAGGGACCTGATTTAAAAGGAAACATCATTTCATTTCATTGCGAAGTTAAAATACTGGATAATTTACTTTGATAACTGTTATGAATATTAAATATTACTTGGTTTTATATTCCCCTGTTAGTCTTCGTTCCCTTTTGACATAATGTATGTCTATAGCTTCGAAGCCGTAATTAGGGTTGTGAGCGTTACAAAACATGAAGTTTAAAAATCGCTTTTTTATTTTTACAGTTGGCTTTCCGTCGCACTGACACACATACATCTTATGGCGACGATGGGATAGGAAAGGGCTAGGAGTGAGAAGGAAGCAACGTGGCCTTAATTAAGGTATAGTTTGCCTAGTGTGAAAATTACAAACCACGGAAAACGACCTTCAGGGCTGCCGACAATGGGGTTCGAAGCCACTGTCTCCCGAATGCAAGCTCACAGCTGCGCGATACTAAACCGCACGGCCAACTCGCATGGTTAAATCATTTCTAGATAACACTGCTACGACAGTGTTCAAATATCTCATTTCAAGGATGAATCATCGATCATCAATCATTACATTTAGGGCTGTCGCCCACGTGGCTCATTCCCTATCAGTCATTTGCCTAGTCTTTTCGTGAATAATTTCAAAGAATTTGGATTTTTGTCGAACATCGTTGGCAAATTATTCCAATTCCTAATTACTATTCCTGTAAACGAATATTTGCCCAAATCTTTCCTTCTGAATTCTAACTTACTATGAACTTTCCTACTTTTAAAAACACCACTCAAACTTATTCATCTGCTAATGTCATTCCACGCCATCTTTACAATGACAGCTCGGAACATGCCGATTAGTCGGGCAGCTCAATATTTTCGTAACACTACCCTTTCGTCGGAGAACGCCAGGAAGGAATAGTTAGTGTATCTTGTCTCGGTATGACGTCGTAAGTTAACCCTAGAACACTAACACTTGGTAATTTTTACGACGGTAGGTAGTAGTACGGTATAGATCATTGGCTTCCGCTTATGCATGCCTACCGCCATTTTGTGTAGCTGAAATTCTTGAGGGGTGTACGATTGGTCATATCTTTGTTCATTCCTGTGATCAGGGCCGAATTTAACTACTGGAACGCCTCTGGGCCCAATCAATTTTGCACCTCCCTTCTTTAAACTTGATAACACAAAATTGCAATTACAGTAGAACCCCACTTAACCAAACTTCCCTTATCCGAAACCCGGCTTAACCGAAATGCTCTGACAAAATTGTATTTTAATATTTTGTTTTTACCCCCTTTTTTAGCCGTCGATATTAGTAATTCTCCTGCTATAAGTGCTGAGAGCTACTAGGCAAACCCTATTTTGACAATAGCAGTTCTCAGAATCGAGTTACAGCAGATGATGGATTTAATGCATAGGTTGTAAGACTGATTTCGATTTTTTATTAAAATACAATACCACACGCTTTAATTACAGTATTGTAATAAAATACTGTATACGGTATTCAGTTCAGTAGTAACAAAATGAATTGTTTCATTTTTTCAGATTGCTTTGCGCTTTGTTGAACAAAGCAATGAATCTACACCAGCTGATGTACTGTTGTTTCAACGTGGCGCGACAGAGCTGCACGATGGCGCTGCGCCAGGAAAATTCAGAAGAAGAACTCTGATTTTATACAATGAGTGACATTGTTGTTGTTGTTTGACTCATCAGTCCATAGACTGGTTTGATGCAGCTCTCCATGTCACTCTATCCTGTGCTAACCTTTTCATTTCTACGTAACTATTGCATCCTACATCTGCTCTAATCTGCTTGTCATATTCATACCTTGGTCTACCCCTACCGTTCTTACCACCTACACTTCCTTCAAAAACCAACTGAAAAAGTCCTGGGTGTCTTAAGATGTGTCCTATCATTCTATTTCTTCTTTTCGTCAAATTTAGACAAATCGATCTCCTCTCACCCATTCGATTCAGAATCTCTTCATTCGTGATTCGATCTATCCATCTCACCTTCAGCATTCTTCTGTAACACCACATTTCAAAAGCTTCTATTCTCTTTCTTTCTGAGCTAGTTATCGTCCATGTTTCACTTCCATACAATGCCACGCTCCACACGAAAGTCTTCAAAAACATCCTTCTAATTACGATATCAATGTTTGAAGTCAGCAAATTTCTTTTCTTAAGAAAGTTCTTCCTTGCTTGTGCTAGTCCGCATTTTATGTCCTCCTTAATTCTGCCATCGTTAGTTATTTTACTACCCAAGTAACAATATTCATCTACTTCCTTTAAGACTTCATTTCCTAATCTAATATTTCCTACATCACCTGCCTTCGTTCGACTGCACTCCATTACTTTTGTTTTGGACTTATTTATTTTCATTTTGTACTCCTTACCCAAGACTTCATCCATACCATTCAGCAACTTCTCGAGATCTTCTGCAGTCTCAGATAAAATAACAATATCATCGGCAAATCTCAAGGTTTAGATTTCCTCTCCTTGGACTGTGCTTCTCTTTCCAAATTTCTCTTTGATTTCCTTTACTGCCTGTTCTATGTAAACATTGAAAAGGAGAGGGGACAAACTGCAGCCTTGCCTCACTCCTTTCTGGATTGCTGCTTCTTTTTCAAAGCCCTCGATTCTTATCACTGCAGACTGATTTTTATACAGATTGTAGATAATTCTTCGTTCTCGGTATCTGATCCCTATCATCTTCAGAATCATAAATAGCTTGGTCCAATCAACATTATCGAATGCCTTTTCTAGATCTACGAATGCCATGTACGTGGGCTTGTCCTTCTTGATTCGATCCTCTAAGATCAGACGTAAAGTCAGTATTGCTTCACGTGTGCCTACATTTCTTCTGAAGCCAAACTGATCTTCTCCCAACTCAGCTTCAACTTGCTTTTCCATTCTTCTGTAAATAATACGTGTTAAAATTTTGCAGGCATGAGATACTAAACTAATGGTGCGGTAGTTTTCACACCTGTCAGCACCGGCTTTCTTGGGAATAGGTATAACAACATTCTTCCGAAAATCGGATGGGACTTCTCCTGTCTCATACATCTTGCACACTAAATGAAATAACCTTGCCATGCTGGTTTCTCCTAAGGCAGTCAGTAATTCAGAGGGAATGTCATCAATTCCAGGTGCCTTGTTCCTATTGAGGTCACTCGCAGCTCTGTCAAACTCTGACCTCAAAATTGGGTCTCCCATTTCATCAGCATCAACAGACTCTTCATGTTCCAGAACCAAATTATTTACATCTTTACCTTGATACAACTGTTGGATATGCTCCTGCCATCTTACTGCTTTGTCTTCTTTCCCAAGAAGTGGCTTTCCATCTGAGCTCTTAATATTCATACACCTAGATTTCCTTTCTCCAAAGGTTTCCTTGATTTTCCTGTATGCAGCATCTACCTTACCCAGGACCATACAGCCTTCGAGATCCTTGCACTTCTCCTTCAGCCATTCTTCCTTAGCTACCTTGCACTTTCTATCCACTTGATTCTTTAATCGCCTGTATTCTTTTCTGCCCTCTTCATTTCTAGCATTCTTGTATTTTCGTCGTTCATCAATCAGGTCTAGTATCTCCTGAGTTATCCACTGATTCTTAGTTGATCTTTTCTTCCTTCCTAACATTTCTTCAGCAGCCCTACTGACTTCATTTTTCATGACTCTCCACTCTTCCTCTATAGTGTTTCCTTCAGTTTTTCATTTAGTCCTTGTGCAACATGTTCCTTGAAACAATCCCTCACACTCTTTTATTTCAACTTGTCTAGATCCCATCTTTTTGCATTCTTTCCTTTCTTCAATTTCTTCAACTTCAGATGGCATTTCATGACCAACAAGTTGTGGTCAGAGTCCACGTCTGCTCCTGGGAAAGTTTTGCAATCCAACACCTGGTTTCTGAATCTCTGCCTAATCATAATGAAGTCTATTTGATACCTTCCATTGTCTCCAGGTCTCGCCCACGTATACAGCCGTCGTTTGTGGTGTTTGAACCAAGTATTGGCAAGGACTAAATTATGATCAGTGCAGAATTCAACCAGCCGACTTCCTCTTTCGTTCCTTTGTCCCAATCCAAATTCTCCTACTGTATTACCTTCTCTTCCTTGGCCTACCACTGCATTCCAGTCTCCCATCACAATTAGATTCTCGTCACCTTTTACATATTGTATTAAATCTTCTATTTCCTCATATATTCTTTCGATTTCTTCATCATCCGCTGAACAAGTAGGCATATAGACCTGCACTATTGTGGTGGGCATTGGTTTGGTGTCTATCTTGACGACAATAATTCTTTCACTATGCTGGTCGTAGTAGCTTACCCGCTGCACTAGTTTCTTATTCATTATTAAACCAACTCCTGCATATCCCCTGTTTGATTTTGTGTTGATAATTCGGTAGTCGCCTGACCAAAAATCTTGTTCTTCCTGCCAACGTACTTCACTTATACCAACTACATCTAACTTTAGCCTATCCATCTCCCTTTTCAGGTTCTCTAACCTACCACAACGATTCAAACTTCTAACATTCCACGCTCGGACTCGCAGAATGTCAGTATCCATCTTCCTGATAATCGCCCCCTCTCGTGTAGTCCCCACCCGGAGATCCGAATGGGGGACTCGTTTACCTCCGGAATATTTTACCCGGGAGGAAGCCATCATCAGTACATCATTCATACAGAGAGAGCTGCATGTCCTCGGGAGTTAGTTACGGCTGTAGTTTCCCGTTGCTTTCAGCCGTGTAGCAGTATCAACACAGCTAAGCCATGTTGAGTATTATTACAAGGCCGTATCAGTCAATCATCTAGACTGCCGCCCTTGCAGCTACCGAAAGGCTGCTACCCCCCTTTCAATGAACCATTCGTTAGTCTGGTCTCTCAACAGATACCCATCCGATATGGTTGCACCTGCGGCTCGGCTATCTGCATCATTGGGACACGCAAGTCTCCCCACCGCGGCAAGGTCACATGGTTCGCAGAGGAGGTGAGTGACATTATGTAAACATTTTAATGTTAATATACAGTATGCACCTTTGCTTAACAGAGTTTATAAAATGTTATTTCGACATTTAATTTCCGAAAGTATTTATAATCCGAAAAAATGCGCCAACCGAAATGGCTCCGCCCCCTTTATTTCGGATAAACGGGGTTCTACTGTATTATTATTTCTATATACAGTAATTTAATGAATAAAGTAATACAGCAGAATGCCTCCAAGGTAAAATATCAAAACATTAATACCATTAAATAATAATAATAATAATAATAATAATAATAATAATAATAATAAATTACTAATTAATACTAATTAATTATTATTATTATTATTATTATTATTATTATTATTATTATTATTATTATTATTATCATCATTATTATTCCAACTGAAAAAGCAGACAACTGTCAACTCTGCACAATTAACTATCCCGTGTTTTAAAAATTACCACGTAATCACGATTAGAGTGGAAATTCTCACGTTCCGTTAACCCCTGATTTCCGTGCTTCCATTCATTGAAGCCAGTTGTTACAAATTGGAATATACTTTTAAAAAGTTTACAAGGTTGCAGGAATAAACCAGATATTCACGTTTCATATTATTTCCATGTAAAAGCTCTCTTCCAAACCATGTAAAAGCTCTCTTCCAAACAGCACTTATGTCAGAAATCGCTAAGTGGATACATCCGCATAGAATAGGAAAAATTGTCCTGATTCTGTTTCAATCCTCTTTTAATTAGTAGTATCCAGTTACATTATTCATGAGCCAAAAAGTAAGGGTAATCGTTTGGTTTAAAAATAGCTTCTCTTGTACTAGATCGTCTTCATGATTTCACCTACATTTCCATCAGCAGAACAACGGAAACACAACTTTTCTGTGCCGGGAAAATCATTTGTTTATTTGCGTCAATGCACGAGAAGTTGTTTGAGTTATAGTTTGGATCCTGTAGACAAAAGCGAGTCTAATTTTGGTGGTTGAGAGAACAATTCACTTTCGCACCTCGTCTTCTCTTCTGCTAATCTGCGATAATTTGAGCCACTTACCGTAATCATTTTCGATCATACATGTTGTGTACATAACACGACGAACGCTTAATAAAACTCTCAAAAATGAATAAAAATGGCTTTCACAGATTTCTCCGGAACTCTTGGTATTACGGGTTGTCTGTAGTTGGTACTGATTGGCTAGTTGCAGCCCGACGTCATCTTCATACACGTATGCAGAACCGAAGGGCTATGTTTCAACATTGTGGCGGTATGTATAATATTATTACAGACAGCTTTCACATAAGCGGAACGAAAATTCCGTTTTTCATGTAATGGACTAGTATAACTTGGAATTAATTCTCTAAACCCATGGGAAAATAGTGAAATATCGAGCTCGATTAGTAGGTGGTATTATTACGACTTGTGAGGTGTAGCTATATACGCCAGTGTTTCGATTTATGAAGTTGTTTACGTCTATTATTATTATTATTATTATTATTATTATTATTATTATTATTATTATTATTATTATTATCTACGTAGTTATGCACGACAGGTTGTCAGTACGGACGTTATTTGGTATAAATCGTGGCCATATAATTTATTATTGGTGTGTCGTGATCTAAGAATACGTAATTAATAGTATATCATTTATTATTACCTGTAAATATGATGTACGAGTATAAATCCGATGTAATGTTGTGTAACACAGGGTAAGAGTCTACAACAACGCACCTTTGTCACTCGAGTTTCCCCTTGTGGGTGGCGGCGGTAGAATAACAGCCATGGTATCCCCTGCCTGTCGTAAGAGGCGACTAAAAGGGCCCCAAGGGCTTTGAACTTCGGAGCGCGGGTTGGCGACTACGGGGCCTTTAGCTGAGTCCTGGCATTGTTTCCACTTACTTGTGCCAGGCTCCTCACTTTCATCTATCCTTTCCGACCTCTCTTGGTCAACTCTTGTTCTTTTCCGACCCCAACGGTATTAAGTTCCCGAGGCCTAGGGAGTCTTTCATTTTCACGCCCTTCGTGGCCCTTGTCTTCCTTTGGCCGATATCTTCATTTTTCGAAGTGTCGGATCCCTTCAAATATTTATCTCTGTTTAGTGTTATATAGAGGATGGTTGTCTAGTTGTACTTCCTCTTAAAACAATAATCACCACCACTCACTCGAGTTTTACAGAATGTTCTATTCATTTGTACATAGGTTATTGGAGACTCGAAAAGATACGAGAAAGCATGTTGTGTCATACTTTTCTGGAAGCCTGGCCAGGCAAGATGTATATAAAAGGTCAGTCTTGGGTTGTTTAGTCGAGTTGTTAGTGAGGTTTCGTTAGTTTGTCGTCCTGGTCCCGGGCCCATAAAGTCCACACCCAAATACGGCTATGTCTGTGATAATTGTGTGGGTGTCGTCATACTGACGAACGTTTAGTGACAGTGTATTAGAATGAATTTATTGGATCTCACAGCGACTTCGTTTTAATTGACTCAAAGGTACTGTACGTAACGTTATTATGGCGATTTAAACAGTGTTACTTACACGTATTGTTTTATGTCACTATCAACTCTGTGTCTGTTATCATAGGTCTATAATGGCTACCAGACTACCAATAAAATTATTGGCGATTATTGTACGAATCAGATGATGATGAAGATGAGGCAGGGAGTGAAAAAGACAATTTCGTGGAAGATGATAGTCTTCATGATACTAGTGATGGTGACAAATATTTGAATTACAAAGGTGAGAAGGACATCTAAGTTCTGAAGGAGGAAACGAACTTATTGTTTGTGATATATCATTCCACCCGTTGTCGTCTTAAGACCCCCAACATACCCCAACTACATCTGATTTCTCTGAAGATAAAGGGGACAAAATATTCCGATTTTGATCGCAATCTAATATTTATCAAGAAACGAATCGTTAGAGGATTATTTGAGAGGCATGTATACAAATTAAAACTACAAGGAAATTATTGCAGTTAAACTTGTAAAATGTTTCTTTATGTCCTTTTTCTGCCTGCTGTCATTTCTTGATGGATACAGTACTGTTGCATCCATCTCTTGGCACAGGCCAGAGTAAAGTGTAGCTTCCACCGAAGTCCCAGTCATCATCCATGGCTGTGGCAATATGGAAGTTGCTGGGGTATGGGTAGTGCTGAGTAATGACATTCAGAGCATGACTAGTGCATCTGAGTGTTATGAATTGTGCTGCTCATAGGGTCAGTCGTGCCGCAATAGTACTTTCTGACCCAGTGAGGAAAGCAATGGCAAACTACCTCACTCCTCATCTTGCCTAGTATGCCTCATTTTGGTGCTGCCATTGGTTTTTGGGGTTTCCTTATAACAGCATCACCTTTGGTGGTGCTATTTGAGGATCCAACCAGCCTCTGGGCTGCTGACCTAACAGACATGCCCTTTTTACATTTACACTTATTTAATTTGTTTTCATGGTAGTTTTGGCTTCTTTGTGATATAAAAAACGACACGCATAGTTTTATGGGTTTATTTTAATATGTTGTGTAATAAAATTAGTTATTATAAACGTATTATTGTAATATTTGGTGTGTATCAAGTTTGCGATATTTAATAAACAATCGCATCAAATGATGTAATATCTACGTATTTTAATTCATTTTAAGATCAGGACTCTGTAAGAACTCCAAATATCCAAAATCTTAACAAATATTAACTGTTACGCGCAAAATATAACAATTGTAAATTGGAGTTGTCAAATTTACGAAGGGTTAATAATAATGTGTGGTGAAAGAGGGTTAGTGTTCTAGGTTTAATGCAATAATGCTGCTGTTTTGAGGTACTGAAATCACCGTGCCGCGTGGCTAATAATTAGTGAGCGAGCCGAATTTGGCGACGGAGTGCATACGTTGAAGTTTATTCTGAAGGTGTAACGTTCCAGACGTCACAGTGTAATTATGTTAATTTTATTATATGTAATTAATTCAGGAATTTAACGTCATGATATTTATCTTGGTATGTAATTGTATTATAATTCATGGTTGATCATTTGCTCACTATCATTTCATTACTTTGTAACTACGACTTGTAAACGAGGGCTGAATATCCTAATATTCACTTAGATTCTTGCGACATTCGTTTAAATTTAACTTGCAGTAGATTTCCTCTATCTTGCCACATCACCGAGGAAGAAGGAAGGACAAATTTAGACATCAAATTCTGGGAAAAGCGAGCTCGTGTTCAAGCGTTATAACGACAGCTACCGTATTTCGACCAGAATAATTCAAACTGATCACCGCCTATATTTTCAAAGGAGCGTCATGTTGCCATGGATACTGAGTGAAAGGGCTAATAGAAGAACAGTTGATATCATGGTTAAGACCCATCAACTCTAATATCTGGAGTGGGGAGAGACGTGTCAACTGATTGGACCACGTGTAGCGACCTGTAATTAGAGCCAGAGAAGGTTATAAAAGGGCGTGTTGGAGCTCTTGGCTTCATTCTTCTTGATTCTTCTTGATTCTGCATTCATTATTATTCTTCTTCTGGATTCTTGATTCTTCGATCTGGTATATCACTGTAGGTCTGTGAACTTGTCTTATGGTTGTTGTACCATAGTGGACTAGTGTGATAGTTTATCACTTCTACATTAATTACTTCGTGACCACGACGTGGTACTTAGGAATTTCTGAATGAGGGGTGTATAGCCACTCTCATCAGGAAGTACGTACAGCTCGGCTACTAGACCGGTTTGTACCAGTCTAAGACAATAGATAGTATTAAACTAGATAGAAATGAAACTTCAGGGCACATTTTCAGTAAAGTTGGAAGGATTATTAATTGTGTATCCTCTCCACATAACCCAAGGAGGTTTTTCTAACTATGACTTAGGGCTCATCTCCAATATATGGGATAGAGCATAATAGGGAGTGTTAGTGTCGAAGCTATCTTCCAATTAGTGGGCGGTGCACTTAGCAAGGCAGGAATGGTACTTAGCTGCAGATGAAGAGATCTCAAAGACGACCGGTGATGTTCCAGCTACAAGGATGGAAGCTTTCCAAGGACCAGCAGAACAAGACTACATGGTGAGCAAGCGAGTTAAAAATATTGCAAGTTTTCGCGAAGTAGAGTCATTAAACTTTTTGTTAAATTCATTTCCTATTTTAAATTCAGTTCTCGTTAAACCGTCGTCATTTATATTCAATATAATAAATAGTATTTTTCTAGTTCACTTTAATCAATCTGTCTTAATTAGCCTTTTGATTTCTAATTCTCCGGCTTAATGATTAGTGCACTATCACCCCACCCCTGTGATAAGAGTCCGTCCAAGCTTGATTATAAATTTTTATCTTTAAGTCATCAACTTAAAGATTGGCGCCCTTAGCTTGCATGGTTGCATTTCTCGTTCAATGATTGTTCTCCGAGAGGGGAAGTCACATAAATGCCGCTCCAACGTAGGGCGAGAAAATCATTAAGTACGGAGCAGTTAATGACAGTAACGATATCAGAATTCGTATTATGGGTAAAATTTGGATATCCACGTTGCATTAGGAGTGTTTGATTGTGGGGAGGGTCATGGCTGATCAGACGAAAGAGGAGAGGATGTTGCGCAGTGGACGGGCGATAAAAGGCAATAACGTATTGAGTTCAGAGGAAGAGTTGTGTAGTCTAGTAGAGGAAATTGAAGATAGAAGTGTAAGTAGTATGGAGAGTGAAGGCAAGCAGAAAGAAGTCAGTATGGAGTCAGATGATAGTAGGATGGGGGGCGAAGCGGAAGTAAACACTAACAATGAAAGTAATAATAATGATCAGTTAATGGGAATGATGCAGTTAATGTTGAGTAAGATAGAGGACAGTAAATCTGAAATAAAAAATGAATTGGAACAAACTAAATCAGAAATTAAAAATGAAGTAGAACAAACTAAACGAGAATTAAGTAAGGCATTGAATGAACACAAGGTAGAAGCTAATAAAAGGATGGACGAACATAGCAAACAGTTACAAGAATTATTTAAACAAAATGAAAGATTTAACAAGCAGATAGAGGAACAGAAAGAGATAGCTAAGCAAAACAAACAAGAGGTAGAAAAGAAATTTGTAGAGCAGAGGAGTGAGTTGTTGGAATTAATGGGGAAGGAAAACAACTATACTAGGGAGGAAGTAATGAGGCAGGTCACTAGTATTGATAAGAGAGTTGAGACTCAAAGAGGGGAAATACGGGTATTCAAAGACCACGTCCAACAAGAGATAGACACAGTAAAGCTTAGAATAGAAGATGAGACGCCGGCAAGTGAAGAAAGGTTTGCGATAGCTGAAGAGAATAAGATTGAAATTAGGACATTGAAAGAGAAGCAGGTTAATTTGGAGAGCGAAATTGATAGGAGAGACAAAGATGTAGAATGCCGGATGGAGAAAGCAGAAAATCAGTTAAAACAGGTGGCAAAGGATAAACAGGTTTTCACGGGAAAGCAATGTCTAGGAAATAGCTACATTAGGGAAATTGAACTACCTAAATTTAATGGGAAACAAACGAACCCACTAGATTTCCTTAAGATGATAGAAAAACGATTTGAAAAGCGTCTAGAGGAATGGTTTATGGACTGGGAAGACGTTATGGAAAATATTGACCATGCTTTTGTAGGAGAAACTCGGTCTTGGTTCATGGTATATAGGCAAACGATGACGAACCTGAAAGAATTCAGAAATAAGTTTAGAGATAAATTCTGGAATGAAGCGATACAAGCTCGGGAGAGAGAAAGGGTGGTATTTGGAGGTACAAACAGCATGAGGGAGTCACTATGACCGAATACTTCCTGGCCCATGTCATGATTTGTCAGAACTTAGATGGTATAACCGAGGGGTCTGATGTAGTAAGACTACTTTTGAGACATTTTCCGGACAGGGTGAGAGAAGCGGCCTGCATGCAAAGAGTTGGTACTATTCAGGAGATGGAGAACCTACTAGGCAGTTTTGATGCTTTAGGTAACCTTAGGAGTAGAACGGAGAATATACAGAGCTTTAGTCATCACAACGGAATGAGACATAACGGAAGAACACAGAATCACGAAGCTCGCAATCAGTTCAGACCTCAGCATAACAGTAGGAGCGGAGCACCTGAATATAGGACAGGAAATTCCCAACGGGGGCCAGAGCAATGTACTAATGAGTCCAACGTCAATACACAAAGGGAACCTTTAAACTAACTAGAGGCTGTAATCTTAGGTCAGAATTCCAGCCTAGTACGAAGGTAGCGAAGTGTCTTGTCATGAAAGTGTTACCATATGACCTAGATGTTAGAGACGATTTGTTGTATGAACCCGAGCAGAATAATGAAGATTCAAGTAATAAAGTAGTCAATCCCGTTGTTAAATTGAAAGTTTGGGGGGGCGTGGGTTAAAGTTTTGATTGATTCTGGTAGCCATATATCATGTATTAGTTCTCAGTGGTATGAGTCATTAGTGAAACAGGGTATTCAGTTGGAGGAAATGCCTGTTAAGTCTACTTTCATCATTACGGCTGTTGGAAAGAAGTCTAAGCAAATTTGTAAACAAGTAGCTGTTCCGATCTGTATTAATAATTTTATTAGCGTTCAGATATGTTTGGTAATTCCGCATTTGATATTTGATCTTATCTTGGGATCTGACTGGTTAACGTTAAAATTGGCTCAGTTAAATTACTATGATTCAGTGCTAAATTTGAGGTGGAATAATGAGGATATCAAGGTCAAGTTTGAGGAGGAAATTCAAAGGAAAACGGAAGTTAGTACAGTGTGGAGAATGAGAGAGGTTTCTAAAGTTAATGAAGAGGCTAGTGAGGGCCTGAATTTGTGCCAGTTTTGGATTAATGAGGATAAAATATGTGGCTTGAAAGAAGCCGTAGGTAGAAATCAATTAAATGAAGTCCAGAAGGACAAGTTATTTGAAGTGTTATGTGAACACATGGAGATTTTTTCTGAGAAACCTGGTGTTACCCATCTGTACGAGCATTCTTTTTCTGTGCTGGATAAGACTCCATTCAGCGGACCGCGGTATCCGATACCACACAAATATGCCATAGCCGTAGAGGATCAAATTCAAGCTATGTTAGCAGACGATGTGATTGAATTATCAAACAGTCAATACGTTAATCCCTTAATTGTCGTGCCTAAGTCTGATGGATCAATACGTTTGTGTATTGATGGCAGGGAAATGAACAGACGTATTGGTGCTGATCAGTTGAGATCACAAACCATTGAGGAGTTGATACAGAGTTTTCAGGGTAAGAGTTGGTTTTCTACGTTAGATCTTAGGAGTAGTTTTTGGCAGATACCTTTGAGATCAGAAGACAGGCCTCTTACTGCTTTCGGCTATAAGCATAGTTTGTACCAATTTAGGCGTGTTCCTTTTGGGACCCGTACGAGTTCGGCAGCTCTAATTCGCGCTCTAAGTATTGCCTTGGGAGATGATACTGGAGATTATGCTACGATTTATATCGATGACTTGGTTATAGCATCTAGTACCTTTGAAGAGCACTTGGACCACTTGGAGAGGGTTTTTTCTAAATTAGAGTATGCGGGTTTTACTCTGAAACTTGACAAGTGTGTTTTCAGTAGACGAGAGGTGACTTTTTTGGGGCACCGTGTATCGGCAATGGGAGTGACGCCTGAGAGCACAAGAATTGAAAAAATATTGAATACTACGACACCTAGAAATATTAAGGAGCTCAGATCGTATATTGGTGTATGTAATTTTTTCAGACGATTTGTAGTGAGATTTGGTAACTTACTAGAGCCATTTAGAGAACTATTGAAAGCTGGCAGTAAGTGGGAATGGACACAAGGTCATGATAGAGCTTTCCTAAAATTAAAAGAAGGATTCAGGCAGGCGGTTGTTTTGAGATACCCCATGCCCGATAGGAAGTATGTGTTGCTGACGGACGCATCTCACTGTGGTATCGTTGGTGCACTATGTCAAGTAGATGATGATGGTAATTTAGGGATTGTGTCTTTAGCTTCCAGAGGTTTAAGTGCTGCTGAAAAGCGTTATACTATAACGGAACTTGAATTCCTAGCTATCGTATACTCCCTGAGTAAATTTAGGATGTATGTTTTAGGTACCGAATTTGAAATTAGGACGGATCATCATGCTCTTTCTTTTGTATCCAAGTGTAAATTATCATCTAACAGAGTTAGTAGATGGATACTCGCCCTACAAGAGTATGATTTTAAGGTAACTCACATTAAGGGAAAGAATAATGTCCTTGCTGATTTATTGTCACGTGATCCGAAGTTGTGCGAAGAAGGTAGCCTTCTTGAGCCACGTGAGGGCATTATTATATGTACATGTCTGTCTAAGGAAAATGAAACTGCTCTAAATAGACTACGTAACCTATTGGTTGAACAGTCGGTAGACGAAGAATGTCTGGAACCTTTGTCTGTACTTCAGGGAGGAGAGCAGCTCACTGTGTCGCATGGTAGGCACACGTACAAACTGGTTAACGGATTTCTAGCCAGGAAATGTGGCGAGGATCTCTGGGGGATTTGTGTACCCAAAGCGCTACGTGTGGAATTGATTTGGTTTATCCACAAGGAATTAGGACATTATGGAGCTAATAAAGTTCTGTATGAGATCCGACAGAATTTTATATGGGACAAGATGGGAAGAGATATAAGAAAAATTCTTTCCACTTGCGATCTGTGTCAGCGTAGCAAAGTTCCTAACCGCTATTTAGCAGGACCTCGTCAGGCAGTAATCTCAGAAAGACCCGGTGACTTGGTGTGTACTGATCTGTTTGGACCTGTGGTAAAGGGACAGTTCGGCTTCCAATATATTTTAGTCATTATTGATGCCTTCTCGAAGTTGGTCAGATTATACGGTATGAGAAAAGCCACTGGAAAATCTTGTAGTCGTATAATCCAAGAGAAGTATATCCCTGAATTAGGTACTCCTCTTAGAATATTATCAGACAGTGGACCGCAGTTTATTTCGAGAAAATGGAAGTCCATAATTAGAGAGCTAGGTATTACACAGGTTCATTCATCCATTAGATACCCTCAGGGCAATATGTGTGAGCGCGTTATGAAAGAGTTATCTCGCATGTTTAGATGCTTAGTGTTCGATAAGCATACAGCCTGGGTGGCTCATTTATCCCGCATAGAGACATGGATCAATGCAGTTCAACATGAAAGCACTAGATTAACGCCGTCACAAGTTCATTTTGGTCGTAAGCCCCAGAATGAACTAGTGAGAGTGTTACGTTTGCCTGAGGAACCACCTCGTAATGCTGAATTTTACGTCCGACTGGCACGGGAGAACCTGATTAAATCTGGAGATAAACGTAAAAGGCAGCAGAAACGTAAGGTACTTGATAACTTTGAGGTAGGTGATATGGTTTTGGTGAGAGTTCCCATGTTGTCAAACAGTGAGGATAAGGTAACAAAGAAATTTTTTCTTTTATATCAAGGTCCTTATAAAGTACATAGAAAACTAGGACCCTGTGCTTACAAGTTAGCGGATGGCGAGAGCGTAATGAATGGTTCATATAACATTAGTAGTTTACGGAGATACCTGTCGTGTGAGGTGGCTGAACCTGATTGTGAGATATAGGTCAGTAACTCGGGGAAGTTGCTACCTGTTATGTCAGACTACGAGCGGAATGAGTTTACGTCTCAATTGTGGTGGTATTTCCTAGTGGTGTTTGTAAACAAGGGAGGTGTTTGTGTGTAGCGGTAGATTTACGCTCGTTCATGCCGATAGATCATCTGTTTTCTGTATGTGAGGCTATGAAATGTTATATCTTATCTGTTTTCTGAGATGTTACCGAAGGCTAATTAAAGCTGACGATGGCAAATAATTAATTTTCCCGTATGTGCATTTCTAACTTGCAATAATTTTACCGTGAGCTTAAATCGCGTGTGTATTCGTGTGAAGTGTATTGCATCCTGCTTCAAGATAAGGTCGAAACATTCGAGAGAGTGATTAAGGTGTAAATTGATTTTATCATTTGTTTTCCATAGTTTTAATGTAAAAGATTGGAAGAGAATGTGTTACTGCTATCTAGCAAAGAATGTCGGAAAGATGGAGAGTAAAAGGACTAATAGACACTCGGGAGAGTTTGTAATCTAAATTGTATATATATTATGTTATATTCTCAAAGATAATCTTGTTTTTTTTTTTTAATGGAAAGTTGCTCATGTTGGGCATAATTTAGTATCTAAAACTCAAGATGAACTGAAATAACAGACATTCGCAATGGTAAGCAGTCTAAGAGAGATATGGAAACAGTGAGATATAATTAATTGTATGAAAATAATGTCGCTCGTAATGGGCAGGTAATAGAGGTATTTCAAGTCAATGTGGGAGTAAGAGTGTGAGTTCTCAACTCATGTGATATTTGTTAAGAACTCATGGGGGCGTATGTAACGTTCCAGATGTCACAGTGTAATTATGTTAATTTTATTATATGTAATTAATTCAGGAATTTAACGTCATGATATTTATCTTGGTATGTAATTGTATTATAATTCATGGTTGATCATTTGCTCACTATCATTTCATTACTTTGTAACTACGACTTGTAAACGAGGGCTGAATATCCTAATATTCACTTAGATTCTTGCGACATTCGTTTAAATTTAACTTGCAGTAGATTTCCTCTATCTTGCCACATCACCGAGGAAGAAGGAAGGACAAATTTAGACATCAAATTCTGGGAAAAGCGAGCTCGTGTTCAAGCGTTATAACGACAGCTACCGTATTTCGACCAGAATAATTCAAACTGATCACCGCCTATATTTTCAAAGGAGCGTCATGTTGCCATGGATACTGAGTGAAAGGGCTAATAGAAGAACAGTTGATATCATGGTTAAGACCCATCAACTCTAATATCTGGAGTGGGGAGAGACGTGTCAACTGATTGGACCACGTGTAGCGACCTGTAATTAGAGCCAGAGAAGGTTATAAAAGGGCGTGTTGGAGCTCTTGGCTTCATTCTTCTTGATTCTTCTTGATTCTGCATTCATTATTATTCTTCTTCTGGATTCTTGATTCTTCGATCTGGTATATCACTGTAGGTCTGTGAACTTGTCTTATGGTTGTTGTACCATAGTGGACTAGTGTGATAGTTTATCACTTCTACATTAATTACTTCGTGACCACGACGTGGTACTTAGGAATTTCTGAATGAGGGGTGTATAGCCACTCTCATCAGGAAGTACGTACAGCTCGGCTACTAGACCGGTTTGTACCAGTCTAAGACAATAGATAGTATTAAACTAGATAGAAATGAAACTTCAGGGCACATTTTCAGTAAAGTTGGAAGGATTATTAATTGTGTATCCTCTCCACATAACCCAAGGAGGTTTTTCTAACTATGACTTAGGGCTCATCTCCAATATATGGGATAGAGCATAATAGGGAGTGTTAGTGTCGAAGCTATCTTCCAATTAGTGGGCGGTGCACTTAGCAAGGCAGGAATGGTACTTAGCTGCAGATGAAGAGATCTCAAAGACGACCGGTGATGTTCCAGCTACAAGGATGGAAGCTTTCCAAGGACCAGCAGAACAAGACTACATGGTGAGCAAGCGAGTTAAAAATATTGCAAGTTTTCGCGAAGTAGAGTCATTCAACTTTTTGTTAAATTCATTTCCTATTTTAAATTCAGTTCTCGTTAAACCGTCGTCATTTATATTCAATATAATAAATAGTATTTTTCTAGTTCACTTTAATCAATCTGCCTTAATTAGCCTTTTGATTTCTAATTCTCCGGCTTAATGATTAGTGCACTATCACCCCACCCCTGTGATAAGAGTCCGTCCAAGCTTGATTATAAATTTTTATCTTTAAGTCATCAACTTAAAGATTGGCGCCCTTAGCTTGCATGGTTGCATTTCTCGTTCAATGATTGTTCTCCGAGAGGGGAAGTCACAAAGGTCATCGTGCAACTGGAAGAGAAGAGTGTATCCAGTGAAGTACATTGGGATGAGGATTGACAGAATGCTCGAGAAATTTGCAAAGAGATACTTAAGCAAACTTATCAAAAATTCAAACATTAAATAATTAGTGAAGTGCTGTAATTTGGTGTTCAAAGTTCAAACCAAGTATTCACCACTGATTCTTATTGATACTAGATGTTCAGGTTCCTTGTAAAAAATTGTACATTTAAAGAGACAGAACTTAACCCTTAAACATACTCAAATGTTATATGGAATTAAGTACATGCATTGTTGGATGCGCTTGAGAACGGTTGGCTGTTGAGAGAGCTCTTGCATTATTGTAGTGATAAAGTAGTGAAAACCTATTGAAATAGCTAAATTTTGTGTATATCTGATTCATTTAGTGCTGTTTATATAGTGGTGTTTAGTGCTTGTTGGTAGAAATTGGGAGTAGTGACATTTATTTAAATTTTGTGACAAGTAATTCAGTTGGTCTTCAGTAAATTACGTTTTCTAGGTTAAGTAGGCTAGCTAGGTGTACCTTGTTTCGATTTTAGGTTTAGTAAATACTTTAGGTAATAATATTAACTTTAAAAAATATTTGTAAATATCTGTAGGTTCGTTGGTTATACTTACAAAGGTAGGTTATCATAAGGAATAGTACCGTAACTTCTGCAGCAACTTCTCCGGTATTTCGTATAGATATCCGTTCAAACTATCGCGAAGGTAAAAATTTACTACATAAAAAAAAACACGATACGCCTGTAAACCTCCATTTAAAAAGAAGTTAAAGAGATTACACGGTAATAGTTAACAGTCGTTGTATTGTTATTGATTATTGTCGGTCCTCATATTCAAATATTGCATTGTTGGCTAAGTTGTGAACAAAGAGTGTAGTGTAGTCAAGTAAATATAAATAAAAATCAGCTGATCTTGTATTCCATTCATTAGTACTTCTAAGTAGGTAGTTAGAGTATCCGTAATTTATATTTCGCTCCCTCGATCTTTCAGTATTTATGAGCGGTTAGCTAATAATAATAAAGTTCATATATCCCAGTAATTGCAGTTCAAGTCCCTGGAGTAGTAGTAGTAGTAGTAGTTTTGATAGAAATATTTGAGAAATTACTGTAGACAACCTCGTATTTTTCAGTAGGCCTAATTAAGGACACTTTTATTCTCCGTCCCGTGGAGTAGGGAAAATAATAGTAATCCACCAGCTGTAATAATCACGTAACCACATTTCAGTAGAATTGTAGTGAAGATAAGGTATAATATATTAGATAGTATCTTGCTAGTTATATTCGTGTTTTTCTTCGTGTACGGCAATCTTTTCGATACTTAAGCATTTAACCAAACGCAGGGTAGTGTAGTGTAGATACATTGTAGTATAGATACAGAACATTTAGATAGTGCCGTATCTTGCCTGCTATATTCGTGTGTTATTTTTCGTGTGTATCTATTAGACCGTAATACTAATAATAATTTGTCTAAGCATTTAGCTTCGTTGGTAATCTTTGACTACAGTAGTTCTTGCAAATTTCATTTCTGTTGTGCTTAGTTTAGTGACATACGGTACGGTTCCGTAATTAGGATACGTCTGAAAGTAGTTTAACATTACTGTAGTGTACTGTACAGTAGTATACGAGTAATATCCTATTAGAATTTAGTGTGATTATTTTATTATTGTAAAATATTTGTGTAGTACTGGTGTAGTAGAGGTATCCGTAGAAACTCGTACTAAAATACTGTTGTTGTAATTAGAATAGGCTTAATTGCAGTTTGGAATTGTGTAGTTCTCGTGTAGGCTATTACTTTCGATATTCAGTAATTAACAGCAGTTTTTATCCTGTCAGGGGTTGTAGGATAAAAAAAATAGAGCACGACTAAGTAGTATTGTAGTGTAGTCGTATATTAATTACCTTATTGTTGTGCACTATCCCAGACAATATATCCCTCCGTTCATTTATTTTTTGCAAATAAGTTATTTTATTTTTTAATTTCATTTCCCCCCCCGTAAAGAATGGCTAAGGAGCGCGAGTGTAGTTTCTGTGGGTGTGGCGAGGCATTGAGGGGTATGAGGGAGGAGTTGGAAAGTTTGAGGGAGATAATTAGGATTCTCACAGAAGACAGGAAGGAAGATAGGACTCCCTCAAACAACGTACAGGTTACAGTAGGTGTACAAGAGGGAGGGGAAGGAAAGGGAGGAGTTGTAGAAGACAGGTGGTCTAATGTTCTAAGGGGAAGGAGATTGCAGGCTAAGAGCTCTATTCAGGATCAGAATTCAGGACAGGTGTCTGTGCAAAATCGGTACGAGTCACTCCAGGTAGAACAACAGAGGGAAGATGAGGGACAGGGAACTGTTGCTGAGATGTGTGGGAGCAGGAGGAAGGGAAAAGGTAAGAAAGGAAAATGTAGAGTAGATGATAGGAAAAGACAGGTGGAACAGGGTCATGGGAAGGAGAAAAGGGAGGAGGAAGTAGCTTCTGCAGTTATCAGGAAAGATAGGGCTGACCAGGAGGGGAGGGGATCAAACGAGGTGGGTAGGGTTGAGGCTCTGGTCATGGGAGATTCCATCGTTAGACACGTGGGGAAAGTGTGTGGAGGAAAGGGTACCAGGGTAGAGTGTTATCCAGGAATTAGGTTGAGGCAGATGTTGAGGAAAGTAGAAGAGAGGGAGGAGGGGAAGGAGAAGGTGGTAGTGTTTCACGTTGGTACCAATAACGTAAGGCAAGCTGATATAAGTACCAACATAGTTGGAGATGTGTGGGATCTGGTAAATGCAGCACGGGTGAAGTTTAAGAAAGCGGAGATTGTTATTAGTGGAATACTGTGTAGAAGGGATACTGACTGGAGGGTGATTGGGGATTTAAATGAGACTATGGAGTGGGTATGTGGGAAACTGGGGGTGAAATTTCTAGATCCAAATGGGTGGGTAGGAGAAAGGGATCTGCGCTCAGATGGCCTTCATTTAAACCGCAGTGGTACGTATAAGTTAGGAAATTTGTTTGGAAGGGTAATAGGGAGGTACATTCAGGGAAACGGGTTGGCCTAGGGAGCGGTGATAAGGGAACAGGGAACTGGAAATTAAGTAGGGATGACATAAAATTGTTAGTGTTGAACTGTAGAAGTATTGTAAGGAAAGGAATAGAATTAAGTAATTTAATAGATATATATTCACCAGATATTGTAATAGGAGTTGAATCATGGCTGAGAAATGATATAATGGATGCAGAAATTTTCTCACGGCACTGGAGTGTGTATCGTAGAGATAGGATAGGAAGGGTGGGAGGCGGAGTGTTCATTCTGGTGAAAGAAGAATTTGTAAGCTACGAAAAAGTTAGAGATGAGACACATGAAATTCTAGGTGTAAGGCTCATTTCTAAAGATAATAGGCAACTTGATGTATTTGGAGTGTACAGATCGGGAAAGGGTAGCACTGACGCGGATTCAGAATTATTTGATAGGATAGTCAGCTATGTGGGAAACGACATGGAAAGAAATGTGATTGTAGCGGGAGATCTGAATTTGCCAGATGTCAATTGGGAAGAAAATGCGAACGACAGAAAGCATGACCAACAAATGGCGAATAAGTTAATATGGGAAGGACAGCTGATTCAGAAAGTGATGGAACCAACCAGAGGGAAAAATATCCTGGATGTCGTGCTAATAAAACCAGATGAGCTCTATAGGGAAACTGAAGTAATAGATGGTATTAAGTGATCATGAAGCTGTTTTTGTGGTAGTTAAAAATAAATGTGATAGAAAGGAAGGTCTTAAAAGTAGGACTGTTAGGCAGTACCACATGGCTGATAAAGCAGGCATGAGGCAGTTTCTAAAAAGTAGCTATGATCGGTGGAAAACGGTAAATATAAATGTAAACAGACTCTGGGATGGGTTTAAAGAAATTGTTGAGGAATGCGAAAACAGGTTTGTACCATTAAGGGTGGTAAGGAATGGTAAAGACCCACCTTATTATAATAGAGAAATAAGGAGACTAAGAAGGAGGTGCAGACTGGAAAGAAATAGAGTTAGAAATGGCTGTGGAAGTAAGGAGAAATTGAAGGAACTTACTAGAAAATTGAATCTAGCAAGAAGGCAGCTAAGGATAATATGATGGCAAGCATAATTGGCAGTCATACGAATTTTAGTGAAAAATGGAAGGGTATGTATAGGTATTTTAAGGCAGAAACAGGTTCCAAGAAGGACATTCCAGGAATAATTAATAAACAAGGGGAGTGTGTATGTGAGGATCTTCAAAAGGCAGAAGTATTCAGTCAGCAGTATATAAAGATTGTTGGTTACAAGGATAATGTCGAGATAGAGGAGGAGACTAAGGCCAAAGAAGTAATAAAATTTACATATGATAACAATGACATTTACAATAAGATACAAAAGTTAAAAACTGGAAAAGCGACTGGAATTGATCAGATTTCTGGGGATATACTAAAGACAATGGGTTGGGATATAGTACCATATCTGAAGTACTTATTTGATTATTGTTTGGTCGGAGGAGCTATACCAGATGAATGGAGAGTTGCTATAGTTGCCCCTGTGTATAAAGGAAAGGGTGATAGACATAAAGCTGAAAATTACAGGCCAGTAAGTTTGACATGCATTGTATGTAAGCTTTGGGAAGGCATTCTTTCTGATTATATTAGACATGTTTGTGAAATTAATAACTGGTTCGATAGAAGGCAATTCGGTTTTAGGAAAGGTTATTCCACTGAAGCTCAACTTGTAGGATTCCAGCAAGATATAGCAGATACCTTGGATTCAGGAGGTCAAATGGACTGTATCGCAATTGACCTGTCTAAAGCATTTGATAGGGTGGATCATGGGAGACTACTGGCAAAAATGAGTGCAATTGGACTAGACAAAAGAGTGACTGAATGGGTTGCTATATTTCTAGAAAATAGATCTCAGAGAATTAGAGTAGGTGAAGCTTTATCCGACCCTGTAATAATTAAGAGGGGAATTCCTCAAGGCAGTATTATCGGACCTTTATGTTTTCTTATATATATAAATGATATGAGTAAAGGAGTGGAATCGGAGGTAAGGCTTTTTGCGGATGATGTTATTCTCTATAGAGTGATAAATAAGTTACAAGATTGTGAGCAACTGCAACGTGACCTCGAAAATGTTGTGAGATGGACAGCAGGCAATGGTATGTTGATAAACGGGGTTAAAAGTCAGGTTGTGAGTTTTACAAGTAGGAAAAGTCCTCTCAGTTTTAATTACTGTGTTGATGGGGTGAAAGTTCCTTTTGGGGATCATTGTAAGTATCTAGTTGTTAATATAAGGAAAGATCTTCATTGGGGTAATCACATAAATGGGATTGTAAATAAAGGGTACAGATCTCTGCACATGGTTATGAGGGTGTTTAGGGGTTGTAGTAAGGATGTAAAGGAGAGGGCATATAAGTCTCTGGTAAGACCCCAACTAGAGTATGGTTCCAGTGTATGGGACCCTCACCAGGATTACCTGATTCAAGAACTGGAAAAAATCCAAAGAAAAGCAGCTCGATTTGTTCTGGGCGATTTCCGACAAAAGAGTAGCGTTACAAAAATGTTGCAATGTTTGGGTTGGGAAGAATTGAGAGAAAGAAGAAGAGCTGCTCGACTAAGTGGTATGTTCCGGGCTGTCAGCGGAGAGATGGCGTGGAATGACATTAGTAGACGAATAAGTTTGAATGGCGTTTATAAAAGTAGGAAAGATCACAATATGAAGATAAAGTTGGAATTCAAGAGGACAAACTGGGGCAAATATTCATTTATAGGAAGGGGAGTTAGGGATTGGAATAACTTACCAAGAGAGATGTTCAATAAATTTCCAATTTCTTTGAAATCATTTAGGAAAAGGCTAGGAAAACAAATAGGGAATCTGCCACCTGGGCGACTGCCCTAAATGCAGATCAGTATTGATTGATTGATTGATTGATGATTTCTTAAATCAGTTAAGTGAAAACTGAAGTTTTGTGAACATTCCTTTTTTTTTTACTAATATACCATTTTAGGCCCTTTTATAAACAGCATGTTTCTCTTCTTAAGTCCTTTTTAATTAATATTTTCCCTTTTAAAACTTGGCATCTAGTTATAACTGAGCACCAATATATTCAATGCAGACAGACTCCTTGCAGCTTCTACGTCAATTTCCAAATTCATAATTCTTTCATGATGGATCAGTTAAGTGTAACGTAACTTAAAGGTGTTTCAGTCTGTCGACCACACAGTTTCAATATAAATATTACACTTTAATATGCTGTAAAAACACTTTTGTACAAGGAATAAAAATTCACACTATTAAACAAAGAATTGACATGTTTCGTTCTTAAACGAAAATCATCAGATTCTATCAAGTCACACTCAACATCTAGAAATGTTTATTTCTGTCCAAACATCCAGGAATTTAAAATTTGGAATGCTGGAGTGGAGACAAAGCAGGACTTCATTAAAGTAAGCTACACATTTCAAATTTCTGCGTGTTTGGACAGAAATAAACATATATATTTCCAAATATTGAGTGTGACTTGATATAATCTGATGATGTTCTTTTAAGGCGACACTCCGGAGATAGAAATATATGTGTACCTAATGCATGGGTTTTCATGAAACTGTGTGGGAATGTCACCTACATAAAAGTAGAGATCACGAACATTTCCTTCATATACAATTAACAGTTTTTCCAAAATATTTTTTTGACATTTTTAATTCCATGTTTTCATGAAATTTAATAAACATGTTAATGTAAATTCATAATTAGCACTACGTATCGATAATTTTTTACATAATTTGTATAAGGAGATAAATCGTACTATAGTTTGTGTAGTTTTTACGTTCTAAAATTTTGGAGTTAAAAATCCCTACAAATTGAAAAAATTCTGCAATCAAAAATTCCATACGCAGGTTTCTTAATATAGTTTTGATACATATACAATACAACTTTTGTTACATTTGGCAGAATATTATGAGAGAAAAATGGGAGTTAAACTTAAAATTACAATTGGCAAACAAAGCGTTATTTCAGTGATAAATTATTTGAATTCAGCGGAATAACTTCGTGACAAGATAAAAAGAAAAACACAATCCTTTGAATTTCAGTCATTAAAAAAATTCACCAAAATGATCAAAATATCGATGTTTATCTCCGGAGTGTCACCTTAAGAACGAAACATGTTAATTCTTTGTCTAATAGTGTGTATTTTTATTCTTTGTCCAATAGTGTTTTTATACAGGTATGTTATAGTGTGATATTTGTATTGAACTTGTGAGTCCGGCAGACTGAAAAGCTTTTAAGTTACATTTATCTGAGTCGACACTGGAAAGTACGGCTTCGTTCTTAACAAATCAGTTGAGTGTCTCACCTGATCCTATGAACAGAACATCCAGGAGAACTCGGAACACTTTTGTACTCCAAGTCACCTTGCACTCGGTGGTCTCCGACTGAGGCTGCTGCGGCTCTGCGCGTTCTTCCTGTTGACACAACAATGAACCCTTGTTTTACACAACAATGACTTAAAATACCATTATTTACTTCAGTAGTCTCCAGCAGGGGTGGCAAGGTAACTTACAATGTGACAATGAAGGCCGAGAGTGCGGTGACACAGAGACAACAACATTCGCGTGGTCAGCCCCGTCAAGTTGCAGACGCACGCGATCAAATCAATCACCACTGATTTGCAATTAGGGAAGTCGCCCAGGTGACACATTCGCTATCAATTGCTTACGTACTCTTTCCTTAAATAAGTTCAAAGAACTTGGAAATTTATCGATCATATCCCTCGGTAAATTATTCCAATCCCTAACTCCCCTTCCTATAAACACATACAGGGTATCTCATATAAACTAAGTCCGTCGAAGCGGCGTTTTGATTCTCTGGTATAGTTCTTGATCTTGTAAGAAGCCTGCAGGTGTTCGATCTGGAAAGCACGAGTCGCCAGCGCCAGTCTAAACCCCAGTCGTTAACATGGTTAGACAATTATCTTTGCAACATCGTATTTTCGTATGTAAAAGTTCTGGTTTCATCTTAATGGTCATGTGAACAGTCATGACTCTCGCTATTGGTGTTTAGAAAATGCTGATGGTGTTTGTGAAGTCCCTCATTATGATAGGAAGATTTGTATTTGGTGTGCTGTTAGTGCAAGACGAATAATTGGGCGTAATTTTTCGGACGACAGTAAATGCAGAGAGTTATAGGTCCCGCAACAAGAGCTTGCCGAAACTCAAACGTGCGCAGAGACCAATATATGTTGGCGAAGTTTAAGCTCGTTGCGGGGCTCCTGTGTGTCGCCCGAATGCTGATTACCGGGCTCATTGTTACTCAACCGCTCACTGAGAAGCACAGTGTACAGCTCTCTATCAAGCGTGTATTGAAAAGAAACAAGAAGCGTGTGCTTGTATTACTAATATTTTATTTATATTTCGTAGCTGAAAGTGAATTTGTTGTAGTATAATATTCAGTGTACGTAGCGATGCCCCAGTTTCGTTCTAAATTCGGGAGTGCTAAAACTTTACACAGTCAAACTAGAGAAATTATTTATAATGCGTATACATTCATGAAAAACCAAACCCATCCCACTGGAAACTTATGTGCTATTCAAAAGAAAGTGGCCGAAGCAACGGGTGTGTCGGAAAGGTCCGTGCGGAATGTAATACGAGACGCAAAGAAGATCGAAAGGGGTGAAGTGGATTCATTTTCAACGCCTGGAAAGAGAAGACCGAAGTCTGTCAAGAAGTGTGAGATTTTGAGAAATGCGCGGTCAGGCGCACGATTCACAGTTTTCACAATACCGAAGGCGAGACACCAACGCTTGAAAAGATCCGTAAGAAACTGGTTGAGGATATACAGTTTAAAGGTTGCGTAAGAACACTAAGCAAGATAGTTCGAAGCCTAGGTTTTCGATGGAGGAAGACAGAAGACATGCGTGAAATACTTATGGAGAAGCCTGACATAAGGCTCTTACGTGTGCAGTACATACAAAGCATAACGCGGCACCGACAAGAGGGTAGGCCTATTGTTTACACTGATGAGACATATTTGCATAGTTCGCACACCAAGTCAAGTGCTTGGAGCGACAGTACTCTTCATGGACTGAAATCACCTATCTCGAAAGGACAACGATTAATAGTGGTAGATGCCGGTTCAGATGCAGGTTTCGTTCCAAATCCTTTGTTGGTTTTCAAATCCAACCAAACAACAGGGGATTATCACGATGAGATGAACTATAGAAACTACGAGAAATATCTGTCAGAGAAATTAATTCCTAATTTGCCACCCAACTCTGTAGTCGTGATTGATAATGCCTCGTACCATAATGTCCAATGTGAGCGTGCACCCACATCATCATCCAGAAAGAGTTATGCAGGATTGGTTGACTGATAAGGGTATTCCGTTTTCTACAGAGATGATACAACCCCAACTGTACGCTTTGATTAAATCCCATAAATCACGCTATAAGTCATATCAAATCGACAGACTACTTGCTACATATGGGCATACGATTTTGCGTCTATCGCCATACCATCCAGACTTGAACCCAATCGAAATGATTTGGGCTCTAGTTAAAGATTATGTAGCACAAGGGAATGTTACTTTCAGACTCGATAATACAAGAACATTGCTGATGGAAGGAATTGCGTCAATTGGGGCAGAAAAATGGTCGAGTCGATGTAGGCACGTAATCGACACTGAGAATAAGTACATTGCGAGCGATCACATAATGGATGAAGTATCAGACAGCATAATCATTAATCTGGAGGACGATAGTGACAGTGACGGAGAGAGCGTTAGTGAAAGCGCGGATGACAGTGAAGGCGATATGAGCAGCTTTCAACCTCTTTCAGAAGATGCGGACTAGAACAAGCCATTGGGTAAGTTAACCGCTATTTTACGATCACATAATTCTTAATCTCTTTGTTTGTTATTGTTATTATTGTTATTTCATTCAATGTTTTTGATTCTGCATGTCCAACAATATCAGCATGCTATAGGGCAGCGATGGCAAACCTTTACCAAGTAGCGTTTTATTTAAGATCTTGTGTATTACGTTTTACTGCCTAGTGTGCCACAGGTTATTTTCCTTTAAACTCATCATGAAACCCCTCATCTGACTTCAATTAGGTATTAGATTGCATAACTTGTAAATCCATTCGACTGAATCTTTTATTACTTTATTTTGTATTAAAAATTGCATTTTAAACACAGGCAAATTTTAAGAATAAGGTATATTTTTGCTTTTTGTTTAAATATGACCATAGAATTTACTGGATATAATTTATTAAAGCGTAATGTTAAAATGTGCTACGTTGCTAGATTTTCGAAGTCGTGTTCGCGTGTCATAGGTTCGCCAACTCTGCTATAGGGTAATGTGTCTTGGCTCTGGTTATAACTACAATAATGCATTACATACACGCGCTGAGATTTCACTCGAACGCTACTCACAGTTCAGCTAGCCAGACCGCCAGCGCAGACGGTTCATTAACAACTGTTGGCAGTAAGGCGATTTTGCGAAGTGAGGGGGGCGTGCACTGCTAGTACCGAGCCCTCCCGAACACTGCCGATGTTCTGCGCAGCTTTCTTTGGCAAGCTCTTCTTGCGGGACCTATACCGAGATGTTATTTTGACGCCGCTCTTCCATCAGTTAACGGAAGAAGAAAAATCGCGTGGGCGGTTTCAACAAGATTCAGCAAAAGATTCCCTTCTTACAATTTCGGAACTGTTTGTAGTCAGAGTGATCAGTGCTGGTCTACTCCCCCTCGTTCTCCAGATTTAACAGTGTGTGATTTTTACTTGTGGGGTAAACTGAAAGAAAAGTATATCAAACAAATCATTACACACTGGAGGAACTGAAAGAAAGCATTACGAATGAAATCAGAAACATTATAGTGTCAGAACTCACTCGCGTCAACCAGAATGTGGTTACCAGATACAATGCCTGTATAACCCAGGATGGATGTCATTTTCAGCATCTTTTATATGGTAAGATTTCGTATAAGACTGCATACACGCTTACAGCAGAGCGGCAATGCGCGACATAAGTTCGGCTGAGGCAGCTGCCGTAGCGCAGCATACCTTCGGTCTTATTTTGTATGAGAGACCCTGTATTTGTTCCAATTTGTCTTCTTTAAGTCCAATTTTATCTTTATATTGTGATATATTCCGCTTTAAAACGCGTAAAAGGCGTGAAGTCTATATGGTATATGGTCCGACACCGTGGTTATCCGGTTCGAAACCCGTCGATCGAAAACATTTTCACCCTCAGAATGTTGGTCGGCAGGGTAAGATATACAATTTCTAATCACTAGATTGCGTGCCAAAAACCTGAATTAAATTCCAAACGTCTTCGCAGTTCTGATATGGCGTGAGGTCATTTGATGCTGTTGATGGTGGTTCGTCCGTCGGATGGAGACCTTAAGCCTTGAGCAGACCCCTTGATGCTATTCGAAAGGTGAAGGTTATGCACCGCCACAGGGTTTCACGCTCTCCATTCCTACTATCATTTATCAAGTCATTCATTTCATCTAATTAACTCTGAAGTTATTTGAAGTTACCTTATTTATTTAATCCGCCCCTCTAGAGGTGTGATATCAAGCTAATTTAGCTAGCAGAATATATGATATGAATTTCATGTAATCGAGTTAAAGGAGTTTTCACTATAATATCTAGATGTTTCTTCCAAAACCCCTATTTAAGACGCGAGCTTTGAGGTTAGTCTGTCTGATCTTGCGGCAGCTTTAGTATATGTACTACGAACTAAGGAGAGACGAAATCTCCTTCGGCAGATAAAGAGGCGGAGATTTCGGTATCATGACATCATATTAAACAAGGTATGGCATTCTATTTTATTAAGTGAACTACTGCGTGTGAAGCTAGGGAAGATTTCTACGTCTCCTTTAGTATGTTACTGCTGGTCGTCGGCTCCGTTCTCAAATTAAATATAAGGCTTTCTCTTTCAAGAACAAGTGTAACTTTCCGTCTTTAGATTTTTATGTTTTCATTTCGCCTGCGAAAATATTTGAAATGTAGGGAAGCACGAGTGTTTACCCTCGTTAACCTTCCTCTAAATTTGTGTAGGGTGACTAAGTTTCCAACCATCTAAAGTTTCTTTTGGTTTATCGGCTTTAAACCTTCTAATACTTTGTCAGCCGGGCTGAGTGGCTCAGACGGTTGAGGCGCTGGCCCTCTGTCCCCAACGTAGCAGGTTCGATCCTGGCTCAGTCCGGTGGTATTTGAAGGTGCTCAAATACGTCAGCCTCGTGTCGGTAGATTTACGGGCACGTAAAAGAACTCCCGCAGGACTAAATTCCGGCACCTCGGCGTCTTAGAAAACAATTAAAGTAGTTAGTGGGACGTAAAGCAAATAACATTATTGTAATACTTAGTCATCCGGTAGTATGAGATTAACCTCCATCATAGAGCTGGACTCCCACTTAGGAACCTTGCTTCTTAAATTAATTTGGAGTGCTTAGATTTCCGCCTCCATTTCACTGTGTACTTTCGGCTTCGTAAATTTAAAAGTTATTTTCTATTCCTTCGGCTGAGTAGTGTGGGCTATATGCTTCTGTACGTTTTGAGGGTAACAATAATATTAGTTGTGTACGGGTAATTTGTACTACAGCAGTGTACAGTATTACTGCTTTCTTCTGTGATGATGACCGACGCGGTCATGGGTGAATATTCATAGGCCACAAAGGAGCAAATTGTCTCTGATATAAAACGAACACTCGGGTTTAGAAACACTGTGCGCTGTAAATCTTCGGGAAGCTAAGAATTCTGTTTCTGACTGTATAAATTACAGAAGGAGTTACCTCGTCCTTTGCTAGTTTCTGAAGGTCTGCGGGTTAACGATTTTCACTGTGCTATTCAAAACGAGTTGTATTTCATTCATTTTCGAGCTCCTCATGTTGTAAATTCCCTGAATTAATCTATGTAAATTCTAGAACGTCTCAACGTTCGGTGAATTATTGAAGGTACCTTCCCAACTGCAATTATTCTAAATGTGTTAAATATAATGAAAGGAAATAAATAAACATCAAATGTGACTTTGCTACCTATACGTAAATGTTGGTTAATTCTTATCTAGCAATTCACCACTCACGTTTCTTCCCCCTGTCCGCTCCGTGGAAATAATTGATCTAATAATAATCATAAGAGGAAGAAATTACTATCAAGGAATTAAATTGTGAGACTCGTTTGTTTTTTGCATATTTTGTGCCTTTGTGTTTTGATGCCTGTTCGTTTTGTTACGGAGATATCCGTGGAGCAGAAAGAGGTGCTGGATTTGAATGGGTCTAACTACGATATCAAAATTGAATTAAAACTTTAAGAGGTTATATTTCTTTCAGAATTTCAAACTTAACAAATTTTTCACTCAGTGAAATAATTAGGTTACAAGTACAATGACAATTTCAAAACATTGGAAAATTCAAGATTCAGAATTTTAACAATTCTGGGCTTCAAGCCGCTAGGTTACATACAATTTCAAAGTGGTATTATTGAGGCAAGGGCAGAAATCCCCCAATTCAAGAACACTTGCTCCAAAAGTTACAATATTTAGCCTTCCAGAGGCAGTCCTCACTATAATAAAAACTTAGAAAAGTGCTTACATGCTCTCAATTACTTACAGCCTACTCAAGGCAACATTACACAAAATTTTAATATCTCTGGCCTCTCAAGGCACGATTTACAATGGAAATAGTTTTACACAGAGGTATCTAGTACCCAACCTACTGGGCCTTAGTAGAAAAAGAACAGGTTAAATTAATGGCCCGAAACACAAACTGAATGGAGGCGTAAACTTGCACTCCTAGATAATGAAGTATAAAAACCCTAACAGGGCTCTCGGCCCGATGATACAGGGGCTAATCTCGAGCTACTGAGGTGACCCGAATGAAAGTTAATTTAATACATTACAGGAAAGAGAAACAGTACTAAATCGTAGTCACCTCAAACCAAGTTGAAGAGCAAGTCGAGAGGGTAACGCACTCTCTATCCCCGATTCACAGTTTTAAGAATTTATGAAATTTTACATGAAAAGGTGGAAGTTTACATCGAACGGTTTACATAGTCAGAAATTCGGACCTTCCCCTCGGATACGTTTGCGGAGATAGCTAGAAAGATAGAATTTATGTGTCCATTACCTGCCTTAACACACACACACACTCAGAAAGACGACGATCAATGAGACAAGATACCCAGAAAATCCTCAGCTTATATACCCGAAGGGGATGTTCGAGAGGATTCTGTACTAGTCCGGATACACCCTCTCAATTTTATTGGTAAATTCAAAAGTTACACCCAAAAACCAAGAAGAAGCCTGTGATAGGCTGAAAAATAAGTACAGAAAATTAGTTATTGGTCATATTCAAAAACTGCGGAATGAGAGAGAAGTGTTGCAAACCTTGAAATTTATAAAAAATAAATAAATGAAAATTGATTTACTTGAGAAAACCTATAAACACAAAATTACTTTCCATAACAGCTTCTTTTACTTTGCAACAAGGTGCATGACCATAGTTTTTTGTAGTGATATCTATGGAGAAATGTCCAAACTTCTTGAAGTAAACCAACACCAAGCAAATAAATTCAGTCAGTTTAAGCAACTTCACAATAACACAATTACTTAATAATAATAATATAATGTTATTTGCTTTACGTAACACTAACTTCTTTTTTACGGTTTTCGTAGACGCCGAGGTGCCGGAATTTTGTCCCGCAGGAGTTCTTTTACGTGCTAGTAAATCTACCGACACGAGGCTGACGTATTTGAACACCTTCAAATACCACCGGACTGAGCCAGGATCGAACCTGCCAAGTTCAGAAAGCCAGCGCCTCAACCGTTTGAGCCACTCAGCCCGGCACACAATTACTTAATAGCTACTTCATTAGTGACATCTTCTGATTAAAGTTCCAACTTCATGCAGTAGCAGTTTCACGTTTTGTTAGGTAGATACAGTTCTTTAAGGCGCATCTTTTGAATGTGCAGAGTTGAGGTGTACCTCCCGGTACAATTATTATTATTATCGACCTTACAAACGAAGCCGGTTCATGCGTACAGTTTCATCCATCGACTTCATTCTTAAATTTGACTTAATTCCGAGTACCCTCCTACCATTGCTTCCACCTGTACCAGTAATCATTCTGGCAAATACATATCTGTTACTTCCAACCTGTGAACCCTGGCAATCATCCACCCCTGTGGCCGTCATTGTCTGTATCAAATCGTATTTACAGCATACGCACACTTGATGGGGGGGGGGGGGGGGGAAGAATTCAAAGCACATTCATTACTCCATCCGCCACCTCTACCACCACCGCCAACCACCTTTTAAATTAGGGAGGGAAATGGCCACTTTGGCACCAGTGGGATTGCCATTTGTGCCGTGCTGTACGAGTTGTCGCGTGTTTCATGCCAGAAATACTCGTTCAGTATTGAACTAATATGGGACGCCAAAATTCCATAATTATGGACTAGTAAAAAGCAACGATGTCCACCTTTGTGGTGTAGTGGTTAGTGCGATTAGCTGCCAACCCCGGAGGCCCGGGTTCGATTCCCGGCTCTGCCACAAAATTTGAAAAGTGGTACGAGGACTGTAACAGGGTCTACTCAGCTTCGGGAGGTGAACTAAGTAAATGGGGTTCGACTCCCGCTTCAGCCATCCTCGAAGTGGTTTCCCGTGATTCCCCACATCTTCTCCAGGAAAATTCCGGGACGGTACCTAACTTAAGGCCACAGACGTTTCTTTTCCTCTTCCTTGTCTATCCCTTCTAATCTTCCTATCACATCACAAGGCTCTGTTCAGCATAGTAGGTGTGGCTACCTTAACGAGGTACTGGTCCTCCTCTCCAGTTGTATCCTCGACCCAAAGAAAAAATCCATACTTGGATACGAATAATTAACGTACGTTTAGCATACCATAACAGCATATCCTGTACGATACGGAATTATCGCACGACCTGAAAACACTGACCCCCATTGCCTGTATGAAATATATTTGCAGCAAGCATACATTTGGCTAAAAACAAACGAGTTAAATCACATTCATACCCTGCCATTTTATTTTTTGTTGTTTTACGATATGTCGCGTATTTGAAGCCAGAAATGCTTTTCCTTTACATGCTAGCGTACGAATTTGAACACAATGAAAATTGTTCTGATGGACTGCATATCCATATGTGGCTGAGAGGCATCAGATGTCTTAAGAAAAGTAATGGGTAGGAAGAGCATTCTGAGATATAACCTTTTACCCGAACAGCGACGATATTACTCGTGCCGGACCTAAAATTTTCCGCGACTACTCGTCAGACACAGATAGTATAGCCTAATGCAACCCTTGTACGGCAGACCCTCCGACGAGGGTGGGCAGCGTCTGCCGTGTTATTACTATTATTATTATTATTATTATTATTATTATTATTATTAATCGGTACATAATTTTTGTACTGTAACTCAATAAAGAAGTACAGTACTGATGTACCGGAGATGCAATAGGAACGATGCATCTAATGTGCGGCGAATGGGATCACTGTATCGATTCAGTAATGTGAACGGAATCAAATGAATCGATTCAGTAAAATGAATCGAATATCCCATCACCAGCTCAAATATGCCAGCTTCCTCTCGATAGATTTACTGGCGTGTAAAATAACTTCTGCGGGACAACATTCCGGCTCCTCGTCGTCTCGAAAAACCACAAAGAGTAGTTACTTAGACATAGAATTATTATTATTATTATTATTATTATTATTATTATTATTACTGTACATCGTAGATATAGGAGAAATAGGACCAACTGTAGAATTATGTATTAATGTAAGTGCCGTACGTATATCCCTTAGTTTCATTTCCTGATGCGGGGTCGGAGATGGGGAGAGGTGAGGTTATATGGCATGTCTTTACGGTCGGATGCCCTTCCTGCCACCAATCTCAGTTCAGGTGCTGATGAAGATGAAATCAACGATGGTGAGTGAAGCTGGGTAAGAAGGTGGAATGGATCGCCTGTGACCTGTGAATAAGAACTGCCTGAGCATTTCCCTGGAGGTAAAAACTGGAAACCAAAGAAAACTATTCTCAGGATACCGACGGTTGCGTTCGAACGCATCGCCTCCCGAATGCTGATCTTGGCTCCAAAGCCGTAGCGCATTAACACGAACGCCCACTACGTGTTAAGTAGCTTTTATTAAACAATTTTTATCATTTTAGGGCCCATTCAAGTCATTATTAAATGCCTCTTTTCATTATTTTACTGCCTATTTCCTAAATTGTAAATGTGTATTTGTCTGCCTATTTTAGCAATAATAAGTGCCTGAACTTGGCAGTGTAAAGCTCTTCTTACCTGCGTAACGTTTAGCGTCCTTGTCGGCATAGCGGAAGGCACAAGTACTGAACTGGTTTGTTAAAGAGTCGAGGCCGAGTGGCTACAATCACCAAGATACGTGCCCTATCTCCGATGACAATACAGACAGCCCAGCTGGCGGGCCGCTCGTGGTGCGTAGTAAGAACACAGTCATCTTTCTTTCTGTCTTTCTTTCTTTTTTTAAAATTGCTGTCTGTTCGGGGCGTCGACCTAAGAAGATCTTTTGCCCCTACTTGCACCATATGAGGGGAACCTGCGTGTATTATGTAAATGGTGGAAATGTAAAGTGTTGAATGTGAGGAAAGGAACGTTAAGGACGACACAACACCCAGTCCCCAGGCCAGGGATATTAATCATTTACAATTAAAAACCCCTGACCCGCCGCGGTCGCCGGGTGACAGGCGGACACGTTGCCCCCTACATCGCGGGGCCGGACTTCTTTCTTTCTTTCTTTCTTTCTTTCTTTCTTTCTTTCTTTCTTTCTTTCTGTACCGAGCTCGATAGCTGCAGTCGCTTAAGTGCGGCCAGTATCCAGTATTCGGGAGATAGTAGGTTCGAACCCCACTGTCGGCAGCCCTGAAGATGGTTTTCCGTGGTTTCCCATTTGCACACCAGGCAAATGCTGGGGCTGTACCTTAATTAATGCACGGCCGCTTCCTTTCCAGTCCTAGCCCTTTCCTGTCCCATCGTCGCCATAAGACATATCTGTGTCGGTGCGACGTGAAGCCACTAGCTTTCTTTCTGTCTTCCCTTATGAAGAGCGGTGACGTCTGGTGTGGGTGGCGCTAAGGAGTTCACCTCTCTCTTAACTATTTTTCTTGATTTTTCTTTTAATACATGTTTCTGTGATAGGTACAAGATCTGGAAAGGAGAAAAACTTTTAAAAAATACTTTTGTCACAAGTGTTCTGGAAAGACTGGCTAGATCGTTACTGAGCAAGCTTATCCATTGCTTGACAAAAGTATATATCGTCATTGCGCCTAGACACACCGCTATTTGATCATATTTCAGCTTAGAACTCTGACCAGAAAGGTTCTGTCATCTAAGGTCATCAACGAATTTTCGTTCTAAGTACTGCGGGATAATATCTCTCCGACAACTTTGTCACATAGCAGTATTTCGAGGCATAGCTACGGTATGTTAAATGGTATGTAATCAATTCTTTGCGGAGGGCATACCAAATACCTCAATTAGAATATGGTTCCAGTGCATGAGACCATCACCAGGATTACTTGATTCGACAACTGGGAAAAGATCCAAAGGTAAGCAGCATGATTTTTTGTGGGCGAATTCCGAGAAAAGAGTAGTGTTACGAAAATTTTGCAAACTTTGAACTGGGAAGACTTGGGACTTAGGAGAAGAGCAAATAGCATTTTTATATTAAAAAATATACCCACCTCCTAAATCCCTCACTTCAGCTTCCCGCCTGAATCTCCTGGCCAGAGAGAAGGCGTAACCTTCTGTAACCTTCTAGGTGGCCCACCTGCCCCTTCAGGGGACAAATGAAAACATGCTTTAAATAAAACCATTTCAGTGTAGTCTGTTTTCCCGCATATGGCTTAAATAATTTAGATGTGTGCATATAGTTTGTAGCTTTCATGTAGCTTCTTGTATTTATTGGTGATGGGACAAAGGAATGAAAGAGGAATCCATCTGGTTGAATTCTGCACCGATCACAATTTAGTCCTGGCTAACACTTGGTTCAAACACCACAAACAACGGCTGTATACATGGACGAAACCTGGAGATACTGGAAAATATCAAATAGACTTCATTATGATTAGGCAGAGATATAGAAACCAGGTGTTGGATTGCAAGACTTTCCCAAGAGCAGATGTGGACTCTAACCACGACCTGTTGGTTATGAAATGCCATCTGAAGTTGAAGAAATTGAAGAAAGGAAGGAATGCAAGGAGATGAGATCTAGACAAGTTGAAAGAAAGTAGTGTTTCAAGTAACATGTCACTCAGAGTTTAAATTAAAAGGCAAAATGAAACACAGTAGAGGAAGAATGGACAGTCATGAAGAATGAGATCAGTAAGGTTGCTGAAGAAAAGTCAGGAAGAAAGGAAATATCACCTAAGAAACAATGGATAACTCAAGAGATACTAGACCTGATTGACGTACAACGAAAGTACAAGAATGCAAAATATAATGAGGGCAGGAAAGAATACAGGCGAATAAAAAATGAAGTAGATAGAAAGTGCAGGACAGCTAAGGAAGAATGGCTGAAAGAGAAGTGCAAGGATTTTGAAGGTTGTATGGCCCTAGGATGGGTAGATGCTGCATACAGGAAAATCAAGGAAACCTTCGGAGAAAGGAAAAGTAGGTGAATGAGTATTAAAAGTTCAGATGGAAAACCACTTCTAGGGAAAGAAGACAAGTCAGAAAGATGGCAGGAACATATCCAACAGTTGTATCTAGGTAAAGAAGTATATTAGTGTTCTGGAACAAGAAGAGGCTGTTGATACTGATGACATGGGAGACCCAAATTTGAGGTCAAAATTCGACAGAGCTTTGAGAGACCTAAGTAGGGACAATGCACCGGGAATTGATGATATACCCTCTGAATTACTCCCTGCCTTAGGAGAAACCAGCATGGAGAGGTTGTTCCGTTTTGTGTGTAAGATGTATGATACAGAAGTGCCATCTGATTTTCGGCAGAATGTTGTTATAACTATTCCCAAGAAAGCCGGTGCTGACAACTGTGAAAACTACCGCACCATTAATTTAGTATCTCACGCCTGCAAAATTTGGTCACGTATCATTTACAGAAGAATGGAAAGACAAGTTGAAATTGAGTTGGGAGACGATCAATTCGGCTTCAGAAGAAGTGTGGGAGCACGTGAAGCAATCCTGATCTTAGACGACCGAATTAGGAAAGACAAGCCCACGTACATGGAGTTCGTAGATCTAGAAAAGGCATTCGATAATGTTGATTGAACCAAACTGTTTAAGATTCTGATGGTGATTGGGATCAGATACCGAGAAAGGAGAATTATCTACAATTATACAAAAATCAGTCTGCAGTTGTAAGAATTGAGGGATTTCCAAAAGAGGCAGCAATACAGAAAGGAGTGAGGAGAGGCTGCAGTTTATCCCCTCTCCTGTTCAGTATTTACAAAGAACAGGCAGTAAAGGAAATCAAAGAGGAATTTGGAAAGGGTATCCACGTTCAAGGAGAGGAAATCAAAACCCTGAGTTTTGCCGATGATACTGTTATTTTATCTGACTCTCCACAGATCTGGAGAAATTGCTGAATGGTATGGACAGAGTCTTGGGGAAGGAATACAAGATGAAAATAAATAAGTCCAAAACAAAGGTAACGGACTGCGGTCGAACAAAGTCAGGTGATGCAGGAAATATTAGATAAGGAAATGCAGTCTTAAAGGAAGTAAATGACTATTGTTACTTGGGTAGAAAAATAACTAATGATGGCAGAAGTAAGGAGGACTTAAAATACAGACTGGCACAAGCAGGGAAGGCCTTTCTTAAGAAAAGACATTTGTTCACCTCGAACATTGATATAGGAATTAGCAAGATGTTTTTGAAGACTTTTGTCTGGAGCGTGGCCTTGTATGGAAGTGAAACATGGACGACAACTAGCTAAGAAAGAAAGAGAATAGAAGCTTTTGAAATGTGGTGTTACAGAAGAATGCTGAAGGTGAGGTGGATAGATCGAATCACGAATGAAGAGATACTGAATCGAATTGGTAAGAGGAGATCGATTTTGCTAAATTTGCCCTTAAGTCATCCAGGTCTTGTACAGTTGGTTTTTGAGGGAAGTGTAGGTGGTAAAACGGTAGAGATAGACCAAGGTACGAATATGACAAGCAGATTAGAGCATATATAGGATGTAGTAGTTATGTAGAAATGACAAGATTACCACATGATAGGGTGGCATGGAGAGCTGTATCAAACCAGTCTATAAACTGATTACTCAAACAACAAAAACAACAACAACAACAACAACTGGAGATTCTATGATTCTCTGAAGTTATTGGTAGTGTAATTGTATAAAAGTGGCATGATCTTAGTAATAATCCCTCCAGTTCCGTTGAAATTCAGAGAATTGTAGTTTGGCCGCCTGTTTAGGTCAGTCTGACCTCAGTGATGGGGCTCGAACGCACCATCTCTCAAATGGAAGTTGACAACTACGCCAAAGGAACCATGTAGGCAATTCACTGTTCCAAAAAAACAGGTGTTCGGGTAATTAAGAGAATGAATGCCTTCAAACTTATGTATCTGAATGCGAGTATACTACGCGCAATTGATGTAACTGGGCGAATTTTTGAACCCTTCGCGAACTGTACAACTGCGTTGCTTAATTCGTGAAATGAGCAAAATTCCATACAATTCACGAACTGAGCAGTAATATATTGGCCAGATCGCCGATGCTACACATCACGCATGCGCTGGTTGATGGCGGTGCTAAAAGTGGCCTTGCTTTGTGTTTACCCTTGTCCGTCGGTTCCGTATGCTGTCTTCAGTCCAATATTGCAGTTCGGTGTTCAGGAATCAGAAATCGTTCGGAAAATGAATTGCCTAGGGGTGGACGTCGGCCGGAATATGTTGGTATACAGGTGGAATTGAAATACGGTACGTCATTTCAACTGGTGGTGGAATACGCTATTCTAAGCAAACATCTTCAAAAAAATTGCCCTCATATTAATTATAGAAGAAAATACAGTAAACGACAAAACTTCGGTTTTTGACAATTCAATGGGCACTGGATCTTCCCCTCTGCTAAACAGAACGTCAACACAGCTGTGATTTCTCCAGATCGCCCTCCCCTCCAAGGCTGTAGGTCATTGAGTCTTGAGGTCAGTGCACTGCAACCTGTACGAGCTCTAAGTGCAGGCGAAATGGCTTTATCAAATGAAATGTGTGATATAATTTTTTTTTTTTTTTTTTTTTTTTTTACAAGTTGCATTATGTCGCACCGACACAAATAGGTCTTATGGCGACGATGGGCCAGAAAAGAGCTAGGAGTGGGAAAGGAGCGGCCGTGGCCTTAATTAAGGTACAGCCCCAGCATTTGCCTGGTGTAAAAATGGGAAACCACGGAAGACCATCTTAAGGGCTGCCGACAGTGGGGTTCTAACCCACTATCTCCTGAATACTGGCCAAATTTTAATTTATGATGAGGCAAGATGTAATAGAGCAAGGGTGGGACGAGTGTATCGGGAACGTTTTACTAACGGAAGACACCCGGACACGCTGTTCTTCAGAAACTTTCAGACACTGCCGACATTTGAGAGAACATCCAGCCTTTTGACGACGGAAACATTTTAGACTTGCACACCGGGGTCTTCTTGTTGGTGGAGACGGTAGAATAACATCCACGGTATCTCCTGCCTGTCATAAAACAACTAAAGGGGGCCCACAGACTCTTAACTTGGGAGCGTGGGTTGGCGACTTCGGGACACTGAGCTGAGTCCTGGTAATGCTTCCACTTACTTGTGCCAGACTCCTCACATTCATTTATCCTACCCGACCTCCCTTGGTGAACTCTTGTTCTTTTTCGATCCCGACGGTATTAAGTGCCGAGGCCTAGGGAGTCATACGTTTTCACGCCCTTCGTAGCCCTTGTCTTTCTTTGGCCGATACTTTCATTTTCCAAGTGTGGGACAGTACTATGTTTATGAAATACAGAATGCATGTACGATGTACGGTATGCTCATTCGATAATTTATTTCTAACGTGTGTAGGCAAAATATTAGGAAAATGTAAAAGAAATGCTACAGAAAAATAGTTTCAATAAGCAGTTCAGAGGAATGCGTGTGAGTTCAGCAACACTTCCTATTGTATACGCAAGCTGGCTAAACCCACCTCTTGCCTCCCACGCTAGACTCCAAAATATCCAATAAAACTATGAATATTCACCTGGGAATGGAAACTGGAATAGAGCGATGTTTCTCTGGTTCACATAGGGAAAGGAAGTGACGATATCGGGACCAATTCAAGAAAAGGCAAGAATAATTTCTGATTCCATTTATGAAATAGGGCTTAACTAGCAGATGTACTCCTTATAAAACTATGACATGATATTGCTGCCACAAAAATACGTGGAAAATAAAAAGAACAAATTTCGGACTTTTCTGAAAGAAACAGGGGGTAATAAACATTTAGATTTGGTAACTCTGTACAGATCATGGGACAGTGATACTGGAGAATGAGCAAGATTGTGACGAAGAATCCAGAGGACGAAGGATAGAAAAATGGGAAGTGGAGGAGGCAATCCAGTACCTACAGGAAAGGATAACACTGGGCTGTGACCAGATATAATCTGAAGCAATAAAGGCTTCAGGGAATGGAGTAATTGTTAGACTGACCAATCAGGTGAACACAATAAACGACACAGGCTTTTGGCCAGAAGATATTCTTAGGGCCATTATGGTTCCCTTATCGAAGAAATGCTAAACAATGTACAGATTGTAGGACAGGTATGTCATGTTACTAGGGCAGTGACCAAGATAGTGCTGAGAATAATAGAAAAGAAAGCAGAGGAGAATATGGGAGATGATCAGTTTTTTTTTTTTTAGAAAGGGAGGAGGAACCAAGAGATGCAATTGGATGCCTAAGAATGATTGCAGAAAGGATGTTAGAAGTGAATAGGGAAATGTATTTCATTGATTGGGAAAAAGCGTTTGACAGAGTGAAATGGTGCGTTCTGATGAGGATCCTGAAAGATATTGGTGTAGAATGGAAAGACAGAAGACTGATAAAAGAGTTATATGAGGATCAGAAGGTGATGGTTAGATTAGATGAATATGAAACAGAAGAAGTGGGTATCGGAAGAGGAGTAAGACAGGGATGTTGCATGTCACTGGCTCTGTTCAGTATATATGCCGAAAAACTGTTACAGAAGGTCCTGGAGAAAAAGAGGCGTTGTAGTGGGAGGAGAATCCATAAAGACCATAAAATGATGATGTGGAGGAGAATCCATAAAGACCATAAAATGATGATGTGGCGGTATTAGCGGAATCAGGAAAAGATCTGCAAGTCATGTTGGAAAATATTGAGAGAGAGGCAAAGAGTTCGGAATGAATTTAAACATTGGGAAGATTAAGGTAATGAGAATAGGAAAGGAGGAGATTGCTGTTAAAATAACACTAGAGGGAAAGAATTTGGAACAAGTAAAGTCATTCAGATACTTGGGAAGTTTGTTGACATGGAATGGAAGCTGTACAGAAGAAATAAGATGCAGAATATCTATGGGAAAAGAAGCCTTCGGAAAGGTGAGAGGGGCTTTTGACATCTAAGGCAATCCCTATTGAGAAAGGAGTTCAGAAAGTGTTTTGTGTGGATTGTAGTGTCATATGGAGCTGAAACATGGACATTAAGAAAGAAGGAAAGAAAGAAAGAAAGAAAGAAAGAAAGAAAGAAAGAAAGAAAGAAAGAAAGAAAGGAATTATTTGTAAAGTTTTGAAATATGGTTGTGGAGAAGAATTGAAAAAGTGAAGTGGACAGATAAAGTGAGAAATGATAAAGTGCTAAGAAAAGTAGGAGAGAAGAGATATCTGATGAAAACGATAAGGAAGAGGAAAATACCCTGGTTGGGTCACATACTACGTAGAAATTGTCTTCAACAGAGGGTGATGGAATAAAAATGGATGGAAGGAAAGGAAGAGGAAGAAGAAGGTTTGAAATGTTAACAGATGTCAAACAAGGGAAAAACTATGAACAACTGAAGCAAGATTCTCAGTACAGAGAATCATGGAGGCTGTCCAGTTGATACCTGTCTCAAGACAGATTCACAGAAGAAGAAGAAATACTTTCTGCATCTGACGGGAAGTCGTGGCAGCTTGTAGGTACGGGTCGAGTAACAGGTACTACAATAAGCTACAAACATTAGTCATGATAGACAGTGCGAGCTCTCTGAAACAGATGCATGTTTATTATCAAACTGTCTATTATCCAGTAAGTACAGTAAATGTGTAACTAAAGCACAATTGCACTATCACTTGGAAACTTTACGACAGCATCTCAGTTCGCAAGAGTCACCGTGGACGGAACAGATGTTTATTGTCAGGCCGTGAGACTTGAGATATGAGCATGCGCAGCAGCGATGCTTACCCTTTGCACCTCTTTCCCCCCATGCACACGACTTCTCGTCTGACGACCATAGAACTGTGTGCATTACATCAACCATTCTTTAAAAAATACACATACTGGTTTAATGTAACTTTAATTTAGGAGCCAGTTTCTAAAATTTTAACTCTAAATGTTTCTTATCCGAAGTGGTTTTAGCCCCTTTATTTCGGTTAACAGAGGTTTTATTGTAACGTGTTGGTAATTTTAAGACCTCACAACAATATTTAAAAATCGAGCGAATTGACTAAGCGGTTCGAGGCATCTAGCTCTTACCTTGCTGTTCTATACAGTAACAAATCATTTACTTTAACACAATTTATTAGCTACTTCCTTCAAATGAGTTGGAGCACCATCCAGAAGGTGGTTCAGTACTGAAACCAATAAAAAGGGACTGGAACAGACCCCAAAAACCACCCTACAATGTCTAAAAGTGGCGACATTTCCCTTATCCCACCAAAGAAAACGAAGCATATCTCTATCTTCAGGATCAATTATAATCTGCAGGAAGGCCTTCTCTATATCAGCAATTAGACCTATAGGGTAGGATCGGAAATTGGTGAGTACGGATGGAACAAGGTCAATGAGGTTTGGTCCAGGTTCGAGGCACTTATTTAAAGAATTACCACATCTGTCCTTGTTGGAAGCATCAAACACTGGCCTAATCTTTGTAGTACCACTGTCTTTCAGCACAGCTCGGTGAGGCAGATAATGCGTAGCTCCATCCGAAACCTCGTTTGCAACGCCTTCAATGATCCCCTTACTTTCCCATTCTTGAAACACTTCATCATAATCCTGAAATTTCTGCATTCCTCGTAACTTTCTTGAAGTGTTCAACAATCGTTTCTCAGTAACTTCACGATTTGATTCCAGAGAAGCACAACCGTCAATCCAAGGCAGTTTAACAATGTAGCGTCCAGATGTTTCTTCTCTCTTCGCAGTCTTATCGAAGAACATCTTGACCTGTTGTTCCTTCTCTTCCCTTTTGATCTGTTCGCCAGGATCTTTTATACCCATAGCTTCAATTTCCCACAAATCCGCTAGTCTTGTTGATTGAGTCAATGTAAGTAAAGTGTAAGACGAGGCAGTTGGTGAGGTGGTCTCAGAAGGGCCCATAAGTGTCCACCCCAAACAAGTTCTCACAGCCACCAGATTCTTGTATACGTGCACAAAGTCTGGCGTGATTATCTGAGCCCAGACATCAGCTCCTAACAATACCTGTATTTCACTAGCATTGTTATCATCACACTGTCTAACATCAGTAAGTTCAACTCCCTTATCCTTCAGTAAATTAAACAAGTCAGCGTCAACTAGGGGAGCACTACCACAAATACAATCAGAACCTAACACAGTAGCCTCACATCTCCTTTCCTCGTTCATACCCAACAGGGTTATCTGATAGGACTCGAAGCTAACAGGTGCTGTTTTCCTACCTCCAAATAATTCTTGACTTAGGGTTACCTTTCCGGTTTGTTTCAACTCTAATTTCTTAGCACAAGACTTCTTAATGTAGCTTTTCTGCGATCCACTGTCGCAAAGAACTCTCACTCTGTGAGTGGACCCACCAGCAACTACCTTAGCAACTAAAGTCTGCAGATAGGTCACTTGTCTTTCGTTACTACCTGCTATCATACTAACTGTATTTGAAACTGAATCATCTTTACGTTCATCTGAGGCTGTCTTCGCACACATCAAAGCGTAATGTTTCCCTCTGCAAAATGGACACTTCACAAACATCTTACACTTAGCACTGACATGTCCCTGTCGTAGACACCTAAAACAAGCTCCCTTTTTCTTTAACGTCCCTTGGCGTTCTTCTAGTGAACAATCAATAGCTACAGCACAGTCTTGAGAAGGATGTGTGGTTCTGCTACAAAACACGCAGGCTAGTTCTCTGTTGTTCTTGTTTCCCTTACTAACCGAAACATCCTCTACTGAAACTAAAGCAGTTGCTGAAGGCATTTCCTTCTTCTTAATCTTGATTTTATCATCTTGCTTAACACGATCTACCCTCTCATTAGCTTCAAAAGAACCTTGCCTTAGCTTAAGTCGTTCATCCCCTTCAACCTCAGTCTTTAAGAAGGCTAACAGTTCTGTCAAGCAACAGTCAGGTTCCTTGGTAGACGTTTCTTTCGATACACGGTACCTGTCCCAGGTTTTAAACATAACCTCTGGTAAGGCACTCTCCACAAGAGGAAATAACATTGCTGCGTATTTCTCCTTTGTCACTCCTAATGAATCAAGCGCCCTCAACTGTCCTTCCAGACTGTCATACAGTTGTGCTATGGATCTTAAGCTGTCTTTCTTTAACACCAAAGATAAAAGTTCCCTAACATAGTATTCAATAAGTAACTCATCCTTCCCATACCTAGACTTCAACAAATCTATAGCCTTTTTATAGTTTTCCTTGGAAGGAGGAAAGTTTTCTACCAGTTTCTGAGCAGGTGAACCAGGTTCCATACATTGAATCAAATAAACAAATTTTTCTTCATCTTTAAGGCTGCCATCTTCATGTATTTTAGCAAATTGCGCCCAAAACCCAATCCAACCTTTCACATTCCCATCAAACCTTTTGAGCTCTAGTTTCGGCAGTCTTAATAATCTCTGATTGGAAGAACGTGAACAGTTACTATTGACTTCCGAAACATCTTGATCTGCAACTTGTAATGCCTGCACCTTCTCTCTAACCTTAAAAAATTTCAGTTCGTACTCACTGCAATTGTCGATCTCTGTTTCAAGCACGATGTCCTCTAGGTTTTCTCTTTGCAGCAGTTTATTGTAGACTTCATCATCAATACGTTTTAACTTCTCGTATCTTTCCACAAGTGAAGCATACCTGCTACGAATTTCTATGTGGTCACAATCGGCAAGATTCAGTAGTTCTTCAAGCTTATTCACTTCGCGAGTAAACACGCCGCGTAATACTCGTCGTTCAGTCATCGTTCTTCTAATTTATATTGATGTTGAAATTGCCTGTTGTCCTGTCACGGTCGCCAAATGTTCTATACAGTAACAAATCATTTACTTTAACACAATTTATTCATACAATTCAACACCATCTTCAAAACTATAAGCAAGGAAACTACATAACAACATAGAACAAAAGACTGTCTTTCTTATGCTTGAAATCGATTAGTCGCTAAAGGTATAACTTGTGTTCTCCACACTTGCATTGGGGAGAGAGAGAGGGTTCGAATCCCACTGTCGCCATCTCTTAAGATGGTTTTCCGTAGTTTCTCATTTTCTCATTAGAGAAATGCTGGGGATTGTACCTTAACTCCATCGTTGCCGTGAAACCTGTCTGCGTCGGTACGAAATAAAACAAATAACACCCGTCTTCACCACCAACCAAAAAGTATTTAAAATAAAATATGGAATTGAGCTTCGTAAGAAGATATTGCAAAATATATTGGAATTACCACTGTTTCTCATTTCATGATGTAAGCAGAAAACTGCCAACTTTTGCTCATTTCTTGAAATGGGCAACGCGGCTGTAATATTCATGAATTATGCCAAAAATGTGCCCAATTCTTGAAATGAGCAGTTAAGTTACTGCTATCTGCACGTAATTTATACACCCAACGCGTTGTCATCCACTTGGGATGTAATTACACGCCACCCACGTTTATGAAGATTTAACGGGACATAAAAGAACTCCTGCAGTACATAATTCAGGCACCTCGGCGCCTTTGAAAACCGTAAAAGTAGTTTGTGCAACGTAAAACGAATAAGGTTAGTTAGTTCTCTTCTGAAGGAACGGAGAAAAGCCAACGCGATGTAAAAGATTCTCTGTAGTTTGCCTCCTTCAGGCAGAAAAACCACAAAAGAATCACTAATATTAATTTGGGCTGTAAAAGAATCAGTCTAACCATCTCGCAAACTTTTCATTTCCAGGTTCATTCACCTTAATGCATATCCCATTCTAGAAAACAGAAGTAATGACTAACATCAAAGAGGCTCCACCAAAACTCCATACAAAATACGGGGACATCACCCGAGTAGACAAATTCAAATACCTGGGTGAGATCATCATGAAAAATGGACTGGACAAAGAAGCACTTCAGAAGCGAGTACGCAAACTGGAAATAGCCTACCAAACATCCCGCACAATCTACAACAAAAAATGCCTTTCCCAAAACACCAAGATACGTCACTATGAAACAGTTCTGAGTCTGTAGTTCTATATGCAGCCGAAACCCTGTCTCTAAATGCCAACAAAGGACTCCTTGAAGAACTGGAGAAAAGAGAACGCAAAATTGTGAGAGGAATCTTGGGATCAAAGTACAGAAATGGAATCCATCAAAAGAGATCCAACAAGGAAGTCTACAGCAATATAGAGAAAATTACCGACACAATCAGAAAAAGACGGGCACGATTTTACGGTCATCTGAAAAGAATGGACGGAAGAAAGTTAACTAAAGAAATCTTTCACTTTTTTGATTCAAACCCCAAAACCACAATTCCCTGGTTTAGAAATACCAAAGAAGACCTGCAAATGCTACATATCTCAGCTGAAGACGCCCTTAACAGAGATCTCTTCCGCAAGAAAATATTGACGAACGGGCTAAACCGAGACGAGCAGCCGAAGAGAAGACACGGTGCCCCTTGGACAGAGGAGCGTAAGCAGGCCCACTCACAAAGAATGAGGGAAATTTGGGCTCTAAAGAAGGCCAAGTACAGTGTCAAATGCAACAAGACTTAACGTGGTCCTTGATGGCCCCAGCGAATTATATATAATAATAATAATAATAATAATAATAATAATAATAATAATAATAATAATAATAATAATAATAATAATAATAATAATAATAATCTCCAGGACGAGGAAATTAGACAGAAGTACATGGATATGATTAGGGAGAAGTTTCGAACAGTAGACAGTAAGCAGGTTCAGGATATAGAAAGTGAATGGGTGGCATACAGGGATGCTGTAGTAGAAACAGCAAGGGAATGCCTAGGAAAAACTGTGTGTAAAGATGGGAAAAGGCGAACATCTTGGTGGAATGATGAAGTGAGAGCAGCCTGTAAACATAAATAGAAGGCTTATCAGAAATTGCTCCAAACAAGGGCCGAGGCAGACAGGGATTTGTACGTAGATGAAAGAAACACAGCGAAACAAATAGTTGTTGAATCCAAAAAGAAGTCATGGGAAGATTTTGGTAGTAACCTGGAAAGCAGCAGGGAAACCTTTCTGGACAGTAATAAAGAATCTTAGGAAGGGAGGGAAAAAGGAAATGAACAGTGTTTTTAGTAATTCAGGTGAACTCATAATAGATCCCAGGGAATCACTGGAGAGGTGGAGGGAATATTTTGAACGTCTTCTCAATGTAAAAGGAAATCATCCTAGTGGTGTTGCAAACAGCCAAGCTCATGGGGAGGAGGAAAATGATGTTGGTGAAATGATGCTTGAGGAAGTGGAAAGGATGGTAAATAAACTCCATTGTCATAAGGCAGCAGGAATAGATGAAATTAGACCTGAAATGGTGAAGTATAGTGGGAAGGCAGGGATGAAATGGCTTCATAGAGTAGTAAAATTAGTGTGGAGTGTTGATAAGGTACCTTCAGATTGGACTAAAGCAGTAATTGCACCTATCTATAAGCAAGGGAACAGGAAGGATTGCAACAACTATCGAGGTATCTCATTGATTAGTATACCAGGCAAAGTATTCACTGGCATCTTGGGATGGAGGGTGCGATCAGTCGTTGAGAGGAAGTTGGATGAAAACCAGTGTGGTTTCAGACCACAGAGAGGCTGTCAGGATCAGATTTTCAGTATGCGCCAGGTAATTGAAAAATGCTACGAGAGGAATAGGCAGTTGTGTTTATGTTTCGTAGATCTAGAGAAAGCATATGACAGGGTACCGAGGGAAAAGATGTTCACTATACTGGGGGACTATGGAATTAAAGGTAGATTATTAAAATCAATCAAAGGCATTTATGTTGACAATTGGGCTTCAGTGAGAATTGATGGTAGAATGAGTTCTTGGTTCAGGGTACTTACAGGAGTTAGACAAGGCTGTAATCTTTCACCTTTGCTGTTCGTAGTTTACATTGGTCATCTGCTGAAAGGTATAAAATGGCAGGGAGGGATTCACTTAGGTGGAAATGTAGTAAGCAGTTTGGCCTATGCTGACGACTTGGTCTTAATGGCAGACTGTGCCGAAAGCCTGCAGTCTAATATCTTGGAACTTGAAAATAGGTGCAATGAGTATGGTATGAAAATTAGCCGCTGGAAGACTAAATTGATGTCAGTAGGTAAGAAATTCAACAGAATTGAATGTCAGATTGGTGATACAAAGCTAGAACAGGTCGATAATTTCAAGTATTTACGTTGTGTGTTCTCCCAGGATGGTAATATAGTAAGTGAGATTGAATAAAGGTGTCGTAAAGCTAATGCAGCGAGCTCGCAGTTGCGATCAGCAGTATTCTGTAAGAAGGAAGTCAGCTCCAAGACGAAACTATCTTTATATCGGTCTGTTTTCAGACCTACTTTGCTTTACGAGAGCGAAAGCTGAGTGGACTCAGGATATCCTATTCATAAGTTAGAAGTATGTATGTATGTTTAGTCATCAGCCCGAAGGCTGGTTGGATCCTCAACGGTTCTGCCATGAGCTGTCATAGATGGCCTAGGCAGCACTGGAGAGGCGTACTAGGGAAATGAGGAGTGAGGTAGTTTCCCATTGCTTTCCTCACCGAGCCAGAAGTTGCTGTTACATATCAGTCTGCCAGCCCCCTGAAATGCATGCACCAACTGAACCTATGATCAATATTTTCACACCATTCATAGCAGGGACTGGCTGCGTAAGGAATGGCATTACTAGCATCGCTCATACCTCAGTCACTTTCATTTTGTCAAAGCCAAGGATAAGACAGAGACAGATCAATGAAAGTAACAAAATTGCTCTAGCCCATACCAGAAGACTTAGTGCACTTTAAACACCAGCTCCCACCGTAACAGACATGACAGTTGCAAGAATGATTGCTGGTACAAACAGGTGGGAACAATGACAGGAGGTTACTCGGAATGAGGAGATAAAGGCTAATTTAGAAATGAACTCGATAGATGAAGCTGTACGCATAAACCGGCTTTGGTGGTGGGGACATGTGAGGCGAATGGAGGAGGATAGGTTGCCTAGGAGAATAATGGACTCTGCTCTGGAGGGTAAGAGAAGTAGAGGGAGACCAAGACGACGATGGTTAGACTCGGTTTCTAACGATTTAAAGATAAGAGGTATAGAACTAAATGAGGCCACAACGCTAGTTGCAAATCGAGGATTGTGGCGACGTTTAGTAAATTCTCAGAGGCTTGCAGACTGAACGCTGAAAGGCGTAACAGTCTATAATGATAATGTATGTTGTATAATAATAATAATAATAATAATAATAATAATAATAATAATAATAATAATAATAATAATTGGGTGCAAATTTATGGGTGTTGACCTTTTGTCTGTATGTATTCGTTGTGGTTGCCATTGGATCAACGTCGACTTCTGCGAGGTCCTTTTGTGTATCCACTAACCAGCGAACTTTGGTTTGTCGGTTTCCATTGATAATAAGAAATATTTTCTTAGTCAGTCGTGAGTCATCTATTCGTGCTAAATAATAATAATAGCAATAATAATAATAATAATAATAATAATAATAATAATAATAATTTCATTATCATACCATTGCCTGTTGTCCATCTCACAACATTATCGAGATCATTTTGCACTTGCTCACAGTCTTGTAACTTATTTATTACTCTATTGCAAAAAGCCTTATTTCTGATTCCACTTCTTTACTCATACCATTTATATATACTATATAAGAAAACAAAAGGTCCAATAATACTGCCTTGAGGAATTCCCCTCTTAATTATTACAGGGTCAGATAAATTTTGGCCTATTCTAATTCTCTGAGTTCTATTTTCTGGAAATATAGCACCCCATTTAGTCAGTAGGAGTGATTGTTAACAAAACCCTGGATGAAAATGTGGATAAGGTAGACTATGTTAGTGATGGAATAATCACACTACGATTGAGGACGGAAGGAGTGAAAGACTTCATTGAAGTTTATCAGTGTTGCCAACTTACCGGATTTTCCGCTAAATTTGGCGGAATTAGAAGACTGTCGGCGGAGAAATATATAATTTAGCAGACAGCGGATTTTTGGGCGGAATCCTAGATTTATTATAGCGGAATTTAGTGTTTTATCCATTTTACGTTTTTTTTTTTTTTTACAATTTGTACTCCAGTCTGTCTCTAAGCTATTCCGTCTTTCTTGTCAGGAGCTAGCAGTCACATGAGGAAAACCTGCTATTTGGATTTGATGTTATGAGATCATGGGACCGAGCTCGATAGCTGCAGTCGCTTAAATGCGGCCAGTATCCAGTATTCGGGAGATAGTAGGTTCGAACCCCACTGTCGGCAGCCCTGAAAATGGTTTTCCGTGGTTTCCCATTTTCACACCAGGCAAATTCTGGGGCTTCCGCTCCTAGCCCTTTCCAGTCCCATCGTCGCCATAAGACCTATCTGTGTCGGTGCGACGTAAAGCAACTAGCAAAAAAAAAAAAAAAAAAAAAAAAAAAGAGATCATGGTATCACAAATCTGTAATGCGTGGGGAAAGGGTACTTATCTCTTAGTTGACGAATGACGACAGATAATGAAGCTGTGAGAAAGTAGCAATTATATATATGCTATGAAGAAAGACCGTTTAATGAACTGGCCTGTTCTGTGTGTGGCCCTTGAGGTAGGGGATTCACCTACAGTAGTTTGCACCCGGCAGTAAAACGCCTACAAGTTTTAGTTCGCAGGCATGGGGTTAATCCCAGTGAATCTCACAGATCAGGTGAGTGCAGATATTTACTTGTATTATTATTATTATTATTATTATTATTATTATTATTATTGCTCGTTTGTCATCATCATCATCATCATCTGTTTACCCTCCAGGTTCGGCTTTTTCCCTCGGACACAGCGACGGATCCCACCTCTACCGCCTCAAGGGCAGTGTCCCGGAGCTTCAGACACTTGGTCGGGGATACAACTGGGGAGAATGACCAGTACCTCGCCCAGGCGGCCTCACCTGCTATGCTGAACAGGGGCCTTGTGGAGGGATGGGAAGATTGGAAGGGATAGACAAGGAAGAGGGAAGGAGGCGGCCGTGGCCTTAAGTTAGGTACCATCCCGGCATTCGCCTGGAGGAGAAGTGGGAAACCACGGAAAACCACTTCGAGGATGGCTGAGGTGGGAATCGAACCCACCCCTACTCAGTTGACCTCCCGAGGCTGAGTGGACCCCGTTCCAGCCCTCGTACCACTTTTCAAATTTTCGTGGCAGAGCCGGGAATCGAACCCGGACCTCCGGGGGTGGCAGCTAATCGCGCTAACCACTACACCACAGAGGCGGACTATTGCTCGTTTGTATTGCTCATTATTTGAGATCGGATTTCTTGGCGGAATTTTAGCGGATTTTTAGTAGTATTTAGCGGATCTTGAAAATATAAGTTGGCAACGCTGAAGTTTATCCACCCGAAACAGGAAACAGTGAGGAAAACATAGAGGAATTATTGAAGACACTCGAGGATGTAATCACCTATGTGGAAGTGAAAGTGATAGTCATGTGAGACCTCAATGCGTAGGTTGGAAATGACAGCATTGGGAAAGAAACAGCGAAGAAGATAAGTTGATCGACTTTTCTGAGATAAACAGAATTAAAAAAGAAATGGCGTATGGTGTTTAGTGCCGGGAGTTTCCGAGGGCATGTTCGGCTTGCTAGGTGCAGGTCTTTTAATTTGACTCCCGCAGGCGACCTGCGCATCATGATGAGGATGAAATGATGATGAAGACGACACATACACCCAGCCCCGGTGCCAGGGAAATTAACCAATGATGATTAAAATTCCCGACCGTGCTGGGAATCGAACCCGGGACCCTTGTGACCAAAGGCCAGCACGGTAACCGTTTAGCCGGAGCCGGACAGAAACGGAATGATTGTGGGTAACGCTTGGTTTAGAAAGAACAATGCTAGAACTATCACTAGATATGGCTGGGGTGAAAGAAGAAAGAACAGTTATTGTTTATTGTTTGGTTGAGAAAACTAATCGTAAACAGTTAATGGAAGTAATAGCACTACCAAGCGAGGCGTTTGATGGAGATTGTGTAGGAAGCAAGCGCTTTGTTTTCCGCTGAGAACGAGTTTCATAATTCTGCTGAGCGACCATTGAATCCGTGCTGAAAAGCATAGGTGCGAGTGAAGGGTGGACCTGCAATTTTCTTGGAACTGAGCGGACAGTAAGTGACAGGAGCTGGATTAGGTCAGTAACCCTGAGAGGTTTTCGTAGAAGTATCAAGTCGGTTTGAGTTGAAATGAAGACTGAAAGGGAAGAGGACAATCTGGTAATTAGCAGGGCTGAATTCTCCCAAGCTTATATTTACAACTGTTATTGGGAGCCTAACAGGTGGACCATCACAAACAGAAAGACATCGTGGTCACAACTAGTAATGGGAAGAAGCAGTTCACCTCTGGGAACTAGTTCATTCACTCTAGCTCCCAACAAAGAACTACTTCACGAACTACTTCGCGAACTACTTCAAAATGTGTAATTTTCCCGCCAGAGCACTCTGCAACCGCTGAAGTAGTTCGTCCGCGAACAAGTTCCTTCCCATTCCTTCACACTCGTGAAGTCCTACAGTTCGCGAAGTAGTTCTCGAGAGACGAGTGAACACTTCACAGTTCGTGAGAGTGAAGTAGTTCCCGAGAACTAGTTCGTTCGCGAACTACCCATCACTAGTCACAACATTTACTGGATATGTACCTGCATTACCGGTCAGGGTTTTTCCTTTTGTTGTTTGAGTCATCAGTACAAAGACTGTCTTGTTGCAGCTCTCCGTGCCACCCTATCCTGTGCTAATATTTTCATTTCTACGTAACTACTGCATCTTACATCTGCTATAAACTGCTTGTCATATCCATACGTTGGTCTTCCTCTAGCGTTCTTACCACCTACACTTCCCTCAATAACCAACTGAACAAGTCTTGGGTGTCTTAAGATGTGCCCCATCATTCTATACTTATTCTCGTCAAATTTAGTCAAATCACCAATTCGATTCTGTATTTCTTCGTTCGTGATTCGATATACCCATCTCACCTTCAGCATTCTTCTATAACACCACATTTCTAAAGCTACCATTTTCTTTTTTCTTTCTTTCTTTCTTTCTTTCTGAACTAGTTATCGTCCACTTTCACTTTCATACTATGCTACACTCCAGACGAAAGGCGTCAGAAACATCTTTCTAATTCATATATCAATGTTCGAGGTGAACAAATGTCTTTTCTTAAAAAAAGCTCTTCCTTGCTTGTGTTAGTCTGCATTTTATGTACTCCTTACTTCTGCCATCGTTGGGTATTTTACTACACAATTAAAAGTTTATTTGCTTCCTTTAACACTTCATCATCCGGCTCCATGGCTAAATGGTTAGCGTGCTGGTCTTTGGTCACAGGGGTCCCGGATTTGATTCCCGGCAGGGTCGGGAATTTTAACCATCATTGCTTAATTCCGCTGGCACGGGGGCTGGGTGTATGTGTCGTCTTCATCATCATCATCATCATCATCATTATCATCATTATCATCATCATCACGACGCGCAGGTCGCCTACGGGAGTCAAATCAAAAGACCTGCACCTGGCGAGCCGAAGTCCCCGGACACCTCCTGGCAATAAAAACCATACGCTATTTCCATTTCAACACTTCATATCCTAATTTAATATTTCCTGCATCACCTGACTTCGTTCGACTGCACTCCATTACTTTTGTTTTGGACTTACTTATTTTCATCCTGTACACTTTCCCCAAGGCTCTGTCCATACCATCAGCAATTTCTCCAGATCTTTTGCAGTTTCAGATAAAATAACAATATCATCGGCAAATCTCAGAGTTTTGATTTCCTCTTTTTGGATTGTCATTGCTTTTCCAAATTCCTCCTTATTTCTTTTACCACCTGTTCTATATAAACATTGAGAAGGAAGGGGACAAATTGCAGCCTTGCCTCACTCCTTTCCGTATTGCTGCTTTTTTTTTTTTCATACCGGTCAGGTATCTTCAACTAACTGAGCCCAGGAAGGAAGAGGTGCTCCGGAAACAAAATGTTACCAGGAAACAGATCCTAAGGCTGCCATAGAGAAGGACCATTCACCACCTCAGGTATTATTTGTAAACTACATTTCAGCGCTGCCAAGTTGGAGTTCTGAATAACAAACGCTTCGCAGGTGTGACATTTGCTTCCTCGATTAACTAAGTAAAATGACGTATTTGTCTTATCTATTTAACACAGAACCGTGACCCAGTCTGAGTCTAGCATAGCTACCACTACCGCTTAGTGGTGAAGAGACCTTTTTTTTTTTACCCTAGAACAACCAAACAACGCACTTGCGACGCAATATAATATTACCAGACTTTGGATTTTTATGCAGTAATGGGTTAGAATGCAAACTAATTTGGTTATTAATAAGTGTCGTCTAGCCCGTTCTTCCGTTATGTAGGAAGAGTAATATAAGTTCTAGGGGTTCTGATGGGCCATACCCCTAACGTTTATGCAAGACTCATCACACAGCCGTTGTGTATGATAGACTATATGTAGGGTATACGAAATTCCGTGCACTTGCGGCAAGGTATACATTGGCCAAACATGCCGGTCCATTGATAGCCTACTCGTATCAAGGAACATGAACGAAATATTCGTCTCAATCAGCCAGACAAATCAGCAATAGCTGAGCACTCCTTATCGTCGGGTCATGATGTCGTGTTCCAAGATGCTCGAGCTCTTACCCACACTAGACACTACAGGTCCAGGATTATACGGGAAGCTGTGGAAACACGTACAAATCCTAACAATCTTCAACAGGGACACTGGCTATCAATTAAGTAATACGTGGTTGCCAGGCATTAAGGATTTACGTAGGTAGTTCCCTTCCCTGTCTATTGTTATTTCGTTTCGGTGTTTTCCAAATTCGTTTGTTAATCATCAGCAGATGTTTCATTCCAGGCTTGTGTCAATGTCATATCTTCATATGTGTGTACACATGTTATGTTATGTTATGTTATGTTATGTTATGTTATGTTATGTTATGTTATGTTATGTTATGTTATGTTATGTTATGTTATGTTATGTTATGTTATGTTATGTTATGTTATGTTATGTTATGTTATGTTATGTTATGTTATGTTATGTTATGTTATGTTATGTTATGTTATGTTATGTTATGTTATGTTATGTTATGTTATGTTATGTTATGTTATGTTATGTTATGTTATGTTATGTTATGTTATGTTATGTTATGTTATGTTATGTTATGTTATGTTATGTTATGTTATGTTATGTTATGTTATGTTATGTTATGTTATGTTATGTTATGTTATGTTATGTTATGTTATGTTATGTTATGTTATGTTATGTTATGTTATGTTATGTTATGTTATGTTATGTTATGTTATGTTATGTTATGTTATGTTATGTTATGTTATGTTATGTTATGTTATGTTATGTTATGTTATGTTATGTTATGTTATGTTATGTTATGTTATGTTATGTTATGTTATGTTATGTTATGTTATGTTATGTTATGTTATGTTATGTTATGTTATGTTATGTTATGTTATGTTATGTTATGTTATGTTATGTTATGTTATGTTATGTTATGTTATGTTATGTTATGTTATGTTATGTTATGTTATGTTATGTTATGTTATGTTATGTTATGTTATGTTATGTTATGTTATGTTATGTTATGTTATGTTATGTTATGTTATGTTATGTTATGTTATGTTATGTTATGTTATGTTATGTTATGTTATGTTATGTTATGTTATGTTATGTTATGTTATGTTATGTTATGTTATGTTATGTTATGTTATGTTATGTTATGTTATGTTATGTTATGTTATGTTATGTTATGTTATGTTATGTTATGTTATGTTATGTTATGTTATGTTATGTTATGTTATGTTATGTTATGTTATGTTATGTTATGTTATGTTATGTTATGTTATGTTATGTTATGTTATGTTATGTTATGTTATGTTATGTTATGTTATGTTATGTTATGTTATGTTATGTTATGTTATGTTATGTTATGTTATGTTATGTTATGTTATGTTATGTTATGTTATGTTATGTTATGTTATGTTATGTTATGTTATGTTATGTTATGTTATGTTATGTTATGTTATGTTATGTTATGTTATGTTATGTTATGTTATGTTATGTTATGTTATGTTATGTTATGTTATGTTATGTTATGTTATGTTATGTTATGTTATGTTATGTTATGTTATGTTATGTTATGTTATGTTATGTTATGTTATGTTATGTTATGTTATGTTATGTTATGTTATGTTATGTTATGTTATGTTATGTTATGTTATGTTATGTTATGTTATGTTATGTTATGTTATGTTATGTTATGTTATGTTATGTTATGTTATGTTATGTTATGTTATGTTATGTTATGTTATGTTATGTTATGTTATGTTATGTTATGTTATGTTATGTTATGTTATGTTATGTTATGTTATGTTATGTTATGTTATGTTATGTTATGTTATGTTATGTTATGTTATGTTATGTTATGTTATGTTATGTTATGTTATGTTATGTTATGTTATGTTATGTTATGTTATGTTATGTTATGTTATGTTATGTTATGTTATGTTATGTTATGTTATGTTATGTTATGTTATGTTATGTTATGTTATGTTATGTTATGTTATGTTATGTTATGTTATGTTATGTTATGTTATGTTATGTTATGTTATGTTATGTTATGTTATGTTATGTTATGTTATGTTATGTTATGTTATGTTATGTTATGTTATGTTATGTTATGTTATGTTATGTTATGTTATGTTATGTTATGTTATGTTATGTTATGTTATGTTATGTTATGTTATGTTATGTTATGTTATGTTATGTTATGTTATGTTATGTTATGTTATGTTATGTTATGTTATGTTATGTTATGTTATGTTATGTTATGTTATGTTATGTTATGTTATGTTATGTTATGTTATGTTATGTTATGTTATGTTATGTTATGTTATGTTATGTTATGTTATGTTATGTTATGTTATGTTATGTTATGTTATGTTATGTTATGTTATGTTATGTTATGTTATGTTATGTTATGTTATGTTATGTTATGTTATGTTATGTTATGTTATGTTATGTTATGTTATGTTATGTTATGTTATGTTATGTTATGTTATGTTATGTTATGTTATGTTATGTTATGTTATGTTATGTTATGTTATGTTATGTTATGTTATGTTATGTTATGTTATGTTATGTTATGTTATGTTATGTTATGTTATGTTATGTTATGTTATGTTATGTGACTCACTCTCAGACTGATTCTGATGGTTCAGTCAGCTTCCGCTTCGAATGCTAGCGCTGTACCGCGTCCAGTGACCCGTCTGGTGACGAATGAACGCACCACTTGCACTTCTATTATTAAAGTCTAAAATCATATTTCATTCTTGGAGAAGTCTTCCTCGTGAAAAGTCGAAATTTTCTTCTGAAGACGCAGAGCAAAGTTATCTGCGAAACCTATACAATTTTGTGTTGTTTTCAAGACACGGTATAAACCCAAAATGCTAAATCATATCTATAGAGTATATATGTTACCCGCTTCAATGTTTGTATTCTAACCTATTACTGCCTAGAAGTACGGAGTCTAAACACCACTAGAAGGCCACAATACATAGTACATGCAGTCAGTGGATGCAGAGTGGGTTGTTGTTCCATATGCTCTGTACTCTGACCGGCCAACCGAGCAGAGGAAAGTTGGCCACAGATCTACCGTGGCTCTACGCCTCTGCATTCGGGAGACGGGCCTGGGGCACAATGCCGGACTTCACGCCTGGTCCCACCCGTCGGCTGTCCTGAGAATGGTTTTCCGTGGTTTTCCATTCTCTTGCACTATATTATTAGTGGTCGTCGGTAGACAAAGTCGGGAAATAAGTCGCTACAATCTAGTCTATAAATAATTGTATCCACGCTGAAAAAAATGGTACCGGTAATTTAGGGAAGGCCTAAAATTTAATTCTCAAATATTTATGTTATTAGTGGTCATATCTTAATTAAAAAGCCTCCGTGGCTCAGACGGCAGCGCGTCGGCCTCTCACCGCTGGATACCGTGGTTCAAATCCCGGTCACTCCAAGTGAGATTTGTGCTGGGCAAAGCGGAGGCAGGACAGGTTTTTCTGCGGGTACTCCGGTTTTCCCTGTCTTTCATTCCACAACACTCTCCATTCTCATTTCATCGCATCTATCAGTCATTAATAAATCACTTTGGGAGTGGCGACCCCATCGTACTAATAGCCTATATCTGTTTCATTCATACCATCCCTGACCCGGTCAATGACTGGAAAACAGGTTGAAGGTTTTCATTTTCATCTTAATGAAAATCGGCATGCAAAGTCGGGAAATAAGTCACTATAATCTAGGCTATAAATAATTTTATTCACGCAGAATTAAATGGTTGTTTAGGGGCAGGCCTACAATTTAATTCTCAAATATATATGCTATTAGAGGTCGTATCGATAAATACTAAACTAAAGTTATATAGTATTAAATTTCCGGTCATTTACTGCATGTCTTATACATTGTTACCGTACCGGCTATGATCACAGAGATATTCATGAATTTGGCTTTTTTTTATTTTTTTTACTAAGTCCATATCAGCGCTGAGTCACTAGAAAATGGATAAACAGAATTTAATGAAAATCGGTATGTAAAATCGGAGAATCAGGAACTACAGTCCACGGTATAAATAATTTTATAAGACGCCCTAATATCACAGAGTCGTCCGCCTCCGTAGCGTAACGGTTAGTGTTATTAACTGCCGTCCTCGGGGGCCCGGGTTCGATTCCCGGTACTGCCAGGAATTTAAGAATGGCAGGAGGGCTGGTATGTGGTTAAAATGGTACATGCAGCTCACCTCCAACGGGGGTGTGCCTGAAAAGAGCTGCACAACCTCAGGATGAGGACACGAGTTTACTTACCACAGAGTCGAAAGAAAACTAAATGTGAAGGCCTACAATATAGAAAGATCATAAAACTTATCAACAATAACGTTGACCATTGTTTGTTGTGGTGTGCTTTGTCTTCTGTTGCCACTCATCTCCGATAGATAGGATTACTGCTGTGTACCGACTATTTTAAATTGATTTTTAATTTAATTAATTAAAGTACAGCCCCAACATTTACCTGGTGTGAAAATGGGAAACCATGGAATACCATCTTCAGGGCTGCCGACAGTGGGGTCCGAACTATATACCGGATGTGAGCTCACTGCTGCTCGCCGCTAACCGCACGGCCAACTGGCTTGGTCGTATCGAGTGTAACAGTCTGCTGAATATTGGCGGGAAGTCGTAGCATTCGAGCTAGAGAAAATAAAGGCTTTTTATCCATCTTTCTTTTTTCTTTTGGTAGTGGCTTTACGACGCACCGACACAGATAGTTCTTACGGCGACGATGGGAGAGGAAAGGCCTAGGAGTTGGAAGGAAGCGGCCGTGGCCTTGATTAAGGTACAGCCCCAGAATGTGTATGGTGTGAAAATGGGAAACCACGGAGAACCATTTTCAGGGCTGCCGACAGTGGGATTCGAACCCACTATCTCCTGGATGCAACTCAGAGCCGCGCGCTCCTAACCGCACGGCCAACTCGCCCGGTTTTTATCTATCTATCTATTCAATCCCTACATTGAGCCACGGATTGGAATGAGCAGTGTACACATTTAACGGAATAATGGCAGAGGAGTGTTCACGGCTGTCTGCGGCCTGGTCATTCCAGCTCTGGAAGAACAATGACGCAACTGCAGAATTTGATCAAATGGAGTTAAGTGGTCGTCTGGGTTCAGAAATACGTAGCGCGCACGTGTGAATATCGTTCGAACTGTAGTTATGCTCTAGGCCGCTAGAGAGCAATTGCGTCGTTGTAGAAATGTTAGCTGTTTGTGACCGCACTTCAGAGCAATATCGCCGTGTATCTCAGTTATGTCTTTAACTTCGCGAGTGATCCTTCGTGTCCACTGGAACAATGACGTAAGTGTGATTCCTGGTCGAAACTTCATTGGTTGAGAAGCTCATTACACACGACAGTTTTGTTTTTTAATTAATTTCAGTGTTTATAGTTTGTATTTCATTTATCATATTTCGTTAGCAGAATGGTACCAAGACGTAGGGTCTTTTTCCATCTGATACTACTGACAAACTTCGTTACATATTGATCGCAGTTTCACAAGAACAATGACGCATTTGCAGAAAAGGGGTCATTTTGGGCGAAAATAAAGTAATTATTTTGAAAACATTTCTGTATCTTGTAGTGCGCTTGTATATGTTACAAATTTTCCTGGTTATAATTTCCTACAAAACTAATTTTTTGCGTAATTGAATCTTAACGAAAGATAAATCGGTTTTTCGCGTCTCCTGTACAATTGCAGTTTTGACAGTTATGTCATTGTTCTTCCGTAGCGACGATATGAGGTTTTTCATTTGATCGAGTTTTTATATGATAACATTGCTTTTAATCACCATATTCCTACTGACGTTTTTTGTAATGACCTATGTTGACTTCAGTTAGGAAAACCACAAAATCAGTCTTTCTGAGAGTCCTGTAGCGAAGCAAGGGTACATCAGCTAGTAAATAAATAAATCCAAAGCAAAAGTAATGGAATGCAGTCGAATGAAGTCAGGTGATGGAAGTAGAGGAATATGGTTATTTGGGTTGTAGAATAGCTAACGATGACAGAATAAGGAGGTCATCTGACTGGTTACGTGAATTCTCAGAATATCCGCTCTTCGGCCACACATAACCCACACGATATACATGGAAGACCCCTTCACATACAGAAGGTCGCAATATGGTATGCAGTCTCAGCAAACTGCATTCTTTTTCTGGGTTACAATAAACACAGACCGGTACAAGGATATTATCCTGTAATTTTTCCAGAATGATAGAGTAACCTGTAAGAATTTGTGGCAGTCAAGATCATTGAACTTAACGACACAAGAATATTTCCTGTGTGCTTATTTCAAGGATGACGTGCATGGAAGTCGACCACAAACAATTGGATTTCTGAAGACCAACAGCATGTTTCATGTTTTCATACTGTGAAAAATGACGGTCCTGTTTTGTCTAAAAATGCCTTAATTTACGTTAGAACCTATATTTTCCTATACTCTCGGCGGTCAAGTATCTAAGAGAGTGGATCTTTGCAAATCAGAGTGAGTACCTAGCTATAGACACCAGGTGCACCAAGTTTGAGAGGGCCCATTACTCCTGCAGAAGCATTTACGCATCGGAGTACCTCTCCAAGAACCTCAAACTCAGGCACTATAATGCGGTATTAAATCAGTCTGTTTGAGGACAGCGACAGGACACAGTACATATCTCTGCGAATACGGACAGCTCCGATCTACGACAACTCCCCGAAGACACTCCCGATTATTTTTGTTGCCGGCCGGGTGGCTCCACATCTTTAATACAGCTCCCAGCCGGACTCAACAAAGCATAGAGCTGCTTCCACGATTGGAAAGTCAGCTCCCCATCATGTCTGTGTACCATTCCGCCCTTACCATCACCACAACCACCACCACATCTGTACATACCCATCCTTTCGTTCCTTTCACTACTATATCTCTGTCTCATCCTTCCCCAATTATGTCATTGTCCCTCCCCATCTCTGACACCCCTGATAGACCCAGTCTTCTGTACATGCCCCCCCCCCCGCTACCTTACACCTCAGCGACCTGAAGAAGAAGAAGCCGCCTCTCCGCCTCTGCTACGCCTGCCACTACATCAGCAACCGCCGCACCATCACCGTTGACACCACCACCACCACCAACAACAACAACAGCTCAGGCCATGTACAGCTGTGTCATTCGCGGTGTGAATCCCTCCATCTCCGACCGTGAAATACTCAATGAACTCCACGCGGAGGGCGTCCCTGCCAGAAGAGCATTCAGGATCCAGAACGTCTACGGTCCAACATACTTGGTCCGCCTCCATCTACCTACAGAAGATGACGTCCAGCACCTCATCAGCACGGGAACGTACATATACCGCCAGCTACATCAAGTGGAACCCTCTCGATCCCCTCCGCCACATTTCCCTAGCCATCCCATCAACAATACACGTCGTCGCCCCCGGCCAGCCCCTCCTCCATACCAACATCGTCAACCCGTCCGTTCACCACTTCCAACACTTGATATCATCCGACTCCTCACGACCTCCCTATGCAACATCAGCGCAACCCTCCACCTCCTCACTTTTCCTTCTAACAAGAGCACCTTAGTATAACCCTCTACTCCTTCCACACATCCCCCGTAATTTCCATCTCCGTTGCCAAGCCCTAACAAAGAATATCTTCCTTTTCCCATCTCCTTATTCTCACACTTCTCCCCAACCCCGTCACCTCTCCTGGCCAGAGAGAGGGCGTTACCCTCTAGGTGGCATTTGTAGTTAGTTAGTTAGTCTGTTCCCTACGCCTCTGAGTGTCTCGTGATGATAAAGATGATGATGATGTTTGTTGTTTTAAGGAGCCTAACATCGAAGGTCATCGTCCCAGATGATAAAGAAAGGCTCTCTCAGGAAAATAGATCTCAAAGAGAGTAAGATCCTGAGAAGAATACTGGGATCCGTAAAGAGAAGAGGGAGGCAACTACAGAATTCGACACAAGGATGAGCTATGCAAACGTGTATAAGACAAAGGCGCTTGGTCTTCTATGGGCACCTAACCCGCATGAACTCCTGCAGACTTACCATCAGGATCTTTGCTGTGGCAGGTAGAGGAAAGACATCCAGGAACAAGTGGATCTCGTCGGTCCAGTCGGACCTGGAACAACTGGGGATCCCGTATGAGCCCCTACATGACCGCCCATAGTTTCAGCAAGACATCCAGCGGGGAATTTTTTCAACATCACTCACTAGTAGGAAGAACACAGGGACCAGCAGACTTACGTGGACAGAGGAAAGAACGCTGGCTCACAGCCAGAAAATGAAGGAGTACTGGAAGAGGAGAAAACAGAGGGTCCGAGTGACGAGAAATTACGAGCCCCGTGGTCCTCAGTAGGCGCAGACGACAAAGAAGAAGAAGAAGAAGAAGCGACCGGCCGAGTGAGAATCCCCCGAATAGATAAAATAATGTCCCTGTAATATCTGTTAAGTTTGTAGCAAAGAGGTGAGTAAAATTTATTTTTATATTTCTCCCTAAAGAGTCATTATTAATTTAACAAAATAAAAATGGCATTTTAATTGATAAATGCTTATTAAAATATGTAAAATTGAAGCTCCTTAAAATATATTTTAGAACCCATTTTGTCTTATTTGAGAGCCTATTTTAGGAACCTCAATTTAAAATGTTAGCACCTAATAATGCGAGGTCTAATCATGATTAAAATAAACGGAATATACAAGGAAACGTTGCAGCGGTTGCCAGAAGTACGGAGTGGCATATACGGCTTTGTCTACAGGAATACGGAGGTCATTTTCAACATCTGCTTTAGTGGTAAGTGAATCTCCCACAGTTTCTTCACATTTGGAACGTAGTTGCATTTTCCCATCTGCTACCAGACGTAAATGGGGTCATTGTGAAAACCATCCGGTTTATATAAATCACTAGGGAAGGGATTTTTATGTGCTAAAATAATTGCAAATATTTTATTTGTTATGTATTAAAAATTGAAACATATATAATAAAAAAATATGTATACAATTTCAAAAATATTTTGTTTCAATATTGCAAATTTGTAAACACTTAAAAGAGCAATGAAGTATGAAAACTTTTTCCAAGTTTTCAATCACAAACTGATGTCGGTTGGCTAGGAACAATGTTCGATACCGGGCAAAGGAGCGCTCAACATCACAAGAAGACAGTCTTGCGTAGTTCATCAAAGGAATGTCACTGGGACTCAAAATGTCAATTTTGCCAACGTCTTCTTGCACTTTCAAACCTTTGGCAATCCTACACAGAGTATGGAATCCATGATTTTTTCAAACACACTTAAATTTCTGTTTAACAGCTCCCACTTTAAGATCACTGAACGAATTGTCATTGTCATGCATCTCATTGATCGTGCCAATTAACAAGTTGGTTGATGTTTCTAATTTTTTATGCTGGAAGACAAAATCTCAAATTTGCAGATTTATAAGATAATTCATTTTTTAACGAACTGTCTTTAAGTAAGTCCTGAAGAATTTATATTGATGAAGCGTCGTTCTTATTTAGTTCATCTATCACCGATTTAAAATTTTCAAAATTATTTGCATAATACACAACTGCTTCTAACCACGTCCCGCAGTGAGTAACAATCGGTCTAGGTGGATGTGTAAGATCTGGACTTTTTGCTCTGAACAAATCAATTCTTGATGGCACTTTCAGAAAACCTTGTTTTCCAATTTGAAATCAATTTGTTAATTTTAGGGTACAATACACGTATCTGCTCACATACTCTATGTAAACCATGCATTACATAAATTACGTATATGATGTTGGGGAAATTCACTAAGAGACCATCTGCTGCCTTCTTCATATACGGAGCAGCATCCCTAATTAAGAGTAAAACATTATCAAATTTCACCCCGTTCCGCCACAACAACTGCAGAGATTCATTGAATAAGCGAGCCACTGTTACATGAATCGATGTTGATAATTCTCTACATATTAATACAAAACACCTCTTGGAAACTATTTCAATATTTTCTAGCACACCTACCACAACGTTTCCCACTTTGCACCGCTAGAGTCTGGTGATTCGTCCATGCTAACCCATTTTTTTTTTTAAATTCACATTCTGCTCTGATCCTTCGTAGCATGTCTTCGTAACACGCAAGAACATACAACCTTCTTAAGGTTGATTCATTAGGTGTTCCAAAATTTGTGTACTTTGTAAGAAAATTTCTAAGGTGTAGACTTGTCAATTTATATAAAGAAATATGTCAAGAAAGAAAAAAGAATAGCATAAGTCTGCATAATATTCGAAACGTTTTCAAACTGGGGTATGCGAATAGCAAAGTGCTTCACCTAAGTCTCGAGGTAGTACGTGAAGCGGCTATTTTATATTTATTTCCTGCTAAATGCTGCAAGACTTGTGATCGATGTTCCGCACTTACAGGTTTCCCACATTTTTGACAGAATAGATTTTACCGTTACTTGTAAAAATTCCACTAAATTTAGCAACGTAGTACTGCAAACGAGAACATATACTTGACTTTACTGTCCTTTCGGCATTATATCACCAATCAGAATAACTTCACTTAATATACCGGTACTATTCGTACAAAAAACGGTGTGGTTCAAACTTGCCAAGGGCAGTAACTGACAGAATTGAAGAATACTACGTCGAGACGTGCGCATCGCAGTGCATCAGACCTCATGAGGGATTCCCCTTTGCCAAAGAAAGCCAACACTGAGGTCAAGGTTAGTTACTCACTACGCAACAAGTTTACGAAATTCATTCGCATTGCGTTTTCATCAACACGACGAGTTTTAATTTTAAAATGTAAACAATAAATACTAATTTGTGTGTTTTATTCAAAATATTTATAATATGTATTTACATAGTCCACCTCTGTCGTTTTGTGGTTAGCATCATTAGCTGCAACCCCCAGAGGCCAGGGCTCGATTCCCGGCTCTGCCACGAAATTTGAAAAGTGGTACGAGGGCTGGAACTGGGTCCACTCAGTCTCAGGAGGTTAACTGAGTAGAGGAGTTCGATTCCCACCTCAGCGATCCTCGAAGTGGTTTTCCGTGGTTTCCCACTTCTCCTCCAGGTAAATGCCGGGTTTTTAACTTTAGGCCACGGCCGCTCCCTTCCCTCTTCCTTGTCTACCCCTTCCAATCTTCCCATCTCTCCACAAGGCCCCTGTTCAGCATACCAGGTGAGGCCGCTTGGGCGAGATACAATACTGGTCCTCCTCCCCAGTTGTATCCTCTGACTGAAAGTCTCACGCTTCAGGACACTGCCCTTGAGGCGGTAGAGGTGGGATCTCTCGCTGAGTCCGAGGGAAAAACCAACCCTGGAGGATAAACAGATTAAGAAAGAAGAAAGTATTTACATAAAAAATTCAAAAATATTTATTTGTATGTGAATTAAAATTTCATATACACATGACAGTCTTCGAGCTCGGAATTCCTGTCGTAGTTACAATCTTTTAATTATATGCAAAAAATATTTATTTACATAAAAATCCGTTCGCTATGAATCATCCTATTTTGGTGTAAGAAACCTCTACACAAGCCAGCATATTTTCGCCACGCTCATCACATCACAGACTATCAATATGTCAGCTATCGCTTTTGTATCGATAAACTTATGTCACTGCAGTGCTGAATACTGCTCTACAATAACAGCGCTCACACTAAAATGACAGACATCCAGGTGAACCAGGTGATACGCACCGTAAGGCCCAGCGCACACGGTAGTGGCGACGGGCGGAGGCGCGGAGCAGGCGAGTTACAAGCGAGTGTAATCACACAGGAAGAACAGCTAAGAAGTGCAGGCTCGGAAGAGAAACGGCTAGTTTTTTTACGTCCCGTTGTTCAACATGTATTCGAACAACGAAAATAGTTGATCTTGTTGTCTTATCAAACTTGAACAGCCAGAGGAAGTTTTGGGTTCACCCTTTGTGGTTAAAAGATAGCAAGAGTGGGAACCTTTGACCTAATGGGGGAGAGCTGTAAAAGTATGGTTTCAAATCTACTCAGTGTGCATTGCCCCATTTGTTAACATTGATGCCCGAATTCACCAACGTCATTTACTTTCACTGTTATCTCAGATTTCCAAAACTCGGATAATGCCATTATCTAGGATATCGCTAACAATAGCTGAGCACACTCTATTGTTGGGTCATGATGTCGTGTTCCAAGATGCTCGAGCACTTATCCACACTAGACACTACAGGTCCGGGGTTATACGGGAAGCTGTGGAAATACGCAGAAATCTTAACAATTTCAACAGTAATACGTGGTTGCCAGCCATTAAGGATTTACGTAGGTAGTTCCCTTACCTGTCCCTTCACTATTCTTATCAAAATTCGCACGTTCCTCATCGCCAGGTGTTTCATTCAAGGCTTGTGTGAATGTCATACTTTCATATGTTATGTAACCCTCTCAGACTGATTCTGGTGGTTCCACCAGCTTCCGCTTCGAATGCTAGCGCTGTACCGCGTTCGGGGAGCCATCTGTTGACGAATGAACGTACCACTTCCACTTCTGTTATAACGTCTAAATTCAAACTTCATTGTTTGAGAATTTTCTTCTGAAGACGCAGAGCAAAGTAAAGAATAAATTGTACCTTATTTTCTTGACACGACATAAGCCCAAAATTCTGTATCATGTCTACAAGTACGGTCCGTGAAAACATCAATGGTAACGCTCACTTCTTTACTCACCACATGATTTATTACCTCGGTTTACAAAAACTAAATTTTCGTTTCAATCTGAATTTTCATATGACGAACGGAAAACAAATGACTCCGTGTTGCCGCTATTACCGAAATATAAATAAGTTTTTAATTACATTCAGTGTCTGCAAATAATTTGTCATAAATTATGTCTCTATTGGCGCGAAACGAAGATAGAAGCCTAATATGACGTTCTACGAGAAGGAATTGTTATTGAATGTATTGGCTAAAAGAATTAACGTCATAGAGATAAGAAAACAAATTAAAACCTACACATTGTATATTTAGCATAAAAAAGGCCTTATTCCTCAGTTCATCATTTAAAAAATACCCAATCGTGTACCATGCGACATATAAGCTATATAAGCAAGTGTACGTATGTTTTGGTAATTCCAGGTTATGTACGGTCATGGATAAAACTGACCTAAAAGTTTCAAAATCAGTATCATCGTAGTCCTCAAAGTATGTAGCGTGGTCTTTTTTTGTCCAATTAGGACGTTTTATTGCATTATCTTAGTCATAGGCTATTCATCGTCGCTGTGATATTCTCTTTCAGTTAAATATCACATATTCTAGTCGTGTGAGAGCTGCCATCTTGAAGGACTATCATCTTAGATTTCCTATTTTACCGGCCAATCTTTTTCCGGTAAAATGTTAAACCGATGTAATGCCCATTGTTTCTAACTAACTACAGCCCTGAAGTGCCTTGGCCTATGAAGCAACCGCTGCTCAGTCCGAAAGTCTGCAGATTACGAGGTGTCGTGTGGTCAGCACGACGAATCCTCTCGGCAGTTATTCTTGGCTTTCTTGACCGGGGCCGCTATCTCACCGTCAGATAGCTCCTCAGTTCTAATCACGTAGGCTGAGTGGACCCCGAACCAGCCCACACTTAGGGTTGCTACCTGTCCCGTATTGTACGGGACATCCCGTATTTGAGGTGAAAATTTTGCGTTATGGACTGTTGTTCCGTAAAAACGAGCATTTTTCTTTTTTTGTCTCTAAATATTTGAAAATCCAAATTGGATTTGAGCGCCATTAAAGTTCAAGGTAGCTCCATTATTTTTTTCACTTTGGATTCTCAAAAGAAATAAATCTCGTGATGTCTCGCCATTTGCTGGTAAAGCTGAGCATGCTGGATTATTTACCCCGTCTTCCGCCGCGTACTTGCGTAGGTCTTCCATCCCAATTTCTAAGGTGATTGTTCATGACTAAATCTACGTAAAGTGTGAAGTAATTACTCCCTCCAATTAACTGACATAATTGATATAGAGAGAGAGTTTTGTCCTTTTGTGAACATTACTGCCAGTATTTTTGAGAGTACAGAAGATGCCTCAAACAAGTGGTTGTCAGGGTTTACTAGTCATAAAAGTTAACAGAAGCTAACAGAATTACAAAAGCTGCGTCTTTTGTAATGAGAGTTTGGTAATGAGTGTTCCTGGATCAAATGAGTTTGTTGAACGCAGGAGGAAATGTGTTTGTTGAACGCATTTACTCCTTAATGTCTAACAAGTGGTCAGACAGTAGACTGGTATTCAGTAGATCTGATTAAAAGTGAACTACTACTTACTGTAAAGATGAACATGACATGATGCAGTTAGACAGTGCAATTTTAAAGTTACCTATGACAATAATATGAAGTACAGATGAAGAAAATAAGGCAGTTTTAATAATGATGTTTTTGTGTGCATGTTTTGTCATACCTCATGCATTGAACTGTATGGACTGTTACGAGGGTGTAAGTTAGTTTCTTTTATAAATTTCAATAATTATCTTATTATGTTGTCTGTCTGTTAGGTCATCAGCCCAGAGGCTGGTTGGATCCTCAAATAGCACCACCAAAGGTTATGCGGTTATAAGGAAACCCCAAAAACCAACGGCAGCACCAAAATGAGGCGTACTAGGCAAGATGAGGAGTGAGGTAGTTTGCCATTGCTTTCCTCACTGGGTCAGAAAGTACTATTGCAGCACGACTGACCCTATGAACAGCACCTTTCATAACACTCAGATGCACTAGTCATGCTCTGAATGAAATTACTCAGCACTACCGATACCCCAGCAACTTCCATATTGTCACAGCCATGGATGTTGACTGGGACTTCGGTGGAAGCTACACTTTACTCTGGCCTGTGCCAAGAGATGGATGCAAAAGTACTGTATCCATCAAAAAATGACAGCAGGCAGCTTATTATGTTAATGGACCTAATTATAATCTAATTGAAATTGGTATCTAACGTTTGATTTTCTAGTATTTATGAACTGTCCCTTATTTTTGTAAAAAAAATCCCGTATTTCTAGGTGACAACCCTACCTCAGATACTGGTAAAAATACCTGACCTGGCCGGGAATCGAACCCCCGGCCTCCGGGATAATTCCCATTACCGGAGATAATATTGTCGGTGAATAAAAATTTGACTGTTATGTCGGTTTCCTTAGTTTTAATCCAAGATGAAAGCGTTTAATCGCGTTGGTGATACGGGCCTGAGGAAGACTGAAAACGCACTTCCCGCCTCGCCTGCATCGCGCCTCCGTCCATCGCCACTTCTGTGTGCTATGGGCTTAACAGACATCCAAACATGTATTGACTAACATACCTCCACCATCCTCAAGCAGACTCCAGTCGCCGTTGAACGTCTGGAAGAAAATAGAAAACAGTATACGACCAGACACATCAGTGACATCTGTCAAAAAACTGAAATTAAGACAACCTTCGTGGCGAACTGCGCTAAGCTAATGGACAGCTGCTTCAACATATCAGATGCCTGGAAACAAGAGTGGCAACAGCAATTCCTTCCACCCATCATCACATCATAGAAAAACCCTGTGAGTGGCCGGCTGGGTTCCTTCTACCTAGACGTCAGTAGAGGACATAATACAGAGTGAGGCCATAGAAGTGCTGCATTACACGGGATTAGGTATAAAATGTTTCTCTTTATAAATGACAGAAGTTGTATCAAAAAAGATTTAATGGTCATGTATGGCATGTTCTACCGCAGCAGAACTCTCTGGCTGGCAAAGTCGAAAGTGCCTGCGATGTTCTTTAACCCTCGTTGCTACCTTCCTACATGTTTGGCCAACAAAAATTGATCCACTGGAGCAAGGAATCATGCATATTCCAGCACAGTTTAAACCAACAGGATCTTTAATAGATTGCAAGCAATTGCCTGTGTTGATATTATGCTTTTTACCTAGAATCATTCGTAAGGCGATAGAAATTGCTAAAGACCCGAATTATTTTAACAAAGATCACGGCTATATACTGAGTAGATCATGGCTACCCTCCATAATTAACTCGTCAACATCTTTCTCCTTGACTCTGGAGGCCCTGGAATGAACTACATTTCTAACAGGGTCTCTATGTCTTGAGTCAGTTACAATGGAGTGACAGTTGTTAATACGTTATTTGTTATTGCTCGGGAGACGATCCTGGTCGCAGGATTGAAACGCGTCAGCAGATTATTAACATTACGCGAACTAATATCCTCAAATTATCATTATAATGTAATTTGGTGCTGATAAAAGTCTACGTATTAAGGTAAATAAATATATATTTACATCCAAATCACAGACCTTCTTACAACATAAAGAATACATTTAAAGGTCATTTTCTTTCTTTCTTTCTTTCTTTCTTTCTTTCTTTCTTTCTTTCTTTCTTAATCTGTTTACCCTCCAGGGTTGGTTTTCCCACGGATTCAGCGAGGGATCCCACTTCTACCACCTCAAGGGTAGTACCTCGCCCAGGCGACCTCAACTGATATGCTGAAGAGAAGCCTTGTGGAGGATGAGATGATTGGGAGGGATAGACAAGGAACAGGGAAGGACGCGGTCGTGGCCTTAAGTTACGCACCATCCCGGCATTTCCCAGGAGAAGTGGGAAACCACGGTAAAACACTTCGAGGATGGTTGAGGTGGGAATCGAACCCCCCTCCACTCAGTTGACCTCCCAAGGCTGAGTGGACCTCGCTCCAGCCCTCGTACCACTTTTCAAATTTCATGGCAGGGGCGGAAATCGAACCCGGGCTTATAGGTCTGGCAGCTAATCACACTAACCTCTACACCATAGAGGCGTAAAAGTCATGTTAATGGACTTAATAGTGCTTGCTCACGGATTTATCTTTATTACGGACGCCTTACAATGAGCAGAGTACCGGTACGTCTAAAACACTCTCTTGGACGTAATTCGTGCTCACGCACGGAAATCTCTGAATTACAGTTGTCTTATAATAGAGAGAATACATTTTAAACTCATTTTAATGGCTATAACACGAGCTTATTTACAGATTTATCTGGATTACTGGCGCCTTATAATGAACGGAGTACATATAAAACGCTTTCGTGGATGTAATTCGTGCTTACACACGGAACTCTCTGAATTATTGTTGTCTTATAATATAGCGAATACATTTAAAACTCATCTTACTGGACATAACACGTGCTTGCTTACGGATTTATCACGATTGCATTGAGTAGAATACATCTAAAACTCAGTGTTGGACACACTTCGTGCCTAGTTACGAAATTATCTGATTTTAAGAAGCTTTATAATGAGCAGATCACATCTAAAGCTACCGAGCAAGTAGGTGTGAGATTTGGGTCACATACCTATGAACTTGCATTCGGAAAATAGAGGGTTCAAACCCCACTGTCGGCAGCCCTGAAGATGGTTTTCCGTGGTTTCCTATTTTCACACCGGGCAAATGCTGGGGCAATGCCTTTAATTAAAGCCATGGTCGCTTCCATCCTATCCCATCCTCGCCATAAGACCTATCTGTGATTGTGTAACGTAAATAAAACTTACACATACCTCTAAAACTGTACATAATTCGTGCCTCTGAATCCTCTGAATTAAACGCCTTATAATAAGCTGAGTACATCTAAACACATATATTGGACGTAACTCGCGCCAGAGAACGTCTAAAATTCAGTATAAATATTTCCAGAGTTAACTGGTCATAGAAAACGGAATCCTACTGATAACTTAGAGAATACAATAAAAACTCACTTTCTTGGAGAGAGTGCAAGTGTCGCCGTCGAACGCACCATTGTCGTAGAGAAAGGAGATCTGCGCCATGCTGAAGTCACCACCTGACTGACCTACGTGCTGCGGTCCTTACCAATAACGGTAGGCGTAGCCATTGCCATTACAATATTCCCGGCAAGTGTACTAAGTTCCTGGTGTGATAAAGGTTTCAATAAGAAGGACATTTGGAGGTCACCATCCAACTTATTACTGCGGCTGCATAGCGTCATTTGTTTGGCATTTACTTCCGGTACTGGTGGGATCGAATTCTAATGCAGTCGCATGGCATTTACGGCACCTTAAGTTTGATATTAATATACATTTACTGGCTTATTAATGATCTACACTTCATGGCGAAATTGTGACTACCGGCCAGTTGGCCGTACGGTTAGGGACGCGCAGCTGTGAGCTTGCACCCGGAAGATGGTGGGTTCGAACCCCACTGTCGGCAGCCCTGAAGAAGGTTTTTCCGTGGTTTCCTATTTTCACACCAGGCAAATGCTGGGGCTGTACCTTAATTAAGGCCACGGCCGCTTCCTTCCAATTCCTAGGACTTTCCTATCCCATCATCGCCATAAGACCTATCTGTGTCGTTGCGACGTAAAAAAAAGGAGACAGTAGTTGATGGGTCATTGTCAATTTATTATTATTATTATTATTATTATTATTATTATTATTATTATTATTATTACAAGTTGCTTTACGTCACACCGACATAGATAGATCTTATGGTGACGATGGGATAGGAAAGCGCTAGGAGTGGAAAAGAAGCGGCCGTGGCTTTAATTAAGGTACAGCCCCCAGCATTTGCCTGGTGTGAAAATGGGAAACCACGGAAAACCATCTTCAGGACTGCAGACAGTGGAGTTCGAACCCACTATCTGCCGAATACTGCATACTGGCTGCACTTAAGCGACTGTACCTACCGAGTTCGTCATTATTATTATTATTATTATTATTATTATTATTACGTCCGCCTCCGTAGCGTAACGGTTAGTGTTATTAGCTGCGTCCTCGGGGGCCCGGGTTCGATTCCCGGTACTGCCAGAAATTTAAGAATGGCAGGAGGGCTGGTATGTGGTTAAAACGGCACCTGCAGCTCACCTTCATTGGGGGTGTGCCTGAAAAGAGCTGTACAACCTCGAGACGAGTTTAACTTTGTCTGGCTCCAACGCTGTGGTCTTCGATTCAGAGGGTCTCGGGTTCGATTCCCGACCGGAACGGGGATTTAATTCTTAAATGATCAATTCCATTAGCTTGGGGACTGGGTGTTTGCGCTGTTCCCAACAACTCTGTAACTCATACACCACACAAACACACGAATGAAATGACGTATGGCTTTTAGTGTCGGGAGTGTCCGAGGACATGTTCGGCTCGCCAGATGCAAGTCAGTTTCCCATATTTCCCATACACGGCAGATGCCGCCCACCCTTGTTGGAGGGTCTGCCTCACAAGCTCTGCACGAGGCTAGAAATAGCATATTATTCTTCTTCTTCTTCTTCTTCTTCTTACTTTAAATTCAGAAGAGCGTAATAGCCGAATGATATATTCGTTATCTTCTCATGGTTCTAGTCGTGACCAATGCATGTAGGATTTTTTAAATTAAAATCATGTCCCTCCGTGGTTCGGACCCGACACTGCGTAAATTGGAGGTCTCACGACATCAATCGTCTCGTAAAATTAAAAGCTTACTTCACTTTAATTGCAGTAGATGTTAGGACTTTAGAATGTGGGAAATTAAATTTGAAAAGTATTTCCTTAACATGCCAGTAAATCTATAGTCCCACAGCTCTTGTTATAGACCCAGAGAACCGACTCCAAGGTAACTATAGCCTGAGGATTATAAGCACGATGACAGTCTCAGACACTAAATTCATTGCTTCCCATATCAAGTAGCTTCCTTACGAAGTTGTGCCATTCTACAGTTACGTCTCAGTTCATCATCATCATCTGTTTACCCTCCAGGTTCGGTTTTTCCCTCGGACTCAGCGAGGGATACCACCTCTACCGCCTCAACGGCAGTGTCCTGGAGCTTCGGACTCTTGGTCGGGGGATACAACTGGGGAGAATGACCAGTACCTCGCCCAGGCGGCCTCACCTGCTATGCTGAACAGGGGCCTTGCGGGAATGGGGAAGATTGGAAGGGATAGACAAGGAAGAGGGAAGGAAGCGGCCGTGGCCTTAAGTTAGGTACCATCCCGGCATTTGCCTGGAGGAGAAGTGGGAAACCACGGAAAACCACTTCCAGGATGGCTGAGGTGGGAATCGAACCCACCTCTACTCAGTTGACCTCCCGAGGCTGAGTGGACCCCGTTCCAGCCCTCGTACCACTTTTCAAATTTCGTGGCAGAGCCGGGAATCGAACCCGGACCTCCGGGGGTGGCAGCTAATCACGCTAACCACTACACCACAGAGGCGGACTACGTCTCAGTTACCTTTTTTTAAATGCTATTTGTTCGGGGCTTCGACCCATGTGTATTTTTTGCCCTTATTGGCACCATATCGTACGAACCTGCGTGTAATTGGAATGGCGGTAGTGTGAAATATTGTGTGTGAGGAAAGGAAGATTAAGGACGTCACAAACACACAGTCCGCAGGCCAGGGATATTAATCATTACAATTAAAAACCCCTGACTCGGCCGGGAATCGAACGCGGGGCCGGACCTCAGTTACCTTAAACTCCCCCTCTTCCTAGCAGTTTCCTCGAAACCCCCGGCGTGTTGCCTATTTCCAACAACCTTAACTTGATCTTTCATATAATGGACATCACCGTTTCTTCTGCTTCCTCTCCCTCGATTTGCTTTTAACTTGGGTTACGATGCTCACATAACCCCTACCTACACAGCTCTTTCCTGGATGAAACCCAACAGGCGACGTAAGTTTCACATATTTACGTTGATATATCGAACTCTGAAGGAAAATCTACCCAAAAATATTTAGTCAAAATTTAATTTATTATCCTCACTTCATAATTGTAACACTAGATCTGGCACTTCCCTCGCTATTCCCGTCAATCACTCTTCAATGTATAACAGATCCTTGGTTGTGGCTGGGTCATGACTTTGGAATTCACTTCCAGCTGCTGTCAGCAACTCGTAAGTCATTATCAAAATTTAAAACTGCATGCAGAGATTAGCCAACCTGTTTAACACCGCTGAGTGTTTCATGTGATTGGTGACGTATGATAGATTGCGTGATTGTAGTAGGCAGGTACTGTTGTTTCTCATAACTATTTGTAGATTATTATTATATTTTATTATTATAGTGTAAATGTGCATAATATTTAGCTTTTAACTTATGTACATAGATCGTTGCTTAGGGCCATACTTTTATTTCCGTCACTTTATTAAGTATTGTGTTTTGTTAATGCATTGCCTATATTTTTCAGTTTGTATGCAACTTTTTCGTTATGACCTTCTTTCTTTCTTTCTTTCTTTCTTAACCTGCTTATCCTCCAGGGTTGGTTTTACCTCGGACTCAGCGAGGGATCCCACCTCTACCGCCTCAAGGGCAGTGTCCTGGAGCGTGAGACATAGGGTCGGGGGATGAAACTGGGAAGAATGACCAGTACCTCACCGAGGCAGCCTCACCTGCTATGCTGAATAGGGGCCATGATGCGGGCAGGGGTGGGTGGGATGATTGGAAGGGATATACAAGAAAGAGGGGAGGAAGCGGCCGTGGCCTTAAGTTAGGTACCATCCCGGCATTTGCCTGGAGGAGAAGTGGGAAACCACGGAAAACCACTTCCAGGATGGGTGAGTTGACCTCCCGAGGCTGAGTGGACCCCGTTCCAGACCTCGTACCACTTTTCAAATTTCGTGGCAGAGCCGTGAATCGAACCCGGGCCTCCGGGAGTGGCAGCTAATTACACTAACCACTACACCACAGGGGCGGACCGTTATGACATTTCTTTTTTTTTTCACTTTTATGCTCCGGATTTATTTTATTTTTATTTGTTGAGCTTTGCTTACATGCTTCATTATGTTCTCCATATCAGTAACTTAAATTAGTTATCTTATATTTTATAATGGAAGAGTACATCTCCCTTATTATCGTGTAATTCACGTGGTTAAGTGTAAGAGAGGTCCGCCTCTGTGGTGTAGTGGTTAGCGTGATTAGCTGCCACCCCCGGAGGCCCGGGTTCGATTCCCGGCTCTGCCACGAAATTTGAAAAGTGGTACGAGGGCTGGAACGGGGTCCACTCAGCCTCGGGAGGTCAACTGAGTAGAGGTGGGTTCGATTCCCACCTCAGCCATCCTGGAAGTGGTTTTCGTGGTTTCCCACTTCTCCTCCAGGCGAATGCCGGGATGGTACCTAACTTAAGGCCACGGCCGCTTCCTTCCCTCTTCCTTGCCTATCCCTCCCAATCTTCCCATCCCTCCACAAGGCCCTGTTCAGCATAGCAGATGAGGCCGCCTGGGCGAGGTACTGGTCATACTCCCCAGTTGTATCCCCCGACCAAGAGTCTGAAGCTCCAGGACACTGCCTTTGAGGGGGTAGAGGTGGGATCCCTCGCTAAGTCCGAGGGAAAAGCCGAACCTGGAGGGTAAACAGATGATGATGATGATGAAGTGTAAGAGAGGGCCACGAGCCCTAACTTCGCCGCTCCTTAAGTCAAATAAATAAATAAATAAATAAATAAATAAATAAATAAATAAATAAATCAACGATGTCATCATCATCATCATGATCTGTTTACCCTCCAGGGTTGGTTTTTCCCTCGGACTTAGCGAGGGATCCCACCTCTACCGCCTCAAGGGCAGTGTCCTGGAGCTTCAGACTCTTGGTCGGGGGATACAACTGGGGAGTATGACCAGTACCTCGCCCAGGCGGCCTCACCTGCTATGCTGAACAGGGGCCTTGTAGAGGGATGGAAAGATAGGAAGGGACAGGCAAGGAAGAGGGAAGGAAGCGGCCGTGGCCTTAAGTTAGATACCATCCCGACATTCGCCTGGAGCAGAAGTGGGAAACCACGGAAAACCACTTCCAGGATGGCTGAGGTGGGAATCGAACCTGTTTTCCAGTCAACGACCGGGTCAGGGATGGGATGAATGGAGCCTCCAAATTGCGCCGAGGATAGGAATTGTGCCGGCTGCCGAGGCCTGTCGCACTCCTCTGGGGCAATGATTAAGGACTGACAGATGAAATGAAATTATAGTGGAGTTTGTTGCATGAAAAATGACAGGGAAAACCGGAGAACCTGGAGAAAAACCTGTCGCGACTCCGCTTTGTCCAGCACAAATCTCGCATGAAGTTCCCGGGATTTGAACCACAGTATCCAGCGGTGAGAGGCCGGCGCGCTGCCGCCTCAGCCACGGAGGCTCCACATCCCACTGTAGAGTGTCCGGCTGGGCGAGTGTCAGGCCCAGTCCCAGGCCCAGTCCCAAACACGCAGCTCGTACACACTGAAGGGCAGGGCTTAGAACCGGCGGGTGCAGTGCCATTAGAGACGAAGTCCCATTAGCGACGGTCGGCCTCCTAGAGAAGAAAGAACTAGTTTTGACAGGTGAGTCACAGTGCCAGTAGCGTACAAAGGAATGCCGCTGCCTACTTACGCAGCGTGCGATCTGAAGCTCTAATGAAGGAGCGGCACTGCGAATGTACAATTCCTTATATGCATGTGATAGAAGAGATCTAACAATGGCATGATTATGATACAATAAAATTGAACAAGAAAAAGAAAGACGAAAATCAATTAATAGCGTTAACCAGAACTGTGTGCTCATTTTTCAGTGATCACCTCAATGGAATCGGCATATGCAAAAAGGTGACATGTGGCATTTTTCAAAACTGATATTATTACCAGTAGCGGCGTTAAGAAGCTCGCCCCCCCCCCCCCGCAATAATTGAAAATGGGCCCCTCGTTTCCTGATAAGGAAAGTTTGTTCGTTTTGTAATCTGTTTACCCTCCAGGATCGGTTTTTCCCTCGGACTCAGTGAGGGATCACACCTCTACCGCCTAAAGGGCAGTGTCCTGGAGCTTCCGGCTCTGGGTTGGGGGATACAACTGGGGAGGATGACCAGTACCTCGCACAGGCGGCCTCACCTGTTATGTTGAACAGGGGCCTTGTGGGGGATGGGAAGTTTGGAAGGGATAGACAAGGAAGATGGAAGGAAGCAGCCGTAGCCTTAAGTTAGGTACCATCCCGGCATTTGCCTGGAGGCGAAGTGGGAAACCACGGAAAACCACTTCCAGGATTGCTGAGGTGGAAATCGAACTCTCCTCTACTCAGTTGACCTCCCGAGGCTGTGTGGACCCCGTTCCAGCCCTCGTGCCACTTTTCAAATTTCGTGGCAGAGCCGGGAATCGAACCCGAGCCTCCGGGGGTGGCAGCTAATCACACGAACCACTACACCACGCCCGTCAAGATGGCAGTACTGAGGTTAGCGATGCGTTGTTGTCTGTCAAAAAGCACGTGGCTTTGTTTACAAATCTGTCAAAAAGCACGTGGCTGTCAAAAAACACGTGGCTTTGTTTACCTCATGCTAGTGAGGTTAAGTTGGCACTACTGAGGTTTAGGCCCGTCAAGATGGTAGTACTGAGGTTTGCGATGCGTTGTTGTCGATGACAGCTGTCAAAAAGCACCTGGCTTTGTTTACAAATCTGTCAAAAAGCACGTGGCTGTCAAAAAGCACGTGGCTTTGTTTACCTCGCGCTAGTGAGGTTAAGTTGGCACTACTGAGGTTTAGGCCCGTCAAGATGGCAGTACTGAGGTTAGCGATGCGTTGTTGTCTGTCAAAAAGCACGTGGCTGTCAAAAAACACGTGGCTTTGTTTACCTCATGCTAGTTAGGTTAAGTTGGCACTAGTGAGGTTTAGGCCCGTCAAGATGGCAGCAGTGAGGTTAGCGTTGCGTTGTTGTCGATGACAGCTGTCAAAAAGCACGTGGCTTTGTTTACAAATTCAAATCTCGCGCCAAAATTCAAATTTCCCGCCAAAATTCAAATTTCCCGCGGGCGGCGGCGGCGGAGGAGGCGGCGGCGGAGGAGGAGGCGGGCGGAGGCGTGCGGCGGCGGAGGTGCCGCAGAACTGTCCAATTATACTACTCCAGATTTTCTTGTTCCTCATACTGCGAACCTAGGTATTAGGCAGAAAAATTTTGTCCGTTTTGCTCTACGGTGCACCGTTTTCGATATATTTAACATTTTGCATTTAAGCCCTAAATTTAATGAATCGAACTATCACGACACGTTAGCCTCTAAGCTAGCATTCTTCATAAGAGTAGCAACCATCTTGCGCAAGCACCCTTAAAGCGTCTCATAAGGAGTTATGTATAGCCGCCATCTTGTGTCCGCCATCTTGCGCAAGCATCCTTAGGGCGTCTCAAGCCATCTTGTGCAAGGACCCTTAAGCCGTCCCATAAGAGCAGCCGCTATCTTGCGCAAGCATCCCTAGGGTATCTCATAAGGAGCCATGTATAACTGCCATCTTGCGCAAGCATCCCAAGGGCGTCTCATAAGAACCTGTGTATAGCAGCCATCTTGCGTAAGCACCCTTAAGGAGTCATGTATAGCCGCCATCTTATGCAATTAGCGTCGAGAGAGGGCTGCTGTAGAATTTTTCTTTTTAAATTATCCGCCACCACTTTTCAAAGGTATCTAGCTAAAGATGGCAGCACTGCGGATGATAGGTGACGAATTTACATCTACTACGATAAAGAGGGCAGCACGGTGCTCTCTGTATTAAAGATGGCGGATGACAGCTGTCAAAAAAAGCACATGGCTATGTTTACCAAACAAGAGCACGTGGAATTTGCCGCCATCACATAGAGGGCAGCACTATGCTCTGTTGATTAAAGATGGCGGATGGTAGCTGTCGAAAAAGCACGTGAGTTTGTTTCCAAACAAGAGCACGTGGAATTTTTCAATTTGCCGCCACCACATTTCAAAGGTATCTAGCTAAAGATGGCAGCACGGTGCTCAAAGATGGCGGATGATATCTAACAGAACTTTTCAAATTGCCCGCTACTACGTGCTTAAGGTAGTAGCCATAAAGAGGGCAGCACGGTGTTCTGTGGATTAAAGATGGCGGATGACAGGTGATGAAATTGCCCGCATGATAGTAGCACAGTGCTCTGTTGATTAAAGATGGCGGATGACAGCTGTCAAAAAAGCACATGGCTTTGTTTCCAAACAAGAGCACGTGGAATTTACCACCACCACATTTCAAACTAAAGAGGGCAGCACTGTGCTCAAAGATGGCAGATGACAGCTGTCAAAAAAGCACGTGAGTTTGTTTTCAAACAAGAGCACGTGGAATTTACCGCCACCACATAGAGGGCAGCACTGTTCTCTCTGGATTAAAGATGGCTGCTTGTCGAAAAGCATTTTTCAAATTATCCGCCACCACATTTCAAAGGTAAGTAGCTAAAGAGGGCAGCACTGTGCTCTATAGATTAAAGATGGCGGATGACAGCTATCAAAAAAGCACGTGGCTGTCAAAAAGCACGTGGATTTGTTTATCTCGAGCTAGTGAGGTTAAGTTGGTAGCACTAAGGTTCAGGTCCGTCAAGATGGCAGCACTGCCGATGACAGGTGACGAAAGAGGGCAGCACGGTGCTCTGTAGTTTAAAGATGGCGGATGACAGCTGTCAAAAAAGCACGTGGCTGTCAAAAAGCACGTGGCTTTGTTTATCTCGCGCTAGTTAGGTTAAGTTGGTACTACTGAGGTTTAGGCCCGTCAAGATGGCAGTACTGAGGTTAGCGATGCGTTGTTGTCTGTCAAAAAGCACGTGGCTTTGTTTACAAATCTGTCAAAAAGCACGTGGCTGTCAAAAAACACGTGGCTTTGTTTACCTCATGCTAGTGAGGTTAAGTTGGCACTACTGAGGTTTAGGCCCGTCAAGATGGTAGTACTGAGGTTTGCGATGCGTTGTTGTCGATGACAGCTGTCAAAAAGCACGGCTTTGTTTACAAATCTGTCAAAAAGCACGTGGCTGTCAAAAAGCACGTGGCTTTGTTTACCTCGCGCTAGTGAGGTTAAGTTGGCACTACTGAGGTTTAGGCCCGTCAAGATGGCAGTACTGAGGTTAGCGATGCGTTGTTGTCTGTCAAAAAGCACGTGGCTGTCAAAAAACACGTGGCTTTGTTTACCTCATGCTAGTTAGGTTAAGTTGGCACTAGTGAGGTTTAGGCCCGTCAAGATGGCAGCAGTGAGGTTAGCGTTGCGTTGTTGTCGATGACAGCTGTCAAAAAGCACGTGGCTTTGTTTACAAATTCAAATCTCGCGCCAAAATTCAAATTTCCCGCCAAAATTCAAATTTCCCGCGGGCGGCGGCGGCGGAGGAGGAGGCGGGCGGAGGCGTGCGGCGGCGGCGGTGCGGCAGAACTGTCCAATTATACTACTTTCTGGTATTGTTATTAGATATTACGTCTGAAGAAAACAAATCTGTTTGGTCATAGGAAGGACATAATGTTCTGTATCAAAGGTTTCAACGTTTTATTACAAAGGCTCTTTTCAGGGCCAGAGAGTAATTTCAGCTACTGAATCTCTCTTATTATGTGATGCCTGTACACCAACACTATCAATTAATCAGTCAATAATTGGACTGCATTTTGGACCGACGCTCTGGTCGCAGATTCCCTCTCACTTGTTTGCTCGGTCTTTTCTTAAATGATTTCAAAGTTCTTGGAAATATATTGAACATTTTCCTTCGGAAATTATTTCATTCCGTAATTCATCTTCCCACAAATGAATATTTGCCGCGACCTGTCGTCTTGAAATACAACTTTATCTTTCCTACTTTTGAAAGCTCCACTCAAGCTTATTGGTCGACTTACGGCATTCCTCGCCATTTATCCACTGACAGTACCGAACATCCGACCTACTCGAGCAGCTCGCCTCTTTACTCCCCAAGTCTTCCCAATCCGAAGTTGGCAACATTTTTATAACACTACTCTTTGGTAGGAAATCACCACCCTGTGTTGCTTTCATTTGGATTTCTTGAAGTTCTTGTATCAAGTAATCCTGGTGTGGGATTTTAGTAGAGACTTACACATCCTCTCCCTTACATCCTTACTATGAGGCGTGATCAAAAAGTTTCCGGTTGAGGGCGTTGCTGCACCGAACATGCAACGTAGTCCGATTCCGATGCAGGTACGTAAGCACGGACATGTAAGCATGGCAGTCCTGTCATGCCGAGGTGCGTGCGTTAAATGCGGCCGCGTGAACTATGGCGATATTATTATGAATGCGTCCAAACAGGACCAACGTGCTGTTATTCTGTTCTTGGCTGCCAAAAGACAAACATCGGTGGACATCCATCGGAGAATGAAGACTGCGCAGGTCTGTCGAAAACCACCGTTGTAGAATGGTGCACCAAAATCCACGCGGGTCGCGTTTCGACACAAGACGCCGGTCGATCTGGGAAGTACGCCTACTCGAAAGTGGGAGTCACTCGAGCACCCGTCCTATAGCCTAGTCACGATCTTTCATCATGCGATTATCGCGCCTTCGCTCCCCTCAAAGAAAGGCCTTAACGGTCGACGCTTCCTGTTGGACGAGAATGTGCAGCAGGACACGTGTTTCAACACACGGGGATCTTCAACCTGATGCGTCCGTGGGATGAGTGCCTCCATGCTCACAGCATCCCGATTCAGGACCGTACGGCCGTCAAACGGAAACTTTTTAATAATAATAATAATAATAATAATAATAATAATAATAATAATAATAATAATAATAATAATAATAATGCTATTTGCTTTAGGTCCCACTAACTTCTTTTTCGGTCTTCGAAGATGCCGAGGTGCCGGAATTTAGTCCCGTAGGAGTTCTTTTACGTGCCAGTAAATCTACCGACACGAGGCTGACGTATTTGAGCACCTTCAAATACCACCGGTCTGAGCCAGGATCGAACCTGCCAATTTAAGGTCAGAAGGCCAGAGCCTCAACCGTCTGAGCCACTCAGCCCGACGGGGAAACTTTTTGATCGCCCCGTATACAGTCCCTGAATGAGAAGCCTACTTCCAAAATGTACCGTATCAGATCCAAAATTAAAAGTTTACGGAAGAGAAGTAAAAACGCTCAGGGTGTAAAATATCAAAAGAAATTTTATTTTACTACTTTTATTGTGTTCAGACAGAATAAATACATTATTACACAAAGTGAAAAATTGAAAATCCACAGACAGAATATATGCATTATTATACTTCTTCTTATTCTTCTTCATCGTTATCTGTTTACACTCCAGGGTCGCTTTTTACTCTCGAACTCAGCGAGGGATCCCACCTCTACCGCCTCAAGGGCAGTGTCCCGGAGCGCCAGACTCTGGGTCGGGGATACAACTGGGGAGGATGACCAGTACCTCGTCCAGGTGGCCTCACCTGCTATGCTGAACAGGGACCTTATGGGGGAGGGGAATGCGAAGATAGAAAGGGATAGATAAGGAAGAGGGAAGGAAGCGGCCGTGGCCTTAGGTTAGGTACCATCCCGGCATTTGCCTGGAGGAGAATTGGGAAACCACAGAAAACCACTTTCAGGATGGATGAGGTGGGAATCGATCCCATCTCTACTCAGTTGACCTCCCGAGGGCGAGTGGATCCCGTTCCAGCCCTCGTTACCACTTTTCAAATTTCGTGGCAGAGCCGGGAATCGAACCTGGGCCTCCGGGGATGACAGCTAAACAGACTAACCACTACACCACACTGGCGGACCATAAGGAAATTAAAGTTTCTTACTCTGCGTACTTTCATAAAAACATTAACAACAATACACCTAAAATAGAATGACTGCCAGACCATGAGCAACGTAGCGGTGGCAGCTCCGCAAATGCCGGGATGGTACCTAACTTAAGGCCACGGTAATTCCTTCCCTCGTCCTTGTCTATCCCTTCTAATCTTCCCAACCCCCAGCCAGCCCCCCGTTCAGCATAGCAGGTGATGCCACCTGGGCGAGGTACTGATCATCTTCCCCAGTTGTATCCCCCGACCCAAAGTCTCACGCTCCAGGTCACTGCCCTTGAGGCGGTAGAGGTGGGATCCCTCGCTGAGTCCGAGGGAAAAACCAGGGTACGCAGATTATGAATGAATGAATGAATCATTATAACAATATTATTGTTCTAACAACAGAATTCAAAAAAGAAGATTTAAAATTTACATATTTCTGGAGGAGGGGTTAATTTACTTCTTTCTTTCTTTCTTAATACGTTTAAAGTCCAGCTTTGCTTTGTCCCTTGGACTCGCGAGGGATCCTACCTCTACTGCCTCAAGGGCAGTGACCTGGAGCGTGAGACTTTGGGTCGGCGGACAAAACTGGGGAGGAGAACCAGTACCTCGCCCGGGTGGCCTCACCTGCTATGCTAAACAGAGGCCTTGTTGCGGGGGGGGGGGAGAAATCGGAAGTTCGAAAGGGATAGACATGGAAGAGGAAGGAAGCGGCCGAGGCCTTAAGTTAGGTACCATCCCGGCATTTGCATGGAGGATAAGTTGGAAACAACGGAAAACCACTTCGAGGATGGCTGAGGAGGGAACCGAACCCACCTCCAACCAACTGACCTCCCGAGGCTGAGTGGACCCCATTCCAGCCGTCGTACCACTTTTCAAATTTCGTTGCATAGCCAGGAATCGAATCCGGGCCTCAGGGGGTGGCAGCTAATAGTGCTAACCAATACACCACAGAGGTGGACAGGTAATTTACTTACAGGGGAATTCTAAACCCTTCCCCGGCCGGATACTCCCTGAAATAATGATCATTCTAACCCCTCCCCCGCCCTCAACAATAGCCTTCCCTGTACAGACCTGCAATAAATCATGGAATGTCCGCGCGCGTTTTATCGCGCAATGCGTATGGCGCCGAGCTCTGCATTCAGGAGACGAGTGGGTTCGAACCCTACCGCCAGCTGTTCTGTGAGTGGATTCCTGAACTTTCCAGTTTTCACTTCCAGCAAATGCCTGGACAGTTCCTGTTCATAAGCTACAGTCGGTTGTTTTCACCTTTTTACTCAGTTTCATGCATCATCATTCAGTTCATCTTTATCAGCTCCTCAGCTGATGCTGATTCAGAATTATTTGATAAGATAATCAGCTACGTGGGAAACGATAAGGAAAGGAACGTGATCGTAGCGGGTGATCTCAATTTACCAAATGTCAATTGGGAAGGCAATGCGAACGACAGGAAGCATGACCAACGAATGGCAAATAAGTTAATATGGGAAGGGCACCTGATTCAGAAAGTGATGGAACCAACTAGAGGGAAGAATATTCTGGATGTGGTACTGGTAAAGCCAGATGAGCTCTATAGAGAAACCGAAGTAATAGATGGTATTAGTGATCACGAAGCTGTTTTTGTGGTAATTAAAAATAAGTGTGAAAGAAAGGAAGGTCTTAAAAGTAGGTCTGTTAGGCAGTACCATATGGCTGATAAAACAGGCACGAGGGAATTTTTAATAAGTAACTATGATCGGTGGAAAACGGTAAATAAAAATGTAAACAGACTCTGGGATGGGTTTAAAGAAATTGTTGAGGAATGTGAAAATAGGTTTGTACCTTTAAAGGTGGTAAGGAATGGTAAAGATCCACTATATTATAACAGGGAAGTAAAGAGACTAAGAAGGAGGTGCAGGTTGGAAAGAAACAGAGTTAGAAATGGCTGTGGAAGTAAGGAGAAATTGAAGGAACTTACTAGGAAATTGAATCTAGCAAAGAAGTCAGCTAAGGATAACATGATGGCAAGCATAATTCGTGGCCACACTAATTTTAGTGAAAAATGGAAGAGTATGCATAGGTACTTTAAGGCAGAAACAGGTTCCAAGAAGGACATTCCAGAAATAATTAATGAACAAGGGGAGTGTGTATGCGAGGATCTTCAAAAGGTAGAAGTATTCAGTCAGCAGTATGTAAAGACTGTTGGTTACAAGGATAATGTCCAGATAGATGAGGTGACTAATACTAAAGAAGTATTAAAATTTACCTATGACAGCAAAGACATTTACAGTAAGATACAAAAGTTCTAAACTAGAAAAGCAGCTGGAATTGATAAGATTTCCGGGGAAATACTAAAGACAATGGGTTGGGTTATAGTACCATATCTGAAGTATTTGTTTGATTATTGTTTGCATGAAGGAACTTTGCCAAATGAATGGAGAGTTGCTATAGTAGCCCCTGTTTTTAAGGAAAGGGTGATAAACATAAGGCTGAAAATTACAGGCCAGTCAGTTTGACATGCATTGTATGTAAGCTTTGGGAAAGCGTTCTTTCTGATTATATTAGACATGCTTGCAAAATTAGTAACTGGTTTGATAGAAGGCAGTTTGGGTTTAGGAAAGGTTATTCCTCTGAAGCCCAACTTGTAGGATACCAGCAAGATACTGTATAACAGGTATCCTGGATTCAGGAGGTCAATTGGACTGTATTGCGATTGACTTATCTAAGGCATTTGATAGGGTAGATCATGGGAGACTACTGGCAAAAATGAGTGCAATTGACTAGAAAAAAGAGTGACTGAATGGGTGGGTCTGTTTCTAGAAAATAGAACTCAGAGAATTAGAGTAGGTGAAGCTTTATCTCTCCTTATAAAAATTAAGAGGGGAATTCCTCAAAGCAGTATTATTGGACCTTTATGTTTTCTTATATTTATCAATGATATGAGTAAAGAAGTGGAATCAGAGATAAGGCTTTTCGCAGATGATGGTATTCTGTACAGAGTAATAAATATGTTGCAAGATTGTAACTGCAAAATGACCTCGATAATGTTGTGAGATGGACAGTAGGCAATGGTATGATGATAAACGGTTATAAAAGTCAGGTTGTGAGTGTCACAAATGGGAAAAATCCTCTCAGTTTTAATTACTGCGTTGATGGGGTGAAAGTTCCCTTTGGGGATCATTGTAAATACCTAGGTAGTCTATTAATATCAGGAAAGATCTTCATTGGGGTAATCACTTAAATATGATTGTAAATAAAGGGTACAGATCTCTGCACATGGTTATGAGAGTATTTAGGGGTTGTAGTAAGGATGTAAAGGAGAGAGCATATTTGTCTCTGGTGAGACCCCAACTAGAGTATGGTTCCAGTTTATGGGACCCTTGCCAGGATTACTTGATTCAGGAACTGGAAAAAAATCCAAAGTAAAGCAGCTCGATTTGTTCTGGGCGATTTCCGAAAAAAGACTAGCGTTACAAAAATGTTGCAAAGTTTGGGCTGGGAAGACTTGGGAGAAAGGAGACGAGCTGCTCGACTAAGTGGTATGTTCCGAGCTGTCAGTGGAGAGATGGCGTGGGAGGACATCAGTAGACGAATAAGTTTGGATGGTGTCTTTAAAAGTAGGAGAGATCACAATATGAAGATAAAGTTGGAATTCAAGAGGACAAATTGGGGCAAATATTCGTTTATAGGAAGGGGAGTTAGGGATTGGAATAACTTACCAAGAGAGATGTTCAATAAATTTCCAATTTCTTTGCAATCATTTAAGAAAAGGCTAGGAAAACAACAGATAGAGAATCTGCCACCTGGGCGACTGCCCTAAATGCAGATCAGTAGTGATTGATTGATTGAATGATTGATTAATTGATTGATTGATTGATTGATTGATTGATTGAACTAAGCCTGGCGTCAGGAAGGGCATCCGGCTAAATTTCATCTCATCCCATCCCCGACTCCGTATCAGGAAATCGGAACTATCGGTGATATCATTAGAAGAGGGTAAAATCAAGAGAATCGAGAATCTTACGTGCCTTGGGACTGGATGGAACCCAAATGTTAACGGGAAGCAATAATTAAGAAGCTGGAACTGGTCAATCGACTGACTCGAAAACACCTACAACAAGCTATGCCTGTCACTTAGTCTGAAGCTGACACGCCCGCAAGCCTTGTAGACCATGAGGTGTCTGTCACTAAACAGAAGGACTTGTTGAATAGCAGGTAGTCAGAGAGAGAAGAATTCCCAGAAAGTTCCTAGCCCCACTACTGGAATATATGGAATATTGGAGACGTCACAAGTCAGAACTCGAGGCCGAAGAGTCAGAACTTCACTCGCAGGTAGATAGGCACTCCGAATTTGCCGGGGAAAGGAGGATGATGTGACAAGATTGTCTCCCGACAATTTACCTGGAGAAGTGGGAAACCACGGAAAACCACTTCGAGGATGGCTGAGGTGGGAATCGAACTCACCTCACTCAGTTGACATCCCGGGGACCTTTCTAACCCTCGTACCAAATTTCGTGGCAGAGCCGAGAATGAAACCCGGGCCTCCGGGCGGTGACAGCTAATCACGCTAACCATTACAGCACAGAAACAACCGGGTTTTTTTCTCGGTGTTATCATACAGTACAACTGCATAATCTTATGGTTTTCACTTGTTTCACTCTGTTCAGTATTTACTAGATGACGATCTGTTTTAATCTTATTTACACCCAACTTGTACCATGTCCGTATACAACTCATTAGCGACAGCTCGGCGTCCACCAGGTGACTTTATTACCTGCTGTGAGGGATGTTAAGTGCCAGAAACCGGATGAGACCCGTCTGGCTTTCTACGAATGCGCTCTGATGGCCGTTTCTTCTTCGGCTTCCTTTTGATAAAACCACCAGTGCTCCGCTCCCTGAGATCCTAGATCAATATTCCATACATCTAAACCTTCCTCAATGAATGTTCTAGACAACGGCAGAAGCAACTTGAAAATCCCTTTGGTAGTTCCTTAGATTAGACAGTCACCTACCACACTGTATTTCATTTTTCTTTCGAATGGCTCTACTTGTGACACGATTATTCAACCTTTCAACGCTCTCAACTGTGCCCAGTGAAAAAAAAGAGGCGTGTGGGAGGTGCAGGTCTTTTGATTTGACATCCGTAGGCAACTTGCGCGCCGTGATAAGGATGAAATGATGATGAAGACAACACATACACCCAGCCCCCGTGCCAGCGAAATTAACCAATGATGGTTAAAATTCCCGACCCTGCGGGAATCGAACCCGGGACCCTTGCGACCAAAGGCCAGCACGCTAACTATTTAGCCACGGAGCCGGACTTTGCCCAGTACTGTCACATCTCCCGGTGCATCTCCATTTTGTAATTAGTTTTACAAGTTGCTTTACGTCGCACCGACGCAGATAGCTTTTATGGTGACGATAGGATAGGAAAGGGGTAGAAGTGGGAAGGAAACGGACATGGCGTCCATTAAGGTACAGCCCCAGCATTGGTCTGGTGTGAACATGGGAAACTACGGAAAACCATCTTCAGGGCTGCCGACAGTGGGGTTCGAATTCATTATCTCCAGAATGCTAGCTCACAGCTACTTGACCCAAACCGCGCAGGAACTCCCTCGGCCGGTGTATCTCCTTTCTTTCCTCTAACCAGGGGACAACTTTCTTCTTAATTCCAACAACCATCTTTTTTTTTTTTTTACTCCAGCTTGAAAAGAGTAAGGTGTAAGATAAAAGACTTCGCCCAGCGGAGCGTTATCTGGAAAAGTGCCCATAACGCTGGCAGCATTTCCTTGTTGGATAGCAATTCCTATCCGCTGTCTCAGGAATTCTGTTGAAGAGGAGTCTCCAGTGATTGCCGTTAGTCGTTTGCCAATATTTGAAATCAAACATTTAGCTTCTTGACACCACGTCCCCATCGTTTCGACTGCGAATACCACGAAGATGTAGTTGTCCGTTACTGCTCTGTATTTCGCCCTTTTATTGCGCACGGCCAATTCCGCACCAGAACCAGCAGCCTTGCAAGTGTGAGGCAAATGAGATGGTGCTAATGTATCCACGCACGTGGCATCCCCAGGATAGATCTGCCTTTGTTCCATGGGACTAAAGTCGACCATCAGGGCGTTTTCCGTCTGTGCGGCTAATTCCACTCGGTTCTACGACAGACGGGACATCGATAGATGTCATTTCTTCTTCAGCGGCCAGCCTGACTGTCTCAGACGGTTGAAGGGCTGGCCAACTCACCCCAACTTGGCAGGTTCGATCCTGGCTCAATGCGGTGGTAAATGAAGGTGCTCAAATACAGTACGTCAGCCTCGTGTCGGTAGATTTACTGGCACGTATAAGAACTCCTGCGGGACTAAATCCCAGCACCTAGGCGTCTTTGTAAACTGTAAAGTAGTTAGTGGAACGTAAAACAATTATTATTATTATTATTATTATTATTATTATTATTATTATTATTATCGTCTTAAGATGCTAGTTGCTTTACGTCGCACCAACACATATAGGTCTTATGGCGACGATGGGATAGGAATGGGAAGGAAGCGGCCGTGGCCTTAATTAATGTACAGCCCCCAGCACTTGCCTGGTGTGGAAATGGTAAACCACGGAAAACCATCTCAGGGCTGCCGACAGTGGGATTCGAGCCAACTATCTCCCGGATGCAAGCTCACAGCCGCGTGCCCCTGACCGCACGGCCAACTCGCCCGGTCATCTTAAGATGTGTCCTATCCTTCTGTCTCTTCTTCTGGTCAAATTTCTCTAAATTGTTCTCATTTTACAATCTCAATTCAGCCTTCATTCATGACTCGATCCACCCATTTCACCTTCAGTAATCTTCTGTAACACCACATTTCAAAAGTTTCTATTATCTTTCTTTCTGAGGTAGTTATGGTCCATGTTTCACTTCCATACAGTGCCACGCTCCAGACGAAAGTCTTCAAAAACATCCTTCCAATTCCTATGTCAATATTCGAAGTGAACAAATTTATTTTCTTAACCCGCCAATGCACGGGTTGGGTCTGTGAGACCCATGCGCTGGTATTTCCAACATTTTCTGATAGACGGTGATAGCTGCATACTTCCGGCTTCTGCTACCTTCCTTTTATCACCGGTGTAGTATTCCTGCAGACGAACATGGAAGTGATTGCTTTAGTACGTGAGCAGTGGTAAGTTAAAGTGCTCTGTGGGCCTGTGAGACCCAACCCGTGCAGTCGTGTAAGTTTTTTTTATCATAAGCATTTTAGTATTTCCATATTAACCGCGTACATAAAGAAGATTATAGGGTGATTATTACTTAGCGTCTTGTCCAAATCCGTGGTTTAGCTAGCCTGGCTGTCTTTCACCTTAGTTCCTTGGGTTTTAAGTACAGAGGTGACGCTGAAAATGGGTTGACCTAGGCTAATGAGTTCGTTTCTTCGTAGGTCTAAGAAAAAGGAGTGTTATGATGTCAAGCAATCCACGTGATATGGAACGAGTTGCCGCATTATTGGAGAAACCATTATCAGATGATGAAATTTACTGTGGTTTTCCTCTCGTAGATGCACAGTGACGATAAAACTGAGTAAAGTATAGAAGGAAAGAGGAAGCCTGTAATAGTCACATTCTATAATTCAGGTAAGGATGGTGTAGGCTGTGTAGACGAAAGGACGCCTCGAAACACCATAAGTTGGACAATGGTCGTCTTCTATGCGTTGCTGAATATTACAGGCTTTTACGAATATTTAATATTCAGAGCCAACAACCCTAACTCTCCAGACGCAAGGAACAGAATATTTTTTTGAAGAAACTCTTGTTTCTTCTAACTGAAGAACAAATAAGAGAAAGAGATGTCTCAAGATATCTTCCTAAGAGTATTCGCGATACTGCAAGAAGGATATCCGGCTTGACAGCAGAAGCAGGGCGTGAAAATACAGAAAATAAAAGAGGACGTCGTGCATACTGTAGAGTCAGAAAAGACCCGCTACTCGTGCTGTTTGTGCCGAAAGTAAATGTATCTTGAACCCTCCGTATTTGTGTGCAGTGAATATAAAGCTGAAATTTGAATGTTCCACTGAACATTCTGGATCGTGAAGATTAGGTTATGACGATTTCATAAATTTTGACTTGATAAGTTCTGAATTTTGTGATCAAATAAAATATTGTGTGTAAATTTGCAGTGGTTAGAGAATTGCTTTGTAAAATGTTAAGTAATTGTTAATCATTAAAGGTTTTGTGACAGCAATGTGTTTATGATGTTATCGGAATAGGAGGGAATGAATACTGAAAATAAAAATATATTAGCATACTATAAAAGAGAAATATGATGATGGGTCTGTGAGACCCAACCCGTTTACTCACGTAACTTTTTGTGACCCGTGCACTGGCGGCTTAAGAAAGACCTTCAAGGCTCCATGTGAGATTTGTGCTGGACAAAGCGTAGGTGGGAGGGGTTTCCTCCGGGTACTCCGGTTTTCCCTGTCGTCTTTCATTCTAACAACACTCTCCAGTATCGTTTCGTTTCATCTGTCAGTCATTAATCATTGGCCCAGAGGAGTGCGACACGCTTCGTCAGCCGGCGCAATTCCTATCCTCGCCGTTAGATGGGGGCTTCATTAATTTCATTACTGACCCGGTCTTATGACTGGAAAACGGGCTGTGGATTTTCATTTTCAAGAAAATTCTTGAAGGAAAAACGTCTTCAAGGAAATGTTATAATGCCTATCGCCATACATTCAAAATTTCTCCCGTCTGAGCAGGCCGATCGAGACATTATTTTCGATTGAACTCACGAACGCAATATTTTTTGTAAATAGTCTTGACTTTTGCAGATATTGTGTTATGCGAAAAAAAATGTGATGACACTCGGACTAGATGAGCCAGGAGCGTGTGACCTAGCAGGTGAAACTTGGCGAGTATGTTGCACGCAGCCAATAACATGCGCTTGTTGGCCTCCAGAACTACCTGCCGAGAGAGAGTGAATGTGTGTGTGTCATGCCGTAGCTCGAATCTACTGCTACGTCGCTACCTGTCTCATTGTTCCGGTATGAGGTCATAAAGTAGCCGCGTGTCTCAGTGTTGTCTTCGTGAGAGGAAGCCACAGTACAGAGCAAAATGTCAGTGAGCGAAACAGGAGTGTTCACCATCACCCTGGGCCGAGAACCGGTAAGCGAACCGCAGTCGTTCAGGCTGTGAGAACACGTTATCTTATCATACATTCATTTCTTGTCTTGCAGTTCCGCTAGCAAACGTAAGAGTGCGCGGTAGTGGCTGGAGGAGGATCGAACGCGTGGAGATATGCATTCGTTCTCTGTGCCAGTGCGCATGAAGTATCTAATCTACTCGCCTGTCAGTGTTAAGACCTAGATTATTATTATTATTATTATTATTATTATTATTATTATTATTATTATTATTATTATTATTATTATATATTTACGGTCTCGAAAGCCCAGAATAACGGCCGAGATGATGCGACGTGCTGACCACACAGCCCCTCGTAATGTGCAGGCCTTCGGGCTGAGCAGCGGTCGCTGGGCGAATAACACGCATCACAAAGCCCTTTCAAAGGCGTTATGTGCCGTGGGGTTTGGATCTATATATTTAAAATATTAGGCTGATTTTTGTGACCGCGAGTTTGAGAGAACGGCTGAACGGATTGACATCGTAAAGCATTCTGACGAAAGCTCTTGTCCTGTACCTTTACAGAGTTTCTTCAAAAGCATAAACATTTCTTGTCGTTTATTTTAAATTATTAAAGAAAGTGTGAACCTCCGTGACTCAGACGGCAGCGCGTCGGCCTCTCACCGCTGGATACCGCGGTTCAAATCCCGGTCACTCCATGTGAGATTTGTGCTGGACAAAGCGGAGGCGGGACAGGTTTTTCTCCGGGTACTCCGGTTTTCCCTGTCATCTTCCATTCCAGCAACACTCTCCATTCTCATTTCAAAGCATCTATCAGTCATTAATCACTTTGGGAGTGGCGACCCCATCGTACTAATAGCTTACATCTGATTCATTCATTACATCCCTGACCCGGTCAAAGACTGAAAAACAGGTTGTAGGTTTTCATTTTCAAAGAAAGTGTAGCATTCTGATTCGCTAGAGCGCTCGCCAGTACTGAGCAGGCGGCACGATATGTGAGGTGGAAGAGGGGTAGGCACGCATGCGCAGTTAGACATCTATTTGAACAGTGCACATTTCATTCAAAATTACTCGAAATTTAAATGGGTGTTCGGTGGCGGAGTTAACATTCAATTTCAAAGTAACTGACGATATTCCATTAGCTCGGATCAATATGGGATAGAGCCTCCAGTGGCGAAGAATCATTCATTAATGTGTGTGAATCGTCTTCTAAAATATAAGTACCGACATTTCATTCCTTCTGGTGGGAAAATTATTATTCCTGAAATGTTTTGCCTGTTTTGCTATATGCTTATCGCCAAACAATTTATAATATTGTATTTAATACTCTCTTGTTTTACCCTTCTTCAAAACACGTCGCTTACATAAAAATATGCGGGCTAAACCACAAAAAATGGAATTCGCTTATTTTTTTTTTTTTTACAATAAATTGGTGATGCCGTCTACACCTCTGTAGATGGTGACGGCTCAAATATTATTGAACTACCAGCCAGAATTTTAGCACATGACGATATCGCGATGGAAATTTGTAGCAAAACGTTCATTTCTGCGAAAGAGGTCATCATTTTCTGGAAAGTTGCCATTCTTAATTAATTTGAAAGTCATTAGGTAGTTCAAAAAATATGCTAGCGTCAACAGATTAATACTGAAGATGAAAGGTAGCTACTTCAGTTTCTACATAATTCTTGAATCACTTGGAATTAATGGTTTGCCTCCACATATTCTAAAAATTAGGGCCATAGTCATGTTCCTTAGAAATCGGGAAGTTTCCCAACGGCTTCTTAACGGGACCAAATTAGAGCCTGATTCTAAGAAGTATGTAGAAAAAGGGGTGAGATTTGGAAATAATAAATGAAGATAAAGCTGTACAGAGAGCTCTAATCCCTTAAATTGACTTTACTATATCCGATAAGACACTTCCATTTTCTTTCAAGAGGCATCAATTATTTCCAGTTTGCTTGACATTTTGTATCACGATCGATAAACCTCAGGTCTCTATTTACCTCAGCCAGTTTTCAGCCATGGCCAGTTAAATGTTGCAATGTCAAAAGAGCGATATTTTAAGGTTTCAATAGTGCCGAAAGGTATTTGAACAAGGAATGCGCCGAGCAAGTGACTGCGTGGTTTGGGTCAAGTAGCTATCAGATTACATTCGAGAGAGTGTGGGTTTGAACCCCACTGTCGGCAGCCCTGAAGATGGTTTTCCGTGGTTTCTCATTTTTACACCAGGCAAATGTTGGAGCTGTACCTTACTTCCCACTTCTAGCCATTTCCTATCCCATGTGTCGGTGCGACGTAACGAAAACTGTAACAAAATAAAATACAAGGAATGTCGTATATAAGGAAATCCTTCAATAAATATTTACCCCATTCACCTTCATGTCTTGACGGGTTTCCGCTAATTATTATTATTATTATTATTATTATTATTATTATTATTATTACCGTGGTTTGGTTGATCAGCAGAGGTGAAAGTAGGTGCAGAGGTGAATGGGTCTATCTACCAAATCAAAGTTAAATGAAAACTTCAACAGGGGTTATATTTTCTGAGTTTTAACAAACAAGAATAACAAAATTTAACAAGTTTTCACTAGGTGGTACAACAACGATATAGCAATTAAAAAAGGCTTAGAAAAATCCAAGATTTCAAATCCTAGACACACTTGGGCTACAAGCCCCTAGCTTTACAACTTTTGAGCTCCTAGTTCAACTTTAACCAAGCAACAATTTGTTCAATAGAGCAGAAAACCCCTTATACATGGAGCACTTGCTCCCAATTACAATATCAGGCCTCCCAGAGGCACTTTTACAACACAAGAAAAGAGCTGACACGCTCTCAGTTTTTCAAACCTCTTCAAGACAATAGTAGACTTGACAATATTACTTGCCATTAAGGCACCACTTACAAAATGAAACGGGGGTATATTATACCCAACCTACTGGGCCTTAGCAGAAAAAGAACAGGTTAATTAAATGGCCCGGAATACCAAAAGGAATGGAGGCGTGTATTTGCGCTCCTACACATGCATTCTTAAAACCTAAGAAGGCACTAGGCCGATGCCACAGGGGCTATTCCCAAACTATGGAGGTGACCCGTATAAGAAAGAATTTAAAACATTAAGGAAGAGAACCAGTTACCAAAACGTAGTCACCTCAAGCCAATATGAAGGGGAGCTCGAGAGGGTAAATCACTCTCTATCGTCGAATTACAGTTACAGATTTTATGAAGTTTTTACATAAACCGGCAGAGAATTACATGTTTAGAAAAGTAGGTTACATTGTAAAGGTTTCGGACCTTTCCCGCGGGTTAAACTGCTGAGCTAGCAAGAAATACAGATGTTAAACGGCCATTACCTTGCTGAAGACCTGCTGTCTGATGAAAGAGGCACCACCCGCCTCGTGCTTCACATCCACACACTTAAATAGCTGTTGATCAAATGGCCAAGAGACGTGGAAATCAGCAGTTTATAAACCGTCGGTTAAAGTTCGAGACTTTCATGAATAATCAAGCCATACCCTCTTACTTTATTGGAGAATTTAAAAGTTACACATCAAATCGAAGAAGAAACCTGTGATTGGTAATTGCAGAAATTATTGATTGGTTATAATCAAAACAGGCGGAAAGACAGGATAAATATTGCAAATCCAAAAATGAATGAACGAAATTTAGTAGGGTGCATGATCATAGTTTTTGTAGTGACCTCTATGAGAGAATGTCCAAACTTCTTGCTGAATGGAAAACAAAACAAGTAGAATTTCACACAGTTCAGGTAACTTCACCAAAAAAAAATACGGTAGTGACATCTTCTGAGAAAATTTATAAGTTTTAATTTCCGAGTTTCTCCTCTAGAGGAGGTTTTATTGGCGCAAGATTTAAAAGTGCGGCGTAGAAGTGTACCTCCCGGTACAATTATTATTATTATTATTATTATTATTATTATTATTATTATTATTATTATTATTATTATTATTATTATTATTATTATTATTATTCGAACAACCCTTTTGAAAGCACGGTAAATAAACTTTGGTTACTTTTCTTTTCATTTAACTTTCTTCGTTTTGTGAGAATGTTGTACCTTTTCTGTTTTATTTATTTATTTATTTATTTATTTATTAGCCGAGGCACCTGCGATAAAGCTCACTGTGGTGCAGTACATTCTAATATTATCATGGGTACAGAGTATTTATAAAGTAAAGTAATACACCCCAGTAATATAAATTTGTTACATCAAATTAGTTAAGAATAATTTTGGTACATGTATAAGATCTAAGTATTACATATCACACATAAGTTACGTAAGTGTCATAAAATATTAATATATCCTATAAATATAATTATATGTATATGTTTTGTTTTATATAATTGAATTCTGTCATTTTTTTCTATTTAAGATAATTATTTAACTTCTTTCTGAACACTTGTATTGAAGAGACGCTCTTTATTTCTTTTGGCAGTTTATTATAGAGACTAACAGATTAATGCCATATGGAATTACTTCCATATTTATTTGAATGGATAATAGATCAGTGGATATTATTAAAATTTCCTGTGGCCGTGCGCGTAGAGGCGCGCGGCTGTGAGCTTGCATCCCGGAGATAGTAGGTTCGAATCCCGCTATCGGCAGCCCTGAAGATGGTTTTCCGTGGTTTCCCATTTTCACACCAATCAATCAATCAATCAATACTGATCTGCATTTAGGGCAGTCGCCCAGGTGGCAGATTCCCTATCTGTTGCTTTCCTAGCCTTTTCCGAAATGATTTCAAAGAAATTGGAAATTTATTGAACATCTCCCTTGGTAAGTTATTCCAATCCCTAGCTCCCCTTCCTATAAATGAATATTTGCCCCAGTTTGTCCTCTTGAATTCCAACTTTATCTTCATATTGTGATCTTTCCTACTTTTATAAACGCCATTCAAACCTATTCGTCTACTAATGTCATTCCACGCCATCTCTCCGCTGACAGCTCGGAACATACCACTTAGTCGAGCAGCTCTTCTTCTTTCTCTCAATTCTTCCCAACCCAAACATTGCAACATTTTTGTAACGCTACTCTTTTGTCGGAAATCACCCAGAACAAATCGAGCTGCTTTTCTTTGGATTTTTTCCAGTTCTTGAATCAGGTAATCCTGGTGAGGGTCCCATACACTGGAACCATACTCTAGTTGGGGTCTTACCAGAGACTTATATGCACTCTCCTTTACATCCTTACTACAACCCCTAAACACCCTCATAACCATGTGTAGAGATCGGTACCCTTTATTTACAATCCCATTTATGTGATTACCCCAGTGAAGATCTTTCCTTATATTAACACCTAGATACTTACAATGATCCCCAAAAGGAACTTTCACCCCATCAACGCAGTAATTAAAACTGAGAGGACTTTTCCTATTTGTGAAACTCACAACCTGACTTTTAGCCCCGTTTATCAACATACCATTGCCTGCTGTCCATCTCACAACATTTTCGAGGTCACGTTGCAGTTGCTCACAATCTTGTAACTTATTTATCACTCTATAGAGAATAACATCATCCGCAAAAAGCCTTACCTCCGATTCCACTCCTTTACTCATATCATTTATATATATAAGAAAACATAAAGGTCCGATAACACTGCCCTGAGGAACTCCCCTCTCAACTATTACAGGGTCAGACAAAGCTTCACCTACTCTAACTCTCTGAGACCTATTTTCTAGAAATATAGCAACCCATTCAGTCACTCTTTTGTCTAGTCCAATTGCACTCATTTTTGCCAGTAGTCTCCCATGATCCACCCTATCAAATGCTTTAGACATGTCAATCGCGATACAGTCCATTTGACCTCCAGAATCCAAGATATCTGCTATATCTTGCTGGAATCCTACAAGTTGAGCTTCAGTGGAATAACCTTTCCTAAAACCGAATTGCCTTCTATCGAACCAGTTATTAATTTCACACCAGGCAAATGCTGGGGCTGTACCTTAATTAAGGCCACGGCCGCTTCCTTCCAACTCCTAGGCCTTTCCTATCCCATCGTCGCCATAAGACCTATCTGTGTCGGTGCGACGTAAAGCCGCTAACAAAAAAAAATTCCTGTATTTTTGTGAATTACTGAATTTGTTTTACATTACGTATTTGAGTGTGCCAAATTACGAATAATTTTATATATAGCCAATGAAGATTTCTATTGTAGGCTATCAAGTGAGAGAACATTACATACTATAATCTGTACAATTGTTCAGTAGGAGTTAACGGAGGCAATTTAAAAAATATTTTCAGTGTTCTTTTATGCAGTATAAAAACTCTAGTGAATAATTCTTTAGTACAACATGCCCATATATGTATCATATAAGTAATATGGCTCTCAATTACCGCTTGGAAAACACTTTTCAATAACTCATGAGAAACTTTGTATTTCAGTCTATTAGGAATGCCAATAGCTGGGATCAGTTTGTCACGGATAGATTCAACATGATTCTTCCACGTTAGTGATTCGTCAATAATTAGTCCAAGAAATTTAGCAGCCTTTACTCTAGGTCAGGGCCTCTCAAACGCCCAAACTCTCACGCGTGCAGAGCGAGGTGCATAGGCTCTGTGCGCTGTGCATCGGTACGCTTCGCCTCAACTCGGCTTGACTCGGATGGTGTAGTGTGCTGAGAGCGACGAAGCGTTTGGTGGTAGACGACGTGTTTATCAGTGAAATAGACAAGCGCACGACAACAACATAATAATGGAGCAACCTGTTTCGAAGAAAGCAAAGACTTCCGAAAGTCCATTTCAATCGAACTGGGAACTTTCGTATTTTTTTTTTGTTTGTTTGTCGTGACGATAACGCCAAATGCTTAATCTGTGGGACGATAATTACGTGAAATCATAGGAGACGTCAGAGAGAAAGAATTAAGGAAGTTGAAACAGCTTGAAGAAGAGCATTCTATATCCACAAATGAGTTTTGTTCCAGTACTGTAGCATTTTCATTTTGGTTACGGGTTCTGCATTTTTTAAATTATGTTTACATTCCTCTCAAACATGTATGTGTATTTCTAATTCACTTTTTTAATTTTTTTAATAACACTGGTAACCTTGTCCCATACAACTGTGCGTCTCCGCTCACCACACGTAAACATTTCGCAGTGGGGGAGAAACAGTAGTGAAGGTGAGGAACGCGGAGACAGGCCGAACGGGGAGACAGGTGTAGGGAGAGAGGAGTGGAGGGGTCTGCACTCTGGTCAACCAAGCGAAGTCGTCTTTTGCACCGTGCACAGTGCATGCACCACGCGCATGCACCCTGAGAGGCCCTGCTCTAGGTACTAATTGCCCAAAAACGTCAAAGGTAATTCTAAAAATAATTATTTTTAGGTTTATGAAATAAAATATAATTGGCTTTTGTCAGATTGATTGTAAATTGATTTTTACAGAACCATATTTCAATTAAATTTGCATCATACTGCATATTTTGTTCAAGTTCTTGAATGTTATCACCTGTATAGAATATATTGGTGTCATATGCAAAAAATGATAATCTACCTCCGAGATGTAAGTTACCAATATCGTTAATAAAAATAAGAAAAAGTATCTGACCTAACACTGAGCCCTGTGGGACTCCGACTGAGATAGTTTGATTAAAATACCACAATCAACTGTATCAAAAGCTTTTTTGATATCTATATATATGCCCGATGCTAATTGGTCTAAATCTAAAGCTTCTTGTAATTTAATGACAATATCTTTGTAAAAATCCGTATTGATATTTATAAAAGAAATTATTATCTAGAAATTTCCCTTTGGGAACAGTGACTAATGTAACTGTTAAGCAAAGGATAAGCCCACGTCGGGACAACTGCGCATGAAAATTTTAATGTGAGGTGGAATTTGTATGGCATCAAAAGAAACTGTTTCCTTCCGCGAGGTTATACTAAGGTATTTTGGAGCTCAGGCTCCTGTGAAATGTAAACGCTAGGAGCAAACTTTGTTTTTGTAATATATTTGTACTTGCCCGGAGCTAATATGCTCCTCTACGTGTAAATTAACGACTTGTTAAACTATCTCTAAATTTCTAAGTGATTTCAGGACTACCAAGTCCATAATATTGTTGGGATCTGACGAGCTCATTCATAACTGTTTCTATTACTCGTTATTTATTCAGATAATCTATCCATAAAAAAGGAAAGAAATACAATTTTCAAATTAGTTACATTAAAAGTGGCGCTAAGTAATTCCCTGTCCAGCCATTCAACCCAGGCGGCTCCTAATAAACTGTGAGCTACGGAAAACCCGTAATAATAATAATAATTGTTACGGAGTTTTGTGGATGTGCAGAGGTGAAGAAGGTGCTGGGGTGAACAGGTCTCATAATCCGAAATTAAAGTTAATTTAACAAGGTTATATTTTCTTTCTAAGATCAAGAAAAAACAAATATAACAGGTACTTAGTAGCCTAGTAACAATTCGAAAATGTACAATTACAGTGATTACAGGATTTGGGCTCCGAGAGCCAGACACACACTTCTTGAGCTATAAGCCCAACTTTACGATATACAAGATTCAACAAAGGGGCAGAAGACCCCAATCATGCCCAGGAGCTCTTGCTCCTAATTACACAGTAAAGCCTCCTCGAGGCACGCAGAAACAAATTTTAAGAAAGAGCAACCCGCTCTTAAGTTCAAGCCTATCAAAGGCCACACCAAATTCTACTTTCAAGCTGTCCTCCAAGTACATGAAAACAGGGGTAAAAACATACCCAACCTACTGAGACCTATTAAGTAAAGAAACAGGTCAATTACATGGCCTCTAAAATACCAACTTGAGAGGAGGCGTTCTCGCACTCCTAATACACTTTATTTAAAACCTACTTGGCACTAGGCCGTTACAGCAAGGGCTAATCCCATCCTAAAGAGGTGACTTATATGAGAAAACGATTTACGTTACATAAGAAGGGAAGGAACGGTTGTGAAAATAAGTTCACCTCAAAGCAATATGAGTGGGAGCTCGAGAGGGTTAAGCACTCTCTATCCCAATTTGTAGTTTAAAAAGATAGAATATATACCAAGTGTCTTTACATTTTAGAATAAAGTTACATTGTAAAAGGCTTCGGACCTGCCCCGAGAGTTAAACTGCTGAGCTAGCAAGAAAAGAAGTTATTAAAAGGCCATTACCTGGTGGTTGAACTGCTGCCCGAAGAATGAGGCGCTTCCCGCCCCCTGCTACATAATTTACACAATGATAGGTGTTACTGAAGTGGCGCGGAGACCCGAAAATCAGCAGTTTATATACCCTCGTGGAAAGTTCGAGGCGTTTCAGGAATGATAACACCCGCCCACAAGCATTTTATTGGATAATGGCAAAAACTACTACACCAGACGAAGAAGAAACACCTTATTGGTGGAAAATTAATTACAGAAATTCCTTATTGGTCAAATTCAAAACTGGCGGAAAGAAAGGGTTAATATTGCCAACTTAAATAATGACGGAAAGAAATTTAACAAAGAACAAACTTATGAACCCAAAATTTCTCCAAAAACACAGTTCTTTCGCTTCGCACTAGGGTGCATAATTGTAGGACTTCAGTAGTGCCATCTAGAAGAGAATGTCCACACTTCTTACTACAGGCAAAACAAAAATACATCGAAAATGACACAGTTCAAAAAACTTCAAAATTTACAAGTAGGGACATCTTCTGAGAAACTTGAGAATTAACACTGTAGTTAAAGTTCAGGCTTCCTCCAGTAGAGGAGTTTCAACCGGCGCAATGTTTGAATTAGCGGAACAGAGGTGTACCGCCCGATACAATAATAATAATAATAATAATAATAATAATAATAATAATAATAATAATAATAATAATAATAATAATAATAATAATAATTGATGCCCCTCAAAATATCACAATTAACAGTAACATTATATCTCGGACAGATTGCTTTAAATACCTAACACAAGGGAATATTTACACTCTGAAATAAGTAAACAGGGGCATAATTGTCCATACTACGTGGCCAGCCATAAACCAAAAGGCATGGAGGCGAAACACCAGCCCACCTTATAGAAATTGCTAAAACCCTAAGTAGGCTTATGGCCCAATGATACGGAGGCTTATCTAATACTATAAGATGTGACTAAAGGAGGAACATTTATGGCCGAGAACAGATTAACGAAATTTTGAAGGTTTAAAAACTTTAGTCACCCAATGCAAGGTTGAATGGGAACAACAGAGGGTCGTCACTCTTTGTTCCCTTACATTACATATTTCCCAGTAGGAAATAGAACCAGAGTCCTCAGACTCGCCGAAAATTCTACATTGAAACCACCAGTTTACAAACTTACATCAAAAGAAAAGAGGCTGAAACCTTCCCCTCAGACTACCCGCAGGTGCTGTCACATGTCTAGGTAAATTCTGCCATTACCTTGTGCCGCTGGATCTTCCTCACGCACGCATCGTCCCTGCCTCCCTTCGGCCTCCGTCAAGTCACACTTCCAAGCACTGCAGCGATTCAGACAAGACGGCCCTTAAGTGCCCTGATTTTGTAGTTCCATAAAAGTAAGCTTCCAGAACTCTTTGCTGATAGGCTGGATTCCTGTACGCACCGCATGTTTTAATTGGCTAGGGAACATATTTCCAAGTATCTGATACGTAGATTACAATCGAGGAGGAACCAGCTGAAGTGTTGTCAACTTCGGTACGCTTAAAAAAAAAATCCTCAGAGCCAGGTTTACCAACTCCAAAATAAACATTACTCTATCAAGTAGTAACAAAACGATTGTCTAGCGATCAAACGGTAGATGACAAAATCATTGGAAGTTTACAAGTTCAAATCCGTTGGCCTTAGAGAAGGCGCGCAGTTTAAATAATCGGGGAAGGTGTACTCCCGGTATATTATTATTATTATTATTATTATTATTATTATTATTATTATTATTATTATTATTATTATACATCATTATAGACTGTGAAGACTGGAAATGTGCCTTGATTCTCACCTCTACCGCCTCAAGGGCAGTGTTCTGGAGCGTCAGAATGTGGATCTGGGGATACAACTGGGTGGGAGGACCAGTACCTCACTTAGGCGGTCTCACCTGCTATGCTGAACAGAGATAAAACCTGTCCTACCTCCGCTTTGTCCAGCACAAATCTCACATGGAGTGACCGAGATTTGTACCACGGGATCCAGCGGTGAGAGGCCGGTGCGCTGCCGCCTGAGCCATGGAGGCTTGACTCTTTGTTATATTATTATTATATTTCGTAGATCTAGAGAAGATAGGGTTGTCATATATCTTGGAAAACCAGAGTTGTTCCGGATCAATGTTAGAGAAACTATCCCAGTCAGATCAATAAAATTCCTGTAGAAGGCCCGTATTTTTTATATTTACTCATTAGGTTTGTATTATAATGCAATATTGAAATAAATTTAAAGTCCCACAATCAAGCAGCATTTTTTTCTCAGTTTTCTTGTCCAGCTTCGCGTAACAACTCTTATGCTGTACGAAAGATGTCAAAGAAATACCAATACTGGATCCATTCAAAATACAACCTAAAATTCTGCTTCCAATTTACTTATTGCAGGTGTCGAATGCGGCTCAGAGTAGTATTTTTGTTTATGTTGAGATAAGATTTTATGTTCATAAGAATCTAGTATACGCTGATAATGGCTTCGAAACGGAAAAGTACATTTAACGACCAACACGCAAAACTTTCTTTCAATAAAACAAGAAGGAGCAGAGTTCGAAGCAACACGCCATAGTGAAAAATATGCTTGGTATAATAAGCAACCTTGACTGTTGTAAATACAGTATCACAGTAGGGTAAATTGATACATTTAGTGTCAAGGAATTTTTGCCAATGCTATTATTTAATTTATTTATTTATTTATTTATTTATTTATTTATTTATTTATTTATTTATTTATTTATTTATTTATTTATTTTACGCCCACATTGGAGCACTTAAATAACACCATATACATCTTAGTCTTCAAAGATAGGGTTTCGTCGTCTTCATCTTCTCCCAAAATCTCTTCATTACTTTTGACCTGACTGCCCTTACTTTGTCAAACATGACACATTGTATTCGTTTAAAAGTTTTTAGCTTAAGTGTTATTTGTTTGTTCTTCACATTCCTTTTTTCTTCTGTATTAGCAGTTTGCTGCATTGTAACATTCAACTATTCTAAATCATTTTGGACTTCCTTGAACCAATTATTGTTTGTCTTATTTTTTAGTCCTGTTTACGCTCTAGGCGTGTTTTTTCCCTCGGACTCAGCGAGGGATCCCACCTCCACCGTCTCAAGGGCAGTGTCCTGCAGGGTGAGACTTCTGGTCGGGGGTAATAACTGAGGAGGAGGATCAGTACCTCGCCCAGGCGGCCTCACCTGCTATGCTGAATAGGGGCGTTGTGGTGGGATGGTAACTTTGGAAGGGGTAGGCAAGGAAGGGGGAAGGAAGCGGCCGTGGCCTTAAATTAGGTACCATCCTGGAATTTACCTGGAGGAGAAGTGGGAGACCACGGAATACCACTTCGAGGATGGCTGAGGTGGGAATCGAACCCCTTCTACTCAGTTGACCCCCCAAGGCTGAGTGGTCGCCGTTCCAGCCCTCATACCCCTTTCAAATTTCGTTGCATAGCCAGGAATCGAACCTGGGCCTACTGGTGTGACAGCTAATCACGCTAACCACTACACCACAGAGGAGGATTGTTATAACTTAAGTGATACAATGGAAAATAGTCAGCAACTATGTCTTACGTTTCTATCCAAGAGAAGAGAAATCCTGCATATGCACTTGGAACACAAATTATAGCAAATGATATTGGTGTAATAATAATAATAATAATAATAATAATAATAATAATAATAATAATAATAATATGAAGAAGATATTTCAAAACATGGATATGATTTCGTCTATGGCCTTTATATAAATGATCTATTATACCTGGTGACGAACCAACACAAGCGCTGTCCATCATCTTGACTGATTTTCCTTCCTTATACCATGGAGCACAAAGTGATGATACACAATAATTACAATAACTTTTTTTTTTTTTATAATTTGTTGCTTGCATCCTTATTCTGGGAAAATCTTCATTTGATTACGCTAAGTTCAGACAGACCTCCAGCCAAAACATATATCCATGTTAAAATTTCGTGTTTTGCCTTGTAAAAAACATTAAAAAATTACTATATTAAGAATGGATTTTTCCATTTCCTGGAAAAATGCTTTTTTGCACCCGGAGAAGTTGTCAAACCAGCGAAGATATTGTCTTGATGTCCTTTATCTCATTAACGCAGAAGATTAATTCTGTAACGGTTCAAATCCCGTATAAATATTCATTATTATTATTATTATTATTATTATTATTATTATTATTATTATTATTATTATTATTATTATTGTAACTATTATTGTGATCCCCCTTTTAAGAAGATGTGCACATAATATAAGGTACATAAAGTACCGATGATACACCATGAAAACCTTTTTAAATTCCAACAACATACACATGGCTAGAAATAAAAGTACGCAGGCTTACCAACATGACAACTAGAGAAAGGATGTATGGGAAGCAGGTCGGGAAACCCTACAGACGAAGAGGTCTTACGTGACGTTGTAGGAAAAAAAAAAAACGTGAGAGCATTAACCCTTTAGTCTGGTTTACTCACAATAAAGAATTTTAACAAGGTATAAACACAATTAAAGGATAACATTATCAATTCAGAAAAAGGTTAAATCGAACCACGTGGTTCCTATCGGTGGTTCTTCAGAAAGTCAAATGGCAACACAATATTATGATTACATTTAAGAAGGTGAGCATGACTTCGACAATGACATTTACAAGGAAAATCTAACAGGGAATATGACATAATTACAACCATCAAAACGGAAAAGTGTCTACAAATTATTACCAAATAGTTGGCAAAGAACATAACGTAATTTGAAATTTAAAGCAGAGGCCTTCAAAGTTGCTGTCTTCTCCTAATACACATCAGCGAGAGACGCATCGCTCCACAGGCTTACTCTAAATTGACGCGGCACTACGGGAGGCAATCCGAATGAAAAATATTAAAATTTACATTACACCAAAGGTTAATAGAAATGAATTGCCTCCAACACAAAGGATACGCCTAGCTGACGAGCTAAGGCATTACAAACCAAAACGGTGAAAACCAGGGTCTAAGGTAAACTCCGAAACAAGTGAATTTACATATTAATGTAACATTCGAGAGAAAAAAAAACATGCTTACACCGGGATGACTGAAGCCGCTGCGCCGATTGAAGGACAGTTTAAAAACCTTTTCTTCTTCTTCTTCTTCTTCTGCTTATCATCATTTTTCTTCTTATTTTCTTGCTCCATTAGGGTCTTCTAGAGACCACGAGAAAATTTCAATGATTCGTCCTTTGTTGTTACTTCTTCTTCTTCCTCCAGTTCTCCTTCATCTGTTCACTATGCCTCCTTTTCATCTCCTCGGACTATTTTGAGCCTGTTTTCTTTCCCTCCCGACCTTAGAATTCTTCCATTTTAACGCTTTCTTTCTAAAAATCTCTCTCTCTTGCTGCTTCAACTCTTATACTGTTTCTTTCCAAATCTCCCTTGACTTCATGAATCCAGGTTGTTGTTGACTTCTTGCTCCAAAGATATTTGAACATCTATTAATTTAATATGTTGCCATCCATTCTGTATAAATGTCCAAAAAATATCACTCGCCTCTTCTTCATTGTTTCCGTTATGTTTTCTACGTTTCGCGATATTTCATGATTACTCCTCGATGTCTAGAGTTTTTAGCGGATCGAGTATTTTCCGTATAATTTTTTCCCCGTTCTTCTAATTTATTCAGCATGTAATTCAGTACTAGATATTCACTCGCGTACAGACGTTCCGGTTTGACTACTGTGTTGTAGCGTTGGATTTTGAGGTTTTTGATAAACACTATTTGTTGTAGATGTTCCTAGTTTAACCGAATGCTCATTCCATCTTTATTTTCCTTTCTTCTACAGTGGATTTAACCACGCCATTTTCCTGAATTGTTTCTTCCAAATACTTTATTATTATTATTATTATTATTATTATTATTATTATTATTATTATTATTATTATTATTATTATTATGGGTGCATCTGGATGTGCTAGGAGTAAGTGATATTCGGGTAAGGGGAGATAATGAGGAAGAGATAGGAGATTATAAAGTGTACTTGACGGGTGTTAGAAAGGGAAGGGCAGAGTCTGGGGTAGGGCTCTTTATCAGGAATACCATTGCACGCAACATAGTTTCTGTTAGGCACGTAAATGAGCGAATGATGTGGGTAGATTTGTCAGTGGGAGGAATTAGGGCAAGAATTGTGTCCGTGTATTCACCATGTGAGGCTGCAGATGAGGATGAAGTTGACAAGTTTTATGAAGCATTGAGTGACATCGTGGTCAGGGTCAACAGCAAGGATAGAATAGTGCTAATGGGCGATTTCAGTGCGAGAGTTGGGAATAGAATTGAAGGATACGAAAAGGTGATTGGTAAATGTGGGGAAGATATGGAAGCTAATGGGAATGGGAAGCGTTTGCTGGACTTCTGTGCTAGTATGGGTTTAGCTGTTACGAATACATTATTCAAGCATAAGGCTATTCACCGCTATACATGGGAGGCTAGAGGTACCAGATCCATAATAGACTATACCTTAGCAGACTTTGAATTCAGGAAATCTGTTAGGAATGTACGAGTTTTTCGCGGTTTTTTCGATGATACAGACCACTATCTGATCTGTAGTGAACTAAGTATCTCTAGGCCTAGGGTAGAGAAAGTGAAATCTGTCTGCAAACGAATAAGGGTAGAAAGTCTCCAGGACGAGGAAATTAGACAGAAGTACATGGATATGATTAGTGAGAAGTTTCGAACAGTAGACAGTAAGCAGCTTCAGGATATAGAAAGTGAATGGGTGGCATACAGGGATGCTGTAATAGAAACAGCAAGGGAATGCCTAGGAACAACTGTGTGTAAAGATGGGAAAAGACGAACATCTTGGTGGAATGATGAAGTGAGAGCAGCCTGTAAACGTAAAAAGAAGGCTTATCAGAAATGGCTCCAAACAAGGGCCAAGGCAGACAGGGATTTGTACGTAGATGAAAAAAACAGAGCGAAACAAATAGTTGTTGAATCCAAAAAGAAGTCATGGGAAGATTTTGGTAATAACCTGGAAAGGCTAGGTCAAGCAGCAGGGAAACCTTTCTGGACAGTAATATAGAATCTTAGGAAGGGAGGGAAAAAGGAAATGAACAGTGTTTTGAGTAATTCAGGTGAACTCATAATAGATCCCAGGGAATCACTGGAGAGGTGGAGGGAATATTTTGAACATCTTCTCAATGTAAAAGGAAATCATCCTGGTGGTGTTGCAAAAAGCCAAGCTCATGGGGAGGAGGAAAAGGATGTTGGTGAAATTATGCTTGAGGAAGTGGAAAGGATAGTAAATAAACTCCATTGTCATAAGGCTGCAGGAATAGATGAAATTAGACCTGAAATGGTGAAGTACAGTGGGAAGGCAGGGATGAAATGGCTTCATAGAGTAGTAAAATTAGCGTGGAGTGTTGGTAAGGTACGTTCAGATTGGACAAAAGCAGTAATTGCACTTATCTATAAGCAAGGGAACAGGAAGGATTGCAACAACTATCGAGGTATCTCATTGATTAGTATACCAGGCAATGAATTCACTGGCATCCTGGAAGGGAGAGTGCGATCAGTCGTTGAGAGGAAGTTGGATGAAAACCAGTGTGGTTTCAGACCACAGAGAGGCTGTCAGGATCAGATTTTCAGTATTCGCCAGGTAATTGAAAAATGCTACGAGAGGAATAGGCAGTTGTGTTTATGTTTCGTAGATCTAGAAAAAGCATATGACAGGGTACCGAGGGAAATGATGTTCGCCATACTGGGGGACTATGGAATTAAAGGTAGATTATGAAAATCAATCAAAGGCATTTATGTTGATAATTGGGCTTCAGTGAGAATTGATGGTAGAATGAGTTCTTGGTTCAGGGTACTTACAGAAGTTAGACAAGGCTGTAATCTTTCACCTTTGCTATTTGTAGTTTACATGGATCATCTGCTGAATGGTATAAAATGGCAGGGAGGGATTCAGTTAGATGGAAATGTAGTAAGCAGTTTGGCCTATGCTGACGACTTGGTATTAATGGCAGACTGTGCCGAAAGCCTGCAGTCTAATATCTTGGAACTTGAAAACAGGTGCAATGACTATGGTATGAAAATTACCCTCTCGAAGACTAAATTGATGTCAGTAGGTAAGAAATTCAACAGAATCGAATGTCAGATTGGTGATACAAAGCTAGAACAGGTTGATAATTTCAAGTATTTAGGTTGTGTGTTCTCCCAGGATGGTAATATTGTAAGTGAGATTGAATCAAGGTGTAGTAAAGCTAATGCAGTGAGCTCGCAGTTGCGGTCAGCAGTATTCTGTAAGAAGGAAGTCAGCTCCCAGACGAAACTATCTTTACATCGGTCTGTTTTCAGACCAACTTTGCTTTACGGGAGCGAAAGCTGGGTGGACTCAGGATATCTTATTCATAAGTTAGAAGTAACAGACATGAAAGTAGCGAGAATGATTGTTGGTACAAACAGGTGTGAACAATGGCAGGAGGGTACTCGGAATGAGGAGATAAAGGCTAATTTAGGAATGAACTCGATGGATGAAGCTGTACGCATAAACCGGCTTCGGTGGTGGGGTCATGTGAGGCGAATGGAGGAGGATAGGTTACCTAGGAGAATAATGGACTCTGTTGTGGAGGGTAAGAGAAGTAGAGGTAGACCAAGACGACGATGGTTAGACTCGGTTTCTAACGATTTAAAGATAAGAGGTATAGAACTGAATGAGGCCACAATACTAGTTGCAAATCGAGGATTGTGGCGACGTTTAGTAAATTCTCAGAGGCTTGCAGACTGAACGCTGAAAGGCATAACAGTCTATAATGGTAATGTATGTATGTATGTATGTATGTATGTATGTATGTATGTATGTATGTATATATGTATGTATGTATGTATGTATGTATGTATGTATGTATGTATGTATGTATGTATGTATTATTATTATTATTATTATTATTATTATTATTATTATTATTATTATTATTATTATTATTATTATTATTATTGTACCGGTAGGTACACCTCTACGCCGCACATTTAAATCTTGCGCCAATAAAACCAACTCTACTGGAGGAAGCGTGAACTTGGAACTAGACCTCCTTAAACCTTTACTCAGAAGATATCACTACCTTAATTTTGTGATTGTGAAGTCTGCAGGACTGTGTGAATTTCAACGTGTTTTGGTTACCATTTATCAAGAAGTTTGGACTGTCTACAACAGATGTCACTACAAAAACTATGATCATGCACCCTGGTGTGAAGTGAAAGAACTTATTTTGAAGAAATTTTGTATTCATAAGTTTTTTCTTTACTAAATTTCGTTCATTCATTTGTGGGTCGGCAATATTTATCTTTTCTTTCCGCCAGTTTTGAATCCAGCCAATCGCTAATTTTTGTAATTAATTTCCGACCAATCCTGGATTACTTCTTCGACTTTGAGTGTAAATTTTGTATGGTTCCATAAAATTGAGAGGGTGTGGCTTGATTATTCATGAAAGGTCTCGAACCTTCCCCGAGGGTTTATAAACTGCGGATTTTCACGTCTCTTGACCATTTGATCAACATCTAACTAAGTGTGTGTATGTGAAGCAGGAGGCGGGAGGCGGGAGTTCCTCTTTCAGCAAGCAGCAGTTCATCAGCAAGGTAATGGCCGTTTAACATCTTTATTTATTGCTAGCTCCGCAGTTTAACCCGAGGGATAGGTCCGAAACTTGTATATGTAACCAACTTCTCTAGAATGTAAATTCTGCGGGCTAATGTGAAAATTTCATAAAATCTGTAACTGTAATTCGGGGATAGAGAGTGATTTACCTTCTCGAGCTCCCATTCATACTGGTTTGAGGTGACACCGTTTTGTAACTGGTTTTCTTCCTTTCCGTAATGTATTAAATTATTCTTATTCGAGTCACCCCCATAGTTTGGGAATAGCCCCCGTTTCATCGGCCTAGTGCCTTTTAGGTTTTAAGAATGCATATTTAGGAGTGCAAGTACACGCCTCCATTCAATTTGGTGTTTCGGGCCATTTACTTAACATGTCCTTTTCTGCTAAGGCCCAGTAGGTTGGGTACAAGATACCCCTGTTTCTTTTTTGTAAGTTGTGCTTTGATGGCAAATAATTGTAAGTTTCTGGTATTGCCTTAAATAGGGTTGAAAAACTGAGAGCGTGTCAGCTCTTTTCTAGTGTGGTAACTGTGCCTCTGGGTGGCCTGATATTTGAAGTTGGGAGCAAGTGCTCCAAGGATTAGGGGCTTTCTGCCCTTTGAACAATTTGTGCTCGCCTGTACAAGTTGAGCTAGGAGCTCAAAATTATAATACTAGCGCTTGTAGCCCAAGAGTGTTAAAATTCTGAAATCTTGGATCTTTCTAAGTCTTGTTTCCAAATTGTTATTTTACCAAGTGAAAAGTTGTTATAATTTTGTTGTTTCTTCTGAAAATATAACACTTGTTAAAATTTTAAATTAACTTTGGCCTTGTAGTTAGACCCATTCATCCCGGCACCTTCTTTCACCTCTGCTGGTCCACCAAATCTCGGTAACAATTATTATTATTATTATTATTATTATTATTATTATTATTATTATTATTATTATTATTATTATTTTCTGATATGTTCAATAAATCTGATGGCTATGAGCTAACTAGATGTTACAGATACGTTTCGTAACCCCAAACACAATACGAAAATTACTTGAGGTTTACAGAACAGAAGACAGAATCCTTGTACTGGAATTGAAAGCTGAGTATGATTTAACGCTCACTTGGTTTCTAGTAAATGAGCTAAAAACGTACACGGCTTTATCAGAGAGCTGAGTTATGTGCACCCTCAATGGGTCGTTTAAGGAGAACAATGCCTAGTATTTTAGTTTGTTTGCCTGATTACAAGACGTTCTAAGCTCGGCACGCTGGAAGGAGCCAACGTATAAACTGGGAGAAGGAGAACATGGCAGGAAAAGTGAAATAATTCTTATCCATTACACGTTTCTTGTGCCTGCGAGGCCAAGGATATATCGTCGCTGGTTTGACAACTTCTCCTACGTGATCTGCATTTAGGGCAGTCGCCCAGGTGGGAGATTTCCTACCTGTTGTTTTACTAGCCTTTTCTTAAGTTATTGAAAAGGATATGGAAATTTATTGAACATCTCCCTTGGTAAATTCTTCCAATCCCTAACTCCCCTTCCTATAAACGAATATTTACCCTAATTTGTTCCCTTGAATTCCAACTTCATCTTCATATTGTGACCTTTCCTACTTATAAAAACACCAAGCAAATTTATTCGTCTACTTATGTCAATCCACGCCATCTCTCCACTGACAGCTCGGGACATACCACTTAGTCGAGCAGCTCGTCTCCTTTCTCCCAAGTCTTCCCATCCCAAACTTTGCAACATTTTCGTAACGCTACTCTTTTGTCGGAAATCATCCAGCACAAATCGAGCTGTTTTTCTTTAGATTTTTCCCAGTTCTCGAATCAAGTAATCCTGGTGAGGGTCCCATACGCTGCAGCCATACTCTAGTTGGGGTCTTCACCGGGCGAGTTGGCCGTGCGCGTAGAGGCGCGCGGCTGTGAGCTTGCATCCGGGAGATAGTAGGTTCGAATCCCACTATCGGCAGCCCTGAAGATGGTTTTCCGTGGTTTCCCATTTTCACACCAGGCAAATGCTGGGGCTGTACCTTAATTAAGGCCACGGCCGCTTCCTTCCAACTCCTAGGCCTTTCCCGTCCCATCGTCGCCATAAGATCTATCAGTGTCGGTGCGACGTAAAGCCCCTAGCAAAAAAAAAAAAAAAAAAAAAAAGTTGGGGTCTTACCAGAGACTTATATGCCCTCTCCTTTATTTTCATACCATTCGTGCTACTTCGCTTTCTTATGCTAATAACTTTCTTCCAAGTGTCGGATTTCTTCCATATTCCTTTACGCTTTCCTGTATCGAAGTTTTCGAAATTTAAAGAGACACGTTAATTCTTTGCAGGTTTCTCCGTCGTGGGATGTCCCGTAAACTAAATTACCTCATTCTATTTTGGTTTAGTATTGTTCTTCAGCATGACATTCTCCTCTTGGGTGATGATGTAATGAGGATCGTTGTTTCAAGTTATAAAAAAATTCAGTGCGGTGAAACCTCACGTACTTTGGAATCGGAGTGGTTAGTTGTTGATAATCCAATTTGCTTCTTTTCAATAAAGTAGAAAGAGCAAGCCAATTTATAACGAAGTTTTCGACACGTTCACTGGTAGAAATGTCTTTTAAAAGTGTTCGCTATTAAGGTTCCCTAGAAATACCGAAATGTCGTTTCTATTGTGTTAAACTGTTAAGGTCTATAGCAGGTTGTAGGGAAACGTTACAGATCTCTTTCATGGTTATGGAGATATTTAGCAGTTGTAATAAAGATGTAAAGGAGAGGGTGTATAATTCCCTGGTAAGACCCAAATTAGAGCATGGTTCCAATGTATTTGACTCACACCAAGACTACTGACTTGATGCGAGAACTGGAAAGGATCTAAAGTAAAGCAGCACGATGTGTTCTTGTTGATTTCCGACAAAAGAGTAGTGTTATGAAAATGTTGCGTACTTTTGGGTTGGGTTGTGGGGGAGGGGGGCGAGTAAGGAGACGAGATGATTGGCTAACTGGTATATTCGAGCTGTCAGTGGAGAGATGGCGTGAAACGCCATTAGTAGAACAATAAGCTTGAGCCCAGCTTTCAAAAATAGAAAAGATCATAATCTGAAGAGATAAAGTTCGAATTCAAGAGGACAAATTAGGGCAAATATTAATTTATAGGACGAGGCGTAACGGGTTGATTGTTTATCAAGGAAATGTTCTATAAATTTCCAAGTTCTTAGAACACATTTACGAAAAGGCAAGGTAAAAACTGATAGCAAATCCTAAATGCAGATCATTGATTGATTGATTGATTCATTCATTCATTCATTCGTTGAAACAATAATCACCATCCCGCTACCAATACTTGTTTAAGTGTAAGAGAGGCCACGAGCCCTATCTGCGGCACTGATTTTTACATAAATAAATAAATATGTAACTAAATAAATAAACGAATATATATTTTTTTAGAATTTGCTTTACCTCGCACCGACACAGATACGTCTTATGGCGACGATGGGATAGGAAAGAGTTAGGAGTGAGAAGGAAGCGAGCGTGGCCGTAATTTAGGTACAGCCCCAGCATTTGCCTGGTGTGAAAATGAGAAAACACGGAAAACCATCTTCAGGGCTGCCGTCAGTGGGGTTTGAAACCACTATCTCCCGGATGCAAGCTCACAGCTGCGCGCCCCTAACCGCCCGGCCAACTCGCTCGGTTAAATAAATAAATAAATAAATAAATAAATAAATAAATAAATAAATAAATAAATAAATAAATAAATAGATAAATAAATAAAAACGTAGTGAGCAACATACGTATAAGACCTACCTTCGATGAAGGTACAAGCCTGCCATCGTATGCATGCCGGATGGTGTTCCTGTGCCTTTTAATAGGAAATTTCTCTCCACGTGCTGAACGCATCGCCTGCAATAGGGTAGATTCACCTGACGACGGACTCCTTTTTGCAGTTGTCCGTATTGCATAATATTTTAGCACCTCACGTGACCTCCCGAAACATGCTGTTGGTATCTCTGTGTAGTTGAACTTGACTTTAATATATCCACATTGAATTTATCATCATCTGATAACATATATCAGTGCTACCACGACAACCATGACATTCAAGGACAAGGTGGAGATTGACTTGCACGTAAGCGAACTCATCCGGAAAGACCGCACATCGATACTCTCAAAGCTAAACTCTTACTCCGCACTTCAATAGGATTAAGTTCCGAGTTCGGAGGTTCTGAACTCTAAACGTGAAGCAACTATAGTTCTTTCCACACTCTGCTGATAGATGTCAAGGTGGTACTTTACCTCACTGGCCTGAAGAGTAATCACGATAACAAAGGGTTACGAACTACTTTTAGGAAAACCGAGTCAGTTCACCGTGCGGTTAAGCTCGCGTAGGTGTGAGCTTGCATTAGGGAGATAGTGGGTTCGAATCCCACCGTTGGCAACTCTGAAGGTGGCGGATCAAGTCCGAAGGGCCATGCCCTACCAGGCGACTCCTCCTTAGCCCGAGGTGTCGTGTGGTCAGCACTACGGGGGCTGAGATAGAGTGAAAAGTAAATAGTCTAGACCAGTGATGGCAAGCCTTTTCCGACTAGCGTGTCAATTAAGGTCTTATTTAGTACTTTTTATTGTCTATGAGTCACCGGTTATTTTCCTTTAAAATCATAATGAAACCCCCTCATTTGACTTCCTTTAGGCATTAGACTGTGCTACATATAAATACATTCGACTGAATGTTTCATGTTTTTATTTTGCAAGCATCACTGAAAATTACACTTCCTGAAACAGGTACATTTTAAGAATATGGTATGTTTTACTTTAATCTAATAACATTTGTAAAAAGTATGGCCATAGAATTAATTGTGACATACTTCTTTATTAAAGCGTAATGTTAAAATATGCCAGATTTTAGATCTGTTTATTACATGTTAAAGACATTAAAATATGTTAGTATAGGCTATTACGCGGCGTGCCACAGAAGCCGTGTTCGCGTGTCATAGGTTCGCCATTCCTGGTCTAGACTATAATGAGCAATGTTAGTGAAATTCACAGTTTCTGGGTTCACTAGGCTGACTGACGACAGCTGGTATCGTGTACACCACGTATTGAGTGCGAGGAGTAAATACATACATTTTTTAATGGATCAAATATTTCCCAGTCAATTCGGGCTTCCACGAGGACAAAGTTTTACTCAAAAATGAAATAATCTAAAACTTGAAATCAAACGCATATAAGTACGGTAACTCTTATTCTTATTATTTTTCTACAGCTTTTTCCCACATCTGTATGGTCGCGGGTGCGAACTCTGTCGCACATGTGGATTTGGTCCTGTTTTACGGCTGGATGCTCTTTCTGACGCGAACCCTGTATGGAGGGATGTAATCACTATTGCGTGTTTCTGTGGTGCTTGGTAGTGTGGTATGTTGTCTGAATATGAAGAGGAAAGTGTTGGAACAAACACAAACACCCAGTCCCCGGGCCTGAAGAATTAATCAGAAGCGATTAAAAATCCCCGATCCAGCCGGAATCAAACCCGGAATCCCCTGAACTGAAGGCCTCAACGCTGACAATTCAGCCAATGAGTCGGACAAAAACATATGAATAACTTTAAAACTACATTATAGATCGTAAAATATCAATCATCTTCTCAATGAGGGATTCTACAAACATTCACTTCAAGGATAATTAACGACAATGCAAATCTCAAAGGTGAACATTCAAAAACTATCCGGGCAATACCGGGTACTGCCGGGTAATGTAGTGTTGTGGTAAGGAAAAGACAGGTTGGACAGGGTCATGGGAGGGGGAAAAGGGAAGAGGAAGTAGCTTTTGCAGCAGTGAGAGAAGATAAGCCTGACCAGGAGGGGAGGGGTTCAAATGAGGTGGGTAGGATTGAGGCTCTGGCCATGGGGGATTCCATCGTTAGACTTGTGGGGAAAGTGTGTGGAGGAAAGGGAACCAGGGTAGAGTGTTATCCAGGAATCAGGTTGAGGCAGATGTTGAGGAAAGTAGAAGAGAAGGAAGAGGGAAAGGAGAAGGTGGTAGTGTTTCACGTTGGTACTAACAACCTAAGACAAGCAGGTATAACTACCAACATAGTTGGGGATGTGTGGGATCTGGTAAATGCAACACGGATGAAGTTTAAGGAAGCGGAGTTTGTTATCAGTGGAATACTATGTAGGAGGGATACTGACTGGAAGGTGATTGGGGATTTAAATGATACTATGGACTGGGTATGTTGGAAACTGAGAGTGAGATTTCTAGATCCTAATGCGTGGGTAGGAGACAGAGATCTGCGCTCAGATGACCTTCACTTAAACCGCAGTGGTACGTATAAGTTAGGAAACTTGTTTAGAAGGGTTATAGGTAGGTACATTCAGGGAAACGGGTTGAACTAGGGAGCGGTGTTAAGCGAACAGGGAACTTGAAATCAAGTAGGGATGACATAAAAATGTTAGTGCTCAATTTTAGAAGCATTGTAAACAAAGGAATCGAATTAAGTAATTTAATGGATATATACTTACCAGATATTGTAACAGGACTTGAATCATGGCTGAGAAATGATATAACGGATGCAGAAATTTTCTCACGGAACTGGAGTGTGTATCGTAGAGATAGGATAGGAATGGTAGGAGGGGGAGTATTCATTCTGGTGAAAGCAGAATTTGTAAGCTACGAAAAAGTTAAAGATGACAAACAGGAAATTATAGGGGTAAGGCTCATCTCTAAAGCTAATAGGCAACTTGATGTCTTTGGAGTGTACAGACCGGGAAAGGGTAGCGCTGACGCTGATTCAGAATTATTTGATAAGATAATCAGCTATGTGGGAAACGATAAGGAAAGGAACGTGATTGTAGCGGGTGATCTCAATTTACCAAATTTCAATTGAGAAGGTAATGCGAACGACAGGAAGCATGAACAACAAATAGCAAATAAGTTAATATGGGAAGGGCACCTGATTCAGAAAGTGATGGAACCAACTAGAGGGATGATTATTTTGGATGTGGTGCTGATAAAACCAGATGAGCTCTATAGAGAAACCGAGGTAATAGATGGTATTCGTGATCACGAAGCTGCTTTTGTCGTAGTTAAAAATGAATGTGAAAGAAAGGAAGGTAATAAAATTAGGACTATTAGGCAGAACCATATGGCTGATAAAAGAGGCATGAGGGAGTTTTTAAAAAGTAACTGTGATCGGTGGAAAATGGTAAATAAAAATGTAAACAGACTCTGGGATGGGTTTAAAGCAATTGTTGAGGAATGTGAAAATAGGTTTGTACCTTTAAAGGTGGTAAGGAATGGTAAAGATCCACTATATAATTTAACAGAGAAGTAAAGAGACTAACAAGGAGGTGCAGGTTGGAACGAAATAGAGTTAGAAAAGGTTATGGAAGTAAGGAGAAATTGAAGGAACTTACTAGGAAATAGAATCTAGCAAAGAATTCAGCTAAGGATAACATGATGGCAAGTATAATTGGTGCTCATACAAATTTTAGTGAAAAATGGAAGGGTATGTATAGGTACTTTAAGGCAGAAACAGGTTCCAAGAAGGACATTTCAGGAATCATTAATGAACAAGTGGAGTGTGTATACGAGGATCTTCAAAAGGTAGAAGTATTCAGTCAGCAGTATGTAAAGATTGTTGGTTACAAGGATGGTGACCAAATAGGGGATGTGAGTAATACTAAAGAAGTATTAAAATTTACCTATGATAACAATGACATTTACAGTAAGATACAAAAGTTGAAAACTAGAAAATCACCTGTAATTGATAAGATTTCTGGGGATATACTGAAGACAATGCGTTGGGATATAGTACCATATCTGTTATACTTATTTGATTATTGTTTGGTTGAAGGAGCTATGCCAAATGAATGGAGAGTTGCTATAGTAGCCCCTGTGTATAAAGGAAAGGGTGATAGACATGAAGCTGAAAATTACAGGCCAGTCAGTTTGACATGCATTGCAAGTAAACTGTCTGGGAAAGCATTCTTTCTGATTATATTAGACATGTTTGCGAAATTATTAACTGGTTTGACAAAAGGCAGTTTGGGTTTAGGAAAGGTTATTCCACTGAAGCTCAGCTTGTAGGATTTCAGCAAGATATAGCAGATATCCTGGATTCAGGAGGCCAAATGGACTGTATTGCGATTGACCTATGTAAGGCATTTGATAGGGTAGTTCAAGGAGGACTACTGGCAAAAAGGAGTGCGATTGGACTAGAAAACAGAGTGACTGAATGGGTGGCTATATTTCTAGAAAATAGAACTCAGAGAATTAGAGTGGGGGAGGCTTTACCTGACCCTGTAATAATTAAGAGAGGAATTCCTCAAGGCATTATTATTGGACCTTTCTATTTTCTTATATATATCAATGATATGTGTAAAAATGTGGAATCAGAGATAAGGCTGTTTGCAGGTGATGTTATTTTGTACAGAGTAATAAATGTTACAAGATTGTGAGCGGCTGCAGGGTGACCTCGATAGTGTTGTGATATGGACGGTGGGCAATGGTATGATGATAAACGGGGTTAAAAGTGAGGTTGTGAGTTTCACAAATAGGAAAAGTCCTCTCCGTTTTAATTATTGTGTTGATGGGGTGAAAGTTCCTTTTGGGGATCAATGTAAGTACCTAGGTGTTAATATAAGAAAAGATCTTCGTTGGGGTAATCACATAAATATTATTGTTAATAAAGGGTACAGATCTCTGCACATGGTTATGAGGGTATTTAGGGGTTGTAGTAAGGATGTAAAGGAGAGGGCATATAAGTCTCTGGTAAGACCCCAACTAGAGTATGGTTCCAGTGTATGGGACCCTCACCAGGATTACTTGATTCAAGAACTGGAAAAAATCCAAGGAAAAGCAACTCGATTTGTTCTGGGTGATTTCCGACAAAAGAGTAGCGTTACAAAAATGTTGCAAAATTTGGGCTGGGAAGACTTGGGAGAAAGGAGACGAGCTGCTCGATTAAGTGGTATGTTCCGAGCTGTCAGAGGAGAGATGGCGTGGGAGGACATCAGTAGATGAATAAGTTTGAGTGGTCTTTTTAAAAGTAGGAAAGATCACAATATGAATTAAAGCTGGAATTCATGAGGACAAATTGGGGCAAATATACGTTTGTAGGAAGGGGAGTCAGAGATTGGATTAACTTACCAAGGGAAATGTTCATTAATTTTCTTTCTTTCTTTCTTTCTTTCTTTCTTTCTTTCTTTCTTTCTTTGCAATCGTTTAAGAAAAGGCTAGGAAAACAACAGATAGGGAATCTGCCACCTAGGCGACTGCCCTAAATGCAGATCATTGGTGATTGATTGATTGATTGATTGATTGATTGATTGATTGATTGATTGATTGATTGATTGATTGATTGATTGATTGATTGATTGATTGATTGATTGATTGAAACAATAATCACCATCGCTACCAATACTTGCGTAAGAGAGGGCAACGAGCCCTAACCGAGGCACTGATAAATAAATAAATAAATAAATAAATAAATAAATAAATAAATAAATAAATAAATAAATAAATAAATAAATAAATAAATAAATAAAAACGCGGTAAGCAACACATTTGACCTACCTTCGATGAAGGTGCAAGCCTGCCATCGTATGCATGCCGGGTGGTGTTCCTGTGCCTGTTAATAGGGAACTTCTCTTCACGTGCTGAACGCATCGCCTGCAATAGGGTAGATTCACCTGACTGCGGATTCTTTTTGTAGTTGTCCGTATTGCATAATATTTTAGCACTTCACGTGACCTCCCGAAACATGCTGTTGGTATCTCTTTGTCGTAGAACTTGACTTGAATATGAATATATCCACATTGAATTTATCATCACCTGATAACATATATCAGTGCTACCACGACTACCACGACAAGTTGGAGAATGACTTGCACGTAAGCGAACGCATTCGGAAAGTCCGCACTTCGATACTCTCAAAGCGAAACTCATACTCTTCACTTCAGTAGGATTAAGAACCGTATAAGTTCTGCGTTCGGAGGTTCAGAACTCTAAACTTGAAGCACCTATAGTTCTATAGATGCCAAGGTGGTACTTTAATTCATTGGCCTGACGACTAATCACAATAATAAAGTATTATGAATTTACTTTTCGTAAAACCGAGTCAGTTGGCCCTGCGGTTTGGCTCACAGAGCTGTGAGCTTGCATTCGGGAGATAGTGGGTTCGAGTCCCATCGTCGGCAGCCATGAACATGGCGGAACAGGCCCGAAAGACCATGGCCTACCAGGTGACCGCTCCTCAGCCCGAAGGACTGCAGATTATAAGGTGTCGTGAGGACAGAACGACGAACCCTATCGGCCGCTATTCTTGGCTTTCTAGACTGGGTCCTCCATCTCACCTAAATTGTAATTACATAGACAGAGTGTATATCGAACCAGCCCTTAGATCGAGGTAAAAAAAATCCCTGACCTGGCCGGGAATTCAACCCAGGCCCTCCGGGCAAGAGGAATATAATGTAGAGCTGCAATATAAAAGTAATCATTTCGTTGCGCCTTTTTCAGTCGGTGTGGAGGATTGTCTATAACTGATTGGGAACATTATAGAAAAAATGTTAAGTGAGGTAATTCAAGTGCGTACAATGAGTTCGATCTGTCCAGATTTAGCACGAATCATAGCACATGTACAGTATGATTCAGTAGCCCCGTCCAATATCGTTTGCTGCAGCCCAACTAACGTGCACATGGTTATAGGGGTGCTTATCCCCTGCAGGTGCACTGTTTGGTACTAATGTTTAGTGAGCACATTTTTCACACTATTCTGAACCCTAGCGAAATGTTATATCATCCGTTCGCAAAACATGACGCCTTGAAATCATTTAGAAACGTCCTTTTACCACGCAACTATGTTAATGTGTCGTTCCTCGTGACTGGGTGTAACGAAGAGGGGATTCAATGAATAAAACTAGGTAACAGTGCAGTAATTAATGTCTTGGTTGCTTTTCCCTCGGACTTAGCGAGGGATCCCACCTCTACCGCCTCATGGGCAGTGTCCTGGAGTATGATACATTTGGTCGGGGAATACAACTGCGGAGGAGGACCACTACCTCGCCACGGCGGCCTGAACTGCTATGCTGAACAGGGGCCTTGGCGGGGGATGGAAAGATTGGAAGGGATAGACACGGAAGAGGGAATGAAGCGGGCGTGGCCTTAAGTTAGGTACCATCCTGGCATTTGCCTGGAGGAGAAGTGGGAAACCAGGGAAAACCACTTCCAGGATAGCTGAGGTGGGAATCGAACCCAGTTGACCTCCTGAGGCTGAGTGGACCCCGTTCCAGCCCTCGTATCACTTTTCAAATTTCGTGGCAGAGCCGGGAGTCGAACCCTGGGCTTCCGGGGGTGGCAGCTAATCACGTTAAACACCAGACCACAGAGAAGGACTAAATATCTTTTTATTATTATTATTATTATTATTATTATTATTATTATTATTATTATTATTATTATTATTTGCTAGTAGCTTAACGTCCCTTTAACACATCGAAGATTTTGCGCGATGCAAGGATTGGGAAGGAAGTGTCCGTGGCCTTAATTAAGATTCCACCCCAGAATTTTCCTAGTGTGAAAACGGGAAACCATTGAAAACCATCTTCAAGGTTGCTGACGGTGGGATTCAAGACCACCATCTCCCGAATGCAAGCTCGCAGCTATGCGACCCTAACGGCACGGCCAACTTGCTCACTCTCTTTTCATGTAATTCTTGGAGGAATTTATTCGAAAACATTAATACTTGACAGATTAACGTAGGGTCTACTACATTAAGTGGATTCACCACTGTGTTCAGTCATGTCATTTTCCCTTCCTCGCTGACTCTTCGGTCTTCGCGTCCACCGTGGACACGCAGGACTTTCCGCACACACACAAAAAAAAGTCCATGTAGAGTGATATCCTGTTCCCAGCCTTTTGTATACGCTCAAGTGTGCCATTTGGTTCATAACTGGTGTTTACAGTACATGCCTCCGACTGAAGATTTTGTACCGGATGGACAGCGGAAGTGCACCTACTCCAGCAATTCAGGAAAGTCAATTAGGCTGGATATAATCTTGTTCAAGAAGAAGACGTCTTGGATGTTCCTCTTTGTTTCCAAAGGACGAAGACCAAGTTGATCATCTGCCTGTGTAAGTCGGACTTCTCTATAGTTAAAATGCAAGTGAATTCCCGTATGAACTCATGCCCTAAACCAAATAAATAAATATATATATATATATATATATATTCGTTTACGGCCATTAGAGACCACGTTAGATAACAATTACATGTTTCTGGAAGCCTTCCTCACAGCCCAGAACTTCAGCATCCTCTCTCTGGCAGCCTGTCTTCTTTCGTCCGTCCACCCACGGTTAAGTTTTGGTTCGTCATGGAATCCCTGAAATCTGTCGATCACTGACCTAAACTTTGTTCGGTTTGAGATGTCTTCCGAATTTAGTCCTACCTGTCTGAGATCCTTTCTCACCTCCCTGAACCATTTGTCCGACACTTTAGGTCTGCTGTCTAGTATTGTGAAAATCCTTTTCGTTAGTCTCTTCTCATCCATTCTAAATAAATGCCCATAGAATTTAAGTCTCCGTTTTCTCATGCACTCAGTTAGCCTTTCATTGTCTCGGTAAAGTTCTTCCCTTCCTCGCAGCCTATACTGTCCATCCACAATCTTTGGACCCATTATTTTGCGAAGGATCTTTCTTTCAAATTTCTCAGCTTCTCTCAGTCCCGCTTTTCCTGTCATTTGGAGGCACTCACTAGCATACAGACATTCCGTTTTAATCACTGTATTGTAGTGCCTTAGTTTAGCTCGTCTGGAGATGGTTTTCTTCTTGTATATAGGATATGTCCTACGAAAAGCCGCAGCCATTTTCTCCCGTCTGGTGTTGTTTGCTTCTCTTTCATTTGTTTTCAATTGCACTATTTCACCCAAATACTTAAAGCTATCAACTCTTTCTATTTTACCGTGTTCTGTCTTCAGGTACCGAGGGGCTGTTTTGATGTTTGTTATATATTTAGTTTTTTCGAAAGAAATCTGTAGTCCTGCTTTTTCTGCTTGTAGTTTTAGTACATTCAGCTGTTCTATTGCTGTGTCAGTATTCCTAGATAGCAGCGCAACGTCATCAGCAAAGGCAAGGCAATTAATCATGACACCACTTTTTGACCCTCCAATGTATACTTGGTTAAGTAATCCTTTTCTGTCCAGTTCTTTTTCCCACTCCCGGATAATCTTCTCCAACACACAGTTGAAAAGAATTGGTGACAATCCATCACCCTGCCTGACTCCTGTTTTAATTTCGAACTGTTTGGAGTTCTCTCCCATGAACTTAACTTTCGAATGTGTCCCAGTTAAAGTCTGCTTAATAATTGCTGTTGTTTTGGCGTCAATTCCAAATTCCACTAATATATTGAATAGCACTTCCCTGTCGACTGAATCATACGCCTTTTTAAAGTCTACAAAAACGACTACCAGATCCTTTGAGAGATGATTCTCTAGTACACGTTTCAGACTCCAGATTTGATCAACGCACGATCTTCCCTTCCTAAATCCCGCTTGATACTCGCCTAGTTGATGATCCACTTGTTCCACAAGTCTCCTCTGAAGTGCTTTAGAGAGTGTCTTATAAGTTACAGATGTGATGGAAATGCCGCGGTAGTTGTTAGGATCTGCTCTATCACCTTTTTTGTGTAGAGGATAAATAAATAAATAAATAAATAAATAAATAAATAAATAAATAAATAAATAAATAAATAAATAAATAAATAAATAATCCCGCCTCTCTTGTGTAGTAGTTAGTGTGATTAGCTGCCACCCCCGGAGGCCCGGGTTCGATTCTCGGCTCTGCCATGAAATTTGAAAAGTGTACGAGGGCTGGAACGGGGTCCAGTCAGCCTCCGAAGGTCAGCTGAGTAAAAGGGGTTCGATTCCCGCCTCAGCCATCCTCGAAGTGGTTTCCGACTTCTCCTCCAGGCAAATGCCGTGCTGGTACCTGACTTAAGGCCATGGCCGTTTCCTTCCTTGTCTATCCTTTAAAATCTTCCCATCCCCCACACAAGGCACAGCACAGCAGGTGAGGCCGTCTGAGTCCTCCATGCCATTTGTATCCCAGACCAAATGTCTCACGCTCCAGGACAATGCCCTTGAGGCGGTAGAGGTGGGATCCCTCGCAGAGTCCTGGGGAAAAACCAGCGCACGACTTTAAACTGACTAAGAAAGAACAAAATGAACATCTTATCACATTGTCTTAAATTGTAAGAACGCCTGGGAATAGCATCGAATGAGTGAGCAAGTGCTGGAATGTCATTATTAGAATGTCGGAAGCGGATTATTAACGTAGCAGATACTTCCACAAAACAGGAAGCGTGCGGAATGTGAGAGTGTCTGGGTGGGCGGAAACGGTCTGGTTACATGCTGTTTACGCTCTCCTCCCTCAAATGACCGGCTTCGACCCCGAGAAGAGACAAACTCGTTGGCATTCCGCCGTGAAGTTCAGCAGGGCTATAAATAATATATCGTGAATATAAACATTTAGTGTGATTAGCTTCCACCCCCCCCCCCCGGAGACCCGGGTTCGATTCCCGGCTTTGCCACGAAATTTGGAACGTGGTACGAGAGCTGGAACGGGGCTTGCTCAGCCTAGGGAGGTCAAATGAGTAGAGGTGTGTGCGATTCCCACCTTAGCCATCCTCGAAGTGGTTTACAGTGGTTTCCCACCTACTCCTCCGGGCAAATGCCGGAAGGGTACCTAACTTAACGCCACGACAACTTCCTTCCCTCTTCCTTGTCTATCCCTCCCAATCTTCCCATCCGCCCGCAAGGCTCCTGTTCAGCATAGCAGGTGAGTGAGGCCGCCTGGGCGACGTACTGGTCATCCTCCTCAGTTGTATCCCCCCACCCAGAGTCTGAAGCTCCAGGACACTACCCTTGAGGCGGTAGAGGTGGGATCCCTCGCAGAGTCCGAGGGAAAAACCGACTCTGGAGGGTAAACAGATTACGATACGAAGATGTGTTAAAGTTACGCCGTTGGCTTTCTTCCTCTCGGGCGCGTTTCGTATAAAGTAGATTCAGCCACACAGGAGCTAAGTTTAATGCTGAGCACAAGGTGTTAGCTTTGGATGCCTTTATAGTCGCACACTGCTGCTGCAAGTTGATTCTGGCTTCAAAGTTCTTGAAGACGTTTTCAATGCGTGTTTTGAAAAGCAGAACGCCATCTAAAGTGACACCTATACGTTTATGGGACATACTGTTAATGTTATTGGCTTTACGTCCCAAATGTCTAGAAGTGTCTGTCTGGTCATTCGGCCTACGCAGACTTTGACGTCTTATTTTTGACTTCTTGAATTCTGAAGATAATATCTCATGTTATAACACTTGTGTGAAATAGCATGGTAGTCATACCGTTGGTTTTCTCCATGAATGTATTCAGAGCGCTAGCGCATACCAATGAATTATGGAGCTTTGTTAGGTTTTAGATCTTGTACAATTATGTCGATATCATCCTCTAAAAACGCCTACACATAACTTCATTCACTTGAAGGTGTTGACTTCAGAACCCTTCAGAGTCGGGCCAAGTTGCTCAGATGGGTAAGGCGCTGGCTTTCTGGGCGCCAGGTTCGATCCTGGCTCAATCCAGTGGTATTTGAAGGTGTTTAAATACGTGAACCTCGTGACCGGAAGATTTGCTCGCACGTGAAAGATTGTCTGCGGGACTAAATTCCGGCACCTGGCGTTTCCGAAAACCGTAAAAGTAGTTAATGGGACGTAAAAGCCATTATTATTATTATTATTACTATTATTATTATTATTATTATTATTATTATTATTATTATTATTATGTGCGTATGGACACAATGGATCACGCAAAGTTCTAACGATTCTGTTTTCTGAGTTGCCAAACAGCTCTCATCCTTTCTCCGTGGATCCTTTTTCGTTCTGTCCACTTTGCTCCAGTCTTCTTTTTCACTTCGTTCTCTGGTTGCACTTTCCATCCATTAATTTTTTTCCTGTAGAGGTTTCTATCCGCGGTGTCAGTTGAGTCCATATGGGCTTTTTCCAGATCCTTCTTCACTTCCAGTACCCATGGAATATTTTTAGATGTTCTATGTAGGTGAGAATCTTGTGTGTCAGTCTACTTGCCGGCAGTCTGCGAACGTGCCCATAAAATTTCAGACGTCTTTTGCGGATGTCTGCTGCAATGTTGGAAAGCTCTTCTGTCACTTTGCGTGACCTCAGTCTATATCCATCTTCTGTTTTTCGGAGGCCGAAAATTTTCCTCAGGATTCTTCTTTTTTCTTTTAAAATGTTTTCTAGGTCACCTTTCCCATTTAGTGTAAGGGTCTCACTGGCATATAAGACTTTGGGCTTGATTACTGTATTATTATTATTATTATTATTATTATTATTATTATTATTATTATTATTATTATTATTATTATTATTATTATTATTATTATTATTAGAACACTCAGATGATATTTCGCGTGTCTAATGTATATTTTTGTGAAGTGTAACGTGGCCCTTTTCTTACCATAGTCTTTTAAGGAGATTCCAAGCTACTCGACTGGAATCAATGAAGTTGATGTGCTTTCCAGAGTATCAGTCCATTTTTGTCTTCCTGTAACATCCAAGCTCTCCATAAGTACCTCAGTAGTGCGTAAATCACTTGTTTCTTGAAACTGTGAGAAATGCCCCTTACTTTCCTCATTCCTTTTGTGAATATGCTCTTTTCAAAAAGGCTAGGCTGAGTAGCTCAGACATACAGCGCTGGCCCTCTGAGCCCAGCTTAGCAGGTTCGTTCCGGTGGTATTTGAAGGTGCTCAAATACGCCAGCCTCGTGTCGGTAGATTTACTGGCTCGTGAAAGAACTCCTGTGTGACAAGATTTCGGCACCTCAGCATCTTCAAAATCAGTGAAAGTAGTTAATTAGGACGTAAAGCCGTTATTATTATTATTATTATTATTATTATTATTATTATTATTATTATTATTATTATTATTATTATTATTATTATTATTATTAGGGGCTGCCTGGCCGAGGCGGTAAAGGCGTGTTCGGTTCGCCTAGAAGGACGTGAGTTCGAATCCCCATCAGGAAGTCCTAAAATTTAAGAAACGAGATTTCCACTTCCGGAGGTGCATATGGCCCTGAGGTTCACTCAGCCTACACCAAAAATGAGTACCAGGTTAATTTCTGGGAGCAAAGGCGGCCGGGCGTAGAGCTAACCATTCTACCCCATCACGAGCCGAGGTTAACAATGGTGGAAGCCTTTACCTTCCACTCCTCCAAGGGCCTTCATGGCCTGTACGGAGGTGACTTTGCTTTGTTTTTATTATTATTATTATTATTATTATTATTATTATTATTATTATTATTATTATTATTATTATTATTTGTCGTTTTTGCCTGCTGAGGACCGCGGGGTTCGTATCTTCTCGTCACTTCGTCCTTCTGTTTTCTTCTCTTCCAGTATTCCTTCATTTCCTGGCTGTGAGCTAGTGTAGTTTTCTTTCCTCAATCAACGTGTAAGCCTGCTGGTTCCTGTGTTCTTCCTACTCGTAAGCGACGTTGGAAAAATCCCCGCTGGATGGCTTGGCAAAACTGTAGGCTGTCATGAATGGATTCTTGCGGGATCCCCATTTGTTCCAGATCCGACTTGACCGAAGAGATCCATGACTTGTTCATGGGTGCCTTCCCTCTACCTGCCACAGTTAAGATCCTGTTGGAAATCTGCAGGGGTTCATGCGGGTTGTGTGTCCACAGAAGACCAGGCGCTTTTTTCTTTTATTTCAAAAGGCCTTCGGCATGCTTACTCAGGGATCTGCACCAAAATAACATTTGTAGTATTACCGGTACTGCTCTTTTGGTGAAATTAATCGGACACATGAATCTAATTGAGCAGCATATTTATCCCTTCCAGGCTCTGAGAGAAGTTCTACCGTAGTTGTGATGTGCATTTTGTTAGAGGGCCAGGAATACCTGATCGAGTCATCACTGGCCAATGCTGACTGTGTGGAAAGTTTAAAGTGAAAAGTAAATGCATCGGATACTATTGCTCGAATATCGGTGAGAGTATTTGTATACATTTCTGAATTTACCTTACCTTCATGATTGGGTTGTATTAATCTTCCTGCAGTTACTGTGCAAGGTGCCACAGATACAGTATTTCTCCTGTTCGATCGAGATTTTCTTACGTTCAAACACGATGCTTTGTCTAAGCGACGCCACCATTTAGATTTCTCGTTTTCCTAAATCTAAGAAGTCTTCGTAACCAGTGGCGTTAGGGCCTACGCGGGGTCCTGCACAGACTTCCACCGCAATAAATAAATAAATAAATAAATAAATAAATAAATAAATAAATAAATAAATAAATAAATAAATAAATAAATAAATAGTTAATGTGAATAGCTGCCACCCTCAGAGGCCGGGGATGGATCCCCGGCTCTACCACGAAATTTGACAAGCGGTACAAGGGCTGGAACGTTGTTCACTTAGCGTCAGGAGGTCAACTGAGTAGAGGGGGCGGGGTCCTATTACCACCTCAGCCATCCTCGAAGTGGTTTTCCATGGTTTCCCACTTCTCCTCCAGACAAATGTCGGGATGGTGCCTAACTTTAGGCCATGGCCACTTACTACCTTCTTCCTTGTCTATCCCTTCCGATCTTAACCCCCCACCCATACACACACAAGGTCCCTGTTATGCATAGCAGGTGAGGTTGCCTGGGCGTGATACGGTTCCTCCTCCCCAGTTGTATTCCCCGACCCAAAGTCTCACGCTCCATGACACTGCCCTTGAGGCGGTAGAGACGAGATCCCTCGCTGAGTGTAATGGATAAACCAAACTCTGAACGGTAAACAGATTAAGAAAGAAATAAAGAAGGAAAATAAATAAATAAATAAATAAATAAATAAATAAATAAATAAATAAATAAATAAATAAATAAATAAATAAATAAATTCACCCGAATGTCATTCTGCACATGGAAGATGATATCACGAAATTTTGTTGAATGGTTTGGAAAAAATCAGTTCGTAAGTGGAGGAATTGTCAGGCGGTTGCATTTAGCTGCAGTTATTAAACAATGTATTGAGTGTAACACAATACACTCTCCTTCACAAAACGTAAATAAAGTCACCTTGAAAACCTCTGTAGCTGATTACAAAGCACGAGTAAGCTACGTGCCGACACCGACTTTCAGCCTTTCCCTACCTCATTATCACAATTATCCCACATCCAGACGCGGAGGTTGTCAAAGGGCGTCGAATATATAGACGTGCTCCAGGTGAGATGAACATGCCCTCGGACACTCTCGGCTCTAAAAGCATACGATAAATAAATATATTGCCATTACAAATGAGAAGAGTTTATGTATAGCAGTACATTGTGGTTTCTTCTTCTTCTGCTCCTTCTTGACCTTTACCGAATATTTGAGGTCAGCCGGAGTTGTACGACCGGCTGCCCTTTCTGACTGTAGATGAGTGTTTCTGTGTTGGTTAGTAATGTGATGTGTTGTGGCAGTCTATACGAAGAGTTGCGTAATAAGTGGGACACAAACACCCAGCGCTGAGCGAGATTAATTAATTACACCCGGCTAAAATTCCCCGCCTGACTTTGAACCGAAAGTGTGATTAGCTGCCACCCCCGGAGGTCCGGGTTCGATTCCCGGCTCTGCCACGAAATTTGAAAAGTGGTACGAGGGCTGGAACGGGGTCCACTCAGCCTCGGGAGGTCAACTGAGTAGAGGTGGGTTCGATTCCCACCTCAGCCATCCTGGAAGTGGTTTTCCGTGGTTTCCCACTTCTCCTCCAGGCGAATGCCGGGATGGTACCTAACTTAAGGCCACGGCCGCTTCCTTCCCTCTTCCTTGCCTATCCCTTCCAATCTTCCCATCCCTCCACAAGGCCCCTGTTGAGCATAGCAGGTGAGGCCGCCTGGGCGAGGTACTGGTTATTCTCCCCAGTTGTATCCCCGACCGAGAGTCTGAAGCTCCAGGACACTGCCCTTGAGGCGGTTGAGGTGGGATCCCTCGCTGAGTCCGAGGGAAAAGCCGACCCTGGAGGGTAAACAGATGATGATGATGACATAAATGCATAGCGTGCATAAATAAATAAAATCCAATATCATTATTTCTGGGAAGCGATGATTTCGTTAATTTAATCCACCCATGGCTTCCTTGACTCTAATGAAAGGAATTAAAGCATTATCTAAGAGAACATGCCATGATAGGCCAACTCCTACTTGGCCAAAACGTCTTTCATTAGAAACTTCCGAATGTAACTGTTGCCGCCATCTAGTAGACTTCTTCTTAATTTATAGTAGAGAAGTTAGCCGCTAGAAAGCGCTAGTTGTCACGGCCAGCATAAGTCCTCCGCTTACACACCTGCGGCAGCATTCGAGGGACCTTGCATTCGAATACAGGATCGGCGGTTGTAGAGTAGGCTTCGTCCTACAAGTGGCCATGGCTGACCGTAGCCCGACAGCTCTGCACTTCGATCGAACACTCATGCCAGGGGCGTAACGTTCGCGCCTTTAAGGGGCCCCGTAGACCCATCGCAATATATATATATATCACGGAAATGTTCAGGGTGCTCCCTCGGGGTGATTTTGTACAATCAGTCTAAGTAGTTGCCTTTTGTTGTTTTTTTTTTTTTTTTTTTTTTATTTTTACAATTTGTACGTAGAGGAATTGCCACTTGGTTGCACCTAGCAGCTGTTTATTGTACTGAGTGTAACACAGCACAGCTGTAAACAATGCTTGCCCTTGTCTTCTGTCACAACACCGCGACACGTTCCTCACAAAAAATCATGCAACAATTGACTGAAACTCCAATGAAAAAAATACCAAAAGATCATATTGTAGTTAGAAAATGATATTTTGTAGGCTTCTGTGGTGTAATGGTTAGTGTGATCAGCTGCCATCCCAGAGGCCCGGGTTCGATTCCCGGCTCTGCCACGAAATTTGAAAAGTGGTACGAGGCCTGGAACGGGGTCCACTCAGCCTCGGGAGGTCAACTGAGTAGAGGTGGGTTCGATTCCTACCTCTGCTATCCTCGAAGTGGTTTTCCGTGGTTTCCCACTTCTCCTCCAGGCAAATGCCGGGATGGTACCTAACTTAAGGCCACGGCCGCTTCCTTCCCTCTTCCTTGTCTATCCCTTGCAATCTTCCCATCCCTCACCAAGGCCCCTGTTCAGCATAGCAGGTGAGACTACCTGGGGGAGGTACTGGTCATCCTCCGCAGTTGTATCCCCGACCCAATGTCTCACGCTCCAGGACACTGCCCTTGAGGCGATAGAGGCGGGATCCCTCACTGAGTCCGAGGGAAACGCCAACTCTGGAGGGTAAGCAGATTAAGAAAAAAAGAAATGATATTTTCTCGATGTGTAGTGCGCCTGTGGTCGTATTGTGCACAAAACTTGCTCAAGATTTAACTTTCGACATACATTTATTAGTCAACAATGTATAATGTCAATAAGAAGTTGGCGTAGTAGCAAACAGTGAATTGAGTTGAAAACGAACTGTCTCTGCACGAATAAATAAATAAAAAGTTAATAATATAGTAGACTTATCAATTCTGCAGTTTGATATTTATTTGTTTAGTTTGATTTAGTTTTGTCCTTATCTTGTAATCGAATAATTATTATAACAGAGACTTCGGTATCGATTATAGATTATAGTTCTGTAGTTACTGAATATTTGTCCGCCTGTGTGGTGTAGTGGTTAGTGTGATTAGCTGCCACCCCCAGAGGTCCGGGTTCGATTCCCGGCTCTGCCACGAAATTTGAAAAGTGGTACGAGGGCTGGAACGTGGTCTACTCAGCCTCGGGAGGTCCCACCTCAGCCGTCCTAGAAGTGGTTTTCAGTGGTTTCCCACTTCTCCTCCAGGCAAATGACAGGATGGTACCTAACTTAAGGGCACACCCGCTTCCTTCCCTCTTCCTTGCCTGTCCCATCCAATCTTCCCATCCCTCCACAAGGCCCCTGTTGAGCATAGCAGGTGAGGCCGCCTGGGCGAGGTACTGGTCATTCTTCCCAGTTGTATCCCCCGACCCAAAGTGTGAAGCTCCAGGACACTGCCCTTGAGGCGGTAGAGGTGGGATCCCTCACGGAGTCCGAGGGAAAAACCGACCCTGGAGGGTAAACGGATAAAGAAGAAGTTACTGAATATTTAAGTGGTTCGTTGTTGGCAGCTTAGCCGTTAAACCACGGAGGCAGTCAAATAAAATTTATTAAACGTTACTTGTTAATAATGTTACAATAACGAACACTTTTATATAACTTGGCAATTTATTGCATTAATTCTACCCGCGGTTATTAAATTTATGTTAGTTATTCATAGGGTTGTGCATTTTATTTGAGGGGGCCCTAATTTTTATTTTGGCCGGCGGGCTCGCATCACATTCGTTACGTCGCTGACTTCTTCCACAATCATCCCGATACAGTAAGCTAAAATCAACTTCCTTAAAAACATTTCACACGAACACTTGCGTAAAAATACGATGTGCTACGCAACAAATGCCATTAAAGAAGCAAGCCTATTTAGTGAAAAACAAGATTTTTAAAAATAAGGCCACGCATGACTATTCCTGAGGACAAATCACAAGAAAGTGTCGCACAGAAACAAGACTTTAAAAAATACCTTATAAGACAGGACTACATTCAGCGTCCGCCTTGCTGCTTATGGGACGTAGACTACTACCAGATGTATGCATAAATTGTTGCCGGGTTTTGTGGTAAAGAAAACACGCAATTTTCAAGGGAAATTCATTGTTTGTTTGTTCAAAATATTGGCGATCTGTCTGGTAAGTTATGAACACCACGCCAGGAAAACTGCTTGTCTTTTGCGGCAAACCATTCGTCGAGCCATTTTCCAGCTTCTACGAAGTAGCTTAAGTGCTGCTCTGCGAGCGCGTGCCCCATTGATGCGAAGAGGCGATAGATGCCGCTGGTCACGGCAGAACGGCGGGTGCGGAAGGATGTCGCATCCAAGCGCCACTGGTTTTGCTGTGTGAGACGGTGCATTGTCGTGTAACGAAATCACTTTGCCATGTCTTCTTGCCCATTCCGGTCGTCTTTCGATCAATGCGTGATTTAAATTAATCAGTTCATGGCGATAGTGTTGTGTATTAGCGGTTTCGCCGGGCTGCAAGAGCAACTGCTCGTCTTCGCACTTTCGTGGTCTACCAGAGCGCGCACTGTCTTTCACATTGAAATCACCGCATTTAAATTGTCGAAAACCATGTCCCACATGTTGTAATCGATGAAGTGGGTTCACCATATGATCCTATCAGCAAACGACGACTTTCCACAACCTTTTCGTTTTGATTAAATAAGAAAGGCAATGCGTCCCGCAAATGTTCTTTTTCAGGCACAAATGTCGACATGATCACTGAACGATACGACACAGACGCTAGTGTTTGGCGGACTCAACTTGTGTGTGTTGGTAGGTTAATGTCAGAAGAACAAAGTTCATACGTTGCGTACTGTTCGCTGGCGCCATCCCTTAGTGAAACCGGAAAGACTTATGCATACACCTGGTATTTGTGTAATTTAAGGCAAACATTTTAAACATAGAACAATGCTGCCTGCACAGTCCCAGTGTCTCTACGAAATGGAAGGGGATATTTTGACTTCGAGTTGTAAGTTTGCGGCGATTTACTTATGCGTTTGTGGTAACTCACATATTACAGTACCTGAAACTGATCCAATTACATTGAGGTGAGAATTCATCCACTAATTTATCTTCATTCACATTATATAAATGACTCAGGAGGAGGTTTCAAGATACTGTCTTTGCCATCCTGCTGATGATTTTCCATGGCTTTACACCTCACTTCGGGTTAAAGGTTGCCTATGCGTCAGGCGTTCCGAAGAATATTCTGCGCATTTCGAGCCCCTGAAAATCGTTTCCTGCAACACTCCGAAACAAAACACTACTCGATGCATTTTTCAGCATTTAACCTCTCTCGTCGGATTCAGTGCTCATTAGCCACCCTGTAACTTTATATTATTATTATTATTATTATTATTATTATTATTATTATTATTATTATTATTATTATTATTATTATTATTATTATTATATGACGGTCAACACTGAGTGGAGTGGGCGAGCTACGGCTATGGATCCAAGTTCTGCATTCGGGAAACGAACTTGTTCGAACCCCACTTGGTTTCCCATTTTCACTTCGAGGCAAATGCTCAGACAGTTCCTATTCATAGGCCACAAGCGATTCCTTCCACCTCCTTCTCCAGTTACACTGACCATAATTTCATCTTCATTAACTCCTCAACTGAGGTTGGCATCAGGAAGGGCATCCATGTTTAAAAAATAAAATCGTCTCATCTCATCAACGAACCCCTATCGAGAAACGTAACATGCATTAAATAAAATAAATAAATAAATAAATAAATAAATAAATAAATAAATAAATAAATAAATAAATAAATAAATAAATAAATAAATAAATAAATAAATAAATAAATAAAAATAAATAAATAAATAAATAATGTTTAACGTATTGTAATGTATTCTAAGCATCCGCTAAATCATTCGCACAAGTTTCTTAACTGTTTGTGGTAGTATTTAAGAGAGTTAGCAAAGGACTCTCCTTTATATACTGGAAATTGTTTAATAAGACTAAAAGAAAGTGAGCAAATTTGCAATTTACGTGACTGTTGATATCGCGATCATAGCCATGGGCCCCCCAATTTTACGTGGAATCTGAACTGCAGGGCTATCTTGGTGAGAAGCTAGTGACAATGTCACTCGCCTATCTTGCCCGATGATTGTATGTCATGGCAGTATATAGAAATACTAATGCTACTATCCGCTTCATTTTATGTATATTATCTACCAATCCCAGTGAGATTTAAGGAAAACAATTACAAAGGTTCTTACGAAAATAAAGTAACAAGAGCTCACACGGAGAACGGGCAGATATATGGCTACAAATTAGTGGGGTACTTACTGATACACATCACTGTTCGACATAGTCATCATTATTGTCCAAGCATTTTTTCTAACGGTCCACCAAATTATCAATGTCGGCATTGAAAAAATCTGCGTCTATTCCCTGAAGCTACATCATGACTAGAGTCCGGATTATTAGGTGCTGATAGGTTAGAATGCAAACTTACTTAAGCCAGTAACAAGTATACCCTACACTGTACAGCGGTTATGCTATGAGATTTGCATAGATATTAGGGGTACAGCCTACAGAACTCCTTTAATGTATGCTACTCTTCCTACATTATGGTACAACAGTTTGCATGACACTTCCTACAAACCAAATTACTTTGCATTCTAACCTATTACCACCTAAAAATACGAGGTATAATCATGACAGCATGATGAACACACGTATCGTCGCCGAATCGCTGACCACCCAGGTGCTTCTTCAAGCCCCTATCTAGCGGCGACGATAGGAACCGTGCCGGCTGCCGAAGCCTGTCGCACTCCTCTGGGGCAATGATTAATGACTGACAAATGAAATGAAATTATATTGGAGACTGTTTCCACAATGAAAGATGACAGGGAAAACGGAGTCCCCGGATAAAAAACTGTCCCGTCTCCGCTTTGTCTAGCACAAATCTCACATGGAGTAACCGGGATCCGAACCACGGACTCCAGTGGTGAAAGGCCAGTGCCCTGCCGTCTGAGTCACGGAGGCGTTATTTATCTATCTATAATTGTGTACTGAACACTTCTTCTTCTTCTTCTTCTTCTTCTTCTTCTCCTTCTTAGCGTTTATACCCCTCATTTTCAGGCTCTTCACAACGGCATTGCTTGCGACACTGACCGCATGTCCGACCGCCTAATATCGTCGTTCAGTCTTCCATATCATCTCATCCTTGGACTTCCTCTCGGCTTGTTACCTGGTACCAACACATTTGTCGTCGATTTTGCCCTAGACTTTTCTTACTTGTTTCAGGCTCCCCACTTTCATCTATCCTATCCGACCTCCCTTTGTCAACTCTTGCTCTTTTCCGACATAGACGGTATTAGAGCACCTGAAGCCTAGGGAGTCTTTCATTTTCACGCCCTTCGTGGGGCTTGTCTTCCTTTAACCGATACCTTCATTTTTCGAAGTGTCGGATCTCTTCCATTTTTCTCTCTGATTGGTGTTATATAGAGGAAGATTGCCTAGTTGTACTTCCTCTTAAAACAATAATCACCATCGCTGTGTACAACTATCACAGCCTTGACTCTCGAATCTCCTTATCGATTGTATCTACCTACCAAGTTTATTTTGAGACAAATGCACTTTAGCCTCGTATCCAGAATGTTAATAGCCAAGGTGGATGATCCATGAATAGGTAAAACACCATTGTGTTAACTCCGTGAAGAATCTCTATGGCGTCAGATATTCTCTAAGCCAGTGACGCTGTTGGTTAGGTATCAAGTAAGGACTAGACGTTGTTCCTCTACGTCACCAGGACTGCGTTATCAAATTATTTTGGAATGCGAATATAACGTCACAAGAGTGACCTCATTACCCGACGAGCTCGCTCGTAAGGTGAATTGATTGCCCTAAGCCTAACGTCACTTTTTTACTGCGTGTTAGACCGCATTCCGATCAGTGATGCCACTGCTATTTGAGGTGGTCACGATGTGGTTTCGGCGAGGTCTGGCAGCTCTTCCACACACCTCAATGATTAGAGGAGTGTTTCTAAACACTTCCTTTTTATTTCGGGAACCCTAGAAATATTTAACTAAACCCTGGGGAACCCTGACTTCCTGGGACATACTTTAATATAAAATAATGTTGTGCAGTAGGTAAGCCAAATACAAATTTGTGTATTTCCAATACAGTTTTAAAAAAGTACTTAATTAACAGTCCTCACATAAATTTTTCAATGTACAGAAACTGTTATTAACATCTTCTTCTTCTTCTTCTTCTTCTTAATCTGTTTACCCTCCAGGATCGGTTTTTCCCTCGGACTCAGCGAGGTATCCCACCTCTACCGCCTCAAGGGCAGTGTCTTGGAGCTTCAGACTTTGGGTCGGGCGATACAACTGGGGAGAATGACTAGTACCTCGCCCGGGCGACATCAGCTGCTATGCTAAACAGGGGCCTTGTGGAGGGATGGGAAGATTGGATGGTACAGGCAAGGAAGAGGGAAGGAAGCGGCCGTGGCCTTAAGTTAGGTACCACCCCGGCATTTGCCTGGAGGAGAAGTGGGAAACCACGGAAAACCACTTATAGGATGGCTGAGGTGGGAATCGAACCCACCTCTACTCAGTTGACCTCCCGTTGCTGAGTGGACCCCGTTCCAGCCCTTGTACCACTTTTCAAATTTCGTGGCAGAGCCGGGAATCGAACCCGGACGTCTGGGGGTAGCAGCTAACCACTACACCACAGAGGCGGACTGTTATTAACATGCGATGTATTTTTGTATTTATATGGAAGCGACTGTAATAAAGAGATTTAAATTAATACTGTCTTCACAAGGCATTTTCTTTAACATCCATCCTCAGTCAAAAGGGTAAACAATTCTTTAAATGCGTAATTCTGTTGACATTGTCAGTTGAACGTAATATTTGGGTTTGCCTTTTAGGCCCCTAGGGTATTCACCAACGCGAGCTAAAGGTTTTATCTTAGTTTAATGCTACTTAAACCGAGATAATGGTTGAGTTCGTATTCTTCTTCTTGCTAGTTGCTTTACGTCGCACCGACACAGATAGGTCTTGTGGCGACGATGGGACAGGAAAAGGCTAGGAGTGGGAAGGAAGCGGCCGTGGCCATAGTTAAGGTACAGCCCCAGCATTTGCCTGGTGTGAAAATGGGAAACCACGGAAAACCATATTCAGGGCTGCCGATAGTTGGGTTCGAACCTACTATCTCCCGAATACTGGATACTGGCCGCACTTAAGCGACTGCAGCTATCGAGCTCGGTGAGTTCGTATTCACTAACAACATTATCTCGGATAACGGGTTCTACAATCTCGGTTTAAAATTTTACCAGAGATTGGTTGGCCAGTAAAATGAGAAATCTAAGATAGCCTTCCAAGATGACAGCTCGTAGACGGCTGGTATATCTAACTGAAAGAGAAAATCGCAGCGAAGGGTAACAAGAACACGACTATGCAATTAATAAACGTCCGAGTTCGATAAAAGAACGAGCGCCATATTTCGAGGACTATGACGACATTGATTTTTTTTGCTATTGGCTCTACGTCGCACCGACACAGATAGGTCTTATGGCGACGATGGGACAGGAAAGGGCTAGGACTGGGAAGGAAGCGGCCGTGGTCTTAATTAAAGTATAGCCCCAGCATTTGCCTGGTGTGAAAATGGGAAACAACGGAAATCCATCTTCAGGCCTGCCGACAGTGGGGTTCGAACCCATTATCTCCCGAATACTGGATACTGGCCGCACTTAAGCGACTGCAGCTATCGAGATCGATCATTTGATTTTTCAGACGCATTTTAAGTTATCTAAAGCTTCGACACTGTCAGTGTTATCCATGGTCGAACATAACCTGGAATTCCCAACAAATACGTAGACTTAAGGTGAATTGTCGATTATAGCTTATATCTTGTACTGCACACGACTGGGTGACTTTTTAATTAAAAATTACTGCCTTATTTTTTTGAGTGAAATATACAATGTGTAAACTACAATTTGTTTTATTATTCTCTATGTTGTTAATGCGTTCTGCCACAAAATTCAATAACAATTCACTCTCTTGTAAAGTCATATTAGGCTTCTGTCTTCGTTTCTGCTCAATATCGGACACAATTTATGCAAATTATTTACAAACCAATGTTGCCAACTTATATTTTCAAGATCCGCTAAATAGTACTAAAATTCCGCCAAGAAATCCGATCTCAAATAATGAGTAATGAAAATGAGAAATAATAATAAAATTAAATGTCTGCACTCACCTGATATGTGAGTTTCACTGGGATTAAACCCCTGCCTCAAAGCCAGAGAGGTAAAACTTGTAGCCGTTTTACTGCTGGGTGCAAACTAGGTGAATCCCCTACCTAAAGAGCCACGCACAAAACAGGCCAGTTCATTGTACGGTCTTCCTTCATAGCATAAAATAAATGCTACTCTCTCACAGTTTCATTATATGTCGTCATTCGTCAACTAAGAAATAAGTACCCTTTCCCCACGTATTACAAATTTATGGTCCCATGATCTCATAACATCAGAACCAAATAACATGTTTTCCTCATGTAATTGTTAGCTCCTGACAAGAAATACGGAATAGCTCGGAGACAAACTGGAGTACAAATTTAAAAAACGTAAAATGGATAAAACACTAAATTCCGCTATAATAAATCTAGAATTCCGCCAAAAAATCCGCTGTCCGCTAAATGATACATTTCTCCGCCGACAGTCTTCTCATTCCTCCAAATTTAGCGGAAAAACCGCTAAGCTGGCAACACTGTTACAAACCCCGAATGGAATCAAAAACTTGTTTACGTTTCGATAGTGGCGGAAGCACGTAGTCATTTGTTTTCCGAGCGTCAGTATGAAAAATTTACGGTTCAAATTCAGATTGAGACGAAAACTTAATTTTAGTAAACCGAGATAATAAATTCTGTGTTGAATACAGAAGTGAGGGTTATCCGAGTGTTGGAAATCTAAGATAATGGCAAAAGTAACTGACTTTCGTGAATACGGGCCTTAGAGCATAATAATTTTAATAATTCCTGTTCGATGGACGAAGGCTCATTTTGTTGTTCACGAAACATTTATACGTGTGTTCATATAAATAGGATATGGATATTTGGAGTAACAAATGTTTAAAGCTTTTTGTGAGATTGCAGAAAATTCTATTTTCACCGATGATGGTAGCAAATGACATATCATCAGCAAAGTTCGTGTGCAGCGTCCACTACAGGAAGATGCCGCCCATCCTCATCGGAGGATTTGCCTTACAAAGGCTACGCGAAATTATTATTATTATTATTATTATTATTATTATTATTATTATTATTATTATTATTATTATTATTATTATTACAGGAAGACAACGCCAACGGCTAAATTTTATAACTGTTGTTAAAACCACGTAATTCAACACGCTTGGTTGAGGTAATTGATACTTGTGACTACGAAGATATTTCATTGGAATATATCCAAAATTTCCCAGACCTCTTCAGGTATTATGATTGCAACGAATAATTTTCCCTTTCCATGAGAAGTTTGCCAACCTGTTCATGTTTCCAAGAAATACTTTTAGGAAAAGCACATTTATTTCAGTGAAAATAGTACTAATTCAATGGAAAATTAACCATTTAAATTGAAAAAATTAAACTACATACTGAGGTACAGTAGATTGCTGAAAATCAATATTTCATTTTAACACCAAAAGTCCTATATTCTATGGATTTACCCTGGAGCATAAGACAGTAAGCTGAGACTCAGATGTGGAAACCTTTGAAGCAGATTACCAGTAATCTTTCTCCACTCTCTCAGAAAAATGTAGAGCCAAATCCAAAGCATGCTCCTCTCTTGCTATTTTGCTTTACGTCGCACCGACACAGATAGTTCTTAGGGCGACGATGGGACAGGAAAGGTCTAAGAATGGGAAGGAAGCGGCCGTGACCTTAATTAAGGTGCAGACCCAGCATTTGCCTGGTATGAAAATGGGAAACCACGAAAAACTATCATCAGGGCTGCCAACAGTTGGGTTCGAACCCACTATCTCCCGGATGTGAGCTCACAGCTGCGCGCCCCTAACCGCACGGCGCTCCTCCCTTGTCGATAATGAAACCTCCTTTGCCCTTCCTGACAACAGTATATTCTAAAGTATATCACGTTTACATAATAAAATTTGCACGCTACCTGTTAGTTCTGTGATTTGAAAGAAACATTCTTTGTAGGTTGTTTCGCACCGAGCAGCTGCTTTTCAGTGTACGTTTTCTTGACCACCCTTCCCCCTGTGATGGCAGTTTCACCTTCTGAACAATGAGGGATTCCAGTCTAGAAGTGTTTAATGTAGGCTTGAATTATCTGATTTTTCCTGTTAACACCTGAAACTCTTCCTGTGGGAGAGTTACTATCAGGTATACTTAATACTTTAAATACAACATTACTTGGAGTAGAGCTGAGTGGAGTTCCTTTCATCCACAATGACATTCACAACGTTCGCGGGTAGCAAAAGGAAGTAACGATCAAATAAATTTAATCGGCAACTCGCAAGCAGTGAAACGAGGAGGGTTGAGCAGTAATTCTCGAAAGAATTGTATATTTTCCCTTCTTTAGGAGAGTTCTTTTCGTGATAATGTACCTTTTTCGCAATGACTTCCCCTTTGACCGTAATGCCGTAATCGTAAGGTGAAATCCGAAATAGTTGGCACCCGTGAGATTACAAGAAGATTTTTTCATGAAAATCAGTTTTCTCAAAATAAGATGTAATTAATCTGGACCTTACACGGCGAGCAAGAGTTTGCGCGGTTTGGGTTACCTAGCTGTCAGCTTGCATTCTGGAGATAGTGAGTTCGAACCCCACTGTCGGCGCCCCTGAATGCGGTTTTCCGTGGTTTCCCATTTTCACACCAGGAAATTGGTTGAGCTGTACATTAAGGGCCACGGCTGCTTCCATCCCACACTTGATCCTTCCCTATCCCATCGTCGCCATAAGACCTATCTGTGTCGGTGTGACGTAAAGCAAAAATGAAAAAATTAAATAAAAATACATACAGTATGGTCAGACAACAGTTGGAAAGAAGAAGTGTGCCGTGAGAGTAATCAACCTATTATATCTATCGCCCTATCGGGCATTATTTTTTCAGGAAATCTGACGAGTTAGTCAAGTCTGTTCTAGGGTATAGCCGGTGCTACCGTAATTTCTGACAAAGAACTCCCAAAGTGCCTCGCCCAAGCCGCGGGTAGAAGAGACTAAATTGCACGTTACCCACAAATTGTTCAAAATGCACCTTAATATGGCCCGCTCTCTATCATCAAGCTGGTAAACTAACTGCGAGAAGGTCAAAGGTGTTTCTAGATATAAAGTAACAACCAGTTTTCATCACGAGAAAGCGTTGTTGGAGAGCTATTTATACCTCGGGCCCAGGCTCACCGTGGGATGCTTTTCTCCGCACTATACAGGAAACAAACATCTACAAAGTAAGCCCTTTGTTCACTGATGCAGTCTCACAAAATTACGACATCCTGCGAAAGTGAATTCAGGGCATTAATATAGAGAAGGCAACTAGGATTAATAAGGGAATAATTGTCTGAAGGTACAGCGCATGGAAGCTCAGTAACACCATCACAAAATTCTCACCAATTCGAATTCTGTTGAAAGCACTTGGAATCTTTGAGATGAGATGGTTCGAATTCTATGTAATTCTGGTGGCGATATCAACAGTCATGTAAAATACAAGCTTGAGTGCTTCTTGAATTATCTCGTAAAATAGCATTTGTTCACCTGTCAAACGGTGTTCGATTTTCAAACTATAACGTTATATTTGTAAATTATCTAACTTCTAGCACCGCAACTGGATATTTTTGAAACTTTATTCGATTTGAAATTGAAATAATACGCATAATAGTAGGGTTGAGTAGTTCAGACGGTTAACGCGTTAGCTTTCTGAACCCAGGTTGGCAGGTTAGATCTTACCTCGGACAGGTGGTATTGGAAAGTTCTCAAGTACGCCAGCCCCGTGTCGATAGATTCACAAGCGCGTAAAAAGTGCTCTCGCGGGGCAACAATCCGACACCTCGTTCACTCCAATGCGTACGTAATGCAATCTAATACGTAAATGAAGTCAAATGAGGCGGTTTCTTGATGATTTTAAAGGAAAATAACCGATCGCACACTGGACAGTAAGAAGTAAAAAACAAAACCTTAATTAACACGGTAGTCGAAAAAGATTTGCCATCCCTGTCTAGGGTATTGTGGAGCAACGAAAGCAAATTTAATATGATGTCATCTGGTGGTAAGTTATTCAATATGTTATTCACCCTGGAAATAAAAGATACCACCCGCACAACGACGTTTCTACTGTAAGACATGGAGGTGAGAACGTCATGGTCTGAGGATGCTTCTCCGCTGAGGACGTAGGATCATTAGTGCGCATCGATGGTGTAATGGAGGTTTCTGATTACAAGGATATTTTGGACAAGCATATGCCAGAAAAAATATGCCTCGACAGTGATGTTTCTAACATGATATGAAATTAAAACCTGCAACCTGTTGTCCAGTCAATGACCGGGTCAGGGATGCGATGAATGAAGCCCACAACTTGTGGTGAGAATAGGAATTGTGCCGGCTGCCGAGGCCTGTCGCACTCCTCTGGTGGCATTTATTAATGAAAGACAGATGAGATGGGATGATAGCGAAGAGTGTTTCTGGAATAAAAGGTGACAGGGTAAACCGGAGTACCCGGAGAAAAACCTGTCCAGCCTCCACTTTGTCCAGTACAAATCTCAAATGGAGTGATCGTGATTTGAACCACGGTATCCAGCGGTGAGAGGTCGGCGCGCTGCCGCCTGAGCCATGGAAGCTTTTTCCAACTCAATAATGATCCCAAATATCGGTGTAAGTGTGTAAAATATTATGTGCAAAAGAAGAAGATAAATATTTACGATGGCCAAGTCAAAGTCCGGGTTTATATCCAACAGAACACGTGTGCCAGGTGCTGGACACACGCGTAAGGACAGGATCACATACAAATTAAAGTGAGTTCTTTAACAGTTTGAAACACAAATGGGAAAAAATCCCTGAGGATAATATTAGATCCCTTATTGCTTCCATGCCTGAGAGATGGGATGGTGTGATGCAAGCAAAAGGTAATGCAAAGAGATATTGTTTTCCACGGTCAGAAAATGAACACTTGTTTGATTTATTGTCCAAGAGGTCTTTTGTGAGCTTTGAATTTTAAAATTGAATTTTTTTACAAACATACCTCCCCCCCAAAAAAAAGGTTAGTTTGTTTTGATGTATGTCCTTCGTTGTTCATATTTTATTATGTGTACAGTACAAGAGACAAACAATGCTGTGAATAAAACTGTTACGACAAACGTTGTTGTCAAAATACTTATGGGCGCTACAGTATGTGCTAAATTGCATTTCTCTAGCTGCTCGGGAAGTGTGAGAATTAAGTATTTTAATTAGTTTATACGAATTAACTCTATCCTTACTTGCCTTAATTAGCTTATAAGAAACACTAGTGGCAAACTTTGGTCCTCTACCTTCGTGGAAAGTGTGAAAATTCGTTATGAGTGTGTCAGTCAAGGTTTTCGCTTTTATACAGAGAGAAAAAGTCCTGCGAAGTATGGGGAATTCTGCTAGAAGTTACACACAAGTGACCAGGTTACGGTAGCACGAAGGCCTACGTCAAAACAGCCCATGTTCATGAATAAAGTTTTTGTGTGGCTTCACATATTCTATTCCACGCTCTTGCACGAGGCCGACACGGATCGAATAACGAAGATTGCCAGTGAGATCACTTTCTCCTTTGAGAGCTGACGCCGTCTTGATACTAGAAATATCACTGAGACAGAACCGACTCAACTTGTTTTAATTGAGAGAAGTGTGGTGCCGATATGGACTAGCATTTCAGCAGGGGTGACCATCGTAATGACTATCGGAGCCATGTTTAATTTAGAAATATCCATCAGTGGTGAGCCTCGTGGTCCAGGTGGTAGCGTGACGGGTTCTCACTGTTGGGTTCCATGGTTCAAATCCCGACCACTCCATGGGAGATTTGTGGTGAACAAATCGGAGGCGGGACAGGGTTTTCTCCGGGTACTGCGGTTTTCCCTGTCATCCTTTATTCCAGAAACACTCTTCGCTATCATCCCATTTCATCTGTCTTTCATTAATAAATTCCCCCAGAGGAGTGCGACAGGCTTCGGCAGCCGGCACAATTCCTATCCTCGCCGCTAGATGGGAGTTTCATTCATTCCATTCCTTACCCGGTCGAATGACTGGAAACAGGCTGTGGATTTTCAATATTTCATATCCATCAGTGGACAAATCATGCATTTTTCTTTTATCCATGCAGAACGAAAAATAGAAGTTGCGGTACGATACATACGTAGACATGATTTTTTGACTTTAGCCATGTTAAGAAAACAAGGTGAAATTCTTTACGTTTCGCAGGGAACTTAGCTACACGGGGTGGCAAAGGCTCTGGCATGGCCCTACACCTCTGTATTCGGGAGACGGCGAGGGGATGTTCCCCTCCGTCGGCTGTCCTCAGATTGGTTTACCATCGTTTTCCATTCTCTTGCACTAAGGCGAATGCCGGGAAAGTTCCTAGTATACGCAATGGTCACCAACCCTCTCAACTTCTCCACACATCTCCTCCGATACAAATCTTCCGGCCTAAGAGACCACGCCACCGCCTAAGAGGCCTGCCTCCCCCTTCAGGGGAAGAATGAGAATTTTTAGTAGCAGTTTGCTCCACGTCTTCAGAAGAAAACATTGTTTGTTCACGGGGAAGATTTTCACATTGGTTTCTTGACACGGCAAAAGCCAAAAAGCACATTTTCCTATCTATAATTTCGGGCCGTAAAAGTATCAATCTGAATAGGTGTATCTAATTTAATAAACAAACTGGAGAATATACAAAGGATATATTTCTGAAACGATCCTTTACTTTTCAAATTGTATATAAAACTGATTTATATACACAATGACCAATGAGTCATTCTTCTTGGAGGACATTAAGTCTACATTTAGAATCCCGAATACTGTTGCATCGATCGTAGTGCTAGAGAAAATACGACAGAATGCACGGCAATTACCAAGAGAGTTCTTCATCACGGAAGTAGTAAAGACGTGAGTCTGGAGCGGGTCTAACTCCAAATTGTGTCATATATGCCAGGCGGCTCGCGAACGGCGTACTTTGTACTTACAATTGTCCCGTAAGAACTAGTGATGCATGGGATGCCTAACCACTTCTTTTCGAAGGAGTCCTACAACGTGCTGTATTGTGGATGTTGTGAAAACAAATAGCAGTCATTTTACTGCACACGTTCCATAACAGGGTACATTTGTAAATACGCCAAAGGTGGAGAAAAAATATTGATACCTTATTAATTTATACACATGTAGACATTCCACTATATAAAAGAGTTGTTTGTATGAAACAAAAAGTAATACTGTTCGGCAAAATACGTGTGTAGAAGGCAGACCTCTGTTTGGAGCTTCAGCTGCATTCTCACCAGATTCTCCAGAGATTAAAATGATGTCTGTGTATTCGTCGTTGCTGTACCATACATCAGCCTAGTACTATGTGGTCATAAACGAGGTTTACTGATACAAGGGGTTGCGTTAGACGAGTAGAGCTGACGAACATGCTGCGAGCGACCGTCTAATTGTTATCTCTTCATGTTCTCACATAACCTGCCTATTGGCAGTAGTGACCCTGTGAAAATCAGTTAGTAGACAACCCATTCATGATTTGTGCATGCGGGACATTTATAAGTAGAAAATACGGCGCTCGCGATCCGCCTGGTACATACGCTCCGGCATCCACAGGCTCCTTACTGTGACCGTTCACAACGTCACCTATGGTATGTCATGATACACAGGAGATGAAATATGCCGTTTTCCGCGTCATTCTGCGATAAAAACTGCTCAAGTTAGAATTTTTCCACCCGCTCCGGGACTCGATTTGCAGTATCCAGAGTCGCGCGATCCAACTCTAGTTGCTGGTAATTAGCAGCAAGGCGGTGCAAGAGCGCTTGTACTCGAAGTTTACTCACTCCAACCGCGAGCGAGATGAAAAGAGACGCGTTATCACGTGACAGAGAATCTGGGTCACCGGCTGAGCTCATGGAGGATATCCAACGTGAGAACTAACATTAGACCCTATTTCCCTCATTCATTCACCACTAGGGGCCGATGACCTTCGATGTTAGGCCCCTTAAAGCAACAATCATCATCATCATCATCATCATCATCACCACCATCATTCACCACTGCCAACTCATCGAGTTCAATTGTTTTTTCCCTGTTAATTTTTATAAATCGCAAATTATTCAAGGGATACTCACGTGTAAACATTCATCCGAATCAGGGAATTTTACGTGTTTTTATGAGACTGAGAAGTGCTCTACATAATTGAAAGAACGGTAACTACGCCGTAACAAGGGCTCGTTTTAATGGTTGCCAGATGTTGAGACTCAACCGCGGCAACTAACTCGAGGATTCCCCTAGTGCTCGTCATCATTCACCGACAGAGACAAAGGGACGCTTTTAAGATTGCTTGAGAATCTACGAAGCTATTTCAATAACATTCATTCAGTGAAAATGGGAATACAAGAGCTACAATTTGATATCCTGTTCGTCACTCTACGTTGCGTATTACCGGAGCACATTTTCAGAAGGGGTTGCATTTTACCCCCACTCTCAGCATTCGAGCATCTCGCCTATACAGGAAGAAGCTGAGAGGCAGACACTACCAGTTCATTTTCAGTGCAAAGCCAGTTCGGTAGTAGTTCGTCGTGATTTGTGTTTGAGTCGTTCATGAAGAGATCATGCTGTAACTTGAGCAGTGTAATGCAGTGATTTATTAAAGTTTGTGAATATATCTGAGTAATATGTTTGCGCGTACAGTGTGCCGCTAATTAATATAGTAGGAAAGGTACGACACCGTAATGACCACTGTCCGTGTGTAGACGAGGTCGTGCATCGAGCCTCATATATGCCTAAAATGAGACTGCTCAATTAACATAAATAGGCACGTATCTGACTAAGTGCGTGGAGTGTGTGTACTCGATATAACTGATAAATATAAAGAAAGTGAGTGAACGGCTCATTGTCAGCATAATTAAGGGCATTGTCACTTTATATAAATCCCTAACGCAGTAGAGAGCTTGACTTACACATGACTAGTGAAATAGAATATGCCTGAAGTACTGTAGGTGACACTAGAGTTTTAACCCAGCAGTGGCTTAACCAGTGACAGTTTAGGTGAACCAGTGGGTATTCAGGGCCTAGAATAGCTGTCTGCTGTCTATAAAAAGGATAGGTAGGTAAGAAGGGAACAGTGTCGGGCTTCAGAGACATTACCGGCATTGGGTTGGAATGCTTATGCCATTGAGCAGATCCAACCATGTATTGAAATTGTGATGTGTAACAAACTAACGCATTCACATGAGATGATTTCCCCTCATTTACAAAACGAGACTACAAGAGCGTCGGAGTGAACGGGACATCCAGCTGTATGCCAGAATTTGCCTGTGTAGCAGAGAGAAAGAGACATCTAGCTATCTGCCGAAATTTCGCCTGGTAGCAGAGAACGTCTGGAACGTCGCCAGTTGGTCACCAGAAAACTTCATACCGCTGAAGACGTCATGGATTCCGAGTAAACTCATGGGTGTGCCCTCCTGTAAAGCTGTGTTCGTGGTATCCAGAAAGGCCGAGTACATTTCCAAAATATTAAGTAGCTTTGAAAGTCGTTTCCTATTGTAAATATAAAGTAAATTTTCATGCAGATATAATGCAGATCGCCAATATGCTATTTCAGAGGGATAATAATAATTTCAATTTTTTTTATGAAATACAGTCGTCATGGTTTGGGAATAACCATATTTTTCTTCCACTTATATATAGAGGTTTGGTAATGCATGACGTAATTATAAGGACCTTCGATTAATTAAGTGTGAAGCGCTGTCAAGTAAATAGGGCTTAAATATTCTGTAAAAATTACTCCAGTTATCATATTTCCATAGCATATATGAGTCATCAAGATTTTTCAGTAATTCACTTTTTTGTGTGCACTTCACCTGGTAGAAATTCCTCCTAATTAGTAATTAAGGCACCTGAAACAACGGATCGAGACAGTGGGGTATGTTACGTCGAATTATTTAGCTCGCGAGTACGTGAGGTAATTTGGACCCGTGTGGCAGGAGTACATCAATAAGTAGCATTGTATTCGAGGTATCGAGAGGAAGAACAGGGTGGCTAAACAGGTTGTAGCCTTAATTGATATTGTGAAGTAAGAATGTGAAGTTCCCTTGGAGTTTGTTATCAAGATGCGCGAAGCGGATACCGCGCTATGAATATGTTAATTACGGCCGGACATAGAGCCGATGTTTAATGTGATGCCATTGTGGCCAGAAAGAAATGATGCGAGATAATTTGCCGTGAAACAATTGTATGAGAGGGCCCTGTGGCCGATGTTGGAAGTGGGTCGTGGGCGACACAGCTGGTAGATTTATGAGCCCCTTTAAAAGGGGAAGTAAAAGTGTTTTATTCAGTAAAAGGGAACAAATACAAGTGGCTGGTTTCTTTCCTCTCGGCACAGCGATTACGTGTGTTAATTTGAATAGTACCAACGTCGCATAGATTCCAAATGTACATTAAAAGAAGGATCCCTCCAATTTCTTTCCTTAATTATTTACAGCGTGCAGGGATTTCCAGGTTAGGTATACCCTGTCTCAGAAGGTCCTGAGTACATTTCAGGAGACGGTGAAAGTTTATGCTCACTGTTACCAACAGCGGGTGGCTTGTGCCATCTGTGATTCATCGTGTGTGTGTGTGAAATGTATTTGTTCTTGTCCATTTCTTGCAGGAAGTGCTATGGTACTCTGTGTATGATATCTGGTATTCGAGTCGCCCTATGCTTGTCCACAGGTAGCAACGTAGTGTAAATAATGTCCTGATATGTGTATTGATGGAGATCCTAATGAAATGAGCGTGTTTATAATATTGCCTATTCGGCAATGATTCACTTAGGGAAGTGTTGTGATACGACTCAAAGGATTGGGAGTGTACATAGTGTACCTTTCCAACGCATCAGTACACGAACCAGTTACCATTGTTGGTAAATATGACGTTAGAATGGAGCACCATCGGTGAGCCTCGAACTCAGCCCGGTTGTCGAAGCCTCACCCTCCCCTACTAGAATAATTCGCTAGCTGAGTCGGTATCGCATTTTCGGGTCTGTAGACCGTCCGATGGGGCGGTAAGTTCATTAGTAATAGTCTCTATAGTATGGGGAAAAGTTAATTATGAGAGGAATACTATTTCATTACTAATGAGAAGAGAAACAGTATCTTGTATAACAAATTTTACTTGTACCAGTGAAACACATATTATTTACATGGATATGCCATACAAACACCTTACATACAGTAATTTGGGTGATCTTGACGTTTAAATGTTCGGTAGTCTTCTTCTACACTTCATTATACGTTCAAATATTCAAACTTAAGAAGGCGTTCCCTCTTGGATTATTTACACTATCTCAGATTTAGAGAGGCACTTCCTCTCGTATTACTTCACTCTACACTTACATTAATCACACACACATTTATTCAGTATGGACATACCCCGCTGTAAATCTGTTTACCTGCCGATAATTAATATATTCAAATTGCATCAAATTATGATATAAGTCTGCTAGAATCGGATGAACTGAGATAGGCAATTTACACTCCCAATCCTTTGAAAGTCGCGTTACAACACTTCCTTAAGTCAAACGTTGCCAAATAGGCAATATAATAAACACGCTCATTTCATTAGGATTTTTATCAATACGTATATCAGAACATTATTTACACAACGTTGCTACCTATGGATAAGCACTTAGCGACTTCAATACCAGACATCATAAACGAAGTATCATAGCACTACCTGCAATAAATGGACAAGAATATATACATTTCACACACTCACTCGAATCACAGATGGTACAAGCCACCCGCTGTTGGTAACAGTGAACATAAACTTTCAATGTCTCCTGGAACGAACCCAAGATCTTCTGAGAGGGGGTATATCTAACCTGGAATTCTCTGCACGCTGTTAATAATTAAGAAAAGAAATTGGAGGGACCCTTCTTTTAATGCATATTGGAATCTGTGTGACGTTGGCAATATTTAAATAGATGCACGTAATCATTGTATCCATAGGAAAGAAACTCGCCACTTTAGTTGTTTCCTTTCACTGAAGGAGACACCTTTATTCCCTTTAAAGAGAACCATAAATCTCAGCTGTTCCCTGCCCGTGACACACTTCCAAGGGGCGGCCTGCCAGCACTCCCCAGACAGTTATTTCACGGCAAATAATCTATTCACTTCTTTCAATACTGGCCACAATGGCATCACAACAAATCCCGGCTTTATATTCAGCCGTAATCGGCACATTCCTACCGCGATATCCATATCGCGTATCTTAATAACAGATTCCAAGGGAACTTCACATTTTCATTTCACACTATGTATTATGGCTACAGCCTGTTCAACCATCTCGTTTCTCCTCTCGGTACATTGTCTACGATGCAGATTTAATGATGATCTCCTGCCACAAGGGTTCAAATTACCTTACGCACTCGCGAACTAAATAATTAACGATGTAATATACCCACTGTCTCGATGCCTTGTTCCAGATGCCTTAGTTACTAATTAGGAGGGATCTCTACCAGGTGAAGCGCACCAAAAAAGTGAATTACTGAAAAATCTTGATGACTCGTATATGCTATGGAAAGATGATAACTGGAGTCACTTTTACAGAATATTTAAGCCCTCTCTACTTGACAGCGCTTCACACTTAATTAATCTAAGGTCCTTATAATTACGTCATGCATTACTAACCCTTATATTTAAAAAAATGGAAGTAAAATATGGTTATTCCCAAACCATGAAGACTGTACCTAATAAAAACTAAAAAGAAATGAGATTATTATTATCCCTCTGAAATAGGATATTGGCGATCTGCATTATATCTGCATGCAACTTTACTTTTAAATTTACAATAGAAAAACGACTTTCAAAGCTACTTAATATTTTGGAAGTGTACTTAGCCTTTCTGGATACCACGAACACAGCTTTACAGGGAGGCAACCATGGTTTACTCGGCTTAGATTGACGTCATCAGCGATGCGAAGACCTGTGATGACTTCCTGGGAGGTCACGAACATGACAGCGACGTTCCAGACGTTCTCTGCTACCAGGCGAAATTCCGGCAAACAGCTAGATGTCTCGTTCTCTCCGGTACACAGGCAAAACTCTGCAATTCAGCTGGATGTCGACGTTCTCATAGACATGTAAATGAGGGGAAGTTATCTCATGTGAATGCGTTAGTTTATTACACATCACAATTTGAATATATGGTTGGATCTGCTCAATAGCACGAGCATTCCAACCCAATGCCGGCAATGTCTCTCCGCCCGACACTGTTCCCTTCTCATATACCTATTCTTTTATAAACAGCATACAGCTATTCTAGGCCCTGAATAAAGAATGTCACTGGTTAGGCCACTACTGGGTTAAAATTTCTCGTCTCACACGACCGCACTTCATGCATATTCTATTTCACCTAGTCATGCGTAAGTCAGGCTCTCAACTGCATTATGGATTTATATACGTGACACTGCCCTTAATTATGCCGATACTGAGTCGTTCACTCACTTTCTTTGTATCTCTTATTTATATCGAGCACACACACACTCCACGCACTGAGATACCTGGCTATTGAGGTTAATTGAGCCGTATTAGTTTAGGCATATATGAGACTCGACGCACGACCTCTTCGACACACGGACAGCGGTCATTACTGTTACTGTTCCTACTATATTTATTAGCGGCACGCTGTGCTCGTATAAAGCTTACTTAGACTGTGGTTATTTCCGCAGATATTCACAGGCTTCAATAAATTACTGCGTTACACTGTTCACAAAAAATGATTTCTTCATAAAGGACTCACACACAAATCACGACGAACTACTACCGAACTGGCATTGCACTGAAAATGAACTGGGGTAGTGTCTGCCTCTCAGCTCTTGAATATATAGGCGAGCTACGCGAGAGACTCGGCTGCTTAGAGTGGGGGAAAAATGCAATTCCTTCTCAGAGTTCGGTCCGGTAATATGCAACGTAGAGTGACGAACAGGGTATCAAAATGTAGCCCTTGTATTCCCATTTTCACTGAGTGAATGTTTTTGAAATAGCTTCGTAGATTCTCAAGCAATCTCAAAAGCGTCCTTTTGTCTCTGTCGGTGAATGATGACGAGCGCTGGGGATTCCTTGTGTTCGCTGGCACGGTTAGGATCCTACATCTGTTAGTCATTAGGACGCACCCTTGTTTACAGCGTAGTTACCGATCTGTCAGTTAAGTAGAGCACTTCTCGGTCTCGTAATTATGCGTAAAATTCCCTGATTAAAATGAATGTTTGCACTTAATTATCCATTGAGTATCTTACGATTTATAAAAATTAACAGAAAAACAGTTGAATTCGATAAGTTGGCAGTGGTTAATGAGCGAGGAAAACAGGTTATAATGTTAGTTTTCACGCTCGATATACTCTCTGGGCTCAGCTAGTGACCTAGATTCTCTGTCACGTGATAACGCGTCTCTTTTCATCTCGCTCGCGGTTGGAGTGAGAAAACTTCACGTACAAGCGCTCTTGCACTGCCTTGCTGCTAATTACCAGCAACTAGAGCTAGGTCGCGCGACTCTAGATACTGCAAATCGAGTCCTGGAGCGGGTGGAAAACTTCTAACTTGGGCAGTTTTTATCGTAGAATGACGCTGAAAACGGCATATTTCATCTCCTGGATATCATGACATACCATAGGTGACGTTGTGAACGGTCACAATAGTAAACATATGCTTATCTCAGTTCATCCGATGTTAGCAGACTTATATCGTAGCTTGATATAATTTGAATGTATTAGTTCTCGGCAGTAAACAGAATTACAACAGGGTATGGCCATACTGATTAAATATATGTGTAAAGTGAGAAGTGAAAGTGTAGAGTGAAATAATTCGAGAGGAAGCGCCTCTCTAAGTTTGAAATAATGTAAATAGTTCAAGAGGGAACGCCTCTTAAGTTTGAATAATTGAACGTATAATGAAGTGTAGAGAAAGACTTCCTCTCATAATTAATATTCCCCTGCTATAAAATTATTAGAAAATCAACGCCCCATCGGACGGTCCAGTCAGCCCGATAATGCAATACCGACTCAGCTAGCGAATCATTCTAGTAGGGGAAGGTGAGGCTTCGATAACCGGGCTGAGTTCGAAGCTCATCGGAGGTGCTCCATTCTAATGTTATACTTATGAACCACGATAACTTATTTATGTACTGAAGCCTTGGACAGGTACATTACGAATATATATATAATACAAGAGGGAAAGCAGTTGGAACAAGTAAAGTCATTCCGATATTTGGGGAATTTGTTAACATGAAATGTAAGTTGTACAGAAGATGTAGGTCCCAGAATATTCATGGGAAAGGAAGCTTTCGGAACGGTGAGAGGGCTTTTGACATCTAAGGCAATCCCTATTGATTTAAGAAAGAGGTTCGCGAAGTGTTTATTGTGAAGTGTAGTGTCATATGGAGCTGAAACATGGACATTAAGAAAGAAAGATACAAATTATTTGGAAAATTTTGAAGAAAGGTTGTGGAGAAGAAGGGAAAAAGTGATGTGGATGTGCTGAGTAATGGAGAATACACACCCGATGAAAACGACAAGGAAGAGGAAAATATCCTGGTTGGGTGACATACTACGTAGAAATTGTCTTTAACAGAGTGTGATAGAGGGGAAAAATAGATGGAAGAAGACGAAGAGGAAGGTTTGGAATGTTAAGAGATGTGAAGCAAGGCATAAGCTAATAAGAACTGAAACAAGGTGCTCAGGACAGAAAATCATGGAGGATGTTAAGTTGATAACTGTCTCAAGACAGATTCACAGAAGAAGAAGAAGAAGAAGAAGAAGAAGAAGAAGAAGAAATGGACTCCATACCGCAACGGATGATACTGTGTATGCCGACTTTGCGGCAAGCCTTATCCTCGTTACCACCTAATGAACTGCGTCAAAAGAACGCATCCTCATAGCGCATTTGCTAAAGACTGGTGAAAAATTGTGGATGGTGTATATGACCGGTTATGTTTATACGGATATTACATGTATGTGATGCTTGTGTAGATTTTCCATTATGTATGCACATTTTGCTTAATAAATGACTTACAATAACCTCCGTAATTTTAGGCAGTAATAGGTTAGAATGTTAACTAATTTGGAAGTGTCGTCTAGCCTGTTCTTCCGTCATGTAGGGGGAGTAACTTAAATTCATATATGCAAAACTCATAGCATAACCGTTGTGCAGCATATACTATGCTTGTTACTAGCTTCAGTTAGTTTGCATTTTGATCTGATACTGACTAAATATCCGGGCTATAGTCATAATAAACAAAACTCGGAAACTTGGAAATTTTTATAACTCACCACAAAATAGGCAGAATATCTTTATTCAGAAATGAGCAAAAATATACTCTGAAATATAGTTTTGTAGTCCTTAAGTAGTTGCTGACATCCTTCTACACATATTGTTTAATGAGAACATAGTGGTGTCTGAATGTAGAAAACCAGTTAGTGAAAACCCACTTCCAATTGTGAGGTTGACATTCGCAGAACAATAATTATTGCTAACACGGAATCTTGAAATGTTTTCACATTGCACCGACACAGCTAGGTCTTATGGCAACAATGGGATAGGAAAGGGCTAGGAGTGGGAACGAAGCGGCCTTGGCCTTAACACCGTACATCTCAAGCATTTGCATGTGTGAAAATGGGAAACCACGGAAATTCATTTTCAGTGCTGCCGACAGTGGGGTTCGAATCCACTCTCTCGTGGATGCAAGTGTAATGGACTAGTATAACTTGGAAACAATTATCTAACCCATGGGTAAATAATGGAAATATCGAGCTCGATTATTAGGTGTTATTATTGTTATTGTTATTATTTTTATTATTATTATTATTAATGTAGTCATATACGGACTTTATTTGGTATAAATGCTGGTCTTATTATTTGTGTGTTGTATGTGAGGTTATGTTACGATACGTCTGCTGTATGTATATAAATAAGATTTTATTTAATGTAAGAACACGTAATTAACAGTATGGAAAATTTATTTTTACCTGCATACATGATGTATAAATCCAATCCAGTGTTGTGCAACACACGGAAATAGTCCAGAACAACGCATCTTATCACAAGAATTGTATAGAAAATTCCTTTCATTGTAAATAGGCTATTGGAGACTCTAGAAATTACGAGAAAACATATTGTGTCATACTCTTCTAGAAGCCTGGCCAGATAATGTACATAAAGAGACAGTCATGGATAGTGGAGTTGAGTTGTTCAGTGAGACTTGTAATAGAAGTCGTTAGTCAAGTATGTGAACTTATGATGTGATTTTGTTGGGTTGGTTGTTGGTTCACATGCGATTGTTGCAGTCTTCTTCTTCTTCTCCTTCTTCTTCGTAGCAGTGTTTTGTTCAAGAGGGAAGTTCTTAGTTTGTGTGTGTGAGTTTGTATATGATTTGTAAATAAAACTGTACACAATTGATAGCATTTCATGTGCGCATCTTTGTGGTTACGATAACCTTAACACGCTACAGCCTAAGCACCTGCCTAGTGTGAAAATGGGAAACCACGGAAAATAATCTTCAATGCTGCCGCCAGTGGGGTTCGAACCCACTCCCTTGAGAATGTAAGCTTACAGCACCGCAATCATAACCGCACGGCCAACTCGCTCGGCAGTTTGTAAGTATAATTATAAAGTTGAAAAACTTATGGATTTTAAATATGCAAATGAAAGACCAAAGACTTATTGTTTTTAATAATTTAAATGTTAACATAGTAAATATTTAAAGTTTACGGGAGAGCAGGCGGGGATTGTTCACCGGTGACAGTGGCAGAGCCCAAATATAGCCTACATATTGGAAGATAGAAGGTCGTTTTTCCTGCAGGAAGGCGACCACCTCCATACAGCAATTACGGATCAAGTAAGAAATGATTAAAATTTAAGTAACTTCGATATGAAAAGTCTACCCATGTGTGCACTGTGCGACTTTGATAAAAACAAATGTAGCCTATATAATATACCGCCAAAACTTAATAATATTTTTGCCTAAAGTTCAGTGTTACAAAGGCTAAAATGTTGTAGGCCTACCAACTAATTAATACTTGTAAAGTTATTTTGGTTGTTAACTAATCTGGATATACAGTAATATTTCCGGTCAACATTCACGGTAAATGTGCTACTTGTGCAAAAGGACTGGAGTACTGTACTGTACAATCGTAAATGCAGTAAAGAAGCTTGAAGCCGAATTCATTCACAATGGAAAGGAGTTTCGAGAGGTTCGGGGCCGAATTCCTGTCTTCCCAGATCCTGCGTTTGCTTCTGTAGCCGACTTCATGCTACTCCACGCTGCCTTATGATCCTATATATCTTGGATTAGACGCAATAAGAGAGCAATGTATTGCTTACAGAACATAGTCACAATGGTTATTTATTTATTACTACTGAACAAGTTTTCATTTCGGCGCTGAAGTGGAAGGCGGGCCTTCCACACGGTAACGCTATCTCTCATTTTATACGGTGAAGGGATTGGCGGTCGTGGCCTGTACTAGGCTATACCTGCATTCACCTTGGTGCAGGAGAATGGAAAAACCATTCTCAGGACAGCCGACGGTGGGGACCAGTCGTTCTCCGTCTTCCGAATACAGAGGCGTAGAGCCACGGTAAAGCCGTGCCCACCCCTCCTTTGGTCGGTTGGTCGGTCGGAGTGCAGAGCTGTCCGACCAGCCGTGGCCACGCGTAGGCCGAAGCCTACTCTGCAGCCACCGACCTTCATATTTCATCAACATCATCTAAAAGTTTTCATTCCCTCCATGACGGGGAGGGGTGGGCCACCTAGAAGGTAACACCATCTTTCTGATTCTTCATTTATATCGATTCTTTTAAGTTTGCCGTCGACTGCTTGAATGCTAAACCCTGAGATGAGCATAATGTGTTCACACTAATACCCTATTATTTAAATTCAGGTTCGATTCCCGGCCAGGTAATGGATATTTAACTGAGGATTAGTTGGAGGTCCACTCAGCCTACGTGATTATAATTGAGGAGCTGTAAGATGGCACCCCCGGTCTAGAAAAGCAAGAATAACGGTCGAGAGGATTCGTTACGCTGACCACGCGTCGCCCAATAATCTGCAGGCCTTCGGGGCTGAGAAGCCCAGCAGGGCTGCAGTGTCATGGAGTTTTATATAGTAAAATATTGTACTTTCCATGGGTCAAAGTGCTTCGCGCATTCATTTCGAAACTTATCAACTTATATCCTATGTAAAACCTCACCATGCAACGTATATGTTATAATCCCATTAAAGCCCACTGTACGAGTGCAATTCGATGTTAGCGATTTAACCTTATTTCTTGAAAAAGTAAGTGAGGTGTGAACAACGTATTAAGCATGGCTACGAGTTCTCGTAATCGTTGTTTGAAGGCTATAGAAAAGTTTAGGGTTATTGAAAACGCAGAGAACATTGGGAACCACAGAGTAGAAAGAAAGTCCGATATCACAGAAAGTTGTACTCGCGATTGGCGAAACAAAGAAAAAATACACATCTTCAAAAACACATAATAATCGCTGGGCACTGCGCACAACACATTCCTATACAGTTCATACCAAAGAGCGCACTCATCACGACAACGCATAGAGAAACATCGATTGTAGGGGCCATTGACCTAGATGATGGGCCCCTTTAAACAACAAGCATCATCATCATCACCACCATCAGAAACATCGATTCAGGGGAAGTTAAGCAAACAGTTCTGATCGAACGGGTTGCCTCCTCAACAGTTTATCAGGTTGCCTACCCAACAATTTATCAGGTTGCCTACCCAACAGTTTATCAGGTTGCCTATCCAACAATTTATCAGGTTGCCTACCCAACAGTGTGTGATCATGATATCGACGGTGCACGAGCAATGCCTCATATCCTACAATGATCTTCCTACCGATTATTTTACATAAGACTGATGATGATGCTTGTTGTTTTAAGGGGCCTAACGTCGAAGGTCATCGGCCCCTATCCATAAGACTGGTCACGTCTCCCAGCCACATATGCAGTCCATCAGAACAATGTTCGTTTCGTTCATCTTCCTATACCTAATGTAAAAGAAAATTAACTTTATTGTACCGTACTCTAAGAGTGTAAATGATCATGAAGTATTTACGCATTCTTAAGGTATAATGCATTTAAGGTTCATTTTCCTTTAAACGCTAGCACAGGAAAATGAACACAACGAACATTGTTCTGATGGACTGCCTATCCCGTGTGGCTGGGAGGAGTGACCAGTCTTATGGAGGACATTGTGGGATACGACGTACTGCTCGCGAACCGTCGATACGTTTCTTAAATCAAATTTATATTTTATTCTGGTTTGGAATACTCTTGATGTAGAATTAATTTATTGTAAGCAAAAAACAGATTAAAGCAAATTTTCTCTTTTTTAAAACTTTTTTCTCCGAAAATTGGGTTGCGTGGATTATTCGTGTATAGCCTATACGGTAGTTATTAATTAACTAACTTAGAGAAAATCTATCTCAAGTTATGTGACTAATCATTACTGTTAACTGCCGTCTTATCGAGTAAATTGAAACATCAAAATTGATGTGCTTGCACCCTAACCTCGAACCAGCCCCTTAGAATTCGGTAAAAATCCCTCACCTGACCAGGAATCGAACGCGAGATTTCCGATTAAGAGGCAGGCTCACTATCTCTAGATCATGGGACTGGCTAATTATATTAATATGAAGTAAAGTCGTCGAGAGATTTACCGAAGGAGTACTGTCTCAGGTTATAGCAGTTCGTGACTTCTAAGAAAAGTACACTTGAATACAGTTTTTGTGTACTCAGCCCGCACGCTGATTTGATCCTCCACAGCTCCACCATCAGCTGTAAAAGATGGCCTAGGCATCACTGAAGAGGTGTGCAAGGAAATTACGAGTTTTTTAGTTTCCCATTGCTCTCATCACTGAGCTAGACGTTCCTGCCACGTCATATCAGTCTGCCAAGCAGTTTGTATGCATGTCTACCACATAGTCCCGTCCCTGATACGGGAGCGGGGATGTGCTGAGATGAAAGTATACGGCATGTATTTACGGCCGGATATACTTCTTGTCGGCAACCTCAGTTGAGTTAACGTAAGAACTTTCAATAAATAAAAAGAAACCACTTTTTCCTTTGTGGAAATCAAATAATCTTAAATATCTCTCTCGGTCATGGCCATCCATCTATAGCTGCTGATTTCAGATGACCATCAGCCATAAGACATAGCCTGCACAGTTGCCAGGTAACGTTGTCTGGTCATCCATCCATACCTTACATCATAGCCTGTACAGTTGCCAGGTGACATTGTCTGGTCATCCATCCATACCTTACATCGTAGCCTGTACAGTTGCCAGGTAACATTGTCTGGTCATCCATCCATACGTTACATCGTAGACTGTACGGTTGCTACGTGACAGTGTCTGGCCATCCATCCATACGTTACATCGTAGCCTGTACAGTTGCCAGGTGACATTGTCTGGTCATCCATCCATACCTTACATTGTAGTCTGTACAGTTGCCAGGTAACATTGTCTGGTCATCCATCCATACGTTACATCGTAGCCTGTACAGTTGCCAGGTTACATTGTCTGGTCATCCATCCATACCTTACATCGCAGACTGTACAGTTGCCAGGTGACATTGTCTGGTGATCCATCCATACCTTACATTGTAGCCTGTACAGTTGCCAGATAACATTGTCTGGTCATCCATCCATACCTTACATTGTAGCCTGTACAGTTGCCAGGTAACATTGGTCATCCATCCATACCTTACATTGTAGCCTGTACAGTTGCCAGGTTACATTGTCTGGTCATCCATCCATACCTTACATCGCAGACTGTACGGTTGCTACGTGACATTGTCTGGCCATCCATACCTTACATCACAGACTGTACGGTTGCTATGGTCACACTTCCTTCACACTAACTTCCGTCACGCAAATTTTCAGATGACCCCCAACCATAAGACACATTCATGTCAAACGCGAGCTACGCATTGAAGGTTTTCGGCGATGCAAGAATGGAAAGGACTAGGACTGGGGAGGAAGTGGCCACGGCCTTTATTAAGAAAAAAACCATTCCCAGCATTTGCCAGGCATGAAAATGGGAAACCACGGAAAATCTTCTTCGGTGCTGACAACGGTGCGATTCGAACTCACCATCTTCCGAATGCAAGCGCGCATTTACGCCACCCTAACCGCGCGGCCAACTCGCTCATTATTATTATTATTATTATTATTATTATTATTATTATTATTATTATTATTATTATTATTATTATTATTATTATTATTATTATTATTTCCAAAGTGTATGAGTTATCTAAGGATGGACAGACCAGAGAGATGAATACTCTGTAAAGAGATAAAAATAAGTTGAGTTGGTCTTGCAATTTGTTACCTGATTTTGATGGGTAGGTTAGATTTGATAAATAATATCTTGAAGACGTAAATCTGCTGTACCTGAATGTTATCCAACAACTTCAGTGTAGATCTATAGTTTGGTACCTGGGCGCTGCCCGAGGTACTGTCGCAGGGTCTCCTCGGCACTAAATGCAAATACGGCTCGTAACTCTTAACACAGCGTGGGGAGTGTGCCCAATTTGCCACACGATCATAAAAGTTAGTCATGTTTCATTAAGGAATGTATAATCCTTTAGGCTCACCTTTTATTACGCTTGTGTTTAATACACTCCTAACTGGTACATCTTACAAACGTTGGTGTACTGTCTGTTTCTGAACGGAATTCGGAACTCCAGGTTGACAAACATTCGGAAATATACTGACGGTAATTTTAATGATATGCGTTTAACATCTCTTTAGTTGTTACAGATTTTAAAAGATAATGTCGTTCCGGAATTTTATTCTGAAGGGGAGCCCTTAAAAGTCTCGGTTGATAGTAAATGTACCGTCACAAGACTTTCTCATATTTTAGTACTTTTTTATGCCAACTGACTTCATCCAACCTTGAGCATAGAGCTCGGAACCGTTGACCAAATGCATGATGCACTCAGTCGTAAAACCATATATTCTTAAGGTCCAACAGTCAAGGGATAATGACATTTTTACAGGACATCACAGAAACCCATCATTACCTTAGATACATGTGTGTCTGAGTCATCAGTCCATAGACTGGTTTGATGCAGCTCTCCATGCCACCCTATCCTGTGCTAACCTTTTCATTTCTACGTAACTATTGCATCCTACATCTGCTCTAATCTGTTTGTCATATTCATACCTTGGTCTACCCCTACCGTTCTTACCACCTACACTTCCTTCAAAAACCAACTGAACAAGTCCTGGGTGTCTTAAGATGTGTCCTATCATTCTATCTCTTCTTCTTGTCAAATTTAGCCAAATCGATCTCCTCTCACCCATTCGATTCAGTATCTCTTCATTCGTGATTCGATCTATCCATCTCACCTTCAGCATTCTTCTGTAACACCACATTTCAAAAGCTTCTATTCTCTTTCTTTCTGAGCTAGTTATCGTCCATGTTTCACTTCCATACAATGCCACGCTCCACACGAAAGTCTTCAAAAACATCTTTCTAATTCCGATATCAATGTTTGAAGTGAGCAAATTTCTTTTCTTAAGAAAGCTCTTCCTTGCTTGTGCTAGTCTGCATTTTATGTCCTCCTTACTTCTGCCATCGTTAGTTACTTTACTACCCAAGTAACAATATTCATCTACTTCCTTTAAGACTTCGTTTCCTAATCTAATATTTCCTACACCACCTGCCTTCGTTCGACTGCACTTAATTACTTTTGTTTTGGACTTATTTATTTTCATCTTGTACTCCTTACCCAAGACTTCATCCATACCATTCAGCAATTTCTCGAGATCTTCTGCAGTCTCAGATAAAATAACAATATCATCGGCAAATCTCAAGGTTTTGATTTCCTCTCCTTGGACTGTGATTCCCTTTCCAAATTTCTCTTTGATTTCCTTTACTGCCTGTTCTATGTAAACATTGAAAAGTAGAGGGGACAAACTGCAGCCTTGCCTCACTCCTTTCTGGATTGCTGCTTCTTTTTCAAAGGCCTCGATTCTTATCACTGCAGACTGATTTTTATACACGTTGTATATAATTCTTCGTTCTCGGTATCTGATCCCTATCATCCTCAGAATCATAAATACCTTGGTCCAATCAACATTATCGAATGCCTTTTCTAGATCTACGAATGCCATGTACGTGGGCTTGTCCTTCTTGATTCGATCCTCTAAGATCAGACGTAAAGTCAGGATTGCTTCACGTGTTCCTACATTTCTCCTGAAGCCAAATTGATCTTCTCCCAACTCAGCTTCAACTTGTTTTTCCATTCTTCTGTAAATAATACGTGTTAAAATTTTGCAGGCATGAGATACTAAACTAATGGTGCGGTAGTTTTCACACCTGTCAGCACCGGCTTTCTTGGGAATAGGTATAACAACATTCTGCCGAAAATCGGATGGGACTTCTCCTGTCTCATACATCCTGCACACTAAATGATATAACCTTACCATGCTGGTTTCCCCTAAGGCAGTCAGTAGTTCAGAGGGAATATCATCAATTCCAGGTGCCTTGTTCCTATTTAGGTCACTCACAGCTCTGTCAAACTCTGACCTCAAAATTGGGTCTCCCATTTCATCAGCATCAACAGCCTCTTCATGTTCCAGAACCAAATTATCTACATCGTTACCTTGATACAACTGTTGGATATGCTCCTGCCATCTTTCTGCTTTGTCTTCTTTCCCTAGAAGTGGCTTTCTATCTGAGCTCTTAATATTCATGCACCTAGATTTCCTTTCTCCAAAGGTTTCCTTGATTTTCCTGTATGCAGCATCTACCTTTCCCAAGACCATACAGTCTTCGACATCCTTGCACTTCTCCTTCAGCCATTCTTCCTTAGCAACCTTGCACTTTCTATCCACTTGATTCTTTAATCGCCTGTATTCTTTTCTGCCCTCTACATTTCTAGCATTCTTGTATTTTCGTCGTTCATCAATCAGGTCTAGTATCTCCTGAGTTATCCACTGATTCTTAGTTGATCTTTTCTTCCTTCCTAACATTTCTTCAGCCGCCCTACTGACTTCATTTTTCATGACTCTCCACTCTTCCTCTATTGTGTTTCCTTCAGCCTTTTCGTTTAGTCCTTGTACAACATGTTCCTTGAAACAATCCATCACACTCTTTTCTTTCAACTTGTCTAGATCCCATCTTTTTGCATTCTTTCCTTTCTTCAATTTCTTCAACTTCAGATGGCATTTCATGACCAACAAGTTGTGGTCAGAGTCCACGTCTGCTCCTGGGAAAGTTTTGCAATCCAACACCTGGTTTCTGAATCTCTGCCTAATCATAATGCAGTCTATTTGATACCTTCCAGTGTCTCCAGGTCTCGTCCACGTATACAGCCGTCGTTTGTGGTGTTTGAACCAAGTATTGGCAAGGACTAAATTATGATCAGTGCAGAATTCAACCAGCCGACTTCCTTTTTCGTTCCTTTGTCCCAATCCGAATTCTCCTACTGTACTACCTTCTCTTCCTTGGCCTACCACTGCATTCCAGTCTCCCATCACAATTAGATTCTCGTCACCTTTTACATATTGAATTAAATCTTCTATCTCCTCATATATTCTTTCAATTTCTTCATTGTCCGCTGAACTAGTAGGCATATAGACCTGCACTATTGTGGTGGGCATTGGTTTGGTGTCTATCTTGACGACAATAATTCTTTCACTATGCTGGTCGTAGTAGCTTATCCGCTGCCCTATTTTCTTATTCATTATTAAACCAACTCCTGCATTTCCCCTGTTTGATTTCGTGTTGATAATTCGGTAGTCGCCTGACCAAAAATCCTGTTCTTCCTGCCAACGTACTTCACTTATACCAACTACATCTAACTTTAGCCTATCCATCTCCCTTTTCAGATTCTCTAACCTACCACAACGATTCAAACTTCTAACATTCCACGCTCCGACTCGCAGAATGTCAGTATCCTTCTTATAGATACATATAAAACATAGTATCAGGGGAAGACCAAAGCGTTGCAGACTTATGGATAAATTCATGAGAAAATCTCAATAACAAGGCTCAAAGGAATTATAGAATAAATCTGGAAAACCGAAAGAATCCCCGCAAATTGGAAGACGACGATCATACATCCACTGCACAACAGAGGAAACAAGGTGGGCCCTAGCAACTACCGTGGAATTTCATTAGACTCCACAACCTACAAAGTTCTGTCCCAAGCCCTCCTGAACCGTGCAGATCCTCAGCTGAATCCAGAAATTGAAGAGTACCAAGGTAGATTCAGAAAACGCCGATCATGCGTAGAACAAATTATTAACCTGAAAAACTCGATGAAATACTTCCGCAGTACACCAAACAGAAGTTATGTTACCACATTTGTCGACTTCAGATTTAGCATGTGGCAGCATGGACGGAGAATCCCTTTTCTAAATACCAACGTAATTTGGACAAGATCAAAACACAGCACATATTATTAAAGAAACACCCATACGGGCAAAGTATAAGGTAAAATTTGTGAGAGAATTGAGCAGAGAATTTCCAATAAACACAGGAGTACGACAACGAGATGGATTATGCCCATTACTCTTTAATTGTGCGCTTTTTTTTAAGAGAATGGCGAAAAATAGGTGCACCATTACACAGAATTGGGGCAAAACATAAAGGTACAGAATTAGACTATTTAGCATTTGAAGACGATATGGCACTAATTGCCCAAGACATCCCCGATGCACAAAACCAACTTGAACTCCTGTAAGAACAAGCAGCGAAAATTGGATTACACATTTCATCTGAATATACAAATTTATGACAAACATCAAAACTGCCCCATCTGAACTCCAAATTGACTGCACTGCACCTCTTGAGTGAAAGAATTTAAATATTTAGGTTAATGGATTACTGAAAATTGTAATGAAAAGAAATCTATTAAATCGCGACTCCAGAAAATGGAGACTGCATTTCAGTTTACAAAAAATGTTTACAACAAAAGAAATATCTCCTGGAACTGCAAAATCTGACACTATACTAAATTAATGAACACGAAGCTTCCTATCCATCAGAAACTCTCGATCTCCAACACAAAACACTAACAGAACAAATAGAAGTGAAAGAACGTAAAATAACGAGAAAAATCCTAGGTCCGAGAATGAAAGGAGGAGTACATTTTACAAAACCAAATGTGGAAATGTATAAAGAAATCTCCAAAATTACAAACACAATACACTTGCGAAGAATACTCAAACAGACTGACTCACAGAATTTACACATTCTTAAAGAATAAAATCACTAGTTCAAATTCGTACAGACAGAGAAAGACCCGAAGGAATTAGGAACACCAAATCCACTGGACCGAGATGAAATTAGAAAAATCAAACTCACACGGGGTTTTGAGGATTATGACAGAAATGCTAACGGACACGTATGGTCTCTGCAACGAAAACACACCCATTCGCTACGTGTGAAGGAATTCTGGGCTGAAAGAAAAAGCCAGAAAATATTGATTCCACGTGGTCCTAAGTGACCCATTCGCGACGAAAAGAAGAAAACAGATAACAACAACAACAACAACACTCATAGTGTATGAGCCTTGTGGCTGGTCTGCTCCTCTAATAACAGCTCTCCACTTCTCACGGCATTGGGCCTTCTCTTTTAATTGCCGAAAAGTGTGAATTCTCACTTCTTGTTTCAGCTAGTCAGTGAAAGTGTGCCGTGGCCTTCCTCTTTGTTTCTTGCCCTTCAGGCTTCCTTCCATTATGACTTGTAGTAAGCCTCCGTGGCGCAGTCCAGGCGAGCCGTCTTTCACGAAGTTGTCCAAGAAGTTTTTTTTTCCTTCACCAACTCGATTGAATACCTCCTGATTTATGACTTGATCTCTCTAAGGAGTTTTACAGTAAGCAGGCGCCTCCAAAACCACATTTCAAATTCCTGAATACGACTAGTCAAGCTGGTATTCAGTGTCCACGTTTCTCCGCACTATAACCCCACTGACCAAACGAATATATTAACTAATTGTTTCCTGAGCTCTAGGTTTAAACCACTCTTAGTCAGCATTTTATGGTATTTGTAGAACACTGCTCTTGACATCTTGGAGACAGTCTCCATCCTCAGCTATATTCTTCCCAAGTATTTTCCAATGGAAATGATGACATCTTTCATTGATTTACTTATTGCTACTTGTTTAACGTCACACTAACACATCGAAGGTTTTCGGTGACGGAAGGATGGGATGGGCTAGGAGTGAGAAGGAAGGGAAAGTGGCCGTAATTAACTCATACAGTGCCAGGCGGTCGATTTATCGGGCATGAGAGCTGTTGCTGCTAAAAATGCCGCGACCGATCTGTCGGCTACTTTTTTTCTTTCGCTTGTATCTTCAATTGCTGCTGCACGATGGCAGCATAAGTAATAGCGCCGGAAAGTTTGAAACGTTTACTCTCTGAACTTATCGATAACGTGCCACATCGATATCAGTGAAGTTTTAGTAAAGCTTTCCTTTGACGCATTGTAAGTTTCGAGCGTGGTAGCCCTGCGTTCTGCTGCTTTATGTTGCTTGTCGCTTGTTATCACGTTTGTTTATTTACTTCAAATGGTGTAAGGATGGATAGGTATTTGAAATGTGATTAAAATACGCAATGTTTTAATATTAACTGATTCATTAGAGAATAATTTATCGACTGACAAATGTTCGAAGAAGAGGTTAGTGTCTGTTTAACCTGCGCGTGCATAATTTGGTAAAAATTCGTTATTCTCAAAACGTACTATCGAGAATTGTGTAAAACATTAGTTTCTTATTCAAAATTATCTGAATATTCTCACAAAGGTGCCATACCCATGATAAAATAAACTATAAATGTAAAAAGAGGTCTAATTTTGAACTTTAATTTTTTCAAAACCTCGTACACTTTTAAATGAAGAAAACGGAACTTTGTTGCAATTACAGTTATACTCACATGTTCTCTATTCACTTGTGTGCTATGGAAAAGAAAGAAGAGGGATTGACCTCCAAAAACGTAAGTGAGAGAATATTTTTCCTTACTGTGTGCATTTGCATTAAATTTGCCTTGGCATTCCTAGCGCAACCACTACATTACAGCCTGGCAACGAAAAGGTTAAGATAAAGCCCAAGCATTTGCTTGGTGTGAAAATGGGAAACCACGAAAATCCATCTTCAGGGCTTCCGAAGTTGGTATTTGAACCCAATATCTCTCGAATGCAAGCTCATAGCTGCGTGACCCTAAGCGCACGGTCAACTCACTGGGTCCTCGATTTACTTACTGACGTACCTAGCAGGTAGCCCTGGAACTCTCAAACGGATGGTACTACGCATATGCGAAGTGCCTGAAAAATGTAGGACGAAAATTAATAGTAGTAGTAATTATAATAATAAGAAGAAATAAACCAAGAATATTATCGAGCCAGATTTTTACCTTTTTTTAAGGTAAGAAGACCCAGCCAACTTGGTTCAAGAAGGTGGAAAGAAGCCTATAGGAAATGAGGTTCACTTATGAAGATATACAAGAACGCAACCCACTCAGGGAGAAACTAAAAGGCTACCGTAGGGCAAAAGGATCATCGTTAATATCTGCTCGAGTGGTGGTGCCATCGTATGGAGAATTCGAAGGCTAAGTCTTCAGTTGAGATCATATCTGCGTTGTGAATTAAATTCGTTCTGCTATATTTTTGAAAATTTTAGACATGAAAACGTTGCTTTAAGTCATCTCGATCTAAGGTAACTGATCGTTTTTGCATTTTTTTTGTGTCCCATAGTATATAACTGAGTTTTTTGATGAGTATCTAACAAGTAAGTGTCATTAGCATTAAATGCAATGTCTTGCTGACGCTTAATTTCGTCCGCATTAGATGGCATTTAGGCGTTGCATTGTGTTTCCTGTGATAGGAGAAAATGGGGCAAAAAGATCAGTAAAAAGGATCATTACACCCCGGGAGGATCATAATGCCCCACTGTTATTATTATTATTATTATTATTATTATTATTATTATTATTATTATTATTATTATTATTATTGTTATTATTATTATAGTAGATTCTCGGAACATGGCGTGATGGCACAGTTTTCCGGCTGCTTTGCCTCTCATCAAGACGTACCGGGTTCGATTACTGATTAATGCATTTGAGATTTTCGAGGTAAATGTCACGTCTGCTGGTTTGGATTGCACGTAAGTAATAGCTACTGTGGCTTATAACGGCCCTATTAACAATCACGTAAAGTACGAGCTTCCTTCCTTCCACATGAAGTACCGGATACTCGACCTAACGAACTGAGGTGGGGGCTGTCGAGTTACAAAAATGATGAGTTTTACGGACTCATTTCAGGTTTCATTTCCAGAGTCACATTGTTTATGTTTCCGCGATAAGTTTGACTCAAAGAAATTCGTACAGGTACTGCACGTCCTTCATCTTGACGATATCTATCCTCGGTGGAAAGTTCACGCCATGCGGTGTTATGACTGGGAGCAACAGACAGATATACCGAGCTCGATAGCTGCAGTCACTTAAGCGCGGCCAGTATACAGTGTTTGGGAGATAGTGGGTTCGAACCACACTATCGGCAGCCCTGAAGATGGCTTTCCGTGGTTTTCCATTTTCACATGTGACCCCATGACCGTAACTTTATTTAGACCACGGCCACTTCGTTCTTACTCCTAGCCCTTTACTATCCTATCGTCGCAATGAGACCTATTTGCGTTGGTGTGACGTAAAGCCAATTGTAAAAAAAGAATCCTGTATTACAAATAAAGGTAAGGGTGTTGTTTACATTATAAGCTGCATTTTAACAATGTTGGTTTCTCCTGAAAAACTTCTAATATGGCACTTATAACGTTTTGGCATGGCAGTATTCATATATTTAAATATATAACATGACTTTTAATAATAATAATAACAATAATAATAATAATGTTATTGGTTTTACATCCCAATAACTACTTTATTACGGTTGTCGTAAACGCCGAGGTGCCGTAATTTAGCCCTGCAGAAGTTCTTTTACGTGCCAGTAAATCTACTAACATGAGGCTGACGTATTTGAGCACCTTCGAATACCACCGGACTGAGCCAGGACTGAACCTGCCAAGTTGGTGTCAGAGGGTCAGCGCCTCAACGGCAACATGTCTCTTTTTAATATGACTAAAGGGACAACAAATTATGACTCAAAATTTGACTAGTATTTTTTTAAATTTAAAATTACAAATATAAAATGCTTCATAAGATGTAAGATGATGTGTTTATTCTGACAAAGTCCAGGATATATTTCCTTATTTAACCATTTGTAATCTCAAACATTATTTCTAAAAATTACATCTGATGTTATTCTCTGGGATATGATAGCTGAGTGGCGAGAGCAGTGGCAGTGGCTTGCAAAAATGTTTTCTAAAAATGCTTCTAAACTTTTTACACGAGTAGGAAGAATTGTGTCACTGCGGAAGGGAAGATTTTTAAAAATGTACTCTTAAGTGAATGTACAGTGAGATATTTTTGTGTTATTAACAAATTACGAAATAATTTTTAAGCTAGTATATATCTCTAAATTACGAATCATCATCCTAGTCTTTGACTAATTCCCGACTGTCGTGACCCCATAATAATAATAATAATAATAATAATAATAATAATAATAATAATAATAATAATAATAATAATAATAATTTCGTGTGACTTGCTAGCCGAGTGCAACCCTTGTAAGGCAGATCCTCCGACAACGTCTGCCCTGTACAGGAAACTGCGTGTTGTTTTGGTGGAGGATAGTGTTATGTATGCTGTGCGAGTTGCGAGAATATCTCCGAGCCAAAAGTATTTATTTTGCTATTTGTTTTTTTATCGCACCAACCGACTCCTTGGCTGAATGGTCGGCGTTGAGGCCATCGGTTCAGGGGGTCCCGAGATCGATTCACGGTAAGGTCGGGGATTTTAATCGCATCTGATTAATTCTTCTGGTTCGAGAACTCTCCTCTTCATATTCAGACAACATTTCACACTACCAACCATCACAGAAACATATAGGGTTGGCGTCAGAAGGGTCGCCCGGCCAAAAAAGATGGTCAAATTCACAAGTGTGACACAGTTTGCACCCGTGATCTCGCAGGTGTGGGAAAAGCGGTAATAGAAGTTTTACACCTCACCGGCAGGACTTATTGCGACGCTAGGATAGGAAAAGGCTAGGACAGGGAAGGAATTGTCCTTGGCTCTAATAAAGATACAGTCCCAGCAATTCCCTGGACTGAACACTGGAAACTCTGCCGATATTTGGGTTCGAACCCACCATCTCCCGAATGCAAGCTCAGAGCTACGTCACCCAAACCGTTTACCCAATTTGCTCACTGCCAAGAGAGAACTAACCGTTTAGATTGAAATCTCTAGACTCAACCGGGAATAGAACTTGGGGCCGCGAGGACCGACGACAAAGACACTGACCATTCAACAATGAACATAAACGTAGTCGTATTTCGTGTACTCGTGTCGAAGCGGTGCAGCTCTTTGAAGCACACCACCAATGGAGGTGAGCTGCATGTACCTTTATAACCATATACCAAACCTCCTGCCAGTTATAAATTTCTGGCAATATTTGGAATCAAACCCGGACCTCCAAGGACGATAGCTAATAGTGTTAAACGTTAAACGTTACATAGACATAATTATGTTCTACGTAACTCCGCCATCCATTGTGATATTTTACTCTTATCAGTGAGCTCTAAAGGGATTCTCCTGTGATCATCTGCACTTCGATTATTCACCGTCGAGCCGTCTTTTCACGTGGTCTACTGTAGAGTCCTGCATTCACTGTGGTGGTGGTGGTGATTATTGTTTTAAGAGAAAGTACTCTATCTGGGTATCTGTCTCCTGTTAATTCTAATCAGAAGGGAAAATGGAAGATTTCCGACACTTCAAAGAATGGAGGTATCGGCGGAAGAAAGACAAGGGCCACGAAAGGCGTGGAAGTGAAAAAGACCCTAGACCTGGAAATATAATAAAATCTGCATATGAAGAAGACGAGAGTTGACGAAGGAAAGTCTGATAGGTTAGATGCAATTGACGAGCCTAGTACAAGTACGTGGAAACAGTTTCAAAATCAGCTAGGAGAACCGTGGTCAGTTTGATGCAAGTTTAATGGACTGTACTGCTAATAATAAGAGTTGGTGTGTGACATTTCTTAGAGGGAGATCCGTTTACTGCCTGCCGAGGCGGGATAAAGGGAGTGGCTGTGTGGTTGCCATGGAGACGAGGGTGGGGCGACTGCAGTTGCCATGGAGATAAAACTTCAAGGCAGCTCGTCTTGCTGGGAGTTGCCAAACCTGTCACTGTCACTGATAAGAACCTGATTGTTTGTATAAGAGTGATCGCAAATGGGACGACACCGCCTGGCCAGGTAGTCTACAGCAGATCACAGCGGTCAGAATGAAGGAGGGAACAAGTGAGCCGGAAGCGAGGGGTAAGAGCATGTAGAAAAAGAATGCTGGAATGTGGCAACATCGTGAAATGGCACGTCCAATGCTCCTCCCTCCAACCTTACCTGTCAGACGCCCACTTTAGTTAAGTCTAGTATAGTATAACTTGGAAACGATTCTCTAACCCATGGGTAAATAATGGAAATATCGAGCTCGATAATAATAATAATAATAATAATAATAATAATAATAATAATAATAACAATAATAATAATATATTATTATATTATATAATTATATTATATTATATATATTATATTATATATATTATATTATATTATATTATATTATATAATTATATTATATTATTATTATTATTATTATTATTATTATTATTATTATTATTATTATTATTATTTCTGAGGTGTGGCTATGAAGTTGTTTACATCTATTAGTATTATTTACGTAGTTATGTACGGACTTTATTTAGTATAAATCGTGAGCGTATTATTTGTGAGGTTATGTCATGAAACATCTGCTATATGTATACTAATATGAGTTTATTTAATCTAAGAACACCCAATTAATAGTATATAATTTATTATTAACTGTAAATATGATGTATAAATCCAGCGTAATGTTGTGCAACTCACTGTAATAGTCCAGAACAACGCACTTTGTCACTAGAGGTTAATGGAACATTCGATCCATTTGTAAATAGGCTAATTGGAGACTCTCGAAATTACGAGAAAATATTTTGTGTCATATTCTTCTAGAATCCTGGCCAGGCGATGTATATTAAGAGGCAGTCTTGGAAGATGAGTTGGAGTTGTTTAGCGAGGGTTGTCAATGCAAGTCGTTAATGAAGTACGTGGATTTATGATGTGATTTTGTTGGGTTGGTAATTGGCTGACATGCAAGTGTTGCAGTCTTCTTCTCGTTCTTCTTCCCAGCAGTTAAGTGTTCAAAATGGTGGTTTATTGATGTGTGTGCGGAATGCGTATATAGTTTGTAAATAAAATACTGTACACATTTGACAGCATCGCGTGTATGTGTCTTTGTAGTTATAACAAGTTACCAACCCATGCTCCCGAGTTGAGAACGCTGGTCACTGTTTCAGTCACGTCTTACGACATAGTTTAGACCAATAAAATAGTCTGACGCCATAAATATTCGCAAACCACCAAATGTTTCTGTGAAGCACTAATGTATGGTAGAACCAAAGTGTGCAAGATCCAACCGAATCTGTTTATGTTCAGACCATTCTGTTTGTGACAAGCGTTTGTTTGTCCTCTTACAGGAGCGTGGCTGCAGTCAGACGGAAATAACGTCATAGTATGAAATAACACTTTACCGTTCTGTAATTAGTTTCCGCACTGTTTTACTGCAGATTGTCTCTGATTGGTTGAACTCCACTTCAAAGTAACGTAAGCACGGATAGTGAGAGAGTATGAATCAGAGAACATCAAACTTAGACTTGTTGAATTCTTTCTCCGCTTGATGGCAGCACCGTGATTGTGTACTCATCTACACAAGAAATGGCTGTCTCTACATTCCAGTTCAAGTAATGTGCCGCCATCACCATGATGATTGATGTGTAGGTTAATCCATTTCCAACAGATAAATATAGCATATATCACACAGTAGGCCATATCATAAATAAGGTTCGGTTGTTTAAAGACAAATCATATTTTTTTCCTGAGTATATTTTACACGAAATCTGAAAACTTACGAATTGTGAGAGATGAGTCCCTAACCCCGTTTAAAGCAATTTTATGTTGCATATAAATGCACATTTCGGCCATTGTTATTGCTTTGTTCATATTTTGCTCAGTTTAGTGATATAAGGTCATATTTGGTTATATTTTGAGCATTTTTGCTTAAACTGAGGCATCCTTTTTAACAAGGTACATGTTATCTGTGTCGAGTTTCAAACACAGGATTTCAAGATACTGTAGTAGAAGTATTTTTTTCTTCTTTCCGAAACATATAAGTAACAGGTGTAGAAGACTTGATTCCGAGAAACAGATGGTGTGCGAACGTACGCTGACAGATATCAAAATGCACGCTAATACTTCGTTTCCTTGTTTTCTAGGACACCAGAGTGAGAATAGATACTCATGGAATGTATAACTTTTTAACGTACCTACTGTAGCGAAGTCTGTTCGCATGATTAAATGTGTCTGCTCTATTATCGCTAATCACTTTTGACATGTTTAATGTTAGTAATACTCTAATACTCGCTACATATCCCTAAAATGCTTAAGTCGTATTTTACATTATTTGGGTCATATTTAGCTAGTTTTAATTCATATTTAGCCTGTTTGCGGCATATTTAGCTAGTTTAGGACACATTTAGCTAGTTTAGGACACATTTAGCTAGTTCAGGACAAATGTATTTAGTTTTAGTTCATATTTAGTTAGTTTTAGGACATATACCGCCAGTTTTAGGACATAGTTAGCAACTTTAGGACACATTTGGCTAGTTTAGGAAACATTTATCTAGTTTAGGAAACATTTATCTATTTTTAGTTCATATTTAGTTAGTTTTATGTCATATTCAGCTAGTTTTAGGAGATATTTAACTATTTAGTACATATTTAGCTACTTTAGGACAAATTTAGGTAGTCTTAGTTCATATTTAGTTCGTTTTATATCATATTTAGCTAGTTTCAGGATATATTTAACTATTTAGGATATATTTAGCTAGTTTAGGACACATGTAGGTAGTTTTAGGACATATCTAGCTTGGTTTATTTCATATTTAGCTAGTTCCAGGACATATTTAGCTAGTTTTAGTTCACATTTAGCTAGTTTTAGGACATATTTACTTGCATATTTTGTACTTCTTTAAGTCATAAACTTCCGAACTCTAGTTATAAAAGTTCGTATTACCTTCATTAATCCAGGACGAGTGGACCATGTTTACGACTCTGGTAGCTTAGTGGACTGTTCACTGTTTCAAGTAATGTTATTTTTGTTTATTACAACGTAACCCCATGCGCAAACCTCTCATACATTTCATAGCAAGACTCGAATAACAAAACTAGGAAACGCTTATGCATGGATTAAACATGGACGGTTTGCGTCGCGACGAATCAACATTATTCGTAAATAAATTTAAATAAAAAATAAGTACATTCACTATTCGTAGCGTGACGGTTAGCTCTATGAGCTGCGTCCTCGGCGACCCAGATGCGTTTTCCGGTACTGCCTGAAATTTAAGAATGGCAGGAGGGCCGGTATATGGGTAAAATGGTACGTGCAAGCTCACCTCAATTGGGAGTGTGCCTGGAAAGAGTTGCATCATTTCAGGATGAGGACACGAGTTTACTTTTACAATAAGTATGAAGTAAAATATTGTACGTAACAGCCAATAAAGGGATAAGTTTACGTCACTCGTGTTGAAATTCCATCTCACTCGTAACGCAAAAGATCACTTTCCGTCAAGGTATGCTTTCTGCGTCGGCTGTGTAAGTAACTCTTATTCCATCGTGTCGACTCTTCTTGTTGAACCATCTTCTTGTCCTTACACCTCGAGGGTACAAAGGCTTAACAATGGTTTATGGCAGAGTACGCGCATGCGCTATTGATTAAAAAAATTGGCTATTGTAACGGCCGTAGGAGTGTATACCTACTTATTAGAAATAAAATACAAATATTAAGTGGATAAAACATTTTATTCAATACAATGTGGTACTCGGTGTAGTATGCGTCTGTGATGTGAGGAATCACCATCATCTGTTTACCCTCCAGGGTCGGCTTTTCCCTCGGACACAGCGAGGGATCCCACCTCTGCCACCTCAAGGGCAGTGCCCCGGAGCTTCAGACTCTTGGTCGGGGATACAACTGGGGAGAATGACCAGTACCTCGCCCAGGCGGCCTCACCTGCTATGCTGAACAGGGGCCTTGTGGAGGGATGGGAAGATTGGAAGGGATAGGCAAGGAAGAGGGAAGGAAGCGGCCGTGGCCTTAAGTTAGGTACCATCCCGGCATTCGCCTGGAGGAGAAGTGGGAAACCACGGAAAACCACTTCCAGAATGGCTGAGGTGGGAATCGAACCCACCTCTACTCAGTTGACCTCACGAGGCTGAGTGGACCCCGTTCCAGCCCTCATACCACTTTTCAAATTTCGTGGCAGAACCGGGAATCGAACCCGGGCCTCTGGGGGTGGCAGCTAATCACGCTAACCACTACACCACAGAGGCGGGATGTGAGGAATAAGAGAAATAATTTAAAAGTTCTGGAGTAATGCTTGCCGCAGTCCGGCCCCGCGGTGTAGGGGGCAAAGCATCCGCCTGTCACCCGGCGGCGCCGGGTTCGATTCCCCGCTGGGTCAGGGGTTTTTAATTGTAAATCATTAATATCCCTAGACTGGGTATTTGTGTCGTCCTTAACGTTCCTTTCCTCACATTCAACACTCTACACTTTCTCCATTTCAATTAGGCTACACGCAGGTTCATATCACATGGTGCAAGTAGGGTCGACGCCCCGAACAAATAGCATTTAAAAAAATATTTGCTGAATCTAATCAAATCTTTCTTTTCTATTATTATTTGTTATTCCATACAACTGACCAGATATATTGACAACAACAGCTAACCTCCAACTGAGTGCGTGACTCAACACAGCGCCATCTTATAACAGAGTATGACCGAGCTCGATAGCTGCAGTCGCTTAAGTGCGGCCAGTATCCAGTAATCGGGAGATAGTGGGTTCGAACCCCACTGTCGGCAGCCCTGAAGATGGTTTTCCGTGGTTTCCCATTTTTCACACCAGGCAAATGCTGGGGCTGTACCTTAATTAAGACCACGGCCGCTTCCTTCCCATTCCGAGGCCTCTCCTATCCCATCGTCGCCATTAGACATATCTGTGTCGGTGCGACGTAAAGCAAATAGCAAAATGATAATAATAACAACAGAGCATGCATATGACATCACTTATTTAACACAAATTTTGCCTTAGTTTCAAGCGCTGTTTCATGGAAACTACGCTTCGGATTTTATTATTTTATTTTTTGCAAAAGGTAGTTTCGTTTTTATCTGTAAATTGACACGTTAAACATAATCGTAAGTTAAATACTCTTGGCGATATACGCGTTCTACCCAAACAACAACAACAACAACAGCGTCTTAAAATGTTTCATTCCATGTACCCACTAGCGTAGCCAGGATCGACCGATGATGATATAACACACAGTGAAGGTGCTTGCGCGTGTGTGGCGAGTGCATGAAAAAAAGTTGTCGTTGTTTGAGTCATCAGTACATAGACTGGTTTGATGCAGTTCTCCATGCCACCCTATCCTGTGCTAACCTTTCCACTTCTACATAACTATTGCATCCTACATCTGCTCTAATCTGCTTGTCATAGTCAATGTTCTTACCGCCTACACTTCCATCAAAAACCAACTGAACAAGTCCTCGTTGTCTTAAGATGTGTCCTACCATTGTATCTCTTCTTCTCGTCAAATTTAGCCAAATCGATCAGTATCACTTCATTCGTTATTCGATCTATCCAGCTCACCTTCAGCATTCTTCTGAAACACCACATTTCAAAAGCTCCTATTCTCTTTCTTCCTGAGCTAGTTATCGTCCATGTTCACTTCCATACAATGCCACGCTCCAGATGAAAGTCTTCAGAAACATCTTTCTAATTTCTCTATCAGTATTTGAAGTGAGCAAATTTCTTTTCTTAAGAAAGCTATTGGCTTTAGGTCGCACCAACACAGATATGCCTTATGGTGACGATGGGGCAGGAAAGGGCTAGGACTGGGAAGGAAGTGGCCGTGGTCTTAATTAAGGTACAGCCCCAGCATTTGCATGGTATGAAAATGCGAAACCACGGAAAACCATCTTCAGGGCTGCCGACACTGGGGTTCGAACACACTATCTCCCAAATACTGGATATTGACCGCACTTAAGCGACTGCAGCTATCAAGCTCGGTCTTAAGAAAGCTCTTCCTTGCTTGTGCTAGTCTCCATTTTATGTCCTCCTTACTTCTACCATCGTTAATTATTTTACTACTCAAGTAACAATATTCATCTACTTCCTTTAAGACTTCATTTCCTAATCTGATATTTCCTGCAACTCGTTGTCAGTTTCTGTCTATTTTCTTTCCCTAAACTTTCCAGCGGGGGAAAGGGGGGAGGGAGGCTGACCCCCAGTAACCCTCCATTGGATACGACGCTGCATGTACGCGTTGTCGAAGAACGTATATTTGTGTATTGCAGATGACCAAGTAAGTCTTGCGATAAGTCGTACAGTACGTTAATAGGAGCTGACTGAACCAGTATTCGATTACAGAACGTAATGCTCTCTTCGGGAAGTCTGACAGGAGAAACACCATCTCTCTAACATGAACTGGTCGTTTGTCATTCCTCCCCAACAGTCTAAAGATGAGCCATTGTCACACCTCCACAGAATATATGTTCAGAGCATGGTCACACGTACAGCGCACGGGCGGCCTACTGATGTGAAGTAAGGGGGCGGGATGACCCTTGCCATGGTCAGCAACCCGCCTTCATTACACATTCTCTTTCGAAATTTCGAATTCCTGCACGTTAAGAGCCAACTCTGTCCCAAGTAATTGCTCGACCCAGACATGATGACCTCTACCAGTCTCCGAACAAAACCTCGAGAACACTTCGCTGTTGTTTTAAATAGAAACCAGGGAAATCGTACGGATCAACCATTGATGCTTTCTCTCTGCTGCTTCAGTTTGACGTCATAGGTTCGCTCACTTGTGCTAGCAACCTCAGTTTAATCTTCCCTATATGACGAGTGTCATTGCAAGAACTTATTACAGCGCTCAAATTAAGTTCTACACATTTCGGCTTACAAGAGAAGGGCGCGTACCGGTGAATCACCGATCTTACGTAAATTTTGCACATCCGCCAAATGAGCCAAGAATAACACAATGGCCAAAATAATTCTTTCGGAAATTGACCCGTGCGACCTACAGGAAGCGTTAAAGTTCGTGTGTTAGCATTAGGGCGCTCGACTATGCAGATCGCTACTTCATATCCTACCCGCAACTCGCACTGCCCAACAGTTGATTTGAGGCCACTGTGACATACGCTTATAGTCATTGGTTGTTTGTGTAATGGTAATCAACATAGGCACAGTTATTTCTACGTTGGGAGGAAAATATGGCACATATGACATTAAGCCCTTATTCTCGCTTCGTCAGGTATGGTTGGTGTAGAACTGCTTTGTGCTTTTAACATTCCTACCACGATCATCATTGTTGCAGAAGTTATAAGGAGTAACTCGCTTGTTGTACTGATTAAAATTCATCTTCCCTATAACAAACTTATTCTATTGCTTTTATTAACCCACAATCAATGCAGGAATTAAATTAATTCTGTTAATACCTTTTTTCTTTCTTTCCTTCTTTCTTTCTTTCTTTCTTTCTTTCTCTCTTTCTTTCTTTCTTTCTTAATCTGTTTAACACCGAAGGTTGGTCTTTCCCTCTGACCCAGCGAGGAATCCCACCCCTACCGCCTCAAGGTCAGTGTCCTGGAGCGTGAGACATCTGATCGGGGGATACAACTGAGGAGGATAACCATTACCTCGCCCAGGCGGCCTCACCTGCTATGCTGAACAGGGGTGTGGGGGGTGGGAAGATTGGAAGGGATAGGCAAGGAACGGGAAAGGAAGTGGCCGTGGCCTGAAGTTAGGCACAATCTCGGCATTTGCCTGGAGGAGAAGTAGGAAACCACGGAAAACCACTTCGAGGATGGCTGAGGTGGGAGTCGAACCCTTCTCTACTCAGATGACCTCGCGAGGCTGAGTGGACGCCGTTCCAGCCCTCGTACCACTTTTCAAATTTCGTGGCTTTCGTGTGAAACGTACTGATTAAACTTTATCTTCTCTATAACAAACTTATTCTATTGCCTTTATTAACCCACAATCAATGCAGGAATTAAATTAATTTCGTTAATACCTTTCTTCTTTCACTCTTTTTTAATCTGTTTAACCTCCAGCGAGAAATTCCACCCCTGCCGCCTCAAGGGCAGTGTCCTGGAGTGTGAGACTTTAGGTGAAGGGGACACAACTGGAAAGGAGGACCAGTACCAGTACCTCGCCCACGTGGCCTCACCTGCTATGCTGAACAGGGGCCTTGTGGGGATGGGAAGATTGGAAGAGATAGACAAAGAAGAGGGAAGGAAGCCGCCGTTGCCTTAAGATAGGCACTATTCCGTCATTTGCCTGGAGAAGAGGTGGTAAAGCACGGAAAACCACTTCGAACATGGGTGAGGAGGGAATCGATCCCGGGCCTCCGAGGGTTGCAGCTAATCACACTAAAGACCGCACCACAGAAGCGGACATGGTTTGCTTTTTGATTTATTATTATTATTATCATGCACATAGCTTTGTCTTATGTTAAAAATATTCGCTGTTTTCTCTCATTGGTCATTTTCTTATTGTCATGACTCCCATAACATTATAATGTAATTAATATATCCATACGTGACCAGTTGCGCAGGAAGAGATCTGAAGTCGGTTATTTGTTATATGTTTGTGGTTCTACAACTTGACAAAGATACTGAGCATTTAAAAAGGAGTTCATGCTTCTAGGTGCAATGCTTCAGAAGGTATTAGCTATTGACTGTTGCTATTACGGAAACTGTAAGTAGTATAATTGGATGGTTCTGGCGCCACCGCCACCGCGGGCTCCCAGAGGCCACCTCCACCGTCACCGCACTGGGGGGCCTCCCAGGGGCCTCCTCCACCGCCACCGCAGCCAGAGGCCTCCCAGAGGTCTCCTCCACCACCCGCGGGAAATTTGAATTTGTAAACAAAGCCACGTGCTTTTTGACAGCTATCATCGACAACAACGCATCGCTAACCTCAGTACTGCCATCTTGACGGGCCTAAACCTCAGTAGTGCCAACTTAACCTAACTAGCGCGAGGTAAACAAAGCCACGTGTTTTTTGACAGCCACGTGCTTTTTGACAGACAACAACGCATCGCTAACCTCAGTACTGCCATCTTGACGGGCCTAAACCTCAGTAGTACCAACTTAACCTAACTAGCGCGTAGTAAACAAAGCCACGTGCTTTTCTGACAGCTGTCATCCACCATCTTAAACTACAAAGCACTGTGCTGCCCTCTTTATCGCAGTAGCTGCAAATTCGTCACCTGTCATCGGCAGTGCAGCCATCTTGGCGGGCCTAAACGTTAGTGCTACCAACTTAACCTCACTAGCGCGAGATAAACAAATCCACATGTAGCTGACATCCACCATCTTTAATCTATAGAGCACAGTGCTGCCCTCTTTAGCTACTTACCTTTGAAATGTGGTGGCGGATAATTTGAAAAATGCTTTTTGACAGCAGCCATCTTTGAGCACCGTGCTGCCCTCTTTAGCTAGATACCTTTGAAATGTGGTGGCAGACAATTCCACGTGACAGCAGCCATCTATGAGCACCGTGCTGCCCTCTATGTGGTGGCGGCAAATTCTACATGCTCTTGTTTGGAAACAAACTCACGCGCTTTTTTGACAGCCGTCATCCGCCATCTTTAATCAACAGAGCACAGTGCTGCCCTCTTTAGCTAGAAACCTTTGAAATGTGGTGGCGGCAAATTCCACGTGCTCTTGTTTGGAAACAAAGCCATGTGCTTTTTTGACAGCTGTCATCCACCATCTTTAATCAACAGAGCACCGTGCTGCTATCATGCGGGCAATTTCGTCAGCTGTCATCCGCCATCTTTAATCCACAGAACACCGTGCTGCCCTCTTTAGCTAGATACCTTTGAAATGTGGTGGTAGACAATTCCACGTGACAGCAGCCATCTTTGAGCACAGTGCTGCCCTCTTTGTGGTGGCGGTAAATTCCACGTACTCTACAATCTCACGTGCTTTTTTCTGACAGCTATCATCCGCCATCTTGCATCACAAACCTCAGTGCTGCACTCTTTAGCTAGATACCTTTGAAATGTGGCGGCGGCAATTTGAAAAATTCTACATTCTCTTGTTTGGAAACAAACCTATGCGCTGTCATCCACCATCTTTAAACCACAGAACACCGTGCTGCCCTCTTGCGTCAGCTGTCATCCGCCATCTTTAAACTACAGAGCACCGTGCAGCACACTTGCGTCAGCTGTCATCCGCCATCATTAAACTACAGAGCACCGTACCGCACTCTTGCGGGGTAATTTCGTCAGCTGTCATCCGCCATCTTTAATCAAGAGAGCGCAGTGCCGCACTCTATGTGGTGGTGACAAATTCTACATTCGCCATCTTTAATCTACAGAGCGCCGCGCTGCACTCTGTGGTGGAGGACAATTTTAAAAGCTGCCAAGAGAGCATCGTGATAGCATCTGTATTCTTCGACATGTGGTGGCGGATAATTTGAAAAATGCTTTTTGACAGCAGCCATCTTCAGTCAACAGAGCACCGTGCTGTGCACTCTTTGTAGTAGCGGTAGACAATTTATAAGAACATGTCAAGGAATACCTTTGTTCTAAGAAGATATTACAAGAGAAGTGATTAAGAATATAATCGAACACGGTACTCGATACAACATATAATTAGAACATCGGTTGATGTGTTTACAACATATCAGGTGTATACCTTTGTTCTAAGAGAAAAAGTAAGACTAAATTTTGAGCAGCTTACGTAAGATAGCAACTCTTATAACTTCCTTTACTTTGCTAAGGCATAGCTTTATCGAACATACAACGCAATCTTGCACATATCGCGTACCTACATGTTTATACTTGAACACATACTGCTGTTCATAGTTCGATATTGTAGAACACTGCATTGCAAGACTAGAACCAAACAATTTTGAGGAAAAAAATTCTGTTCTCGACATACTTACCGAACTAGACGATACTATACTTACGAATCTGCTCATCACCTTCTTTCTTGCTTTCCTTCTATGAGTAATAAACAAAAACTCTATCTTGCAAATAAGGAGCAGGAGGAAGGTAATACCTAACCTAAAATAAAAGAATATGCCAATTCTACATTATTTATTTACATCTTGTATGTACAAGTTTTATCTCGAATCATTTTACCCTAGTGATGTTTGCGTACTTCTCGACGCAATTCTTGTATGTACAAGTTTAAACTTGCCGTACTACGCTCTCAGCGTACCTCTCCCTACAATATGTACAGTGAATTGTGATGTAAGACAGCGTAACGTAAGTACACACCTCTAGCATAATGTTTACACACACATCTGCTTTATGTAAAATAGTACCTATCAATACTAATATGCCCCCAGGCTAGAGTGTTGGTAGAATTTGGAATGACAAACCGTTTGCAATCAACATTATTAAGGGCTACCTTACTAATTAAATGAGTGTACAACTGGTGCTTCTTGCTTCTAATGACAGACATTTGCTTATGCAAAACAGGTGGATTACTTTTAATGCAATTGTTATAGTTTTCAAAACTTAGCTGATTCTGAACGACATTCTTTTTAACCCCCTTCAATCCCTTTATTTGTAATTCATTTAAGAGTTTTATGCAATATGACTTGGATTTAGTACCTACAAATGAATCGATAATATTCCCAGCACATTCATCTTTCATTTTACCTAGAACCTTTTCGTTCGCTAGCGGTAGATGATATTGATTATTTGCAGGATAGTTACTTGTATCAAACCTACCCAAGTCTGGCTTTATATCATCGTAATAGTCATCAGTTTTGATTTGATAAATAAACGAATCGGTATCTGTGTAGAGCAATTGCGCATTATGCGCGTACTTCTTCATCATATAATCGTAATGGAATTCATACATGAGTGTTTTAGCTAATTCAAGTACTGCGAAGCCGACGTAGGTAGGTTTGTCATACTTAACCTTAACACGATTCATCTGTATAATAACTAAATTCTCATGTATGATGGTGCAGCTGTGGAAATTTGGTTTACTTATTAAATAGTTAGCACCATACTTTTTCTTAATATTTTCCCAGTTTGTAATCAATTTTACATCAACGCCTTTGTCAACATTTTCCATAGTCTTACCAAACACACTGTTATTCATGAGCTTGTAGAAATCTGTTTCAAACTCGTTAACCGCATTCGTTCTTAAATTATTGTTCAGATCGATATATGGCTTTAGCCACGGTGACTGATTAAATTCTAGTACGCGATGAATTTTGGATAACTTCAAACCATGCTGCAAACACTGCTTTAAATTTCGGTAATGAATGATATACTTAGATTTATCACACAAATTAGCAATTAGCATTTTCGTCGTTGATGCGATGTACGGGGGCTTCATATTTTCAGGGCAGAACGGTAGGTCATTATGAGAAGTGTGTAACTCTTTAGGATACTGTAAATCAACTTCGAGGAAATAGCCTTTATCAGCTTCATCGCCTAGGGCGTGCAGCTGTAAAGCATCAATTTCGCACTGCGTTAGCCAGCGGAAACCACTCACCGGTAGATGCTGACTCATCGGCCACCCATACTGATTATTAGCATCGAGATAAACGATATACTGAGATTCCTGACTAGAATCGAAACTCGGCATGTACTTATTATTTGCCTTGGAATACCGCCCGCTGCACTGACTTAGACCGCCTCGAATAGATGATTTTATAAAGTGCACCATATCAATATCAGTTAGCAGTTCCAAATTCACCTGCGAGTATTTTAACATCGCGTCCCAACTTAACCCAGGCGCAGTAACATACTGACATGGGTCAAGGCTGTAGGTTTTCTTGCAAACACAGCGAAAATTTTCAAAAACATCAGCTAACAAAAGTACATCCGTCTTCAAATATAAATCGGGGTATTCACCCAGCGTTTGAATGTGGAACTGCTCCCAGATATGTTGTGCATGTAAATAGTCATCATCACTAATATCTGCTGAATTCAGCGAGCTGTAAAAGGATTGTTTCGATGGTAAGGCACGTTTTTCGAGGCGTTCTAAGCAGTCAAGATATTCATAACAAAAGACACCCTTACGCCGAAGTAAATTAAACTGCGCTTCTTCAGGAAAAACACGTCGAATTTCTGTAAATTGTTCAGGCTGTAAATGACTAGAAAGTTTATCGAGGCTACTCGCCATAAAGCGAAACGAGTCAAGGAATCTCAGTTTTATAGAATGCTCAGCATCTACTTTTACAGACTTTGCAAACGCAATGTACCGCTCTTTATTCTGAGGGATTATATCTACTTTTTCACCTGAAGCTCCAAATTGTGAAATGATGAAATGAGAGTCGTAACCAGATAAGTTATGAAAAATTACAGGGATAAATTTAGGAACTCTATACTTAAGATTACAGCTATAATGAGCGGCACATCTGTAGAAACCCGTTAAATGATCATGATCAAAAACTTTAGGGTCATTTTCGGAAAATTCCCCATCACAAATGCTACACTTTGTAGCACGTTCATGATTATTTAACTGAATTTCGGTGAGTGGCTTCATAGGAATATTACTATTTAGAATACGACCAAGACGAACTGCATCACTTTCAAGTCTTTCTAAAAATACTTTAGCAGCATCATGTCCTCGATAGAGCTCTAACTTGTTAAGCGTACTATCATAACTACACTTGATGTAATACGCGAAGCTATACGGGACATGCATGTGCGTAGTATTAGTGAAAGAGTTGTCAGGATTAGGTAAGCATGTGTTGCATGGCGGGAGGATGGCTTCAAAGTCTGCATAAATCACGAACGGTACCCACATCTGCTTGTGAAAATTTGTAAATTTTAAAACCTTATTGCCTGTAGTAGGTATCTCTGTACGTACATGATTGCAGTCATTCTTGGAATGCTTCGTTAACTGATCTTCAGTTCTAAAATACTGCAAGCATCCATCACATAGCCACTTTTTGTAACACCTGTTTGACAACTGACTACCAACAAGTCTACTCAGATTTTTAATCCAGCAAAAGTGGCTATTCTCACTGTTTTCAATATAGAGTAAGTTAACATGAGTACTCTTCTTATGACATGTATAATACAGAGGACCTACTACAGACTTTTTCTCTACACCATACACATTAATGCTAATGTTATTCAGTTCCTCAAAGCGCTTAATATCCTTTATCTGCACAGGAAATTCTATACTATCGAAATTTAGTTGCGTTGAATAGTGTGGATACGATGATGTTCTATTCGCTACATTCCGTTTCACAGGATTTAAAGCCGACATCACCGCCCATGCAAAACATGCTTCGTCATTGTTTTGGATGTTTACAACAGCTTTTCTTTGCTGAATCCATGTCGGCAGCTCGATGTGCGAAGATCCACGCATAGGATTGTACTTATTGATGTTAACTTCTAGATACATTATTTCAACTAAAGCCCACCCTGATTCCTTTTCCTGAAATTCCTCGCTCTTAGTTGAAATAATGTTAGAGACATCTCTAAGTACATCACCAAAATTAGTCGACTCACTTATGACAAAATTCTTCGTATTAAATGATTTAATGTCCGTTATTTCGGATTCATCCGTGCTTTTAATGTACAAGGCGAAAAGTTCAAAATTAACTTTAAATAAATTATGATTGGACAAAGATTTAGCAAGAAGCTGATGTACATCCGGCTGAACGCAATTTAAAAAGTTTGAAGTGCTCTGAAACTTTTGACTGGTGCGAATTCTGTAACTAGCAATCCTACTTTTAAATGCTGTATTAATTTCCTCGTTGTTTGAGTTACTACCACTTCTACACGCATTGTTTTTATGTGCATTACTCCGTAAGTGTCCCTGAAAATCCGAAGATGGTACATCAGTGTTACAGTGCTCGCAGTGAATAGTTTGAAGTTCATTTTTCCTAGGTTTTTTACTACTAGTACTTTCTATAGCTACATCAGTAGCTGCACGCTTTTTCCCTACTACTACCTGAGGGCAAGTAGATATTTGATGTACCTCTACTAAGTGAGCCTGGTATTGCTCTACATTAGCGAAGTACAGCCCGCAAACATCACATAAAGCGGATGTTATGCTAGGGTGTTTTACTTTTTTATGCCGCGTAAGGGTATCTACCCTTGTAAACGTGGCCTCACACTGTTCGCAGGTGAACGTACCAGACGCCTCACGATGTTTCGATTTTACATGACGCGTAAGGGCATCTCGTCTTGTAAAAGTTACATCGCACTGCGAGCAGGGAAACATCTGAAAAGAGAACAACCAATAGAGATTAGCCTAAAGTTGCGATGTTCAACCTATAGAGGGCGGACATGACTGTGAGTTTGAAATTATACGATTAACCTCTTCTATAGCATGCGGATTAAAGAAAATAACTATTTATCAATAGACTAAAGTTACGATGTTTTAGAAGAAATCAAGTTTCAGCCTGTTGAGGTCAGACATAGCTATGTGTGTGTTTGAAATTACAAAATTAACCTCGTCTATAGCATGAGGATTGAAGAGAACGACTATTTATCAATAGACTAAAGTTACGATGTTTTAGAAGAAACCAAGTTTCAGCCTGTTGAGGTCAGACATAGCTATGTGTGTGTTTGAAATTATAAAATTAACCTCGTCTATAGCATGCGGATTGAAGAGAACTATTTATCAATAGACTAAAGTTACGATGTTCGGAAGAAACCAAGTTTCAGCCTGTTGAGGTCAGACATAGCTATGTGTGTGTTTGAAATTATAAAATTAACCTCGTCTATAGCATGAGGATTAAAGAGAACGACTATTTATCAATAGACTAAAGTTACGATGTTTTAGAAGAAACCAAGTTTCAGCCTGTTGAGGTCAGACATAGCTATGTGTGTGTTTGAAATTATAAAATTAACCTCGTCTATAGCATGAAGATTGAAGAGAACGACTATTTATCAATAGACTAAAGCTACGATGTTTTAGAAGAAACCAAGTTTCAGCCTGTTGAGGACAGACATAGCTATGTGTGTGTTTGAAATTATAAAATTAACCTCGTCTATAGCATGAGGATTGAAGAGAACGACTATTTATCAATAGACTAAAGTTACAATGTTTTAGAAGAAATCAAGTTTCAGCCTCTTGAGGTCAGACATAGCTATGTGTGTGTTTGAAATTATAAAATTAACCTCGTCTATAGCATGAGGATTGAAGAGAACGACTATTTATCAATAGACTAAAGTTACGATGTTTTAGAAGAAACCAAGTTTCAGCCTGTTGAGGACAGACATAGCTATATGTGTTTGAAATTATAAAATTATCCTCGTCTATAGCATGAGGATTGAAGAGAACGACTATTTATCAATAGAGTAAAGTTACGATGTTTTAGAAGAAACCAAGTTTCAGCCTGTTGAGGTCAGACATACCTTAAAATCTTCGCGCTGCAAACTGTTACTCAGATGAATAAAATGCGTGCGTTCAAGCCTGAAACTCGAATGATAATATTCTTGTCGCACCTAAAAAAGAAGAAACATATATGAATGTAGTGTAGGGTACATCAGCTAGCCTAGCTATCTTTACAACTCAAAGTTCGAAAACATACCTTAAAAATGCACGTGTTGCAGAATGTTACTCGGATGAAAAAATGCGTACTTTCAAGCCTGTAACTCGAATGATAATATTCTGGTCGTACCTAAAAGAAAAGAACAAACATATATGAATGTAGTGTAGGGTACATCAGCTAACCTAGCTATCTTTACAACTCAAAGTTCGAAAACATACCTTAAAAATGCATGTGCTGCAGACTGTTACTCGGATAAATAAAATGCGTACGTTCAAGCCTGAAACTCGAATGATAATATTCTGGTCGTACCTAAAAAGAAAAGAACAAACATATATGAATGTAGTGTAGGGTACATCAGCTAACCTAGCTATCTTTACAACTCAAAGTTCGAAAACATACCTTAAAAATGCACGTGCTGCAGACTGTTACTCGGATGAATAAAATGCGTACTTTCAAGCCTGTAACTCGAATGATAATATTCTAGTTGTACCTAAAAAGAAAAGAACAAACATATATGAATGTAGATGTCTATTACCTAGCGTAGAAGTTGCTTTGCAAACAGTAACTAACAGTTCTAGCTTACCTAAAGATAAAGGCTGAAGAATAATATTCACAGCAGAACTTAGACGGGAGATGTGTACGTAATAAACGCATACAGAGAACTGTGAGCGCTTCACGCAGACTGCAGCGAGTAAATATGCTGCTTGTTACCAAGCGGATGTGAAAGTCGCTGACAACTGCAGTACAGTTGGAACTAAATGTTTATGCAAAAAGAGCTCTCCTGAGGGTCTTACGCTGAGTTCTGCAGGCTGACGTATTTAAGCCGGAATCGAACCTGCTGTTGATGCCGAGGTGTCAGAATTTAAGAGTTCTGCAGCGGATCGAGCCTTGGAAAGTTAGCGCGCGATCCTCGACCTCCGGACTTAAACGGGAGGGTACTAAGCTACATCCGCGGTATTCCTTACCTGTAAGCACTTAAAGGTATTGAGCTAAAACTACATTTAGCTAGATCATGTAATTACACGTTATGACGATCGCGCAGGCCCCTCGCCTAGCATTTGCTATTTTTTACGGCTTCCAACAGTAGGAGTTCGAACCCGCTATCTTCCGAAGTAGCGAGAATGATTGCGGGTACAAGAGTGTTGAGGGTGATTCATTTGTCGGATGGAGGTGATAAGCCTTGTGCAGGCTTCTTCGGTAGGAGTAGGCTATGTGCTGGTACCGGGACATCTAGTTATAAAACCCGCTACAACTGATTTGTGGCGTAGACTGCGATTTAAAATCCTAGTCAGGAAGGGTAACCGGTCGTAAAACTATGGTGTATGATCTAAGAGGCGGGGTGTGCAAAAAAGCCAGCATTAAGTAAGGGCTGTTGATAGGGGGCTTTAAACCTTGTGCAGACTCCTTCGAAAATGGTTGTGAGTACAAGACGTTGATGGTGATTCATCTGTCGGATGGAGGCAATAAACCTTGTGTAGGCTTCTTCGGTAGGAGTAGGCTATGTGCCGGTACCGGGATATCTAGTTATAAAACCCGCTATAACAAATTTATCGCGTATACTGCGATTTAAAATCCTAGTCAGGAAGGGTAACCGGTCGTAAAACTATGGTGTATGATCTAAGAGGCGGGATGTGCAAAAAAGCCAGCATTAAGTAAGGGCTGTTGATAGGGGGCGTTAAACCTTGTGCAGGCTTCCCCGAAACTGATTGTGAGTACAAGATGTTGAGGGTGATTCATCTGTCGGATGGAGGCGTTAAGTTGTGTGCAGGCTTCTTCGGTAGGAGTAGGCTATGTGCCGGCACTGGGATATCTAGTTATAAAACCCGCTATAACAAATTTATCGCGTATACTGCGATGTAAAATCCTAGTCCTTTAACGTCAGGAAAGGTAACCGGTCGTAAAACTATGGTGTATGATCTAAGAGGCCGGGTGTGCAAAAAGCCAGCATTAAGTAAGGGCTGTTGATGGGGGTGTTAAACCTTGTGCAGGCTTCCCCGAAACTGATTGTGAGTACAAGATGTTGAGGGTGATTCATCTGTCGGATGGAGGCGTTAAGCCTTGTGCAGGCTTCTTCGGTAGGAGTAGGCTATGTGCTGGCACCGAGTTTTACCCTCTCCCTACGGTAGTATATTACATTCTTAGGCAGTTTCTAGGGTGTGCAAAAAGCCAGTATTAAGTAAGGGCTGTTGATGGCTGGTGTTAAACCTTGTAGAGGCTCATTCAACAGGAGAAGCCTACATGCCGGCACCGTGCAGGCTCTTTCGATAGGGGTAGGCTATATGCTGGTACTGTGTTTTAACCTCTCCGTACAATCATAATATTTTATGTTAGGAACTTACACGAGCTAAATGCTACACAGCTAAGAAGACGTTCCGTGAGTTACAAGTGGCTTATCAGCACGCAGTGTCCCCGTTCAAGGTTAGTGCAGCCGGAAGATGCGTGTACAATTTCAGTCAACACATGCATTCTTGACCTCGCTCTGAATGACTGCGCCGATACAACTTCAAAGATAGTGTTCTATGCGGTAGAACAAAAAATGTAACCCATAGCATGCTACTAAAGCTTAACACTGTAAATGTTTGGAGCTCCTGTTTTACAGCTAGATGTAGTTCCTAACGTAACAGGACCGGGATTAAAAATATGTTTTACAGCCGAGCACCCCCTTCCATAACATGAGATTTTAAATCGCAAGTATCTGTTTTACGGCCGGTTGCCCTTCCTGACGCGAGATTTTAAATCACAAGAATCTGTTTTACAACAGGATGCCCTTCTAGGATTTTAAATAGCAGTATCTAGCCTCTTACATCATACACTATTGTTTTACGGTCGGTTGCCCTTCCTGACGTGAGATTTTAAATCACAAGAATCTGTTTTACAACTGAATGCCCTTCTAGGATTTTAAATAGCAGTATCTAGCCTCTTACATCATACACTATTGCTTTCGACCGGTTGCCCTTCCTGACGTCAAAGAACTGGGATTAAGAATCTGTTTTACAACTAGTTGCTCTTTTTAACACGAGAATCGGGGTTCTACAGCTAGATGCTCAAAGCAGTATCTAGCCTCTTACATCATACACTATTGTTTCACGGTATGGCCGGTTGCCCTTCCTGACGCTGAAAGACCAGGATTTAGCCAGTTACCCTTCCTGATGTAACAAGACTAGGATTTTTTTTAGACTGCACTTAGCTAGAAATAGCCACACGAAATTATTATATAGAAAGAGAATTGCTGGGCGGATGACAGCTGACGCAAGAGTGCGGTACGGTGCTCTGTAGTTTAAAGATGGCGGATGACAGCTGACGCAAGAGGGCAGCACGGTGTTCTGTGGTTTAAAGATGGTGGATGACAGCGCATAGGTTTGTTTCCAAACAAGAGAATGTAGAAATTTTCAAATTGCCGCCGCCACATTTCAAAGGTATCTAGCTAAAGAGTGCAGCACTGAGTTTGTGATGCAAGATGGCGGATGATAGCTGTCAGAAAAAAGCACGTGAGTTTGTAGAGTACGTGGAATTTACCGCCACCACAAAGAGGGCAGCACTGTGCTCAAAGATGGCTGCTGTCATGTGGAATTGTCTACCACCACATTTCAAAGGTATCTAGTGTACCCGCTCAATGCCTGAGTCCCAACCAGCATTTATCTCAGGGAGTGTTACGGTCCGAATCCATCGCAACTACTACTCAATAAAAAATATAATGTTTTGAGATATAAGATCTCAAACTAAATGTAAGGGCGCCATCCAATCAGTACTACAGGGTTGAACGGGACACTCTAATCTTTATCTTTAAGGCTCATCATAAAACACACAAATTTATATATATATTCAGATCAAAGGGAAATTATGAAGGCTCCGTCCTAGGAATGGGGACGGATATTTAAACGGTCACCAAGGGTTTACTATTCTCCAAGAACAAGAACCTGGAACTGTTTCCTTGCAAATGCTAAAGGAGCATTTATTTAAGTAAACAAATGAAATTTTACACACAATCAAAATCTGTTGACCCTTGATTTGCCGGTAATTTGGCAAATTATTCCTGAAAAATGATTACATAATATTTGTCACTTTTGACCACCCTTCCATTTTGGTGGTAGAACCGTTGATATCTGAAGGTATCAGATTTACCTTCGTTAACACCATGACCATATTTGATCATGGACCAAGAACCTGTTGGCTAAGTAGGCGCGATCACATGGACCATGTTATCGCCTCTACTTTAATTGAGATGAGACCAACCCGGGAAACTACAAACTCTCCCGGGTTCCTAACCAAGATATGCTAATCGTTAGTTGAAGGAATACGACAAAGGGACTCTAACCTAATGGTCCAGATGTAGGGATTTGCCTTCATTTACACATATTAACTTAACTTATTATTTACAACCAATTGACATTATTTCGTTAATTCGCCAGCTGACTTCCCTAGTATCATCCATCATCATCATCCGAAATAATAATAAGAAAATTAAATAAAATAAAAAATATTTTATTAAATATTAATTTTATTATTATTATTATTATCATCATTATCTGTGGAGATCATGATTATCGTAACCCGTAATCATCCTCGGACTAATATTTCAACATTTCGCGATTTTATTTATTTTCATCTGAAATAAATAAAAGTACCTTCATTGATTATTCTTCTTCTCCTTCTTCAAATATTCTCATTATTATTATTATTAGTTAAAAATCTCAAATTTTTCATTTCAACTCCCAACATCATAATTATGTCCAAATTAAAAAAAAGTAAATTCTTCAAAAAATAAAAAGTACCTATTCTTTATTTTATTATTATTATTATTATTATTATTTTTAAAAAAAAATTTATTTCGCATTTTACACGGTAGTCCACTCTTAATATGTTTAACGCATAACCCCTTTTACAATTTCTATTTATTTTGGCACTAATCAATCCAGATATGATTTACTTGGAATATTATTATTATTATTACTTCTTTCGAGAATCTTTATTTTTATTCCCCATCTTTATAATTTGGTCACATACGTTCTCTCCCAAACAGAAATCACCAAGATCCGAATTCACATCGGTCAGGACATACTAGTGTTCGAATCCGCCACCTCATTTTCGTACTGCCGTTAATTCATGGAGACCATATGCTCCTAAGACAATTCTCAAATCCCATAACACCTCGCAGTTGGGCAAATACCTCCAATCTCTGCAAGTGTTAAATTATTCCTTCCTTTTTTTCATTTTTGAAGTCCATTTATCCATTGGAACTCTTCAAAACATTTTCACCAATTAACCCTCGGTGTGTGGACTCTATTCTGCCATTCAATACACCGGTATATAAATACAACCTCTATGTGGGCCTTAAGATCCATCTATTTCTTCATCAACACCAGTACAATTCACTTTCATTTCGGGCCGGATTTCTGTCCCACAAAACTCCAAATCTCAACCTTTGGCTCAAATCCCTCTGGATCTCAAACATAGCGTGACCATATTATAACAGTGCCTATCTCGTTTCTACCAAAATTATTTATGATTATTATGGAGTCCAAAAAAACGTTAAATCAAACATTTAGTGTTAAAACCGGATTCACTGCACAAATTATAATTATTCACGGCACAGGTGATCTCCACATTTAAATTACTTTAATTTGCAATCATACTATCCAACTAGGCCCGTGCCTTTATTCTCAAAGATTATTATTAAACACGCCTTTACACATTACCAAATTCTAATGTCCTACTTCGACACTTGTACAGACTATTATTATTTTGTCCACTGGCGAACTTCGCGATATTTACACACATATTAATGGACTTCATTCCGTCCCACAACAATTTAATCACTTGGCAATCCTACCTCTGGATTATCTTAACAACATGCCTTAATATCTATCAAGGTTCCGATAACGGAAACCCACTTTGGAAGCACTTCTAAATGAATATTTACATTATCTTTATGTGAAACGTGCTCCATAATCATGGCACACAACTCAAGCACTTGACTGAACAACTCAACCCTACTATACTCTATTTAATAATCAAAATTATGATGAGTGCTTGATCTAATCTACATATTAATTTGTCCCTTTGTCTATCTATCATTGAATTTATACGAGCCGTAACGGCTCGTTTCACAATCAAGTTACCATGATAAAATATGATTTCCTCCCCTTAACGATAGCTATCTATTAATACATTAAAAGGTACTCAACTCTGCCATTGTAGTCTGCTAAAACCGGACGAGAAGCCATAGCCCCTCCGGTTTTTAGCAATGCATCTCGCTGGTATTCATGCCAGCTTGAAGAATTAATCCTTGACCCTTTCCAACTTTACACATTCTGAATAAAAACAAATAAATTAACTGTTGCACTTTGGAATAATTTCCACCCTAGATTCTATTCACAAATTTTACACTCTCGGCCTTGTACATTCTTCATTCCTTTCCCGGACACTAGGGACATGGGATACCTCGGGATCCCCTTTACAACGGCCCGTGCGCGCACTTGAATTTCCCGTCTCACGTTCGTGTAGCTGACCAGGTATCAGTTTAGAATCGACTGTTTACTAGGTGACATAAACACTCGTGACCGTTCTCATGTAACGCACTTCCTAATCTGTTGGTAGAATCTCACACTCCGTAAGTTATGCTTTACTGAGTCCTGTCTATTTGAAACACTTCATACTAGTATACTGCTCCATACTGTACTATGAGCTACATCACGTCATGAATCACTGTACTATGTAACAATATAATACTTCGAACTCTACTCCATGAGTAAGTACACACTCGCACCCCTGGCGTAGTCACGGCTCGAACGCTTTGTCAAAAGTAGTCACGTGCCACGGGCGTGGTATCCGCCCGAACACTTTGTCAGAAGTACTCTCGTCCTAGTGTACGACCTCATATTTATACTTGTATCCCCTCTCTTCCGAGTTCAACGGAGGTCATCTTGGAACGCACAGTCCCGATATCTTCATACGACAGCTTGCGGTTTGGCCAGTGGCTTAAATATATGATCCAATGATGTAATTATGTTCTCAAATGCTCTATACCAATTCTCAACTATTATCGTTCGCTGGTAATGGATATATTCGCGAATTTAGCTGCCGTAACCCGGCTCGGGGTTTCGCGCTCTATTGTGGCGTCCTTTGCCTTCATCCAATCAACGAATAGCGTCCATGAATTCTCAGAATTACACCATGCAATCTCCCGCAATTATTAACTTTATATCAGTTTTATGGTATAGTAAGGTTCCTAAATTCCACTTTATTGTGAATCGATACTTGACTTTTTCTATAAGTTTAATCCACGGAGTTAGCCTCGCTAGTGCTTCTTACAATACGAAGTTGTCGCCTTGCTTTGGTCAAGTGAATTTTTCCATTGGTCCACCTTACCCACGTGACCGGGAAGGCTCATATTTTTTTCTTCTAGTGCCAACCCCGTGTCCCACTCCGGCTAGTTACATGGAGATACCTCGCCATCATTTCTCAGAATTTTGCACACGGCTCCCTGCGCTGTTGCTACTACCAAGACTGCCCCGGGCTAGGAAAACTTTGGCAACAAGCTAGCCTCTCTCTTTCCTTGTTGTTACAAATTCTGAGAAACCTAATTCTGTCCCCCCATTGTGTTTGTTAATCTCACTGGAGACAAGAGTCTGTGGTATGGTGAAACCTGCCATCTCGGCCTGGCCTGTTCTTACTGTACGTACAGTAAGATACTATTTATTCTGAAAATGAAATATATATTCCTCATTAATTCCTCATAGTTTCAATTGCATGACGCTTATCATACCACCACCAGGGTGCATTATTTCCCACGCTACGTTTAAAAATTTTGTGCATACATGAAATTTTTAATAACTTTGGAATCACTATAGCGTCATCAATTAATTTCTGACATCCTTCTAAACTCAAGCAGTTCCTTGGCTTCAACAATCTCGTTCCGTCGTCGATGATTCTCCTTTCGAAGTGCTTCGTTCTCTTGTTCTATCTGACGAATCATTGCTATGAACTCCAGGACGTCGCTGTCTAGGTTTCCACATTCTGAACATGGTCTGGCTATTGGTGTAGGCCGGGTCATATTTACATCTACTTCCATGGCTTCTTCTTCTCCTACGGCATCTTCTTCTTCATCTCCTTCCCCCTCTTCTTCTGCCTCGTCTTCTTCGTCTTCTCCGCCTTCTTCCATACCCTCGGCTGGAGTGTGGTACAATTTAAGGTTTGCTGCGTTGTACACACTTTCTGTGGTGCCATCCATGCTCTGGACCTTGTAGGAATTATTCTCGTAAGTATGAATAATTTTGAATGGTCCCACATAAAGTCGAGAAAATTTGTGGTATACCTTTTGCTCTGGATTCGATGGCGTCGGCTTCTTGACTAATACAAGCTCGCCTACCCTCAATGGGCGATGAAACCGCTTGTTCCTCAACCTCCTCAACCTTCTATCAGCTTGCGCTTGCAGGTGTTCACGTGTCTTAGTTACGCACATTTCTTGTGACTCTCGCGGATCCGTCGGGCAATCGACGACTTCATGCCATGGTCTGGCTGGAAATTGGTTATGGTGAACCACCGCAGGTATCCGTCCCGTAGCTTCGTGCATAGTGGTATTGATACATTCTGTGATTATCGGCACCACATCGATCCATCGCCAGTGTGCTTCTGAGCAGTAAATCCTACAGAATTTGGCGATCTCCCTCATGATTCGTTCTGACCGGTTGGCTTCAGGATGCCGTATCGAGCTCAGTACATGTTTGATGTCTAGCCTGCGTAGTTCGTTTGCAAATGCCAAGGATGTGAATTGACTTCCATGGTCAGTCAAGATGAATTTCGGCTTTCCCATGGTTGGGATTATGTGAGATATTATCCCCCTCAATACCAGTTTAGAATTTGCTTTCTGCATGGGATATAGAGCCACGAATTTGGAAAACACGTCTAAGCTTACTAAAATGAATTTGTTTCCCCTGCGGGCCTTTGGCAAAGGGCCGTATAGGTCCATTGCGAACATCTCTTTTGGCTCAGTTGGTAACAATGGACGCGGTGATTGTTTGAGCAAGAATGGATTCGGCTTAATGCGCTGACAAATGTCACATGTTCGCAATACATCTCTGACAATTTTGTTCATTCTATTCCATACGAACGTTTCTTGGATCGTGGATAACACCTTCCCGATTCCACCGTGGCCTATGACTCGGTGAACGTGATTTACCAGTGCCTTTTGGATCTCCGAAGGCACGACTATCCTCAGCTTCGTATGGTTCTCGTCCACGAACTTGTGCAGGGTCCCATTGTAATAATGGTAATTTGGAGCCATTTTTCCTGCTCTAACAAATTCGGGACTGCCAGGTTGAAGTTTCTGGGTAAAGAAATCAATCATTAAATTGGTAAAATCGTCTCTCTTCTGCAGCGTTCCGATTTCTCTCAATTTTTCAAGTACCTCACGATCCTCATCGACCAATTCCAAACGGTGTATCGCGAAATTGTCTGGGTTCGGGTTACGGCTTAATGTATCCGCCAAGATATTCAATTTTCCTGGGCAGTGTTCAACGGTAAGATCAAACTGTTGAACAAACAAAGCCCAACGGCTGACCCTCTCACTTGCCATATTGGTTTTCATTATGAATGTCAATGCCTTGTGATCTGTGCGAATGATAATCGGGAAACCATAGATTATTTTCCTCCAATATTGCAAGGCATTGACGATGGCCAACATCTCTAACTCGGTGATGGTGTATTTGGTCTCATGTTTCCGCAATTTTCGGCTCATGAACGCAATGTATGTTTTCTTGCTATTGTTCTCTGGTTCTTCTTGCAATAGGACCGCTCCGATCCCTATGGTGGAAGCGTCCGTCTGAATGATAAATTTAGCTTTGTAGTCTGGATATCCTAATTTTACGCTCTGCAATAGCCTTTGCTTGGTTTGATCGAAAGCCTGTTCGCATGCTGAATCCCACTTCCAACGGTTGTTCTTTCTGAGAAGGTCTTGCAATGGTGCCACGACTGATGTATACTCTGGGCAATGATCCGCGAAGAATTTACACATACCGAGAAACTGCCTGATATGTTTAATTTTGGTAGGTTTTGGGAATAACCTGATTGCCTCTATTTTCAAAGGATTCGATCGTACTCCTTCTCCGTCAACTAAGTGACCCAAAAACAGAACTTCTTCTTGACACAGATGGGACTTAGGTAGATTTACTTTGAAGTTATTCTTCCCCAAATCTGTGAGGACCTCGTCGATGATTTCTAAATGTTCCTCTAGAGTCTTTGTGGCTATCAAAATATCATCCACATACCGAATGGTTGTGTCTCTGACTTTAGGGCTGAGGTTTCGATCAAGAGCGCGGATAAGAACTGATCCAGCGTTCTTAATACCAAATGGGAGCCTGTTAAAAACATATGTTTGCTGGTCAAACAAAAATCCAGTCAACAATTTTGATTTCTCTTCTAATACTATATGATGAAAGGACGAGGTGAGATCAAACGTCGAGAAGAACCTCATGTCCCTAAATTTCTTTAAAATTTCTTTAATGGCTGGCGCTTGTTCATATTCTGGTACCAGTCTCTCATTTATGGCCCGTGCGTCCAGGCAAATGCGCACGGAACCATCGGGTTTTCTGACCACCACTAACGGGTTCAAGAATGGAGTCGGGGACTTAGATATAAGACCTTCCTTCTCCATGTCCCTAATAGCCTCCCTGACTTGCGGATAGAATTTCTCCGCGACAGGGTATACCTTTCTCTTATACGGGGACCAGTCGTTAACATTTAATTCATATTCAAAATTTTGTATTTTCCCCGGTTTCGCGCCAAATGTGTCCCAATGTTTTCTCAAAATGTCCGCTAATTTTGCCTTGCCCTCTAGATCGATGTTTGCTTCATTAAATTTTCCCTCAATGTTCTTCTCACAATTTCCATCATCTTCTCCCATAGTTCCTACGATTTCTTCTGTTTCAACGCCGGCTGCGTCTACTAGTTCGTTGTCCCAAACTTGAACCTCCGTATTCCAGACAGTTTCTTCATTATTATTTTTCGCTTCCTGAGTGTCCATTGATGCGTCCTCTATACTATCTTCACACTTGAACTTGATTGTATTGTCTCCCATGTCAATCAAAGCGTGATACTCCGTCATGAAATCAGCTCCAATGATAAGGTTGTAGTTAATCTTAGCCATCACCACGAATGCGTGTGGAAAGGTCGACTGACCAATTTTGACTTCTAATAAAGCTTGCTGCTTACAAATGACATTTTTGTCCGGAACTATCCCTCAAATTTGATACTCGAAACTGGAATAATAGGGATATTAAATTTTGATTTTAATTCATCCATTAAATTTTGTGAAACTACGGAGATGCTAGCGCCTGTATCAATAAGTGAGCGTATCTTTAAGTTCCCAATCCTAGTGAAGATAATGGGTAACTGTCTGATGCCCTTGGCGATCAGAGGTTGAGGGTCGTCGATCAATTCCTCCGGGGTCGCAATCCATGAATCGATCTTTGCGATCGTCCATTCCCCCTCTAAAATTTGGCGTTTTTTTTTGTAGCCCCGAACCTTTGTTCAGGGTCAAATTGGCTTGCATTCAGATCCAATTGGCGCTCCGATCTGGCTTGCTGTAGCTGCATGCTCTCAGCTCCGGAAACCTGTTCATCTAGATTCCTATTCTGGATCGCATCTTTCCATTTCCGTTTATTCAGTTCATCTATATATCGCCTGCTCTCCTGATGTCTATCCTCCAATTCGTCATTTGGCTTCTGACGAGCTGTATGCTGGGCTGGGTTCCGTCCTGGGTACGGGTAAGGTCGACTGTTATTCCTCCTTCCCTCATATCCTCGGTATCCCCTATCTCTCTGGAAGTTTCCCCGGTACTGCGGTCTTCCTTTCTCCTGAAATGTCCCTCGGTTGTTCCATGGTCTAGGTTGCCAATTTTGTTCATACGCTCTCCCCTTAGAAGTTGTTAATTCACGACTGGTGTTCGTGCTCTGATCTCTAGTGGACTCTGTGTTCGGGCTTGTCCCCATCTCAATATTATTAATTTGCGGCTCTGACGATCGTTGGTGCCTACCATTTCCGTGATGGGTCGTCTGGTCAAGTTGCCTTAACAGACTTTCCGCCTGTACTGCAGTGCGTACATTGGAAGCAATCAGCATTCGTTGAATTTCAAACGGCAACTGCTTCGCAATAGCACTTATGAGCTCGGTCTCACAGACCGGATTATCCAACTCGCGCATTTTATGAAATTGTGCGGTGAAGTACTCGGAGTACTTTGTTGGCGCAGAAGTAGAGTATCGTCTCGAGTATAACTCTAACCTGAGATTCTGCTGCGACTCCATACTCCAATACTTCTGTAAAAAGGCTTGGCGGAACCCCATGAAGTCGTCAAAGGTGTAAAGAAACGCCCTGAACCAAATCGCTGGCGCTCCGTCCAAAAATTTTTCCACTGTCCGCAGTTGTTTTTCGGCAGGTATTCTGTGCTCTTGGATGTAATTCGTGATCTCCCTGATGAACCATTTTGGTGTGATTTGCCCTCGAGAATCGAACTTGGGAGGTTTGTCATCTGACATCCTAATAAAATGAACTATAGGATACGTCGCATGGTTCGCAGAAGCCGACGATGATCCGTCTCCCATGTGGAGTTTCGAACCTGTCGTATCAGCTGCCAAGTTTTCCTCCTTCATCCTATTCAACCCTCTATTCTCTGGGGTCTCGAACTCCCTATACTCTAGGTTAAAGTCTCGAGTACCGGACCTGTCCTCGTGCGTTTTTAACAGTTCAACTTCCTTCCTCAGTTCATCTATTTTATCCGCGTTGACATCCGCAATGAACTTAGTCTTAAACTGTCTCTCTACGCACTCTTCCAGTTTAATGCCTAATTTTCGTTCCAACTCTTCGGTTTCCTGCTCCCGTATTTCAAGTGCTTCGGTCGCTTTGATCAGCTTATCATTCATATCTTCACAAGCCTCCAACCTGTGATCTAGACTTTCGATCCGGACTCCTGCATCCTCTAATTTGGTTGAAACCTCACGATTATTTTTGAGGGATTCAACTTCTGACTCCAGAACCGAAACCTTCGCTTCCGTACGTTGGTGGTCAGTACGTAGCGTTTCCACGTTTTTCACTATTTCGTCAGTTTTCCGTGCGGTTTGAATGATATGGCCTTGGATCTGAGACCTAATCTCCTCCCGTCCTAGCCGACACTCCTCTCGCATTTTGTCATTTTGGGCCTTTGACTCATCACGATCAGCTGACATCTGGGTCGTGATTTCGTTGAGTCCTGCCACTAGCCTTTCCCTGATCTCGTTACGATCCTCCAATGCTTCGGACCTAACTCGCTCTACCCTCTCGGTCACTCGGATCAGACTTGAATCGAAATGTTCTTTCATTTCCTCCTTCGTCTTATGACACGCCTCGCGTACCTGGTCTAACCCTCTGGTAAATTCCTGTTCGTAATTTTGACACGCGGTCCGCACTTCACCTATTTGCTCCGCTAACTCCATCTTACTGTTATCACACGCGATCCGCATTTCTTCAAATTTCTGTTCAATGGACCTATTAGTTTGTTCGATAGCCCTATTAGATTGTTCGATAGACTGTTTTAAGGAATCATTATTTTGATCCATAGACTGTTTCAAAGAATTATTTGACTGTTCATTAGACTTTTCTAATGACTTAAATTGAAGAGCCATAGCCCTCATCATATCCGCCATCGTAAGTGATTCTTCCTCTCCTACATGTCCATCCTGGGATATCTCCCCCTCTACATCAGACAAACTGAATTTATATAATAACAAATTAGGGCCAAACGGCTCCTCGCCCTACAGCACTACGTTTAACAGTTGGTCAAGGTCCTATCATATAACGGTTCAATACTCGAATTAAATTCCTATTTTCTTACCACAATTTATATTCAACCACTCGTATCAAACAACGAGTAGCATAAGGACAACAAATCTTGCTTGGTTCCATCCAGAATAAATACGTGTCAGACACATATAGAAAATAATTTTTAAAACTGTTATGTCAAACACCACCTAAAATTTTTGACATAACACCGCCGTCTCGTAGCTTTAAATCTGAAATTAATAAATTCTCGTCGACAGTTCCAGTTCTCATTCCTGTATTAACTTGGAGTCTGGTACCAAGTATAAATTTTACCATATTCTCCTTGTTCCTACAATATACTCCTACTGCCCTTTGGTGACCAAAGTGTGGAGCCTCCACGTTCGCAGATATAAAATCGCATCAGAAATTTTACAAAAAAAATATTTTACTAACTGATGAGCCCAACACCTACTTCTATCATCCTTTAAAACGAGTCCCGTTCGGAAATTACTACTAGCCTATGCTATGTTAATAAATTTCTGAACACAATGACCGAATAACTAAATGAAAACAAATGAAATGTAAACATCCAATTTAATAAACAAAGTATTATAACAATGGGGTCATCTCGTACACTAGATGATGCCATCACTATTTAGATTTAACTTTCTAGATCTGAATAGGTGCCTCCCAACATCGCATAACCGGGATGCGGTCTATAATTAATTCAAATACCCCGATTGGGTTTAATCATAATATAATCAGCCTAAATGTTTAAGTCCCACGATTGGGTCTAACTATTATGGAATCCGTCCCTTAGTTGTGTGACATGATGTCGTCGCTAATGCAAAAAAGTTTCGTTTTTTTTTTTTTGCAAAAATTAAATTAAAGTCACACGTTGCTCAAGCATGATGCAATCAGCCCTTCACGTTGGCCGCCATGATGTACCCGCTCAATGCCTGAGTCCCAACCAGCATTTATCTCAGGGAGTGTTACGGTCCGAATCCATCGCAACTACTACTCAATAAAAAATATAATGTTTTGAGATATAAGATCTCAAACTAAATGTAAGGGCGCCATCCAATCAGTACTACAGGGTTGAACGGGACACTCTAATCTTTATCTTTAAGGCTCATCATAAAACACACAAATTTATATATATATTCAGATCAAAGGGAAATTATGAAGGCTCCGTCCTAGGAATGGGGACGGATATTTAAACGGTCACCAAGGGTTTACTATTCTCCAAGAACAAGAACCTGGAACTGTTTCCTTGCAAATGCTAAAGGAGCATTTATTTAAGTAAACAAATGAAATTTTACACACAATCAAAATCTGTTGACCCTTGATTTGCCGGTAATTTGGCAAATTATTCCTGAAAAATGATTACATAATATTTGTCACTTTTGACCACCCTTCCATTTTGGTGGTAGAACCGTTGATATCTGAAGGTATCAGATTTACCTTCGTTAACACCATGACCATATTTGATCATGGACCAAGAACCTGTTGGCTAAGTAGGCGCGATCACATGGACCATGTTATCGCCTCTACTTTAATTGAGATGAGACCAACCCGGGAAACTACAAACTCTCCCGGGTTCCTAACCAAGATATGCTAATCGTTAGTTGAAGGAATACGACAAAGGGACTCTAACCTAATGGTCCAGATGTAGGGATTTGCCTTCATTTACACATATTAACTTAACTTATTATTTACAACCAATTGACATTATTTCGTTAATTCGCCAGCTGACTTCCCTAGTATCATCCATCATCATCATCCGAAATAATAATAAGAAAATTAAATAAAATAAAAAATATTTTATTAAATATTAATTTTATTATTATTATTATTATTATCATCATTATCTGTGGAGATCATGATTATCGTAACCCGTAATCATCCTCGGACTAATATTTCAACATTTCGCGATTTTATTTATTTTCATCTGAAATAAATAAAAGTACCTTCATTGATTATTCTTCTTCTCCTTCTTCAAATATTCTCATTATTATTATTATTAGTTAAAAATCTCAAATTTTTCATTTCAACTCCCAACATCATAATTATGTCCAAATTAAAAAAAAGTAAATTCTTCAAAAAATAAAAAGTACCTATTCTTTATTTTATTATTATTATTATTATTATTATTTTTAAAAAAAATTTATTTCGCCTTTTACACGGTAGTCCACTCTTAATATGTTTAACGCATAACCCCTTTTACAATTTCTATTTATTTTGGCACTAATCAATCCAGATATGATTTACTTGGAATATTATTATTATTATTACTTCTTTCGAGAATCTTTATTTTTATTCCCCATCTTTATAATTTGGTCACATACGTTCTCTCCCAAACAGAAATCACCAAGATCCGAATTCACATCGGTCAGGACATACTAGTGTTCGAATCCGCCACCTCATTTTCGTACTGCCGTTAATTCATGGAGACCATATGCTCCTAAGACAATTCTCAAATCCCATAACACCTCGCAGTTGGGCAAATACCTCCAATCTCTGCAAGTGTTAAATTATTCCTTCCTTTTTTTCATTTTTGAAGTCCATTTATCCATTGGAACTCTTCAAAACATTTTCACCAATTAACCCTCGGTGTGTGGACTCTATTCTGCCATTCAATACACCGGTATATAAATACAACCTCTATGTAGGCCTTAAGATCCATCTATTTCTTCATCAACACCAGTACAATTCACTTTCATTTCGGGCCGAATTTCTGTCCCACAAAACTCCAAATCTCAACCTTTGGCTCAAATCCCTCTGGATCTCAAACATAGCGTGACCATATTATAACAGTGCCTATCTCGTTTCTACCAAAATTATTTATGATTATTATGGAGTCCAAAAAAAACGTTAAATCAAACATTTAGTGTTAAAACCGGATTCACTGCACAAATTATAATTATTCACGGCACAGGTGATCTCCACATTTAAATTACTTTAATTTGCAATCATACTATCCAACTAGGCCCGTGCCTTTATTCTCAAAGATTATTATTAAACACGCCTTTACACATTACCAAATTCTAATGTCCTACTTCGACACTTGTACAGACTATTATTATTTTGTCCACTGGCGAACTTCGCGATATTTACACACATATTAATGGACTTCATTCCGTCCCACAACAATTTAATCACTTGGCAATCCTACCTCTGGATTATCTTAACAACATGCCTTAATATCTATCAAGGTTCCGATAACGGAAACCCACTTTGGAAGCACTTCTAAATGAATATTTACATTATCTTTATGTGAAACGTGCTCCATAATCATGGCACACAACTCAAGCACTTGACTGAACAACTCAACCCTACTATACTCTATTTAATAATCAAAATTATGATGAGTGCTTGATCTAATCTACATATTAATTTGTCCCTTTGTCTATCTATCATTGAATTTATACGAGCCGTAACGGCTCGTTTCACAATCAAGTTACCATGATAAAATATGATTTCCTCCCCTTAACGATAGCTATCTATTAATACATTAAAAGGTACTCAACTCTGCCATTGTAGTCTGCTAAAACCGGACGAGAAGCCATAGCCCCTCCGGTTTTTAGCAATGCATCTCGCTGGTATTCATGCCAGCTTGAAGAATTAATCCTTGACCCTTTCCAACTTTACACATTCTGAATAAAAACAAATAAATTAACTGTTGCACTTTGGAATAATTTCCACCCTAGATTCTATTCACAAATTTTACACTCTCGGCCTTGTATCTAGCCCACTTAATGTAAATTTACATTCTTCATTCCTTTCCCGGACACTAGGAACATGGGATACCTCGGGATCCCCTTTACAACGGCCCGTGCGCGCACTTGAATTTCCCGTCTCACGTTCGTGTAGCTGACCAGGTATCAGTTTAGAATCGACCGTTTACTAGGTGACATAAACACTCGTGACCGTTCTCATGTAACGCACTTCCTAATCTGTTGGTAGAATCTCACACTCCGTAAGTTATGCTTTACTGAGTCCTGTCTATTTGAAACACTTCATACTAGTATACTGCTCCATACTGTACTATGAGCTACATCACGTCATGAATCACTGTACTATGTAACAATATAATACTTCGAACTCTACTCCATGAGTAAGTACACACTCGCACCCCTGGCGTAGTCACGGCTCGAACGCTTTGTCAAAAGTAGTCACGTACCACGGGCGTGGTATCCGCCCGAACACTTTGTCAGAAGTACTCTCGTCCTAGTGTACGACCTCATATTTATACTTGTATCCCCTCTCTTCCGAGTTCAACGGAGGTCATCTTGGAACGCACAGTCCCGATATCTTCATACGACAGCTTGCGGTTTGGCCGGTGGCTTAAATATATGATCCAATGATGTAATTATGTTCTCAAATGCTCTATACCAATTCTCAACTATTATCGTTCGCTGGTAATGGATATATTCGCGAATTTAGCTGCCGTAACCCGGCTCGGGGTTTCGCGCTCTATTGTGGCGTCCTTTGCCTTCATCCAATCAACGAATAGCGTCCATGAATTCTCAGAATTACACCATGCAATCTCCCGCAATTATTAACTTTATATCAGTTTTATGGTATAGTAAGGTTCCTAAATTCCACTTTATTGTGAATCGATACTTGACTTTTTTCTATAAGTTTAATCCACGGAGTTAGCCTCGCTAGTACTTCTTACAATACGAAGTTGTCGCCTTGCTTTGGTCAAGTGAATTTTTCCATTGGTCCACCTTACCCACGTGACCGGGAAGGCTCATATTTTTTTCTTCTAGTGCCAACCCCGTGTCCCACTCCGGCTAGTTACATGGAGATACCTCGCCATCATTTCTCAGAATTTTGCACACGGCTCCCTGCGCTGTTGCTACTACCAAGACTGCCCCGGGCTAGGAAAACTTTGGCAACAAGCTAGCCTCTCTCTTTCCTTGTTGTTACAAATTCTGAGAAACCTAATTCTGTCCCCCCATTGTGTTTGTTAATCTCACTGGAGACAAGAGTCTGTGGTATGGTGAAACCTGCCATCTCGGCCTGGCCTGTTCTTACTGTACGTACAGTAAGATACTATTTATTCTGAAAATGAAATATATATTCCTCATTAATTCCTCATAGTTTCAATTGCATGACGCTTATCATACCCCCACCAGGGTGCACTAGCTAAAGAGGGCAGCACGGTGTTCTGTGGATTAAAGATGGCGGATGACAGCTGACGAAATTGCCCGCATGATAGCAGCACGGTGCTCTGTTGATTAAAGATGGTGGATGACAGCTGTCAAAAAAGCACATGGCTTTGTTTCCAACCAAGAGCACGTGGAATTTGCCGCCACCACATTTCAAAGGTATCTAGCTAAAGAGGGCAGCACTGTGCTCTGTTGATTAAAGATGGCGGATGACGGCTGTCAAAAAAGCGCGTGAGTTTGTTTCCAAACAAGAGCATGTAGAATTTGTCGCCACCACATAGAGGGCAGCACGGTGCTCAAAGATGGCTGCTGTCACGTGGAATTGTCTGCCACCACATTTCAAAGGTATCTAGCTAAATAGGGCAGCACGGTGCTCAAAGATGGCTGCTGTCAAAAAGCATTTTTCAAATTATCCGCCACCACATTTCAAAGGTAAGTAGCTAAAGAGGGCAGCACTGTGCCCTATAGATTAAAGATGGTGGATGTCAGCTGCACGTGGATTTCTTTATCTCGCGCTAGTGAGGTTAAGTTGGTAGCACTAACGTTTAGGCCCGCCAAGATGGCTGCACTGCCGATGACAGGTGACGAATTTGCAGCTACTGCGATAAAGAGGGCAGCACAGTGCTCTGTAGTTTAAAGATGGTGGATGACAGCTGTCAGAAAAGCACGTGGCTTTGTATACTACGCGCTAGTTAGGTTAAGTTGGTACTACTGAGGTTTAGGCCCGTCAAGATGGCAGTACTGAGGTTAGCGATGCGTTGTTGTCTGTCAAAAAGCACGTGGCTGTCAAAAAACACGTGGCTTTGTTTACCTCGCGCTAGTTAGGTTAAGTTGGCACTACTGAGGTTTAGGCCCGTCAAGATGGCAGTACTGAGGTTAGCGATGCGTTGTTGTCGATGATAGCTGTCAAAAAGCACGTGGCTTTGTTTACAAATTCAAATTTCCCGCGGGTGGTGGAGGAGACCTCTGGGAGGCCTCTGGCTGCGGTGGCGGTGGAGGAGGCCCCTGGGAGGCCCCCCAGTGCGGTGGCGGCGGAGGTGGCCTCTGGGAGCCCGCGGTGGCGGTGGCGCAGAACCATCCAATTATACTACTACTGTATTTTGAGAAAATCGCAATTACGTCTTTCAATTTTCTTACCAATTGTACGAAGTTTTCATGTCATCGTGTGGCGAAGACTTAAACTGCTCCGTAACTTAGGTTTTTTTTTTGCTAGGGGCTTTACGTCGCACCGACACAGATAGGTCTTATGGCGACGATGGGATGGGAAAGGCCTAGGAGTTGGAAGGAAGCGGCCGTGGCCTTAATTAAGGTACAGCCCCAGCATTTGCCTGGTGTGAAAATGGGAAACCACGGAAAACCATCTTCAGGACTGCCGATAGTGGGATTCGAACCTACTATCTCCCGGATGCAAGCTCACAGCCGAGCGCCTCTACACGCACGGCCAACTCGCCCGGTACTTAGTTTATTAAGAAGACCCATAGATAGAGCACAAAGTCAAAAGTTAGAAATGCAATGTTTACAACCCAGACGCTCTCTGTAAAATTTCCATTGCCGACTTTGGGTCCCTTTCCACGCAAGGGATCACAAATTGTTATTGAATATAGAAAGCGTACACAGAACAATACAAAAATTAAGGTTAAGAGGAAGGTGTGTCTCTGCATATCAGTAAGTACAAACGGTACTGTAACAACACACTTTGTCGGACATGTTCTACAGAACAATGCGGCGTCTCCCAGCCACTCACTGCTCAAATTACTGGTCTGTTATCTCTTGTTCTGGGCCAGCTGCAGTACATCCCGATAGCACCCATGTCACGAGTTCACTTTCAGTTAACTCTTCAGATCTTCTGTCAGCACTATCAATATTCCTTCTCATTAAAAATCATTTGATTGAAATTCTATTCATACTTCTTCTGTCAGACGATTCATCTCACTTGGCATTATCAGTAGGAGAAGAAACCTTACTAATAATGTCTTTGAATGTTTGTGGAACTATCATATCTGAACGACTTTGTGCCCCTGGATTAAGTTTCCGATCCAATTAGAGTATGGCCTGGGATAACGTGTAGGCTACAACACAACACAAAATTTAACAGGCCTACAGCGAATGGCTACTGTAAAACGACACAGCTTAGAGAGGAAAACACTATGCTGGAATTCATCCCACCATTCCAAAGCAAGTATGGCTGAATACTTTGAAATCACGAAGAAACCTTACGGCTTTAATTTTTCCCGCATGACTTCTTTTACGTGCCAGTAAATCTAACGACACGAGGCTGACTTATTTGAGCACACCTTCAAATACTACCGGACTGATAAAGGAACAAACTTGGGGCCAGAAGGCCAACGCCTCAACCATCTGAGCCACACAGCCCGGCCTATCACAGTCATCTCTACAGCATCAAGGTCATGGATACCCCTCACTATCCAGAAGATAGCCGACTTGAACCACATCCTACTATGATGTAAGAATTACTCTCAACATCAGAACCATCTGTTTTCTTCTCCACTGCCAGCCTCAGTCGTCATCCTCGCATCAATCCCAACTCCACAACTGTGTGCCATAATTTCCCAAAATTTATCAGACTGTAGTTTACGTGTATGCAGCAATCCAGAAGGGAGTGAGGCAAGGGTACAGTTTGTCCTCCCTGATTTTCATTGTGTATGTAGAGCAGGTGGCAAAGGTAATCAAAGCGCAACTTGGAAAGAGAATCACAATCCAATGAGAGGAAATCAAAACCCTGAGATTTGCGGATGATATTGTTATTTAATCTGAGTCTCCAGAAGATCTGCAGGCATTGATGAATGGTACAGACACAATCTCGGAGAAGGATTACACGATGAAAATAAATAAATCCAAAAAAATGTAATAGAGGACAGTCTACGGAAGTCAGGTGGTGCAGGAAATATTAGATTAGGAAATGAAGTCTTTGAAGTAGATGAATATTGCGACTTGGGAAGTAGAATAGCTAACGATGGCAGATGTAAGGAGGGCATAAACTGCAGACTAGCACAAGCAAGAAAGACCTTTCTTAAAAAATGAAATTCTCTCAGTTCGAATATTGACATAGGAATTAGAAAGGTCTGTTTGGAAACTTTCGTCTGGATCATGGTATTGTATGGAAGAGTAACGTGGACTATACCTAGCTCAGAAAGAGAATAGGAAATGTAGTGTTATAGAAAAATGGGTAGATCAAATGGCGAATGAAGAAATACTGAATCTAACTGGTGATGGGCGAACTATTTGGCTAAAGTTTACCAAAAGAAGAGATAGAATGATTAAGACACATTTTAAGACACCCAGGACTTGTTCAGTTACTTTTTGAGGGAAGTGTGGGTGGTAGGGGTAGACCAAGCTGTGAATACAACAAACATATTAGAGTAGATATAGGCTGTAGTAGTTAGGTAGAAATGAAAATGACCGAGCTCGATAGCTGCAGTCGCTTAAGTGCGGCCAGTATCCAGTATTCGGGAGATAGTAGGTTCGAACCCCACTGTCGGCAGCCCTGAAAATGGTTTTCCGTGGTTTCTCATTTTCACACCAAGCAAATGCCGGGGCTGTACCTTAATTAAGGCCACGGCCGCTTCCTTCCCATTCCTAGCCCTTCCCTGTCCCATCGTTGCCATAAGACCTATCTGTGTCGGTGCGACGTAAAGCAAGTAGCAAAAAAAAGGAAAATGTTAGCACTGTATAGGGTGGTATGTAGAACTGCATCAAACCAGTCTGTGGACTGATGGCCCAAGCAACAAAAAATAACGTTGGGAAACTATTTCATCCACGAAGATCTATAATCGTATGCTCTCTCACTGTGTAAATACTGGCCAGATGGTCTTCCGAGGCCGAATGCTATTAGTTACAGAGAAAGAAAATGTATTTCAACTTCCTCTCACCAGAGGTTGCCAGTTGACAAAGTATAAAACAAAAATTAAAATGATACATTTCAATGTTAATTATCGTGGTCATTCCTCGTAATTCCGGTATAAGTGGTTTTTCCTTAATGGCATTGAATCTTTCAATGTACAAAATTTAATCACTATTTCCGGTATTAAAAGCACTAGGTTCAAGGAAGGGCGTGTCTTTGCTGATCAGTTGACTACTATCATGCTGTCTCTTCAGGGGGAATGCAGCGAAAGAAAATGTGAATGAAGGCACAGCAAAATGTACAAGCCGGAGAGAGAGGGCGTAACCCTTCAGGGCGGGGAATGAAAATCTTTCTCAGTCAATCAAATGTACACTTGGGACCTTTGAAGGAACGTTCGCTGCCTCGACGGTTAGTCGTATTAAAACACAGAGCTCACCAAGTCTACTTAGAATTGAATTTCCTACAAAAATGTACGGATCCTATGCATGCTCTTCCTAACAATGTTTTCCATTAAAATAATCTTATTTTGTGCATGTTTAACCCGATAAAAGCCAAAATGATGGGCAAACTGTTAGTCGTATCACAGGAGAGTAAGAACCGGATTTGGGATTAATTTTCCTATAAATATGTTCATATGCATTTTCTGTAAATGATATACCAGGAGACTGAGGTACAGCAGTGCTGATACCGATATGTACATATCTTTACTTCCTTTGCTCATTCACAAAAGATATTTTAGAATCCAACATGGCATTGCTTGGTCGACGACACAACTAATAAACAAGTGTTGTCAACGTCAGAAAATTAAGAGATGGCACGCCAGAACAGCGCGTTGTTTGGAATTAAGTTATTTCCCGTTCGAAGACGAAATCATTTTTGTGGAGATATTAGAATATTTGTCTGGAATAGTTGTAAAATTGTTCTTGGGGCAAGCAAGCAGGGCTTTGGAGTGTGATTTGCCCAGGTTAAGACAACGTAGTGGCCAATAGGCGTGTGTGATCCTCTGGAGTCCTGCTAAAATGTGACAAAACTCGTGACAAAGCAACAGATAGTAAAGTTACAGTGACACTTGTGTCCGGCTCCATGGCTAAATAGTTAGCGTGCTGACCTTTGGCCACAGGGGTCCCGGGTTCGATTCCCGGCAGGGTCGGGAATTTTAACCATAATTGGTTAATTCCGCTGACACGGGGGCTGGGTGTATGTGTCGTCTTCATCTTCATGTCATCCTCATCACGACGCGCAGGTCGCCTATAGGCATCAATTCAAAAGACCTGCACCTCGGACACTCCCGGCACTAAATGCCATACAGTGACACGTGTACAGTTGGGAATACAGTGTGCACAGTGCGAGTAAAATCGTTGGAGCAGCGCATGTCAAACTGAATGTGGCAACCCTCTAAGCACTTAATACGCGAGCTCTGTTGGAGACAATAGGGAAATTGTTTTCATCATAGCCGTCTAATAGCAACACAGAAAAACTTCGAATATATCAGATTTACAGTCTCCGTTTTAATTCTTCTGTATACAGTAGGACAGCGATAGTCCGGCACGCATCTGAGATCGATTTTACCCCGTAATTTTCTCGTACAACTCACATCTCATGGGCTGACGCTTCGCAAACCTTAAACACCTTGGTGAAATTCGGAGAGAGATGTCAACAATGCGACGTTGATGAAGTTACGAATCTCCTCAATACACAAACGATCTTTTATCAAAAGAGCTCATTCCAAGAAACAAGTCCAATGTGTTCCATATTATCAGACACCTATGCTAGGACTATAAACAGTAATTGAGGTTGAACTGTACCACATTTTTCTTCTTTTTATTTGACTACAATTTTGTTCTTGAGTTTTCAAAGCCATGGGGCTTTTTTTGTTTCATAATAGACCTAAAATGTTTTTGTACTGAATTGTGCTAAAACGTTGAGCCTTAAACGATTTAACAGAGCAGGACAGTATTTGATTATTAATTCAGTTTTATTTATACAGTTTCGTACTTCATCTTTTAAATTGCTTAATGCTATGGTTTCTTCTCTTAAATAAAAACAATTATTCCTTTTTGTACGTTAAAACTGTAATTTTTATTTATATCCCGTTGTTTAAACGAGGTTTTTTAAAAACTACCTTGATATTCCAGTGTATTTGATAATCCGGCATCGACAGATCCCCGAGCATGCGGTCCTACTGTAAGTGAGAATATATTATTTTCTAGGGTCGGGTTTGTGGGTCTGCGGCAAGCATAAAGGAAGATCTCTCCTGTACTCTACTTCAGGTAATGTTTCACATAATTTTTATACGATTTTTCACGTGCAAATTGTGATTGGAAGCACCGCCACCGCTGTTTTCGAATGTTCTATTTACAACAGTTCCTTAAAAATGACGTAATTTAGCAGGGATCTGAATCTTTAACGGGCCTACCGTACCGCATGTTCCTTGTGCTGTGTATTTTAATTGGATTTTAAATTCAGCTATGTAAGCTACGGTATACATTCATCGGCATATTTATTCGGTTACAAAGCTGTGTCTCTGTTCTCACTGCAAGTTATCTTGTCGAATATTTCAGTAAAACGAACATTTCCTGGATTTTAAAAAAATACACTTTTTGTAGCCTACACATTAAAAGAGTTCACTAAAAACAGTTTTAGCAAATCCGTCCGTCCGTTCTACTGGAACGATTTGGTTCATTTTTGCTTTGTGCTCTGCGGAATTACCTGTCGGTGAATCATGAGACATTGATGGGTCGTTTAGTTCAGACAATTGTTTGATTAATCACGAAATTAAATCCTTAAATGATCACTCCATTAATTGCAGGCGTAGGCTTACGCTAACCCGCAATACATTCAGTACTTAGCGGGTTGCTAAGCGACTAACACTGTATGATTTTCATCCTTAGTCATATCATTACATACAGCCATGTTTGATTACTACCTGGCAAGCCAAAGAGTATACACTTCCCCTGACCACGGAGGAATACTATTCCCTGCTAAATACTCTTTGATTCTTTGACCTTTCCTAGCTTCTAAATATATTCAAGAGATGGCAGAGCGTTCCTAAGAATTTACATGATGCTAAGAGAAAGAAGCATACGTACAAACAGACCCCATCACGACATACGCTTTAGACATTATCTAGGAACAGCTATCGAAGGATAACCTAGCGACACTAGAAAGAGGAAAGGCCATGTATCTTAAAGAACATTCTCTGCCCGGCAAAAACGCTCCTTCGATCAACTCGCAAAACAACCGTTCTGTATAGAAGAACTGCGATTAAATTAGCTTTGCCTTCTACGACACAATACCAAGCTTCGGCCAGAGGGAGGGCGTAACCCTTCAGGTGGCCCGCTCCACCCCTTCAGGGTGGAGAATGAAAACTTCTCCGACGACGACGACGACGACGGTACCAAGCTTTACATCAAGAACTGCAGGATACAAAAAGCGAATATATGGATAGATTTTTTTTACCTAACAAACGGCATGATGAATGGCCGAATTCTGACTACGAACTGCAACGCACTTCTTATTAAATGTCCATGAAACCACTGAAAACTATGTCTACGACAGGCATACCAAGACGAGTTATCTGATATATTTATAACGAATGCTACGGAGCAGTACTGGTCCTCTAGTTATCATTAATAGTATTGCATAAAACGTATTTAAACGTGAAGTTAACTTTTTTCAAGTTACTTTACGTCGCACAGACACAGATAGGGTTTATAGTGACGATGAGATAGGAAACGGTTAGGAGTGGGAAGAAAGCGGTCGTGGCCTTTGCGTGGTGTGAAAATGGAAATCACGGCAAACCATGTTCAGGGCTGCCGACAGTGGAGTTCGAACCCAGTATCTCCTGAATGCAAGATCACAGCTGCACTTTCCTTTAATGAAATTGAAAACAATCACGGCACAAAAGAACGTAATGTTGAACGGAAATATTTCTGTATCGAAGGTTAATCAAGAACCTACGCCGACCACACAAGTACTGTGCCATATCAGTAGCAGGTGTTGCCTCCTCAAGCTCGGATTACAGTGTGGCATACTTGGAATTAATCGCTTGATGACGTCCTCCGGCAGGGCTCCCGACTTCTCCACGATGGCAGCTGTAAGGTCGAAGTTCCATTGTTGAAAACGCCCGAAATAGGTATAAGAAATCGGACAGTGTGATTCTCTGCATTCCAAAAAAGAAGCAGTATGATCATAGGTAGAAACTAGTTATCTGACAAATTAACTTGTAATAAAGCAGGACATTGCCCCGTGATGCGATAGATTTGCCGGAGAGTGTAGATTGTTAATCCTGCGAGTAGGATTGTTCTGTGTTGTGAGCCAGAGCGCTGTTGAACAGATGAATTGTTATTTCCATTGCTTTCACATCGTTTATATACTTCTTCGTACAATTGTTATATAAGTGCTCTAATCCACAAAGATCCATTTAAATGGAAAAAACATAGTAAATTTCCGTGCTGAAAGTTTGTTTTCTAAGTATGTATCAACCAGACCATCACAAAATAATTTTGTTTGCAAGCGGAAGTTGAGTTAGCATAATTTCTGGGTTTAAAAAAAATGAAATTTTCAAACCAACATTTTGAGCTATTTCCTGTACAGATCTTATTTCTTGCTTTGTTTCCTGAATATCATTGGCCAGATGAGCTAGATCCTGCAGTATACTGTATATAAGGTTAATTTTCCTTTATACACAGGCATATCAAAGTGAACAGAACGCAAATTGCTCTGATGGATTGCATATCCATACGGGGCTGGGATTCATGACCAGTCTTAAGGAAAATACTGGACAGGAAGAGCATTATAGGATACGAGGTTTTGCTCCTTAGACGACGATAGCCACGTTAATAAATAAATTCTGGAGATGTCGTTGGAGGATACTACTACCGATAATCATCCCCTCCCTCAATAGATCCTTGTAGAGTCATCTCCATAGAAACAGTACTTGCTCTAACATCAGATGAAGGCGGCATTTCCAGTTAAAGGCTTGGTCCTGTCCTTATTTTCATTCTCCTAAACCTTTTTATCGCAGTCTGTGATTTTAGGACATAATTTTTATTGCACTCCATGCTTACTTTTAAGATAAAAGAATGTGGCATAACTGTCAAATGTGAAATTGCACCGCATTCAATATTCTCGATTAGGAGCCTAGATATGACAATCATTTCCTTCGAAAATCTATATTTCACATTAGAAACATCGTCTTAATAAGTAGATTGTGTTAATTTGAATAGCAGTAGTTCAGTAAAGTTACTTTTCTTAACCAGACGCTCTGAGGTAACTGTGACTGTAGTTGCCTCCAACGCTCGCTGCATCAGCTCCATATGAGGTGTGCAGACGATGACTCGACATGAGTACAGAGTACAAAAACAAGCTCATGAACTTGAGAGGTTTGCATTGCTCGTGTTAACGTAGGAGTCTGGCACAGACACACCCTGAGAACCTGCAATTAATGACTTTTAGGTTAGGTTTGCCATGGGCATGATCAAAGTTAATGCACTATCATATTTTTAAACTGCAAGTGCAGAGGAGAGTGGTTCCCTAACCGAGGCGGTAAAGGCGGGTTCGGTTCACCTGGAAGGACGTTGGTTATTTTTCCCGTCGAAAAAAATTAAAATGAGATTTCTACTTCTGGAGGTGGATGAGTCACCGTCATACAGTAACCTGTCCGCTAACCACGATTGGCCGATAAGTTAGGGGCAGGTTTCATCAACGAGTGGTAAATATACTCTAACCCTGGGTATGTTAACTTTGGGTTAATATTTTATCACGTTCTTGCGAGTCACGAGTTTCACCAATCTATTTCGGCAGAGGATTAACTAACACCGTATTAACCCGCGCTGGAAGCAGCTACCGGAGCGATCAAGGAGTCTGTGACTGAAAATGAGAGGTTATGAACACTCCTCTTGCTCAGTACTTTGTGACTAGCTGTCTACCCCGGAGACCCGGTTTCGATTTCCGGCTCTGCCACGAAATTTGAAAAGTGATACGAAGGCTGGAACGGGGTCCACTCAGCTTCGGGAGGTCAAGTGAGTAGAGGGGGGTTCAGTTCCCTCCTCAGCTATCCTCGAAGTGGTTTCCGTGCTTTCCCACTTCTCCTCCAGGCAAATGCCGGGATGGTACCTAACTGAAGACCACAGCTGCTTACTTCCCTCTTGCTTCCCTATCCCTTCCAAACTTTCCATCCCCATCAAGGCCCGTTCAGCAGAGCAAGTGAGGCCACCTGGGAGAGGTACTGGTCCTCCTCCACAGTTGTATCCCGGCCAAATATCTCATGCTCCAGGACACTGCCCTTGAGGTGGAAGAGGTGCAATCCCTGGCTGAGTCCGGTAAAGAGATTAAATAATAATAATAATAATAATAATAATAATAATAATAATAATAATAATAATAATAATAATAATAATAATAATAATAATAATAATAGTAGTAGTAGTAGTAGTAGTAATTAAAAAATGATAGATTCAGAACAGAAACAGAGGCAGACGTTTTCTTCTTTAGAAAAAGCATTACAAACTATGTTAGACATTAAGTATCAAATCATTATAGAATGCAAGAAGACTGCTGGTGTGAATTTTTTTTAAATAAAAGAGGACACACGGGGAAAATTACAGAACAATTTAATAGCATTGCCCACATGGCATTTTTGCAAAAATATTAATGTTATACCTGACGGTAGATTTTGATACCCCAGTGTTGTCTACGACCATTGTATGATAAGACCCTATGGCGTAAAAACCAATGTTTTTGGTCACGATTCGATTTGGGTGTTTAAAACATCCATTCTCAGGCGTTCTTAATAAAATACAGTTATGAAATTGATACGTAAGAGAGGCGGATGATCATAATGGCAACACGTAGTAATGCGCCACGGCTATGGAACCAAGCTCTGCATTCGGGAGGCTAATGGGTTCGAATTCCACCGTCGAGTGTCCTGAAAATGGTTTTCTGCGGTTTCCCATTTAAAATTCCAGGAAAATGTCTCTTAATACGCCAGAGCTGATTCTTTCTACCTCCTTACCCAACTTCACTCGCCGTCATTCATTACATCCATTAGCTCCTCAACTGAGACTGGCGACATGTCATGGAATTTCATCTCACCTCATCGCAGAACCCGTATCAGGAAACAGGAAAGAGAGAGAGACAGCCGTAAGAGAAGAATCTCATGGCGCCCCTTGACTTGTGGGGCCCAAGGCGACCGCTCAATCCAGGGTAATATGAGAGACCTCCACCTCTTGAAAGAATTTTAATGCATTTACATAATGTACATCAACGTCCAGTACCGCCACACGTTTAAAATTGGCAAGAGGGCTGGTATGTGGTTAAAATGGTACATGCATCTCACTTCCACTGGGAGTGTGCCTGGAAAAAGAGTCGCCACTTCGGTGGAGCACACAAATTTGTCCGGCTCCATGGCTAAATTATGGATTTTTAGTCCAAGATGTGACGGGTTCGATTACGGGTCAGGTCTGGCATTTTAACTTTCATTAGTTAATTCCGTTAGCACGGGGACCAGGTGTTTGTGCCGTCTTCAGTATTGGCATTCATCTGTACGGCGTCAACTCGAAAGACCTGCACCAGCCCTCTCCGGAGACAACACGCCATTATTATTATTATTATTATTATTATTATTATTATTATTATTATTATTATTATTATTATTATTATTATTATTAGGTACGCCAACTCCAACTTATCATCAGGCGCTAAATAAATATTAAAAAGATAAATTAAAATGAAAATCCACAGCATGTTTCCAGTTTCAACCGAATCATGAATGAAATGAATGAAGGACCAACTAGCGGCGAGGATAGGAACTGTGCCGGCAGCCAAACCCTGCCACACTCCTCTGGAGCAATGATTAATGACTGACAGATGGAATGCAATGTCCAGCACAAATCTCACATGGAGTAACGGAGATTTGAACCACGCAACGCAGCAGTGAGAGGCCGAAGCGCTGCCACTTGAGCCACGGAGGCTTTCGCAAATGCATAAATGAGATGGCGTATGGATTTTAGTGCCGGGAGTGTCCGAGGACAAGTTCGACTCGCCAGGTGCAGGTCTTTTGAATTGACTCCCGTAGGCGACCTGCGCGTTATGATGAGGATGAAATGATGATGAAGACGACACATACACCCAGCCCCCGTGCCAGCGGAATTAACCAATTATGGTTAAAATTCCGACCCTGCCGGGAATCGAACCCTGTGACCAAAGGCCAACACGCTAGCCATTTAGCTATGGAGCTGGACAGTGCATAAATAAAATCCCAAAAAGGAATCAGCAGCAGATACGTATTAACAATTACGTTAAGCCTATCAGTAGGAAGCTCTCAGGATCAGTGATGTGAAACTTCCGGTTAAAATGAGTATTGTCCATTTTTCATGTCAGGTATTACAAGCCGGTGTGAAGATCAGAACATGTGTTGTTACCTACACAGTCTACTCCACCTAACATGACTCATGCCCAGTACAGTCGCCTACAAAAATAGACTTTTCCCCTTCCTAGAATTTGTCAACCGAGCGAGTTGGCCATGTAGCTGTGAGCTTGAATTCGGGAGATGAATGGTTCGAATCCAACCGTCGTGAGCCCTGAAGATAGTTTTCCGTGGTTTCCTATGTTCACACCGGGAAAATGCTGGAGCTTAACATTTGTTAAGGCCACAGCTACCACCTTTACAATCCTAGCCGTTTCCCATCCGCGTGTCGCCGAAAATCTTCCATGTGTTAGTGTGACGTTAAACAAATAATAATAATAATAATAATAATAATAATAATAATAATAATAATAATAATAATAATAATAATAATAATAATAATAATAATCGCTTTACGTACCACTAATTACTTTTACGGTTTCGGAGTCACCGAGATGGTGGAATTTTGTCCCGCAGGAGTTCCTTTACGTGTTTTTAAATCTATTGACGCGAGGCTGACGTATTTGAGCACCTTCAAATACCACTGGACTGAGCCAGGATCGAACCTACCAAGTTGGGGTCAGAAGGCCAGCGCCTCAACCGTCTGAACCACTCAGCCTGGCAGCAAAGAAAAGAAAAAAAGGAATTCAAACCTACTTTACTTCTCAGACGAATTCAAAACATTAAGGTCCTATTGCTACTTTTTGAATACATTATTGATGTAAATACAACGTGTGTCTGAAAAGTTCGGTGAATGGTCGCCTAGGCTGAACACCGTGCTAGTTCGGGCGATGCGCTCCCGCATACGCATTGCGAGACATTTATTTATTTATTTATTTATTTATTTATTTATTTATTTATTTATTTATTTATTTATTTATTTATTTATTTATTTATTTATTTATTCGTGAAGCACAATATACAGCTACACTGAACAAATTTCACTTGCACTGCCAACATACTATTTAACAAACGTAAACTTTCATAATAAAATATAACAAACATAACATGACATGACACCAAGTACCCCCTATCGGTCAACTTAACACAGTTAATTTAAACGGAGTTGACCGCTGTAACACATCGCGCGGTGTCAGTGTGAGGGCTCGTATCATTGCACAATGGAGTGCAAAACGGAGCAACGCGTTAGCATGAAGTTTTGCTTCCACCTAGGTAAAACGGCAACGGAAACACACGCACTGTTAGTGCAAGTTTACCACGCTCAAGCAGTGAGTAAAAGTGCGTTTTTGACTGGTTTAAACGCTTTCGAGATGGAAAGGAAGGTGCTGAGGGTGAGGCGCGTTGGGGTCGACCAACCACAAGCACTCTCCAGACAACATCGAACGAGTGCGACAGATGCTTGCGAATGATCGGTGACTGTCCTTACGAATGACGGCAGACGAAATGGGTATAGGCAAGGACAGTGTAAGGACCATTGTTCACGAACATTTGAAAAACCTGAAGATTTGTGCCCGGTTTGTACCGCACAACCTGACAGACAAGCAGAAGCAAACTCGGATGGAAACGTTGGGAGATTTCATTGACGCTTGTGACCAAAATCCAGAGGTGTTGAAAACCATCATTACAGGAGACGAGTCGTGGTGCTACCAGTATGATCCGGAGACCAAGAGACAGTCAATGGCGTGGTGTTCAGCGTCTTCTCCGCCTCCCAAGAAAAGTCAGCGCACAAAGTCCAAGATTGAGACAATGCTGATCGCCTTTTTCGACAGCAATGGTGTCATTCATCTTGAATTTGTACCCCAGGGTACACCTATCAACGTGGAATTCTACGAGGGAGTTTTGAAACGGCTACTGCAACGCATCAGATAGGTTCGGCCTAAACTGTACCGGAGTTGACAGTGGAAGCTCCTCCACGACAATGCCCGTCCGCAAACCGCGATCCGCAGACATAGTTTCTCGCTGAACGCCAGGTGACTGTTCTTCCACACCCTCCGTATTTTCCTGATTTGGTGCCGGCAGATTTTTTGTTCTCCCGTCTTAAAATAGCCCTGAGAGACCACCGGTTCGACAGTATAGCAGGTATCCAACAACGCGTGACAAGGAATCTCCGGGAGATTCCAAAAGAAGCGTTTGCTGCCAGCTTCCAGTAGCCTTACAGTCGATGTCAAAAGTGTGTTGTAGCTAACGGAGATTACTTTTAAGGACAGTAAAGGAGTTTTGTGTGTAACTTACGTTGTCTGTATTTCATGAGACCATTCACCGAACTTTTCAGATACAGATTGTATATCTTAGTGTTAGGCGTCATCCGAACATTTGTGCAACCAGATAGTGTCATGTAACAAAATGTGTGACGGGACGTTGCCTAGCAACAGTACTTTGAGAGCTGCACAGGTCGTGGGGTCTGTATGTCACGACCATCCATCAATACTTCACACCAAAGCCTGCACGGTTGCTAGGTAACCGCATCATACATTTTATTGAAAAAACGTACTTATAAATGAAAATTCATTTTAATTTTTTTTTTACATATATCTTTTGGCACAGGCCAAAGCAAAATGTAGCTTCCACCGAAGTTTCAGTCTCATTTATATCTGTGACAGTATAGAAGCTGCTGGGGTACGGGCAATGCTGAGTAATGGCATTCTAAGCACTGCTATTGTGTCCGGATGTTATGAAAGATGTTATACATTTGGCTGTTCGCGCTGAAGTGACAACTTCTAGCATAGAGAGGAAAGCAATAGCAAACTACTCCTAGTAAGCGTACGCATAATTTTGGTACCGTCGAAGGTTTTTACGATTTCCTTATAACTATGGCTCGGAAGTAGAATACGTATAAATTCTCTAAAAACGTCTAAAAATATCCACAAAAAGGGCGTAAATTGCGATCCGAATTTGTTCATAATTTTAGTTTTAATTACATAATTAAATGAAAGAATATAATATTTAATAAAGCAAAATTCTGGTGGTATGCAACATGCAGTGCAAAAATATAAGAGTCAAATACTTCACCTTTCAGACATTTTTCGATTAAGATGATTTAAAAAAAGGAAATCTGAGTTCGTTAAAAAAGAACTTGCAGAATTTAGAATGAAATAATTTTTCCACCTACAGTAGAATGAATTCTGCGAGCCTGCAATGGACATCCTTGAGAAATAAATTGAAATTAGTATAACTAGAATCATATTTGGCTTAATCACACTAGGGTTACAGAAATTAGAATTCGGAAACCTTACCTCAATTGGCATTCCAGTGTATCTCTAGAGTCATCTTCAGGTTCTTAGGGTAAAAGATTGTTGGTTTTTCTGACAGCACGTTGCGAAACATTGAGAAACTTCTATCCACATAAACGGATGTTAAGGGTTAATACTTCAAGCAAGTGAAATCAAAACAGTCCCCTTTCAATATTTCACTTATCTTCCACATAATTTGATACCCTGGATTTTTCAAGCACTGGTTTCATTATTTCATTTAATCTCATTTCCATTTGATTTTCTCTCTTTTCAGGTATGATTCAAATATTTTTATTTACTAACGAAAATATCTTTAAAAGGTGATGGGTGAACTAATGATGATTTGAACTGAGAATGGGCAGTAAAAATGTAGTCGAAAGAAGATCAAGTTGAAAAATAAAGCTGTTAAGAACTCAAAAAGTCTATAAAAGAACCAATAAGCCAAGAAAACGCCGAAAAGGGCAAAAATAACAAATAAAGCCCACCATTTTCTGACCTAGAATGAACATACTGCTTATTATGTTGGACCATGTCTTCGTACACTCGAGAAAAGAAGGATTTTTCCTCAACTTCCGAACCCTACTTACAACCATATAGCGTTTGGTGGTGCTGTGTGAGGATGCAACCTGCCTCAGAGCTTGATGTGGCCACAAAGACGCACACAAAATGCTGTCACTTGGTACACTTGTTTATTTAGAACTTATTTTCACATTAACCACACATATAACCTAATTAACTGCTGTCACAAACGAACACTCACATCGGAAAAATCAACAAACCACCATTTTTAACAACTGCCTATCACTAAGGACATGCCACATTGAGATTGCAACCTTAAAACAATTGACTGCTGACTGCCACAGCATGTCGGCACAAACACAACACGAGGTCACAACTACAACTCCTGTTAAACCATGACTCCAACTAAACAGTAACTCGTCTCCACCATCAAGACCACCTCCTTATATATGTACGTGGCCAGGCTTCTAGAAAGATATGCCATTACAGACCTTCTCATAAATTCTAGAGTGCTTAAAGCCCAGATATAATGTAAAGACTATTTTCCATAGTTTTCGTCTTATCTACCGCCATTCTGGATGTTACGGTGTGTTTCACAATACTGTAGTGGATTACAAATCATATGTACAGATAATAATAAATTATATACTATTAATTACAGGTTCTTACATTAACTAAGCTTATATATATGTACAACACATGTTTCATGGCATGACCTCACAAATAATCCGATAGTATCGTCTGAAAATATGACGTAAATAATACTAATACTAAGTGGATGTAAATACTTCGTAGTCATACATTACAAGTAATAATAATAATAATAATAATAATAATAATAATAATAATAATAATAATAATAATAATAATAATTCGAGCTCGATACTTGCATTATTTACCCATGAGTGAGAGAAAATATATTTTCAAGTTATATCAGTTTATCACACTTGCGTCAACCTAAGACCCAGCCTATTTGCATAGGTTACACAAAACTCCTGGTAACTGTACATCTCAAATCTCTCCCAGCAATAAAATTTCTAGATTACAGATGTCCATTATAGTGACACCGTTAACAATCTAGGACTAATTTTCGACAGAACCCTATCCTGGTCTGATCATACGTCAAATGTGATAAGAAAAGTTGTGTCATCCATGCATATTTTGAAACGTCACGTGTCATGTACACCACTTTTCAAGCGAAAACTTACTTGTTCAAAGTCTTATATCCCCAATAATTGACGATGGATCAGTCGTATACAACGACTTATCTGAAACTTTGAACATAAAACTACAGAGGATACAAAACGCATGTGTTCGTTACGTGACAAATGCCAGGCGTGATGAAAACATAACACCCTATTACATACAGCTGCAATGGTTGAAACTCCATGAACGACGGGAAATCTCAGTAGCCGTTGCTACGCACAAAATTATCAAACTGAAGACCCCATCCTACTTTTATAATGCATTTAAACCTATGGAGTCAGTACATAACAGAGATCATAGGTTTATAAAACCTACCCTTCAAATTCCCCTTCATAGTACCACTAAATTTAACAAATCATTTGTTTGCACTGCATCACGTATCTTTAACGTCTTTAATCTTCACCGTTTCGCAAATAACACTAACTGTACCCAACTAAAGCAGTCCTTAACATCTATCTTCCTAGAGGAGTACGCAAGGGGCTGAGATCAGGCATTCTTGTGTCTAAAAACCAGTTTTAGCTTTATATTCTTTAGATCCTTGTAGTCATACTTCTTATATAATTTTATTGGATTTGGTATCTCTATTTTAATTTTTTTAAGTTTAGTGTATTTTAATATTATAAAAATGTAGTGAGTGTGCTCATAAACCTATATCGTATTATACGAAGACGCTACATAAAGGGGCTTTTAAACCTCAGTGGCATTAAATCATCAATAAATTCAATTCAATTCACTTCAATTCAATTCAATTCAGTTCATTTCAGTTCAGAGCTGATGACGTAACAGACAATCGTACAAATGACATAGGAATTAATGAACATTTTACTATGAGGCCACACTGTTCTGTACTTGTGAACATTATTTTAAATTTGTTTTACGTCACACAGCGACGCAGACAGGTCTTATGGCGACGACCGGATAGGAAAGGGCTAGGAGTGGGAAGGAAGTGGCCGTGGCCTTAATTAAGGCCTGGTGTGAAAAATTGAAAATAATGGAAAACCGCCTACAGGGCAGCCGACAGTGGTTTTTTAACATAACAGAAAGCGTTTCAATCACCGAACGTTACGTAGTTCTAGACTTGACTAGCAGAAGGGGAATATTCACTGTGACCTCCAAGAAATGAGCCGATGACCCCAGCTGGTGATGGATGAGGACCTATGTTTAGAGCACAATCGGCTCCATTAGTCTCGTATGAGTGCTTTATTCGATAGTGCTGACATATCAATTAGAAAAGTATTCTAGGAAACTGTCACTCATTAATGACGTTCCTTTACTTCATGATTACCCTTAAAAATGCACGAGAGGTCACTGTTAACTCTTCTACGTTGATTACCAAGTTGCGTGTCCTTCTTAAGAAACAAACCACAAACAACCCTAGTTGAGTGTGCTGAAACAAGCACCATCAGAGCACCGGGATGCTCCGGGTTCGATTCCCGGCCAGGTCAGGGATTTTTACCTGCATCTGAGGGCTGGTTCGAGGTACACTCAGCCTACGTGATTACAATTGAGGGGCTGCCTGACGATGAGATGGTGGCCCCGATCTAGAAAGCCAAGAATAACGGCCGAGAGGATCGGTCGTGCTGACCACACGACACCTCATAATCTGCAGGCTTTTGCGTCACGTAGCTATCAGCTTGCATTCGGGAGAGAATGAGTTCTAACCCCACTGCCGGCAGCCCTAAAGATAGTCTAGTTATCCGTGGTTTCCCATTTTCGCACCTTAAATGACCACAGCCGCTTCCTTCGATTCCTAGCCATTTCTTATCCCATGTCGTCATAAGGTCCGGCTCCATGGGTAAATGGTTAGCGTGCTGACTTTTGATCACAAGGGTACCGGGTTGGATTCCCGGCATGTTAATTTCACTGGCACGGAGGCTGGGTGTATACGCCTTATTTTGTCGCCATAAGATATACCTGTGTCAGTACGACGAAAAGCAAATTGTAAAAAACCATTCGTGAAATTTAGTTTCTGACTTAACCCGCAGTATGAATGAAAGACTCGAACGCAGAAATTATCTCCTTCATGAAATGTCCCGCTTGAATCATCGAGTGAGTGGTGTTAAACTCACGAAGCCAGTGTCTGTGAACAGGACACACCCCATTATCTTGATTAAAATCTTGTAAGAATATAAGAGCTCAAATTAAGCACTGCTGGCTTAATTGTTGCTCGGTAAGTAATCTCCCCTGGCAGCATAAGTATGTACTGCGGACACAGACTTTATTTCTCTTTCATTATATTATATTTGTAAAGCATTCAGAGACAAAATACCGCGTAAAAATTGTGTACGTATGTAAAATGCCAGATAGTAAAATGCAGTTCAATTAATCAGATATACCGGCGAGTTAGCTATGCGGTTAGGGCCGCGCAGCTGTGAGCTTGCATCCGGGAGATAGTGGGTTCGAATCCCACTGTCGGCAGCCCTGAAGATGGTTTTCCGTGCTTTCCCATTTCCATACCAGGCTGTAACTTAATTAAGGCCACGGACTCTTCCTTCCCACTCCAAACCCTTTCCTATCCCATCGTCGCCATAAGACCTATCTGTGTCGGTGCGACGTAAAGCCAAACCAAACCCCATGGCACTACAGCCCTTGAAAGGCCTTGGCCTACCAAGCGACCGCTGCTCAGCCCGAAGGCCTGCAGATTACGAGGTGTCGTGCGGTCAGCACGACGAATCCTCTCGGTCGTTATTCTTGGCTTTCTAGACCGGGGCCGCTATCTCACCGTCAGATAGCTCCTCAATTCTAATCACGTAGGCTGAGTGGACCTCGAACCAGCCCTCAGATCCAGGTAAAAATCCCTGACCTGGCCGGGAATCGAACCCGGGGCCTCCGGGTGAGAGGCAGGCACGCTACCCCTACACCACGGGGCCGGCTCGACGTAAAGCCACTAGCAAAAAATTAATCAGATTAAGCTGAGCTCATCAGACTAGAAAAAAAATCTTAAAATGGTGTAAATTAAATACATAGACTTTGCTAGTTCGGTAATGAAATAACTACGATGGCTAAAGTAAGGAGGACATAGAATGTAAACTTACGCAAAAGAGGAATAATAATAATAATAATAATAATAATAATAATAATAATAATAATAATAATAATAATAATAATAATAATAATAATAATAATAATGGTTTTACGTCCCACTAACGACTTTTGTGGTCTTAGGAGACGCCGAGGTGCCGGAATTTTGTTCCGCAGGATGTTTTTTACGTGCCAGTAAATCTACTGACACAATTCTGGCCTATTTCAGTACTTTCTAATACCAACGGACTAAGCAAGGATCAAACCTGGGAAGATGGCTTCAGAAGGCCAGCTGTCTACCGTTTAGCTACTCAGCCCAGCTCTAAAATTTTGTCCATTTTCCTATGACAGGGATGTTTTGGTGAGTGGTTATGAATCTTATCATTTTGCACACTTTCCTGTAATGTACAATTCATTTCCAAACCAAACCTCATGGCGCAAAACTCTGAAGGGCTTTGGCCTACCAAGTGACCGCTGCTCAGCCGACGGCCTGCATATTACGAGGTGTCGTGTGGTCATCACAACAAATCCTGTTAGCAGTTATTCTTGGTTTCCTAAATCGGGGCTGCCATCTCACTGTCAGATAGCTCCTCTATTATAATCACGTAGGCTGAGTGGACCTCGAACCAACCCTCAGATCAATGTAAAAACCGATTACCTGTCCGGGAATCGAGCCCGGCGCCTACGGGTAAGAGGTACCGTATCACATCCCTCTGGCCTGACAGGTGGCATTACCGTCTAGGAAGCCCGCCATCCCCTTCAGGGACTGAATGAGAATATTTTAGTAGTAGGAATAGTTGCAGTAGGTTAATTACCAAGGGGTGGTTGGCTCTAGTCCCGCTGCCTGCAGCGTTTTCTTTTCCTTCTTATGATTCTTTCTTCTCATACCATTACATTTCTTCAGCTCATCCCAGTTACCTCTGGGGTCGCTGGAGCCACCCAGACATATGTTGCTTTGCTCGGGGTCTAAGGCCGGATGTCGGATGCCTTTTCTGACATCACGTGATTTTTAGATGAAAATCTCAACGCATTATGGCCGGGATTCGAACCTTAGCTTTCCGGTTGGGAAGCCAGCAGCTAACCCACTGAGCTATCACCGCCCCCATTCATTCAACATGTCGTCGTTGCGCCTAGAAAAACAGCTATGTGATAATATTTCAGCTTAGAAATCTGAGCAGGTCCGTCGCTGTGGTGTAGTGATTAGTTAGTGTGATTAGCTGCCATTCTCGGAGGTGCGAATTCAATTCCCGTCTCTGCCACGAAATTTTAAAAGTAGTACGAGCGCTGGACGGGGTCCACTCAGCCTCGCCAGGTCAATTGACTAGAGGTGAGGTTTCGATTCACACCTCATCCATCCTCGAAGTGTTTTTTCCATGGATTCCTACTTCTGCTCCATACAAATGCCGGGATTGTACCTAACTAAGGCCACGTCCGCTTCCTTCACTCTTCCTTGTCTATCCATTCCAATCTTCCCATCGCCCCCACAAGGCCCCTGTTCAGCATAGCAAGTGAGGCTTCTTGGGCAAGGTACTGTTCCCCTCCCCCCCCCCCCCGACCCAATCTCACGCTCCAGGATACTTCCCCTGAGACGGTAGAGGTGGGATCCCTCGCTGCGCCCAACGGAAAACCAACCCTAGAGGGTAAACGGATTAAGAAAGAAAGAAAGAAAGAAAGAAAGAAAGAAAGAAAGTGTCTGTCATCTAAAGTTCAGTATTGCAAGAATTATATCAATGAAGTGATACATGTGCTGCGGGTCAGTATTTATCCCCTCAACATTGCCACATAGCGGTATTTCGAGGCGCAACAACGATATATCGGTAAGAATATTTGTAATGTTTCAAAAGTCGGGTAAAAAATATGAAAACGTCGAATAAAATATATTTGTATACTTCCATTTCAAACCAATTAAACGCTGAAGTTGCCTAATGTCATAAAAAGTAATGTCGGGCAAAGATGGAACATGACATTTTCATATCAAAGCAGTTTCCTTACGCTGACATGTCCTAACATTAATGTTGTGAAATCATTTTCCTTAATGGTTAACTGCATTTTATTACGTAGGTCGAGTCATACTGTAAGCCATAGCAACTATTTTTTTTCTCGCGAACAAGAGACAACACGGAACATCTAAGATAGCATTTGGAAACGTACGGTATGTACTTGCGTATGATGCCACTAGACGGTGTATGTGAGCAACAGTGTGGGTCTAAGCATGCCCCCAAGTTCAGTATGTGAGTGAGAGTGTCTCAAAATGGAAGTCAACAAGCAGGAGCAACGATCGTATATTAAAATAGCAGTTCTCCGCGGCAGAAGTGCACGCCAGTGCCATGCAGAGCTGCGGGAAGCCTTAAGTGTGCATGCCATGCCCTATAGAACAGTGACGAGGTGGGTGGACAACGCCATAATCCTACACAGTAACGCGACGGCTCACACAGCAGCCATCGTTCAGCGTCGCTTACGACGGTGGGGATGGGAGGTTCTTCCACACCTAATCTGATCGCCTGATCTGAGCCCATGTGACTATGGTCCAATCCTCAAAGTCAAGAAGCCATTACGTGGACAACGGTTTGCTAACAAGGAGGACATCGTAACAGCATTTCGGAGAGAGGTGTCACACGTTAGCGATACACATGCAGCGAATGGTATTCAGCGCCTGCCCCACCACTGGCAACGCACAGTGAAAGTCTTGGATGATTATTTTAAAGGTCTGTAACCGGTAGAGACCTGTCCTTTGTACTTAGTCTGGTGTATTTGCTGTCTATACCATAATAAAGCATTGTTTACCAATGGACTGTGTTCTGTCACTTTCCTACGAGAATCTCCTGAAGTCAGAATTTGTCTTCAGGCATTATGCATAACTACATGCCCTATATTTCTAAATGCATATCTTAGATTTTCCGTGCTGTCTCCTGTTCGCAAGAAACAAATAGTTACCATGACTTATGACTCGACCCTCGTATTTTTATTGTGATCTGGAATGCGTAAATTGTAATTAAACCGCTTGCTTCACATTTTTCTTACCTAGACTATACAGAAGGCGAAAATGATCATAAATGAGTCTCTCGGTCTATCAACGGCTGCTAATTTCAGATGACGACCAGCCGTAAGACGACGTAGGGAAAGGAGACAAGCTGCTCGGCTAAATGATATGTTCCGAGCTGTCAGTGGAGAGATGGTGTGCAATGATATTAGTAGACGAATAAGTTTGAGTAGTGTTTCTAAAAGTAGGAAAATCACAATATGAAGATAAAGATAGAATTAAGAGGACAAATTGGGGAAAACATTCGTTCATAGAAAGAGGAGTTAGGAATTGGAATAATTTACCAATGGATTTGTTCAATAAATTTCCGAATTATTTGCATTTATTTAAAAAAGACTAGGTAAATTAGAGATAAGGAAACTGCCACCTGGGTGACTGCTGTAAAAACATATCAGTGATTGATGATGATTGGCATAGCCCGTACGGTTGCTAGAGAACATTGTCTGGTCATCGATCCATACCTTACATCACAACCTGCACGGTTGTTAGGGTTACACTTCCGTCACAAATTTTGTGACGTTAATTTCATGACTCATATGTTCAGACGGCCTCCAGCCATAAGACATCTTTATATCAAGAAAAGGAGGAAGAAAACCATGCACGCAGAGGGACTTGAATTAACAATCATTCTATTACCAGTGAGGCATGCGCTCGCTTGTTTCTTGGTTAACCTTTAGTTAATACAAGGCATCTGGAATTCGTCAGAGTTGATATCTGTAGCATGAGCCCTTTCTGACGTCATGCACACAAGTAAGGCTCGATGACATGCAGCCTCAATTCAAGGAAAAGCGGGCAGAGGGCGAGATCAGCATATTCTATGGTAGGGAGCGGGCATCGAGACATAGTTGTTTATTAGACTGCCGACACGTGTAACTACAGTGTTGGCTTGTGTATTATAACATGAAAGAATGCGACGGAATTCTAATAATACATGAGAGGGGTTTGTAACATCGATATGTTTTTGGCTCGGGGGGAATTAGCGTAAGCAGTTTTGTGTCGACAAAATTCCGACACTGTGACCAGGTAACCGGTGTACGTCATATGAATGGAAGAACGACGCCATTTTGGTGGACGGAAAGACATGTTTTTGAAAGATGTTGATGTTGGGCGTATTAGATCTATAAATAGAGACTGTAGGCAAAGCAACGGCGAGTAATTTGAACTGGAAAATATTAATTAAAATTCTGAACACTGCAGAAGGAAGAGAAAATTATTGTCTTTCTTTCGTTCTTTCTTTATTTCTTTCGAGTTAACATAACTCTTTATCTCCCCTGTGGGTGGAGTGTAATGATGCATTCATTATACGACCCGCTGCTTGTCGTAAAAGGCTACCAAGAGGGAAACATTTAAAGAATCTGTTCTCCTGTCTTCCAAGTCCCAAAACATCTCAATTATTATATGTTCTTCCGTGTAGCTGAAAAATTTGCATATATCTCTTTTTGCTAGTGTTTTAACATCGCACTGACACATTGAAGGTTTCTGGGACGCAAGACTGTAAAGGGGGTTAGAAATCCGAAGTGAGAGGCCGTAGACTTAATTAAGGTATATGCTAAGGATTTCACTGCCGGCCGAATACGTCAGGAACGAGCGATGACTCGTTGTTCCTCCTTAGTATAAACGCAATCGCACAGTATGCTTCGGCTCAGCGGCGTCTTATACCCTGGCAGCTCTGCATTCGAGAGGCTATGGGGCTGGTCCCCTGAGAATGGTTTTCTTTTAAGGCGAATGCCGGGACAGATCCTTTTATAGGACACAGCCGCCAACGCCCTTACCGTATCCGCGCCTCAAATCGGCGCATCAAATCTCAATTTGGCATAAATAAGGCGTAGACATTTTATGATGACATTTCAATGCACTAGTTTTAACATCATAGTTTTGTTACACAGTAGTTTTCTACTGGGCCTGATTCCAACTATTTATTAAAAACAATCCAAAGGGCCTGTTTTCATTTGCGGTCAGGCTTTTCACTGGAACGGGCTCTTGAATTGATGTATGTTGCAGTAAGTTGGTTTCGCAGCCACGTCTTCATACATTCCTCGGGCTTATATCGGTGAACTGGTGAGGCATTTGAATGTATAAACATAAGGCTGGAGACGTAGGCAACGAACAGTGGGTCCTTAAATAAGTGTTCGCTGATAGTGTTATACATCAAGCTGAACCTTCGATGTTCACGATTACGAGCGTAGCTGGAGAGTTAAAACTCTCTGACAGTGTGGCGAAAAGAAACCAAAATAGAAGGTATATACATGAAATCAGAAGGTGAACTCTATAGCAGTTGTGTTCAAAGTGTGGTACCCGAGGTCGTCTCAAGGGTTACGTACTGTACTCGGTGAGCAGATCACAAAAGAACCGAGCCCGCTCATATATATATAAGCAAGTCGATCTGGATCTATATATATAAAAGGTGTGAATTAATACCGCACTTCCAGAAATCTCAGAAATTTTAAAATTAGTACCGGAGAAGCTGATGACCCCAGCATCCCTAGAAGAATCTAAAATTCTCAAAATTCCCCCAAGGGGGCACGCTGGGGGGCTTCAAATTTTGACCTCAGCATAAGAACGCAGTCGTATAATTTATCCAAAGTGACAACCTATAGGTTCCGTGGGCTTAAAAAACATTCATGAATTTCGTAATTTTTATCTGCCAGACAAGCAAGGAAATTGAAGATTGGCGAAATTATAGCTTTTAGCCCGTAACCGACGGAAAAAATCCAAGATGTTCAAATTTTTCACTTTTAACCCCCAAAAATATCGAAATACGGAGGCAATTTTATGACTGTGCAGACATTCCTTTTGAGCTATTTGTTGGCTAAACGGTAAGTCGGATCAATAAACGGAGAGCACAATCTGGGTTCAATTTGTAGCGATCTACAACTTTGGTCCTATGACTTTTTGTCGTATCTCTCTCTCCCTTATTCGTTATATTTGTCTGTATTTCTGGATTGTTCGTAAACTTGGTGATTTTTACATGTATATTTCTTTGTTTGACACGCTTATAGGGAAAATGCAGTCATGAAGTTTGGTGCGCACATTGGCACAATCAAGGGCCATATGTGGACCAAATTTCATGATTCTAGCTTATACATAAGTATGCAAAAAAATTATGTAAAGCGTTAAATATGTACTCAAATTTCACCCTATTCAAAGTTTCGTAGATGGATAAATTGGGCGTCAGATGGGGCAAACTGTTTGTTAATATGATGTACCATTTAGGTGTATTGAATCTCGAAGTGGAGGTCCGCACTTTAATAAATTTAATATAATCTCAATTACCGCATGCAAAGTAATTTATGTAGGAATCCGTATACGATGTAAAAAAAACCGTAGCGAAGCACGGGCACATTTGCTACTTTTCAATAAAAGCTTGTTTTGATTGTGGTTTTGTCTACCACTACACAGAGCAGTGTTGCCAGGTCTCCCAAAATTTCAGATCTCCCGATGTTTTTGCAACACACCAGAAAATCCGAAAAATAGAAAAATCTCCCTAAATTTCTTCTAATTCAAAGTTAAGGAAAATGAATAGTAATTGTTAATGGTACATGTACCGGGCGGTACACCTCTACACCGTTTATTTAAAAGTTGCGCCAGTTGAAACTCCTCTTCTAGAGGAAGGTTGAACTTTATCTATTCTATTAATTCTCTACTTTCTCAGAAGATGTCACCACGTGGAAAATTTTGAGTTTTTGAACTGTGTCACTTTTGATGTGTTTTTGTTTCGCTTGAAGTAAGAAGTGTGAACTTTCTCTTCTAGAGGACACTACTGAAGATCAACAATAGCGCACCCTAGTGCGGAGTCAAAGAACTATTTTGTTGGAGAAATTTTTATTTCAAAAGTTTGTTTCTTGTTAAATTTCTTTCTGTTATTGTTTAAGTTGGCTGTATACCCCTCTTTTTCCCCTTGTTTTAGATTTATCCAATCCCGAATTTCTTTTAGTAATTTCTGACCAATCTGGTGTATCTTCCCCCAACTTGTATCTGTTGCGGGGTCCTATCCAATAAAAACATTGTGGGCGGGTGTTTTCATTCCCCTTACGCCTAGAAACTTCCGCGAGAGTATATAAACTGCTGATTTTGGGGTCTCCGGGCCACTTCTGTTCCATCTTTCAGTGTATTAAGTACATAGCAGGAGGCGGGAAGCGCCTCTTTCTTCTTCAGCCGTTCAACACCAGGTAATGGCCTATTAATAACTTCTTTTCTTGCTAGGTCGGCAGTTTAACACTCGCGGCGGGTTCGAAGCATTTCCATCATGTAACCTTTTCCTAAAATGTAATTACTCTTTTCATCTTTTTCTTGTAAAGCTACATATTGGGATAGAGAGTGCTAACCCTCTCGAGCTCCCACTCACATTTGTTTTGAGGTGAACTTATTTTCTCAAACTATTCTTCGTTTATGTAATGTAAAGTGTTCTTCTCTAAGTCACCTCTGTAGTATGGGATTAGCCCTTGCGTTAGCGGCCCAGAGCCAGATTAGGTTTTAAAAACAAAGTGTATTAGGAGTGCAAGATCGCCTCCTCTCAAATTGTTATTTTAGAGGTCATGTAATCAACCTTCTTTTCATGTAATAGACCTCCGTAGGTTGGGTATTTTACCACTGTGAATACGTCCTTAGAGGACAGCTTGAAGGTAGAGTTTGGTGTGGCCTTGTGATAGGCTTACAATTTGGAGAGCGGATCGCTCTTTGAAATTTGTTTCTGTATGCCTCGTGCAGGCTTTATGTGTAATGTTTGGAGCCAGTGCTCCTGGGCATGAATGGGGTTTTCTGCCCCTTGGCTAAAATTTTTTTTGGAGTAAGGCGGGGCTGATTGCCCAAGAGTTATGAAGTAAGGGCACTGAGCCCGAATCCAGTAATATTGTGCCTACTTTTTTGCTACTCTGTACCTGTTATGATTGTTATCTCTTGTTTTTGAAAAGAAAATATAACCTAGTTAAATTTTAAATTAAATTTACATTGCACGTTAATTTCGTAGCTTGAAACCCATTCACACCCGCACCTTCTTTCACCTCTACCTACCACGGATATCTCCGTAACAAGTGGTAGCAGAGCGTGGTTGAATGGGTCTCAATTTAGCCCCTTTTGACGGCTAAACATTGCTTTGATTCGAACTCTAATAATTTTCTCAGTTGCTGGAATTTTTTGAGTTTTTCAAAATTGTTCTGTCATCATGCCCGGCCCTCGCGATGTTCTCCTCCTTAACTACTTGCGCAAAGAGGAGTTGATATACGAGTTAACTATCAGAAATGTGCACTCTGGAGGCACGGTTGCAATCGACACCAACAAGCTTAGAGAGTCCCTTGATTTGCCCCTTTCCATCCCCAATTTGGGAGAGAAAGAAATTGATGACTCTCTTTCCACGATCGTCAAGAATATTACTGGGCTAGCATCTGTAGTCAGCTTTTTTGATGAAAACGATCCGTCTCCTAATCAAATTAAGCGTGTGCAAGGCAGGCTGTATCACTTTGCAAATAGAGTTAATGATCTGTTGTCTCTAAAGGTGAATGACGTTCAGAGGAAGGACGCTAATACGCTCCTTGAAACTATTTCTGAATTGTCTAATAAGGTCACTCAATTGCTAACCGGCGAAGTTCCTCCCAAAACTGATCAACCCGCCACGGTGAATGTAGGTAACGAGGAAGAGCCTCCTCAGGGAGAAGTCAATAGGATAACCGTTGCTGCTCAAACTATCTCTGCCCCATCGAACAACGAATCTGAACGCCGTGCGTCATTGGGTAACATCCGCCCTGAATTAACTTCTTTGCCATTGAAACCTTTAACGACTATGTCACCTGGGTTCAGTAGCTTGCCTCATCCATTGGCAATGTTGCTTAGAGGTATCTCTAAGTTTTCCGTCAACACCACCAGTGATGTAAATTCATTTTTAAGATTTCTAGTGGAAGTTCAGGATCATGCTCTTGTTTTTTCTCTTTCGCCATGTCAAATTTTGCAAATTATCTATCCGTATGCTATTGGTATTCTCTCTGATAAAATCGTAAGAGCCATTGCCGAGCAATCATCTATTGAGGATTTCCATGCCCATTTGCTAGCTAACTTCATCCCGGCTAGGGCCAGGTCCTCCCTGATTCAGAAGTACTATTACCGTGTACAGCGCTTGGATGAAAACTTGGCTGATTTCATTCAAGATATCAAATTCTACACTAGGGTGTTTGCTCTGCACTTTCCTGAAGATCAGATTGTGCAGGCTATTGTAGAAGGTATTTCGCCATCCTACAGGTCATATTTGTGTTTCGCGGCGTGTCCGCAAACCTTCTCTGAACTTGAAGCATTGGCCGTCTCAGCGGAAGGAGTTAGATACGCCGATTCTTTGCGTGTCGCGAAAGAACCCCCGCCTTCCTTTAGTAACACTCGGCCTCCACCTCGCCGACCAGTCAATCCCCGTAAATGTTATGCTTGCGGGTCGCCTGACCATCTGCGGAATAAGTGTCCTCTGATCAAGTCAAGTGGGACAAGGAATGGAGCAGGGTCATCACAAGGCTGTTTTAAGTGTGGGGCCTTCTCACATATCGCCAAGAATTGCCCAAACTCAAATAGCACCCCCTCCTGCTCAACTTCTGGTGCAAATTCCAGCTATGCCAATAATAAAAAGTGACTAGTGGCGTCGGCTGAGCCGACTAATCCATCCTCCCGAGACTTAGCCCCTAGTAAACAGGTTGTAAATGCAGAGAACGACCAGCCATCAAATTCATCTTTTGAATGCCCTAAAGAGTGTCTTAGGATTGCGGCGGATACCCCCGCACCTGTTCCTTTTCTTAAGATTGAGTTAAATAACGAGCCTATAACAGCTCTCTTAGATTCAGGCAGTGTTTGTTCCATTATTTCGGCTGATTGGTATTCTAAATTGAAATCTGTTTGTAAACTCCCTGACTATGACTCATCTCCTGTTAAATATGTTTCGGCTAATTCATCTCCATTAGAAATTCTAGGTTCCTTACATGTCAAAATTCGGGTTTTTAAATTTACATGGAAGATCAAATTGTTTGTGGCCAAGCGTTTGTCTTGCCCCATCATATTGGGAGCGGACTTCATTTCTCACACTGGTCTTGTGCTCGATCTCCAGAGTAGGTCGTGCACATTCAAATTTGCGTCCAATTGTAGAATTCCCTTGTTAAAGTGTAATTCTGTATCATGTTCATCTATTTCGCCTACCCAGGATGAGATGTTGTTAGACCTTAGACATCTACCTGAGGAGCAGGCTGATAGTATTCGGAAACTGTGTCAGTCGTTTCCCGAGGTGTTCTCTGATACTCTTGGTGTTACTGACCTTATTGAATACAAAATCGAGGTCACGGATTCGATTCCTGTCCGTTTTCCACCGTATAGGCTATCTCCACCTAAAATGAAGGCTCTGAAAGAAATCATCGATCAGATGTTGAAGGATGGTATTATTAGGCCCTCTAAGTCAGCGTATTCTTCGCCTATTTTTCTAGTCCCGAAACCCCAAGGAGGCTTCAGGCCTGTCATTGATTACAGGGCTCTCAATCGGAAGGTGGTGTTGCAATCTGTGCCCCTTCCCGACCTTCATTCTTGTTTTTCATGGTTTCGTAAGGCCAAGTTCTTCACGATCTTGGATTTGAATCAGGCCTACAACCAAATTCCCCTTGCCAAAGAGACTAAACATCTTACAGCGTTTGCCACGGACTGGAATTTATATGAATACAACCGCGTGCCTTTCGGGCTCCCCACGGGGGCAGCTGTGCTCACTAGGCTACTAGATAGGGTCTTTTCCGACATCAAATTTGAGTACTTATATCACTACTTGGATGATGTCGTCGTATTTTCCGAAACCTTTGAAGAACATCTAGATCATTTGCGAGAAGTTCTCAATCGCCTTCGTAAGGCTGGGTTAACTGTTAAGTTGTCCAAGGTTGCCTTTGCTAAGCCCTCTATGTCATTCCTAGGGCATATTGTGTCACCTGATGGTGTAGCAGTCGATCATTCTAGAACACAGGCCATCCGTGATTTTAAACCTCCCAACGACATTAAAGGTATCGCCAGGTTCATTGGCATGGTGAATTTCTTCAGGAAGTTCATTCCTAATTTTGCTAATAGAGCGGCGCCCTTAAACCTTCTCCGTAGGAAAGGCATCAAATTCGAGTGGGGACCGTCTCAACAAGCCGCTTTTGAAGACCTTAAATTAGCTCTCTGTAATGCCCCTGTTCTTGCTATGCCTGATTTCTCGAAGAAATTCATCGTCCAAACCGACGCGTCGTCGTCGGCGGTAGCTGCAGTCCTTCTTCAAGAGACTGAACTAGGGAGGCGCCCCATCGCCTATGCATCTAGGACTCTCTCGGCTCAAGAAGCAAAGTACTCCGTATATGAGCTTGAAGGTTTGGCAGTTTTATTTGCCTTAGAAAAGTTCCGTCTCTATCTGGAACATGTCAAATTCGACTTGGAGACAGATAATCAAGCCTTAAGCTGGGTCTTAGGTAGGCCGCGTCGTACTGGTCGTATAGCCCGTTGGGCCATCCGTATTTCTGCCTTCCAATTCGATGTACGACATATCAGAGGTACTGAAAATGTTGTTGCTGATGGACTCAGCCGTATGTTTTCTAACGACGTCGAGACCCATGAAACTGTCGACAGTTCATCACCTTCCGAGTCCATACTATCTGAGGTTAATGCCATCCTAACAGATGCTCCCATGCTCTTTAGGGATATCGAGAAATACCAACGTGAAGATCCTACGCTGGCTCCGATAATGGAAACCCTTTCTTCTGGGGAACATGTTGTCCCTTATGTTCTGAGGAATGGTGTTTTATGTTGCCCTTCGAGGCATGACAAGATGATGAAAGTTGTTGTTCCAGCGGTTCTTGTACCTATGATCTTCAAGTATTATCATGAGACCCCATTAGGAGGGCATCTTGGAATCTTTAAAACTCGTGAGAAGATTCGTGAAATGTTCATCTGGAAAGGTATGATCGTGGACGGAGACCCACCCCTTTGAAGGTAGGTGATCAGGTTATGGTCAAAAATTTTGTTCCCGCGGGCAAGCTTGCCCCCAGATTTCACGGGCCATGCATCATTCTCGATTTTCTTACGCCGGTTACCTTGTTAGTAAGCAATCCAGCCACCGAGAGGATATTTAGTGTTCACCTGTCACAGGTGAAACCAGTGTAAATTTTGTGTCAACTTGCTTCATATAATTTGATAGGAATATGAAGGTTATTTTTTTTTTGAGTTCCACTCTTAAGGCATTCTGCTCCTTCTATTTTATTTTATATGTAAGCATTTCTTGTAAACCTCCCTGATTGTTAAACTGCCATCCTGTCCTTGCCACGGCCATTACCACGCTCCCGTCTCCTGCTCCAACACACACAGTGGCTTAACTCAGGCCATGGATATTTGCACGCCGCTGGCCCCTCAACCTCTCCACAAGCCTGTACCCTCAAAAAAGATGATAGTCCAACACAATTCTGCCGCCTAGCTTTAATGTTTCAGCGCCCCCGCAGCCGCGCAGCGCCGTGCAGCGACTGGGGAGGGGGATGGGCCCCCTCCTCTCCAGCGAGGACGACATGTGCACGGCGAGCCGGAGCTCTCCTCCCGGCCAAGGCTGATGTGCGGCGCACGACCTGCTACATGCCCGCAGCCTGTATCTGTTCACCGCGGGCGCGGCGTACTTCAACACCTCTGCTCCCCTCATAGTGCGGGCGAGCGGTATCTCAGGGTACTTGAGGGGTCCGAGCGGCCTCCGTTGGACGCAAGCTGCAACGGCCGGTCTGGCCATCCGACTCAATCTACATCAACTACATGGACAGTCACCATAAGCAATAACTACACTTGGGAATTCAACAACAATATTTGGTGGACATTGCAAAATTTTTCTTCACCTTCAAGTATTAAAAGTTTATCTTCAGAAATTCAAATTCTACAAACATAAAGACTTTCATTCACCTGCAACAACAACATTTTGAAACTGAATTAAGAAATCTTGTAAATGCTTCTGCTATCTATCTTCGTATCAACATCATTACTTGGACTTTGTTTCAAACTGATTTCATGTGTCACCCCTGGAGGAAATTTTGGGGGGGGAGGTCTGTACCGGGCGGTACACCTCTACACCGTTTATTTAAAAGTTGCGCCAGTTGAAACTCCTCTTCTAGAGGAAGGTTGAACTTTATCTATTCTATTAATTCTCTACTTTCTCAGAAGATGTCACCACGTGGAAAATTTTGAGTTTTTGAACTGTGTCACTTTTGATGTGTTTTTGTTTCGCTTGAAGTAAGAAGTGTGAACTTTCTCTTCTAGAGGACACTACTGAAGATCAACAATAGCGCACCCTAGTGCGGAGTCAAAGAACTATTTTGTTGGAGAAATTTTTATTTCAAAAGTTTGTTTCTTGTTAAATTTCTTTCTGTTATTGTTTAAGTTGGCTGTATACCCCTCTTTTTCCCCTTGTTTTAGATTTATCCAATCCCGAATTTCTTTTAGTAATTTCTGACCAATCTGGTGTATCTTCCCCCAACTTGTATCTGTTGCGGGGTCCTATCCAATAAAAACATTGTGGGCGGGTGTTTTCATTCCCCTTACGCCTAGAAACTTCCGCGAGAGTATATAAACTGCTGATTTTGGGGTCTCCGGGCCACTTCTGTTCCATCTTTCAGTGTATTAAGTACATAGCAGGAGGCGGGAAGCGCCTCTTTCTTCTTCAGCCGTTCAACACCAGGTAATGGCCTATTAATAACTTCTTTTCTTGCTAGGTCGGCAGTTTAACACTCGCGGCGGGTTCGAAGCATTTCCATCATGTAACCTTTTCCTAAAATGTAATTACTCTTTTCATCTTTTTCTTGTAAAGCTACATATTGGGATAGAGAGTGCTAACCCTCTCGAGCTCCCACTCACATTTGTTTTGAGGTGAACTTATTTTCTCAAACTATTCTTCGTTTATGTAATGTAAAGTGTTCTTCTCTAAGTCACCTCTGTAGTATGGGATTAGCCCTTGCGTTAGCGGCCCAGAGCCAGATTAGGTTTTAAAAACAAAGTGTATTAGGAGTGCAAGATCGCCTCCTCTCAAATTGTTATTTTAGAGGTCATGTAATCAACCTTCTTTTCATGTAATAGACCTCCGTAGGTTGGGTATTTTACCACTGTGAATACGTCCTTAGAGGACAGCTTGAAGGTAGAGTTTGGTGTGGCCTTGTGATAGGCTTACAATTTGGAGAGCGGATCGCTCTTTGAAATTTGTTTCTGTATGCCTCGTGCAGGCTTTATGTGTAATGTTTGGAGCCAGTGCTCCTGGGCATGAATGGGGTTTTCTGCCCCTTGGCTAAAATTTTTTTTGGAGTAAGGCGGGGCTGATTGCCCAAGAGTTATGAAGTAAGGGCACTGAGCCCGAATCCAGTAATATTGTGCCTACTTTTTTGCTACTCTGTACCTGTTATGATTGTTATCTCTTGTTTTTGAAAAGAAAATATAACCTAGTTAAATTTTAAATTAAATTTACATTGCACGTTAATTTCGTAGCTTGAAACCCATTCACACCCGCACCTTCTTTCACCTCTACCTACCACGGATATCTCCGTAACAGTACATAATATATTTGAGCCGAAAAACTCTCTCCTCGTCTCACTGCGAGATGTTTTATCGATAATATCAGTAGTTAGGTACCTCGCAGCATTCATTTTCGGCTCGAATTACGAAATATCTCACCTCTTATTGAACTCGAAACTCAGGCTTGACTGTATCATTCGAAGGGAAATCCCCGACCCGCATATAGAATATAAAATCTGCATCCTGCTAGGACTTCAAGATTGGTACATAATTTGTACGCCTGATGAATAACTACAGTACGGGAACCTGTCCTTGATATCAGGTTTTATGGGGGTAAAGAGTAAGGAGGGAGCTCTCCCGGTTCCGGTTATACTGTCAACTGAATGGAAATGAAATCTGAATTGAATCGATAGTACGATCGATCGATAGGAATTTTCTAAACCTTTATTATCTTAAGCAAACAACTGTTTTACGCACATATTATATAACATTATACAACAATTCTCGATGCAAATCTTGTTTCTAGCACGAATTCTGTAGTTTGCTTTGCTGTGTAAACAACAACATTACTAGTACGTAAAGTGTACACCAGATGTCTCGCGGCAATTCATAGTTTGTGTATCAAGGTTGCCAATACGAATCTCGAAGATAACCGAGGTCTACCGATGCAGCGCGAGGGAGCTCAGGTATCACGAAAAGTGGGAAGGATAATAAGAATAGAGTGGCCAGAGAGAACGGATTTTCTCATAATAACTTCATATGAGTATTGCAGTCTTTAATTTAGTTGTATTATAGCATTTCAGCCCTCGAGAAACTACCGACATATTCATGAAAACTACCGAAATGTTTATGTACAATCTACCGATTTTTTATTTGTAGACCTGAAAACACTGACACAAAGTCCCCTTTTAGAACTATTTGGACTTCTGTAAACTTTATTTCGAAGGAGTTACGAGTTTTCCTTCGCCCAGAGACGATTAGACTATATACAATACATTATGGTTATTATTGGGATCAGGGTGGTGTAGCGGCTTAACTGCTTGCCTGTCGTCCCTGCGACCTTGGTTTGATTCCTGGTGTTGCTGGGGTGCGATTTTTAAGGGCATGCAACCTTAAATCCTCGGCCATTTCTCTTTCATGCCTCAGTGCGTGCAGAGACCCTGAGCAAGTGGGATTAAGCTTCTGTTCTGCTGCTGATGAAGATGATGATGATGATGATGAAGAAGATGATGATGATGATGATGATGATTAATATTATTTGGCATCCAGCAACAAGGATTTGTTATTTTCTGGTATAATCGCTATGTACTCGCACTTCGGGGGTGCGATGGTAAAACAATTGGATGTTGGGGGTAGACCATCCAATAATTTTGAATACCACTGCTCTAACGAGTGGAGTTAAGCAGAGTGCGTACGGCGTACCCTCGTGTGTGCCCTCGACTACAGCCATGCGTGTCCCGTTCGGCTACGCGATAAGGCGATGGGACTAATTATTTAGTTTTGTCTTGTTATGTCCTCTTATCTGGTAGCCCGCATGGCTCCACGAAAACTAAGCAAGGGTCATTACACTACGTAGAGTCTACTGTCATATTAGTAAGGAGATTATTCATAGAACTCACCACGACAGTTGACACAGTAAAGACGGTTGAGGGCCTGTCGCTCGAAGAATCTCCAATGTCGTTGGTGTCCATTCTGCAGAATTCCCGCACCTCTTCTGTGGTTCTTAATTAAGTTGAAGAACACCAAACACTTCTTCACTTCTCCTAAGTGAGGTTGAAGGTGAAGTTTCTTGTGATATCACACTACTAACTGTAGGGCTCGAAATCTGATGTAGAAACAGCTATAAGGGATGCAGTTAAAGTAGTCTAAGTTCTTGACACCTACTGAAGAGACGAAAGAGGATATTTAAGCACAGATAATGTGTATCAGCTTATTTCTAGCATTGATAATTGAAGCGATTTAACTTAATATCCAGAAAGAGCTGGCATCCGGGAGATGGTGGGTTCGAATCCCACTGTCAGCAGCCCTGAAGATGGTTTTCTGTGGTTTCCCATTTTCACACCAGGCAAATGCTGGGGCAGTACCTTAATTAAGGCCACGGCCGCTTCCTTCCAGCTCCTAGGCCATTCCTAACCCATCGTCGCCATAAGACCTATCTCTGTCGGTGCGACGTGAAGCCACTAGCAAAAAAAAATCCAGAAATCCCTGTCAAAGAGCGCTAGAGAGTCGATCTCTGAATTCCAAGACCATGTTTTCAAACCCTCAGAGATTGTCAGATTTTGTGAATGGTGACAAAAATATTTATTCGGTTCTCCATCTTTCACAATCTTGACAAACCACGTACGGTATTTACGCAAAAAGTAAAGTCATCTCTGTACAGGCCATGAAGGCCCTGGGACGGGTGGAAGGTAAAGGCTTCCAATTTTCGTAACCTCGGCACTTGGTGTGACAGAGTGCTTAGCTTAATACCTAGGTGAATGGCAGCTTTTGCTCCCAGGAGTTAACTAGCTACTCATTTTTGTCCGGGCTAAGTGAACCACAGGGCCATATGACGCTCCGGAAGGGAAAACATCGTTTCTCAAATCGTTTGACCTCATGATGGGGAATCGAAACCACTTCCTTCCGGGAGAATCGAGTACACCATTACCACCTCGGCTAGGCAGCCCCTACGACATTAACAAACCCTTTTTAATTGAAATCCGGCAATAAATCGCCCTATAGAGTACCCGTTGGGGTAGAGCGGTTAGCTCTACGACCGGCCGCCTTTGCCCCCAGGAGATAACCTGGTACTCATTTTTGGTGTAGCCTGAGTGAACCTCAGGGCCATGTGCACCTCCGCAAGTGGAAATCTCATTTCTTAAAATTTTTGACTTCCTGATGGGGAATCGAACCCACGTCCTTCCTGGTGAACCGAGCACGCCTTTACCGCCTCGGCCAGGCAGACCCTCATATTTCGTTATGGGAAAATCAAATGGTCATAAATATGTCTTGTCTCTCGGCCAGGGAGTGCGGTAGAATAACACTCACGGTAACCCCTGTCTATCCTAGGATGTGACTAAAAGGCGCCTCAGAGCGTGGGCTGGTGACCGTGGCGCCCTTGGCTGAGTCCTGGCATTGCTTCCAGGCTCCTCACTTTCATCTATCCTGCCGGACCTCACTTGGTAACAACTATTGTCCTTTTCCGACCCCGATGGTATTAGGTTTGCGAGGACCAGAGAGTCTTTCATTTTCACACCCGTTTCTTTCTTATGCTGATACCTTTATCTTTCGAAGTGTCGGATCTCTTCCATTTTTCTCTCTGATTAGTGTTATATAGAGGATGGTTGCCTAGTTGCACTGTACTTCCTCTTAAAACGATAATTACCACCACCATTACCTCAGCGGTTTTTAATTTCAGACGACCACTCAGCACCGTTAGTAAGTAACATTGTGTGGTCTTCAACCCATACCTTACATCACAGCCTGCATAGTTGCTAGGTAACATTGTCTGGCCATCAACCCATACCTTACATCACAGCCTGCACGGTTACTAGGTAACATTGTCTGGTCATCAACCCATACCTTACATCACAGCCTGCACGGTTACTAGGTAACATTGTGTGGTCATCAACCCATACCTTACTTCACAGCCTGCATAGTTGCTAGGTAACATTGTCTGGCCATCAACCCATACCTTACATCACAGCCTGCACGGTTACTAGGTAACATTGTCTGGTCATCAACCCATACCTTACATCACAGCCTGCACGGTTACTAGGTAACATTGTGTGGCCATCAACCCATACCTTACATCACAGCCTGCATAGTTGCTAGGTAACATTGTCTGGCCATCAACCCATACCTTACATCACAGCCTGCACGGTTA